>NC_089495.1:79791773-80422085 GCF_036850765.1 Saccopteryx bilineata
CTCTCCCTCTCCTCTCTAAAATGAATAAATAAAAAAAATTATAAAAAAAGTTGAAGATCATTTTATTGCTAAATTTGCAGACTGAAGAGGCATTTAAAGACTTTCAAAATTATTTATATCTAATGTAAATATTTAACATACAAGTTAGAAAATGTGTCATAAAATAAAGACTTAACTTGGGGTAGTGAATACAAAATACAATATATATCGCCTGACCTGTGGTGGCGCAGTGGATAAAGCGTCGACCTGGAAATGCTGAGGTTGCCGGTTCAAAACCCTAGGCTTGCCTGGTCAAGGCACATATGGGAGTTGATGCTTCCAGCTCCTACCCCCTTCTCTCTCTGTCTCTCTCTCTCCTCTCTCTCCCTCTTTCTCTCCTCTCTAAAAAAATGAATAAATATATTAAAAAAAAAACAAAAACAAAATACAATATATAGCTGATGTATTATAAAATTGTACTTGAAACCTATATAGTTTTGTTAACCAATATCATCCTAATAAACTCAATTAAAATATATAAAAAATAAAAAGATTAAAAAACTATAAAAATTTACTCTCTCCTTTATATATCCTTCAATTGAAAAATGAAATTTTGTTTATATTGGCTTGAAAATTGTATTTTTGTTCAGGTAAGGTCATCTGAATGCCCAGTATACTTTCTAGGAACTTGAGATAAAGAAAGAGTTGATAGGATTTAAAAAAAATTTTAGAGTAAGCAATATAAACTTTAGAAAGAAGGTTTCATTTTTGGCACATGAAACCAAATTATTTTAAAACTGAGTAAACTAAAATTTTCACCATCAGTATGTATCAGCCTTTACCAGTCACACCTTGAAAAAATTCCACTTCTACTCATATTTCTATGGGAGGTGGCCAAAATTGATGGATTTTTAGGAAGTTTTGGCTTTCTGTTCTCTTCTAAGTTTTTAAGTACTGACATGCTTCTCTGCCCCAATTTTAAATCACATCATCTCGCTAAAGATAATTAAGAGGTAATTATCTTTTGTTTTCTGTAGGAAACAAATGGGTTAGACTTTTTTTCTCTTCTGAGTATGTTAAAATAGAAGTAAGTCTGACCAGGCAGTAGTGCAGTGAATATAACATTGACCAGGGACCCTGAAGGCCCAGGTTCAAACCCCAACGTCGCTGGCTTGAACACGGGTTCATCCAGGTTGAATGTGTGCTCAGCAGCTTGAATGAAGGGTAGCCAGCTTGACAGTGGGATCATGGACATGGCCCCATGGTCGCTGGCTTGAGCCCAAAGATCTCTGGCTTGAGCAAGGGGTCACTGGCTGGGCTGCAGCCCCCGACAACCATGGTGCTTCTTATTTCTCTTCCTTCCCATCTGTCTGTCCCTCTCTCTTATAGATAGATAGATAGATAGATAGATAGATAGATAGATAGATAGATAGAATTAGAAAGCATTTAAAAAATAACAATGGCTAATATATTTCTAAGTTGTAATTATACTTATTCTTATGGTTTATAATTTGCAAAAAGTACAAAATTCAATTCTTTCATGCACTGTGTTTTATTATTTAAGTAAAAACTGCTTTCAGAAAATGAAAATCATTAACTCTTTATTCTTTCTTTCTTTTTCTTTGTTCTTGTGTCTGAATATATGGATACAAATTTAAATATAATTTTGTATCTTAATATTTTCTTTGAATTAATTATAAAGTAGAGATAACTATTAGGTATTTTGATATTTTTACAGATATATGGAAACAAATATGTAATTCTTTGAGTTATACTCTATCAATTTGCTATTTGTCTTTATTATTTATGATTATCATTCATTATTATTTTATCATGACAAAAGGTAATATAAGGCTATTGTAAAAAGTTTGAATTTACACAATTGTACACTCAACATAAAATGATTAACACTAGAAGCACTCTAGCACAGGGATAAATGGCATAGCTTGGTAATTAGACATCTTTGTGTTCAAGTCCTGGTTAAAGTTGTAAACTTGGTAAATCATGTAATATCCTTTCCCTTCAGTTTCTTATCTTTAAAAATTGGACAAGTAGCCTATGCAGGTGGTGGTGCAGTAGATGGAGCATTGGACTGGGACATGGAGGACCCAGTTTCAAAACCCCAAGGTTGCCAGCTTGAATGCAAGTTCGTCTGGTTTCAGCAAAGCTTACCAGCTTGAGCCCAAGGTTGCTGGCTTGAGCAAGGGGTCACTCGGTCTGCTGTAGCCCCTCGGTCAAGACACATATGAGAAAGCAATCAATGAACCATTAAAGTGCTGCAATGAAGAATCGATGCTTCTCATCTCTCTTCTTTCCTGTCTTTCCCTATCTGTCCCTCTCTCTGATTGTCTCTCTGTCTCTGTCAAAAAAATAAATAAATAAAAATTGGACAAGTAGAACCTGATAAATAATTCAAACTTTTGTTATGAGAAATAAGTGCTCAACTTGTTTAGATGTATTGTACACAGGTTAGGGTCCCATCAAGAAACAGTGCATTGGAAGAGTATTCAAGGTGTGAGTGCAGAGGATAATGCAATAATTTAGGGCTTAGTAGAACCAGACTATCGTATTCTGGTGTTGCATCTGATCTGCTTGCTGGAACATCCAGTTGACTGATTCATCTAAAGGTCATGGACATGTATTAAAGTCACACAGATCAAAGAGGAAGGCAGAGGATGTGGACAGTGAATCTGGACAAGCCTGTTAAAAATCGTAATTCACTACATTGCAAGCTGCATGAACATGCGGTTGGGTCTCTGTTGTTTACAACCAGATCTTCAGTGGATGTCACTACTGCTGTAGTGTGGTATGTTAAATGAAAGTGTGAATAATTTAATCAACTGTCAGCTGATGTAAATGATAGCATCAAAAAGCATAACACAATTTTAAGAAACATTTGTGGAAAAATATGGGATATTTTTATATTTATATCTCATATTTTTATATAAATTACAGTAAGTGGTTTCATAACAGTCTAATAAAAATTACCTTTTTTTAAAAAAAAGCAACCCACTTTCTCTGTATTTTTTCAATTATTCCTTTACTCAGGAAACAACCTACTATGTGGTTGTAACTACCTACTATGTGGCAGACACTGTACTTGTTGCAAATGCTTCAGAGATAAGTTTTAACTAAAGAACATGAGACATATAGTTGTGATTTTAAGATAAAACAATGAGAAGTTTTTGAATAAAATTGATGATAATGTGAGACAAACCTATATAGTAGATTTATTTAAAAACAAATTTTTTGCTTACCTAAATTGTAAACTCTATTAACAAATGACCCTGGGTCTCATGGCTTGGTTTTTCCTATCCATTTTACTGGCCATGATGAATACAAAGGAAGATTTCCATTCCACCTCTTTTATAGCTACCCAATAGGTAGAACTCTAAACCAACAGCTAGATTGAGAGCTGTCATAGGCATTTGTGTACATTGTTCTACTGGTAACAATGAGAAAATCTAGGGGAAAGATATGCAGTAAATCACTGTCATGACAAGGGATGACATCATGTTAAATAATAGTACCATTCTAAGGGATAATGATATCTTCCATGAAAAGAGAAGATGTACACCTCTTGAGAACTCCCAGGATAAATAGTCTATTTTAACCTAAAGCTGAGGATGGAATGCCTTCTGAGTTATACGATCATTTACAGATAAGATGGAACACTGGTCGTGGCCTATGTCATGAATATAAATCTTATGATCTGGGTGAAGTTTTGGAAGGCGAATAACATTACATTGTCCAAGTTGGTTTTCTCTCTCCTTAATGTATCTAAACAAAAATCCAAACAAGGCAATTGGGCAATATAAGGGCAATGTATCTCCTAAACCACAAGATTTAAATGAGATAATCTCTGCATCACTTAGAAAAGTATTTGGCAAAGAGTTGTCTGCTCAAAAATGTTAGTTGCCTTTCGGAACTGGGAACGGTATCAAAAATTTGTTTCTCTATACATGCGTAGAAACATTATGCAAATCAGGGTGGGGGTTTTTGCAGTTTTTCTCTGAATTGCAGTTTATTCATTTGTTCTTAAAGAATTTTGCTTGTTTTATTTTCATCATATAATTATTTTGATTCATATTTCCAGTTCATATCATCTTTACTAGGATCCAATTTGATAAAAAAATAACATTGGATTATTATTCTGTGAAAAACTCTGATAAGAGATTTGTGCTGATTCCAGTGTGTCATCTGAATATTACTCAGAGACAAATGATGATACGTTTTTGTTTGTTTTGAGTTTTTAATGGAAATCTTAAATCCTTCACATTCTAATATAATCAGTTTATGCTGTATCTTAAATGTAGTACTCAAGTTTAGGCAGCAAGAAGAGGAGAGAGAAGTCTATTTCAGTAATATTGAAGAGATCCTCTGTTTTTACTATGAATGCCTCTTACTCAAGGGTCTCCAATCTCTTATTTTTATTTCATATATATGTTTCATTCTGCTATGAGCCATGTTATCCTGAGAGACTTAGAAGACCTGATAGTAAAAGAAATAGCTGAGTTTTTAATCCCCTCAAAATGCCCATTTAGTGTTCAAGTTGGATCCTACTTTTGACTTTAAATAGTCAAAGCTCTAGGTTTCCTTATTAAAGATAAACTGGCTTATGATTGTTTCTTTTCTCTATAGTATATAGAAGATAAAATAAGAAATTAGTAAAATTTATGTAGACATATTACATACCAAGCTTCTTTTCTGTCTTGTTTTGTTTTGCTTTATTTTTTGGTGGAGATCAAGAGAGAGACAGAGATAGGTACAGATAGAGACACATATAGGAAGAGAGAGAGATGAGAAACATCAAGCCTTTGTTGAGGCACCTTAGTTGTTCATTGATTACTTTTTCATATGTGCCTTGACCAGGGGGCTTCAGCAGAGCAAGTGACCTCTTGCTCAAGCCAGTGACCTTGTGCTCAAGCCAGCAACCTTGGGCTTCAAGCTAAAGACCTTTTGGCTCCAGCCAGCAACCATGGGGTTATGTCTATGATCCTACACTCAAGCCAGAGGCCCCACACTCAAGCTGATGAGCCTGCACTCAAGCCGGCAACCTCCCAGTTTCGAAACTGGGTCCTCTGTGTCTCAATTTAATACTCTACCCATTGTGCAACCACCTGGTCAGGCTCAAGTTTTAAAAACACAATTATTAATGAACTCCATTATCCACAAATATGTGTATCATAATGTGCACATATTACCTATAGTAGTATTTCAAGGGAAATAATATAGTTTATATTTACAGAGCATTATTTATTTTTACTTCATGAAAAATGCTATGAAACATAATTTATATTTGACTGAACTTAAAATAAGAAACAGGGCATACATATATATGTATATATATATGCATACATACATATGTAGGTATACACACATATATAATATGACATAGATGTGTATGAAAAAAAGGTTTATGAGATCACAAATAAACAACCATAAAGGCTTTTATTCCTTCTAGCAATCATTTCATCAATGACTTAGTGAATTATTTTAAATTATTTTAGTGAATATTCTAGTAGTTGATTAGTGAGTTTGCCAAATACGATATTTTTATGGTAGACCAAATATCCTAATTTGTGTATCATAAATTTAAGTAAAACAAAATCTTAAAATTATTATAATGTTAATAACTATAAGACTTAAACATAATTCTTATTGTATCATAAGAATTATGATGTTATATAGAATGAAAGGACCACAGATCTTTTGATATGTAGTATCAGTTACGTTTATTAGGGCTAGTTATGGTGATATATGCTTTTGTGATAACGCACATATAATAT
The DNA here is from genome assembly GCF_036850765.1 of Saccopteryx bilineata. Lineage (NCBI taxonomy): Eukaryota > Metazoa > Chordata > Mammalia > Chiroptera > Emballonuridae > Saccopteryx > Saccopteryx bilineata. The sequence goes on from NC_089495.1 coordinate 79,797,542, forward strand.
CTGTCCTAAGAATGACATGACCAAAGGCATTTGTAATTATATTTACTCCTGAAAGATTATGGTTTATAGTTAAAACAAAAGAGGCATCCTGTCATTTTCTAAACCGGTTAAATGTGACAGAATCTATTTTTCTGCCAACTTGTGAGGACCAGGCAGAGAGCAAATTTGCTGTGGTCAGCTAAGTGTAACCACTGAGCAGGAAAGTGAATTTAATAATGCATTATTGTTCTTCACTGAAGGTGAACTGTTACAGTGCCTTTGTTATAGCAGACTTTGCCTCTGCTTAAGTTTCCAGATACTGTGTAGATTACCTGATTAAAATCTCTAATGCATGATAAAATGTACCAGGTATACTTTTATATTAACATAAATGCATCCATCCTAGGGTCATAATACTGAATCTAATTGGAAATATATTTCAATTATATTACCTTGTGAACTCATTTATAAATAGGTATTTGCTGTACAATATAGAATAAATGACATGGAAGCACGGATTCATAAAGCTTATCTTATACTGATGGTGAAATTTATATACTAAATTTTTTTCTAGTATTTTGTCAGGTACTTAAGAATATGATTTCAAATAATCTTTATTTATTTTGCATATTTTAAAACAAACTATAAAACTGAACTCTTGAAAATAGGTTCACTTCTTTCATAACTATATCTTTAATGCTCTTTCTTTTCCCATTCTAACACCTTTTGATTCTTTCTCTTATGAATAAATTGATTAACTGTAAAACTTTCAGGAAAAAAGTTTTGCTCTTATGCAGTTGAAATATGTACTATAAAGAAGTAGAGCTTTTCCCTCTTCATTTTACCTAAATTTAATTCATTAAAACAAAATATGTATAAAATAATATCTTGAGATAATTAGAAAGAAATGCAAGCTTTATTTAAGAAATCAAAATTATATAGATTGCTTTGTCATTGTATATTCTTATATTGATAGAAGACCCTATTGTTAAGATATCAGAGTTGATAAATATAATGCTGGGTGTAGGCTTCTGCTAGCCAATCATAGTATAGATTCATGGTTGAGGCTCAAACAGCCAATTCTGAATTTACTTCTCAGAAGTGTCACTTTTTTTTAAGTGTGATTTTGAAAGAAATGTTTTTGTTAATCCGTAACTGAAAGCATGCATACAATCTAATATCTAGAGTCACTCTCAAACTTTACAATAAAGAGGAAAGTAAAGTATTTTTCTGAAAACCAAGAGCACCCATTGATATAGCACAATGGGCCGTATAACATTCAAGTTCAAGAGACAAGGGAAAATCAAGTGTTGATGAAAAATAAATAAATAACAATAACTGTAAACCAGTGTGAAAATGTTCTTACAGACAGTGAATGAGAAATGATTACCACCATTTTTTTTTCTCTTAAGAGATAGAGGTGTATGACTGTGGCAAAATCATAATAATTTCAACTACATTTGCACTTTGATATATAGATAGTAAGCATTTTAAGGATATTCAATACATTACAAAAGAAACCATAATCAACTCTGCAATGTTAAGAAAAGAGGAATGAATTATAGTCTGGTGGTAAACATAAATATAAAATTACTCCCTAAAGCAACTTAAACTCTTTAATTTCCCTGATGACCAAGTTTAGTCTCTTCATTTGAAATGACAAGAAAGATTTTTTAAAAACTGAAGTGCAACAAAAATGCAATGTTTTACTTGACCCTGAAATCCGGCTTAAAAAAAAAAAAGTAAAAAGTTGATCTCCCTTAAGTGAGATAGAAAACATTTGAAACTACAATCACTCTTAATGATTATTTTTAAAAACTAGGCAGTATTGCTCGCACTTCCTAAAAATCTTTAGAAACTCTTTTAGCTCGATGTTCAGTACTCCCACAGAAAAATTCACATGAAGATTTGAATATTTCAGACGGTAGATTTTATTAACAAGCGATCCACACAGAGATCTAGTGCTAAAGGCAGCTGCCATGTGATTCCAGTGCTGCTGGCTCATCTTCCTGGGTCCCTCCTCTCTTGTTTGATCTTCAGGAGCCACATTCACACAGGGCCTGAGTCCTCTTCAGCCCACTGTAGCATTTACAGGCTCCTCTTATTGCCTGATGGAATTATGTTCTTCTTACTTAATAACGTCAGAGAACTAAAGGTTACCATAGTGAGAAATGTCTGAACTCTACCATTCAGACTAAATCCCAATGTTTTTTAGTTACTTTCAGTAGTAAATATGGTTTGAAAGTGTCTAATTTAGCACAGGGACTGTGTGATTCTGTATAAGTGGAGTAGCAGTGTTTCCTTCCTAGTTCAGACTCTGTGCTAACTGTGCGCTCCCTATTCCTTCTCGCTCAGAATTCCTCTGTGCTGAGGAAAGACCTTCCAAGGTTTCTTTTGCCACTCCTGCTTATTCAAACGCTACAAACACAATCACTCTTGCGTAAAGTAATCCTCCTTGGAGGAAGACAAACAAGATACAAACAAACAAAAACTCAGAACTACACTCAAGTATCACCTTCAGAATAAAATGGTCAGATTAAATATGGCCTTAGATATTTTATCTCTCAAGTTTAAATAAGTTTTTAACCTTAGTACTATTTTAATCCCTTCTATTCTCTGGCCTTGAGAAACAATGTGTAAAGTCTAAAGGCAATGACCTGTGGAGGGCAGGGCATCTAGCTTTAAAGAAACAATAGTGTAACGTGAGATCGAGTTTATGGTTGATTATATTTGCAGGTCTAGAGAAGTAAGAAAAGGTCCAGTAAAAATTCAAAAGCTGGAGCCTGACCTGTGGTGGCGTAATGGATCAAGCGTCAACTGGGAACGCTGAGGTTGCCGGTTCAAAACCCTGGGCTTGCCTGGTCAAGGCACATATGGGAGTTGGTGCATCCTGCTCCTCTCTCTCTCTCTCTCTCTCTCTCTCTCTGTCTCTCTTCTCTAAAATAAATAAATGATAAAAATTCAAAAGCTGGAATACCTGATGCATAAAATAAGATATATTTTGTGGGTTACATCTAGATTTGTTGCAAAATGTCAGTATAACTCATATAGTTATGATTTCAGCACAAATAAGTTTATGTAAAAAGAATATATATATGAAATACATGTATATTTACATTTCTATGCATTTCTAGAAAATTACAAATGTTTATTGAGCAGCTACTCTGTATCAGGCATCTTACCAGATACTGAAGATATAAAAAGTAGCAAGGCACCTACCTCAAAGGGCAAAATTTCTATCAAAAGAAATAAACATGAAACAAAAGTAACATGTACTGTGATAAACAACCACAGTATATTCAAGATGACATAAGAAATAAGGAGCCATTGGAGATTTTATCCTATCTCTCTTTAAACCTGAGCATTTTGTTATAATACAGACATTTTTGAAATTTCCTTTCCCTACTCTCATATATTATATTTCCCAAGGACTATTCATTGAAGTCTGAGAGCCAGTCTCTATGCTAGCTCTGTGCTAGTGAGCACAATTCTGAAAAAGATAGAACAAGTAAATATAAAATTCGCTGCTCTCCTGGATTTATAATCTTATCATAAAAATCAATAATAAAAAAGTAACCAATAAATGGGGAAGCCAACAAATGAAGGTATATTAGATGATGTTTTGTGCTTTGAGGTAATGTGATAGATCAGGGCAGGGAATCATGAGATGACCCCAAAGTGCCACTCTGTGGTAGCATTTGAACTGCCACCTGAATGATGCCAAGATAGAAGCAGCCATGGGAAGTCTAGAAGGAGCTGGGGACGAAGCTTTAGGCAAAGAGACCTGCCCTGAAACAGGAAATAATTTCTGACACAAAACCTGGTGGCTGAAGCATACAAGCTGGTAAGAAATCACAGAAGTAGACGGACCAGATTATGGAGGTCTTTGTACTCTGTGATAAGAAACTTGTGTTTTATGAGCATGCATTAGGATTTTAACCAGGGGAATGTGGCTCAGATGGGCTTTTGTGTTACAAATATATAGCATGTTCAGTGGGGTAGAGAGCTAACAATGAAGAATAAACTGGCTATTAAAGCATATAAGTGAGAAATGACTTTGACAAAGATTAAAATAAAATTAAAATTATATTAAATTAAGATAAAATTTAAAGGATTAAAATAAAATTAAAATAAAGAGAAATGCATTGGGTGGAAGTGGTGCTGAGTGGATTTGCTAATGGAGAGAAGGGTGATAGAAAAAGACCAGAGTGTCTCTTTTATTGAGTTCTGAGCAGTTTGTGAAGTCTACATGGTTACAACTTTGAGCCTGCCATGCAGTTCAGTGCTCACAGAGACAAAACAAAGTGTTTGTTGAGTAAATGCATACCATAATGTGTATGCTTGATTTGAGGAATGGAGTTCGTCACACCATTGCAAAAAATACTTGTATTTATAGCCACTTGGCAGAAGATGCAATCAAGACACAGCAAATGCTAGTACAGTAGTTATTGAGAAGTGTATTTTTTCTTTCCATATGCCCTTTTCTCTGATGCACACTGTATTTAGGTCAACAGTACTTCTAAATACTAACATTAAGCCTTAGGGTTTTGAGAGAAGAGACCTTCTCAAGATATTTCACTAGGGGAACTGGGGAGATGAGATCCCAGCATCCCATGAACTAATCCTTTAACCAAGGTAATTCCACCTAGATCTTTAGGCATAAAATTGAATTTGAATAAAAGGCTTTTCTGCTAAACACATTTGAAATCAGTGAGCAAGTTTTGTGCATATATAAATTTTTATTTCTAAACTTTTTAAGTATTTAAATATTGACATTTTTGAACATACTGATTAATTTAAAAAGTTATTTAAATTAGACTTTCTGTTGTACTATTTCTTTTTAATGGGATGATAAGTTTAGTTAGATCTATATTTGTTAAATTTTTACTAAACATCATTTAGCTGGGTCAAATCAATACATTTCTTTTAATCATTTACTCTTGAAATGATAATAACCCAACTTCTTTACTGAATAAAACAAATATGGACATTAGTCATTAGAGAAAAAATACTTCAATAACTATGTTTAATCATTTTCTATTTCAATTTTGGCGTAAAATTTTCACTTGTTTCTCAAAGAAACTCTCCAACAAACTAAAATATGTGCATTTAAATATATTTTCCCTTTAATTTAGTCAACTTGGGAAATAATATTAAGCCATTGCTCAAAACATTTTTTAAATGTCTTGAGATAACTTGCTGAGTCTTCAGAATATTCATAAAAATATTTTTATCATAATAAAATTTCTCTTTTTTATGTATTTTGATAAATTATTAAAGTATATAAAGTGAAGATAGGTGATTTTGACTTTAGTGAAATAAAGTAAGTGCATAAACAAGTTAAGTAATACAAGTGTTCATTACAGATAATTTTTTTAAAGTTTTTTTTAAATTAATATTTTTAATTTATTTATTCATTTTAGAGAGGAGAGGGAGAGACACAGGGAGAGAGAGAGAGGAGAGACAGAGAGAGAGAAGGGGGGAGGAGCTGGAAGCATCAACTCCCATATATGCCTTGACCAGGCAAACCCAGGGTTTCGAACCAGCGACCTCAGCATTTCCAGGTCGACGCTTTTACCCACTGCACCACCACAGGTCAGGCCATTACAGATAATTTTTAAGTATACTCAGTATAAAAACACTGACTTGGTGGGAGAAAAGATATTCATTTGACTTAATTCTAACATTTTGTAATTCACAGAATTTGTAAAAGAATTTACCATTCCTGTAAAATGAGGCAAATTTACTGAGTTACTTTCTATATGAAATTTATTGAATATATCTAATTATTTTATGATCAAAATTTGAAAATCAACTTCATTTCTAAATACTTAATAAAAACATTTCAAATGTTAATTGAAAAATCTCTGCCTTTTTCAGAAGTGTTTCTTTCCTAGTCTAAGATTTGTAATAATATTTTACATTTTATTTGAAAAACTAAATGCTTTCTTAATTTTCTTCATTCCAAGTAGCTGCAACTCCTAGCTTTGGAGCCATCAGTATATTGTTTGCTCCTTAGAAACTAAAAGCTCTGGTTTTGATAGTTTGCTTAATTTTAGAAATAGAACTTAAACATGCTCCAAGATTATTTGCTTTTCTTTATAATTTATGTAAGTTTCTTAAGGTAATAAACATGACTCCATGATTTCAAATTCTCGTCAAAGTGCATACACAGTTAAATTAGCAAAGATAATTAGATCTGAAAACCATAATAGCTATTTTTAGAAGATTCTGTTCCTGTCTTTTTTGCTATTTATGTTTGTATTTTTCCTTCAGTTTATGTGCTCCATATTCAGTATACCTTTAGTCTATACAGAAAGTAAACAACAATAAAAATGTAAACCAGGAATAAAAAGTGTTGCCTTTCTTTGAGAGAACATTTCAAAGTTGTTGTTTTTTTATCTGTTGTTCGTTTTTCCCTGTCAGATGTTGAAATCTTTTACTACCCTTCATATTGCACAGAAATGCAGGTGTACTGATAGTGTCTTCTTGTAGCTAAGCTGGGAAGAAGTCAAAATTTCATTTTGTAAAGACAGTTATCATGAAGAGTGCTGCTGGACTAGGTTATTGGTCCTTATTTAGCAGACCTGAAGATAAGATATCTAATTTCCTGACCACGCTTCTCCTGTGTTTGCGTGAGCCTCTCCCTGTATCACTGGGAGTGGGATGGGGAGAAAAAGAAAAGGGCTTCTCATTGAAATGCCAATAAAAATATACAAGCAATACTCTTTTTTGGTACTCATTTATTCTGAATACCAATATGTTTTAAAATATGAGAAAGAAGGAGGGACAATGAAAGGGAAAGAGAGGCCTAATAAGTACATTACCACGGAGACTTTTATAATACTAAAAAGAGAGAGAAAGAATATCGAACCTGTTTGTTGAAAGTGTTAAAAAGGTTCTTAAAATAATTTTAATTAGATTTTTTAAAATGGCATATTAGAATTTAATATAAACTTCAGATAACTGTGGTCAAATCTTTTTACTGATTTTAATGTCATAGTGTTTAATCCTGATTAAAAAGCACTGAAGCCTGACCAGGCTCTGCAGTGGACAGAGCGTCGGACTGGGATGGTGAGGACCCAGGTTCAAAACCCCAAGGTCACTGGCTTGAGCGTGGGCTCATCCAGCTTGAGTGGGGGGTCACTGGCTTGAGAGTGGGATCATAGATGTGACCCCATGGTCGCTGGCTTGAACCCAAAGTCTCTGGCTTGAGCAGGGGGTCACTCACTCTGCAGTAAACTTCCCTCCCCTCCATCAAGGCACATATGAGAAAGCAATCAATGAACAACTAAGGAGACTAAGGAGCCACGTGAAGAATTGATGTTTCTCTTATCTCTGACTCTCTGTCTGTCCCTGTCTGCCCCTCTGTCTGTCTCTCTCTCTGTCTCTGTCACACACACACACACACACACACACACAGCACTGAAAAAAGTAAACAAACAAAAAAGAATGAGCAAAGTTGGAGTTCTCTCTTAACTAAGGTTCACTAACATTTCTTTTCCTTTTATCATGGTGATTTTTAGGTTTGAAATAATAAGAATTACATATGAGGGGGTTTTTTTTACTCCCTTTTTCTACTCCCTTGAAAGCTGACCTCCAAATAGACTCATGAGGGAAATAAAGGAAAAATTGCTCTAAGTGCAATTAATGGAAAATACAGAATAAAAAAACCTCATAAAGTATACTTTGAAAAGAGCATTTCTGTGACTCACAGTTTCCAGTATTTTATTTTAATTTCTTAGTGAGAGAAAGAGATACAGGAAAGGAGAGATGAAAAGCATCAACTCATAGTTGTGTCACTTTAGTTGTTCATTGATTGCTTCTCATATGTCATTAATCAGGGGGTGCTCAAGCCAAACCAGTGACCCCTTGCTCAACCCAGCAACCTTAGTCTTCAAGCCATTATCCTTCAGGCTCAAGCCTGAAAGCCTGTGCTCAAGCCAGGGACCTTGGGGCTTTGACCTGGGACCTCAGTGTCCCAGGTCGATGCTCTATCCACTCACTGTGCCACCATCAGTCAGGCTCTGTTTATTTCTTTTAACCATTAGAAAAATGCTACGGATAAACATTTTTATGTGTGCTTTTGATGTTTAAAATGTCGAAAGGTGAGGTATGAATATTTGGAAATTTTAACTGATTTACAAATTTCATAAGTATTTTTCTTTACTTTTTCCTCCTCTCTACCCAGTATATATATAAAATTAGAACAATTTCTTAAACAGAAAGGAACTGTATCTTTTTCTTACACTTTCTTGCAAGGTCAGATTTTAATAGTATATTTTAATAACACAATAGGTTTGAAAACTACAAAAAGCCTGACCAGGCGGTGGTGCAGTGGATAGAGCATCAGACTGGGATGCAGAGGACCCAGGTTTGAGACCCCGAGGTCACCAGCTTGAGCGCGGGCTCACCTGGTTTGAGCAAAGCTCACTAGCTTGGACCCAAGGTCGCTGGCTTGAGCAAGGGGTTACTTGATCTGCTGAAGGCCCATGGTCAAGGCACATAGGAGAAAGCAATCAATGAACAACTAAGGTGTTGCAATGAAAAACTAATGATTGATGCTTCTCATCTCTCTTTGTTTCTGTCTTGCTCTCCCTATCTATCCCTCTCTCTGACACTCTCTCTGTCTCTGTAAAAGAAAAAAAAGAAAGAAAACTGCAAAGAATTATTTTTTATTGATTTTAATTTATTGTGTTTACATAGATTCTAGTGTCGCCTGGAATGCATCCCTCCCTCCCCGTATTCCCCTCAACATCTCCCTTGCCCCCCTCCCCACAGCAGCCTCCCCTCTACCCTTCAGGTTTATCCCATGCTATCATCTCCTTTCCCTCTGTCCTCTTTTCCTCTGGTCCCTTTGATCTCTTCTTTGTCTCAATTCTATTCCTCAGTTCACATTGTTCATTAAATTCCTCAAATGAGTGAAGTCATATGATATTTTTCTCTTTCTGCCTGTCTTATTTTACTTAACATAATAGTTTCCAGGTCCACCCATGATGTCGCAAAAGGTACGATTTCCTTCTTTGTCATGGCTCCATAGTATTCCATAGTATATATATATACCAAAGCTTTTTAATGCACTCGTCCACTGATGGACACTTGGGCTGTTCCCAGATTTTTGCTATTATGACAATGCTATCATAAACATGGGGGTACATTATTCCTTTTGAAACAGTGCTATGGTGTTCTTGGGATATATTTCTAAAAGTGGGATGGCTGGGTCAAAAGGGAGTTAGATTTTTTTTTTTTTTTGTATTTTTCTGAAGCTGGAAACGGGGAGAGATAGTCAGACAGACTCCCACATGCGCCCGACCGGATCCACCCGGCATGCCCACCAGGGGGTGATGCTCTGCCCACCAGGGGACGATGCTCTGCCCACCAGGGGACGATGCTCTGCCCCTCCCAGGCGTCACTCTGCAGTGACCAGAGCCACTCTTGCGCCTGGGGCCGAGGCCAAGGAGCCATCCCCAGCGCCTGGGCCATCTTTCCTCCAATGGAGCCTGGGCTGTGGGAGGGGAAGAGAGAGACAGAGAGGAAGGAGAGGGGAGGGGTGGAGAAGTAGATGGGCGCTTCTCCTGTGTACCCTGGCCGGGAATTGAACCCGGCACTTCTGCACGCCAGGCTGACGCTCTACCACTGAGCCAACCAGCCAGGACCAAAAGGCAGTTAGATTTTTAATTTTTTGAGAAATTTCCATACTGTTTTCCACAGTGGCTGCACAAGTCTGCATTCCCACCACCAGTGCAGGAGGGTTCCCTTTTCTCCACATCCTGGCCAGCACTTATTCTGTGTTGTTTTATTCATGAGCACCATTCTGACTGGTGTGAGGTAATATCTCATTGTGGTTTTAATTTACATTTCTCTAATGATTAGTGATGTTGAGTATTTTTTTCATATGCCTATTGGCCATCTGTATGTCCTCTTTGGAGAAGTGTCTATTCATTTCTTTTGCCCATTTTTGATTGGATTGTTTATCTTCCTGGTGTTGAGTTTTACAAGTTCTTTATAAATTTTGGTTATTAACCCCTTATCAGACGTATTGTTGAATATGTTCTCTCATTGTGTGGTTTGTCTATTTATTCTGTTCTTATTGTCTTTGACCGTGAAAACTGCAAAGAATTATTGCCAGATTAATTATCTTTCCAGAATAATAAAAATCTCAAGGCTTAAAAATGGTCAATATTCAAACCTAGGGCTTTATTAGTATTTGATTATCATAGGTCTTATAAAAGTAATCTGTTGATAGGATTGGCTTATTTTCTGCTTTCAGAATGATAGAAGACAATGAATATTATAATATCAAGAATGTATCAAGGGCTTACAATATGCCAAACACAATATGCATTTGTATTTATATTAATGTTTCTTTTTTAAACAATTATATAAAATATATATTCTTATATTCATTGTATGAGTGAGGCCTATAATTTCAGGGTGATGTAACAGTTATTCCAAAGAGTTCTTTGACTCATGAGCCTCTGTTATCCATCTTATCATCATGTTTTAAATATAACACTTCTGGGCATAAACAAGCACACAGAATGGTAACACGTAAGAAAATTATCTAAAACCTAAACCATTGCAAATTTAACTTAAAATTTTTATACGTAGGTGGGACATAAAAGTGAAACTAAGAGACATTGATAAGAGTGTGGTGGTTACAGGGGAAGGGGGGAAAGGGACAGGGAAAGGGGGAGGGGGAGGGGCACAAAGAAAACTAGATAGAAGGTGACAGAGGACAATCTGACTTTGGGTGATGGGTATGCAACATAATTGAAAGACAAGATAACCTGGACTTGTTGATCTTTGAATATATGTAACCTGATTTATTGATGTCACCCCATTAAAAAAATAAAATTATAATTAAAAAAATTTTTTTATAATATTAGCTTTGTAGATATTTATATACAGCACCTAATATTTTAATCCATTCTTTTCTTCATATGTATTTAATATTTCAAGAGTTAACAGTCTGAGTCCTAGTTCTGAGTTAATTTTTTAATAAAAACAAATATTGATTTTAGCATTATACAAAAAAAAAAAAAAGCCAAGAGTTTTACTTTATCTCATATGAGATTGTGGAGTTTTAGATTCATTCTAAAGGTTCTCATTGATATTTTTACTACTTAGTGATTTTCCATTTGAGTTCTTCCATTCATATATATTTATGTATGTAAAAACATCTCTTTGTTTTTAAAGGTTTAAACCCCTTCCTATACTTTTCTTCATTAGGAAAATGTGAACATACAATGTATTTAAAATTCAGTTATGTTCTGAAATAATTTAAGTAAGTGAAACAATTTATTTTACCCATGCATAAAATAACATTAATAAAGTTAACAAAATAAATATAACATTTTAATAATACCTAAAGTATAAAGAAAACTAATTCTTTGTTAAACTAGATAACTCTTCTTGAAAAGCTAGACACATTCTTCTAAGAACATCTAAATATTTATATTGACAGGAAGCCTATTATTTATTACTTAGGAGAAAGAAAATATCTACTTAAATTTTAAAACTTGTCTAAAAATAATTGTCTTAGTTTTTGTTTTCATTATACTGTATATACTTTTTCTAACTAGCAGGCAATACTTTGCCCATTTGGGCTGCTGCTCCATTGCTCAGCAACCAAGCTATTTTAGCACCTGAGTGGAGTTCATGGAGCCATCTTCAGTGCCTGGCCAACTTGCACGAACCAATTGAGCCATGGCTGTGGGAGAGGAGGAAAAAAGGTGAGGGAGAAGGATGGCAAAGCAGATAGTTGCTTCTCCTGTGTGCCCTGACTGGGAATAAAACCCAGGACTTCCACATGCTAGGCCATCACTCTACCACTGAGCAATCCAGCCAGGGTCTCACCTGATCTTAATCATAAGGAAGGGACAAAATAAAATTAGAATGATCATCTACAGCCAACCTGCATAAGTAAAAATAAAACATAACTGAAATGAAAATTATTTTTGCAAATGAAAGATGTAGTTTAAGTTTGCTGTTCTGCACTTACTTATTCAATAAATATTTATTGAATATCAATTATTTGACATACTGTGATGCCAAGTATTAGTTTCTAATATTAAGGATTTGATTTTTTTTTTACCACAATATGACCAAGAAATATGATTTGCTTGTTGCCTCTTTTCCCTCTGTAAAAGGATTGGAGATCTGTAAATTACCAAAAGAAAATACGAGACTCAGAAGGTAGGCATTGTACAATTGATTACACTTATAAGGAAGCTTCAAATTTACCTCTTCCTCCACAGGTTCTTGGCCAACACTATTTTCTTTTCTGAAAAATATGTTGTAACTTCTTTTAAAACTTCAAGTAACTTTGTAAAAATCCATTTGACTTTCTCCAAAGAAATAGGGCAACTTTCAGATATTAATAAAAAGAGATATATGTTTTAAAACAAAATTTGTTTCAAAACAAGTGTCACCACATAATTTACAAAATTATAAAACAAACAAAAAGAATACGTAAGAACAATAATCAATACATATTTTTTCCTTTCTGTAAATGCAGCATGCACTAGAATTGATATTTTGCATAGCAGTAAGAGCTTTATTTGTTGTTCCATGTCCTTTTCTAAATAGTAAAATAAATAACATTAATTTTTCCTCAGTGTTCCAAGCCATATAGATCCAAAAAAAGCATTACATGTTATCAACGATTGTGTTGTGCTGCTCAAACTTCTACTATTTCATTTTCCATCTGCAATATTTAGTCACTTTGCATTCCTCATATAGTATACTTTAACTTTATTTAAAAGATCTTTAGAAAAAAAAGCCAATGTAGTAAAAATATTGTTTTTAATTATTACTACCTAAGTAAGTCAGCAGAAAAGAGTTATATATGGAAGTCTTTTTCTTTGAGTACTTATAAACTGAAGTTTATCAGTGACTCTAATTTCTTCCTCTCTAATGGACATTTTGCTAAAACTGTGGATCCCAAATTTTGTTTTTCAAAATATTTGTTTTCTGCAGTGACAGTTACTTTGGATCTTATCTTCAGAAAGAATGTAAAATATTTACAAGCAGATGCAGACTGTTTGAGGCTGGATAATCCCAAATAATGTCTTTAAGGAATAGTGATTTCGTGAATTTGCATTTAAAATGAGTGATGATATACAGCTAGATTACACCCTTTGACAAAATAATATATCATAGCATTTTCTGACATCTTCAATAAATATTTTCTGAGGTCTCTCTCTCTCTCTCTCTCTCTCTCTCTCTCTAGCAACATAGCATAGGAGAGAAATCACAGACCTGTTAGCAGTTAGCTTTGGCTCAGCATCTCAATGGCTGCACCAATGAGTGGTGTAATAATAGACCAACAGAAATTGGTCTGTTTGATAGATCTAATCAAAATTTGTTTGAAGCACTGCAGGAAATCACTTAACTATAATATCAGCACAGCTTCTGACACATAGTAAGTGCTTTATGTATTTCTCATCCTCTGCTTCCATATTCCCAATTTTACTTGTAGTAAGCATATACATTTTTATTATCAGTTATCTACTATAATAAAATGATGTCTTCATAGTTATGTGATTACCAATTAATAAAATTCACTGGGTCTGAGAATATATAAAAGAATGTACATGCTGATAAGAAGTTAATGTAATGACATTAATTTGACTATTTTAAAAATATTAATACTAACCACTACCATATGGAACATTTAGATTTTTGAACATCATCTCTAATTCTCACAGTGACTTACAAGCGATGTGAATGTTATTATTCTTACTCTGTGGATAAGGCTCTGGGAGGTAGAATGACTTGTTCAGGTTGGCACAACTATTCTGCTGGGAAACTGGAATTGGAAATATGTTTTCTGTTTCTAAAACTTGTTTTTTCTTAAAAGCAAGTTTCATTGAGGAAATGACATGCCACACAGTTGATGAAAATAATATCATAGGGTATGTGTTATTAGAATTCTAAATCCCACTCTCACCATCTGAATCTACCTCTCTAATACTTAAAATATTCCTTGGTATTATCATTGTATTACTCTAAACAAGTTGCTCATGTTGTTGTCTGAATGAACTCTATCAGAACTGATCTTTGGAAAATACAGGGCTTAATCTTTCTGTGCTTAATCTCCTTGAAAACCTTAATTGAAAATGTTAGGTTATTCTTTCTCATGAAAATTTTTAACAGCTCTACATTTTTTAATGCCTAAATTTATGAAGAATGAATGGTAAACCCCATCTACATTTTTACACTTGAATCCTGTTTGCCATAAAATTGGTATGCCTCATCTTGATTTACTGGATTATACGTGTAAGAGCTAAGGGATTCTTTTCAAATGTGTTAACAAATATACCAAAGGCAGTTCAAAGACTTTTATCATTAGTAACTTCCATTTTTTGTGCCATTTGTTTTAGTTTTTATTACTTTCTTCATCCAGAAAAATAAGTAAAAGTCAGTTTTGCCTTTTGAAATGGAAAAATTGTTTCAAATCATTGGCAAAGCTTAATGACTTCTGACTGCTGAGATATGTTAATTTAAGCCAGACCAAATGTTCCTCAGCTGCAAATATTTGGTGTTGTTCACTGGGAAATGGCAAGATTTATGAGGGCCCAGTGGCAAAGACTGTGCTCACATGCCTCTCATTGTAATTGTTTCCCGTATTCAGTGATGAAGGTCGTTAGGAAAGAAAATATCAACTTTTCAGGGAGTAGTCACTTAGACTCAAATAAGATGCTATTTCACTCTGATTTACTATGGCATCCTCATGCCAATGAAGTTATCAAAGCCTTTGCAACTTTTCTACCCTAATTCTGAAAAAATATAATCTGTGACTTTTCAAGGTGCTCTGAAGTTGCAAAACAAAAAAGGAAATGCTTTGACTTCAGTAATTTGTAACTATAAGATGTTTAATGGCAGTTCAGAAGTGTTATTTTATCAGTTTTGTGTAATGCATATACATCCACTTACATCTTTTAACATTTTAACTTCTACAAATTATTCTATATTAAGGGGACTTTACAAACATAGTTGAAGGTAACTCAGTCTCAAAAAAGTAAGTGTTAAAAACAGGCATATCTATTTATACTTTTAAAATAGCTGTTATAGGTATAAATGAAGTTTTTTTAACTCACAAAAATTTTTCAAAGATGTGATAACAGATCTAATACAAGATGACCATAATAGTAAAAGTTTAAGCTTCCCCTGGAAGAACTGAACCTTAGACAGATTCCAAACCTGAATGTAACGGCTATCCCCAGAAGACTTCCCTGAGAAGATATGATTTTGATTCAAAGGAAGTCTTAGGTGTCTGACAAGAATTGCTAAAAAATATGGCTTTGTAATACTAGTACAGATCAACATGTTCTTAAATAACAATAAGTGTTTAGATAAGTATTCTCTTTAATAATCATTACACTTATTTACATGATCATAGTACCACAATATTTCCTTCAAAACTATTACATTAAGGCCAAATCATATCTAACCTAAATATGCAACTTAATATGTAGCAGGCAGTAGGAGAAATTGACATGTACTAACTTGCATAGTCCTAAATGACTCTGGGAGAGAGGTAATATTATTTTTCCCATTTTACAGATAAAGAAATAAAGATGCATAAAGCATCTGTAGTCAATATTTGAGATCTTAAACTGAATCTGAGATTACTTTTCAACCTAGGTTGTCTTTTGGGAAATATGGTATGTCAACAATTATTTGCTTTCATTAAACTATGATAAGAAAATGGAACTACTAATGATGACAGAAAAATGCATATTTATTCCAGTGCTTTAACACATTCTCTGAATTTTCTTCATAAAAAGGCCCAATTGGTAAAATATATAGTGCTGAAAAAAAGAATGTATTTGCATTTTCCTTGTGTTTTAGTATACAATATAACAATGCTAGCTGTGTGTTGTTAAAAGGGTCAGCCTCTGCATTATTCCATATCGAACTCCTTAATTATGTATCTCTGTATAGTAAAAGAAAAAGTGCTGACAGAACTCAGAAGAAAAATCTAAATTCTTTTCTTGCAATAAATGTGACACAGATTGTATAAAGCAATATTTTTGCCCTTGAAATGTTTAGAAGTATTGACATTCTGTCCACTCAATTGTCAGCTTGTCTTTAAGGTTAGAGCTTCTATGTTCTTAGCATTTAACAGACTGACATTGATCTCTTGGTTCTTTAAACTTGTATACCACCAGCAAGCAGGACTTGATTTTGAAACAGGGCATTTAAAATGTTACCCTTGATGATGATATCTCTAATTATGCTAGGAGTTCTGAATTGAATTTCTGCCCTGTAAGTATGATTTCAAATATACTGCCAATCTAAAATTTTTTATAAACTCCATAATAGAAAATAGTCTTAAGTATTAAAAGATAATTAAGCAGATATTAAAATACAGATCCAGAGCAAAAGAAACTTACTGTTTTTAGTGAGTTATAGTTCAGAAACCATTTGCATAAGGATGTTCGCAATGCTTTGATCATTTTGTTTTGGGTGTTTAGGTTTTTGGTTTGAGTATTTAGGTAGTGCTCCTGTCTTCAATAACTTTTCTATGCTTATGAAAATATCCCCCCCAAAAAAAGTCAGCAAACTTTTTGTTACCTTTTAAATAAAGTGTCTCGGTAAAAAATCATAACTTATAGCATTTTAAATAATATTTATTAAGTTTTTACAGTACCTTGATTTTTCAGGTAAGAGTTTCATTATTCTATTAGTTAAAGAATCACAAGAAATGGAAGTAGGTGTTTGTTTGTTTGTTTGTTTTTAATTTCTTTGACTCTCTCCACCCACAGGCTCTGAGCAAGGCAGTAAATAGTCCATTTTTGTTAATGAAGCTTCCCTCATACAGCTGGGATTGTTTAATATTTTACGAGTGTTACTTTGTTTTGCTCTCAACGATCTCAGGCAGTTAAGGATTTATGAATCGTGTTTTTCTCAGCCCATCTGCGGTTTCCTATCTTCCCTGGCCTTGAGAATATGTTTAAATTTATTAAAGCGAAGCAAAGGCTCATTATTTCAAAGGAGAGCCAAAGTGACACAGTGAATTGGTTATTAATGGAAAGGCACTGCCATAGGGCGATTGAAATTTAATGATATCCTACAAGAAAAAAATGAGGGTGTCACTTTCCAAAAAGTCATGCTAAATGCCAGCCTTTTTAAGGTCCTGCCGCTAATTTTATGCCTGCACACAGTAATGTTTTCAAAAGCGTTTAGGAAACACGGACCAGTGACTGTACTGATTATCCTTTTCACCTTCGCGCCTGTTCCAAATGGGTTTGTGCAGTGAGCGATTTAATCTCTAAATATAGGGAACGTTAAAAAAAAATAACATTGCTGTTTTTCACAAGCTAAGGGCCTTCTGCAATCCTCCAGAGATGGACTTGCAAATATGCTATCTCCATATGTTCTCAGTAAGCTCTCAAACTGGCGGATCACCAAAAAAGAAAAAAAAAAATCAATTCCTTGATTTTTATTTCTGTCATTCAAAAGATGTTTTAATGTCATAGTCTATAAACTATATTTATTAATATTCAGAAAATGTCCCCTTTGAGCTACAAAATGGGACTTGGGGTAGTTTTAAGTTTCCCTTATTTAACTTAGGATCTTTATTGAATTATAAAGTTGAAGCACCAAACTAGCACTATTCTAACTCATCCCATTTAATGCAAACCAGAGACACCTACCTGTTAGCAAGAACAATTTGTTAATATATTGTACCCTTTCGTTTAGAGTTACTGATGCAGTGATTTCCTGTATTAATTGAAATATCCATAAATTATTTTTAAAGCTAGTTCAAATTCCTCTAGAAAAAAAATCTGTTGACATCATTATATACCCATCATGCTTCAGGACATTAGATTGTTATCCATAAGAATTCCTGAAAGCATACTTTTCTTTTCCAGTTTCTGCTTTATTTGAATTATTCTGCCTGTGTAATAATTGTGGTCCTAATATTTTTAACTCTGCATCGCTTTCAAATATGGTATTCACATTAGAAGAGTATTGACCTGGTACATTTCAAAAAAGAGTACAGTTTAGATTTAGGCTTCTTGTTCAATTAGATTCAGGTTGTACCAGTTTAAGCTACATGTTAGTTACATAAAGTTCCTATGAGCATTTTAATGTGAGAATGACAATGGGTCCAGTTTTATGTATCTTTACTTACTGCTGAGTATAAAATGTAAATGGTGCATTTGACAAGCACTGTAGTAACATATAATTTTCTCATACTGAATGTGGCAATATTAAGTTGTCTACCGCTGCCAAACACAGTTTGGGATATAGAACTATATGAGTTCATTTCCCTGTTTTACGGCAAAATACTGTTATTTGAGAATTTCTGAAATTAATTTTTAAATATTAAACTTACACTCAATTCAAAATTACGCTAACAAGATTTTATAACTTGTGATCACACATTGGGGAGCTTTTCATTTATTCTAGGTCAGAGTGTGAATCTGAGTAGATGAGAAAACTGAAATCTAAGCGACAGTAATGTGTCTTACAGGAGAAAAATCACTTGGAAGAGGGTATCAAGGATCCGCAACTGAAGATTCTGTGGGTCCATCCTCTCTTTTCACAGTAAACTTATCATCCTCTAATCTTTCTAACAAAGACATAAACACTTCAGCTACATATATTTTGATTGTTTCACGACAGTTTACTGGAGGCTGAGCAATGACAGATTTCTTCATTGTCTTTTTGCCAAAATTTGTCCTTTAAGTCATTTTTGTTGACTGCCCCTTTTAGCAGTTCACCTCACAATGAGAGAGAAGACAATTAATGGGAGGGTGATTTATCACTGCCAAAAACTGTCAAGGACTTCAGTTGTAGCTGGAGAAAAAGCAATTTCACATTATGGCATTTCATTCTGAATACATTGTATTTACAGCTCACAGTTTTATTTTCAGAGCCTATTATCAGGTGAAACAGTTGCATCTGAAATGTTGTTTGTGACATAGGTGACCTGTTAGGATTTGATAAGTATTTACGCCAGAGCACAAGGGGCTCACACATCTGCTGTTGGCAGAAGCAGTGGAAAAAAATAACCTGGAAATGAGGCATTTGATTTTTCTGGTTCCTACACTCGAGCATCTGTTGCTATAATTAAGTGGCATTCAGTAATTGCAGAGCAATGGTGAAATAAACATATGCATTCTTGCCAGCTTTTAGGATTTGGTGTCCTTACAGTAGGAGGGACAAAGTGACTTCAATAAGAATAAAAGGTTTTGAACAAAGTTTAGGAATGAACTTTTTGGTAGAAGAAGAAAAAAAAAGAATTTTGGTTCAGAAAACAATTTCATCAGAAAGTGTCACAATATTTCGTTCTAGAAGAAGATAGTTCCTGCAACATTCAACCTTTGGAATGAACGTCTGTAGAAACATCAAAATGGGTTAAACACCATACCTATCTATATAAGTTATCTCCTGAGGGTATGGAAGAATAATAAAAAATATGGTTATTATTAATCTTAATGATAATGAGCCATGAAAAAAAGTGATCACAGTGAAACTCATTTAATACAATGAAGCTTTTTCGAATTTCTTTGGCAAGTTCTAAGAAATCAGTATGGCTGCATTAGAGCTTTGAAAAGCGATGTGATGGATTATTGGGAGCTAAAGTAGTGCTCTCATCAAAATAGTTAGAAAGTGTTTCTCAAAGGGTGGATGTGGGTGGGTGAGTGATAGGAAGGGCTGGAGGGAACCTGAAGCACTTTTTTTGAATTACAGTCCACTGGCTTCACCCGAGCTCTCCAGGCACTTCTGAGATTCATATTTCAATGTGAAGGTAATAGTTTGGAAATGCTCCCAGGATGTCTCCCAGGGTGTTTTCATTCCCACTTACTTTTTAGAAAATGTCTTGCCTTTGAAAGAAATAATCATTTATATTAGCAAAGTACGAAAGTGCCCTGCTTATGAATACTGTATGTATTTCCTAAAATTCTTTGGTTAGTATGCTTTATGTTCCATGAGTTATTTAGAACAATCCAGATTCTTCCCCACAGTAGAACAATTTGGATTTGGTTTTTATACTGTAGTAGTTAGCAGTTTCCTGGAAATGTCACATGACAAATTCTATTGTGCTATAAATACTTACAAAACAATGATTTTTGAAATGAGGAGAAGAAGAGAGAACTTTGTGTACTCTTGTAATCAAAGTATCAGCATGTATTTTGTAAGTTTGAATTCTGTTATTTGTAGTGAGGACGGTGTGTTGGCTCAGCACAGACTAAGCTAAATTAAGAGAGGCTTGTCTTCTGCAGGCCATTTGAGAGGGAACATGAGGCGAAGTGTCCTAGAGAAGCTGCCTGCAGAAGGGATTGGGCACTTTCATCTGATACTTTGGCATCAGGTGATTACTTAAATATCTAGGTGAAGAAAAGACATGAGGAGTCAACTTGAAGAAATCAAAATGATGGATTATGACTTCAGAATGTCAAAAAATGTTGTGTGTCTGCTTCGAAGAGAGCATATATGAACAACAGTCTCCTTGAAAGATTAAAAGGTCATCATCTGGTTTCTTTATATTTTTTTAAGTTGTGGCTTCAATGTATGGTTTAAAGTAGTTTTAAAACTTTTAATTTCCATTCAACTTATATCAAGTAATAAGAAAATTTAGAGCTATAAATAAAACCTACATGTATTTTTAGGCCCTGGCTGGTTGGCTCAGCGGTAGAGCATCAGCCCAGCCTGTGGAAGTCCTGGGTTTGATTCCCGGCCAGGGCACACAGGAGAGGCATCCATCTGGTTCTTCACCCCTCCTCCTCTCCTTTTTCTCTCTCTCTCTTCCCCTCCCACAGCCATGGCTCCATTGCAGCAAAGTTGCCCCAGGTGGTTGCTGAGGATGCTTCCATGGCTTCTGCCTCAGGTGCTAGAATGGATCCGGTCACAACGGAGCAAAGCTCCAGATGGGCAGAGCATCACCCCCTGGTGGGCATGCCAGGTGGATCCCAGTCTGGCATATGAGGGAGTCTGTCTTTCTGCCTTCCCACTTCTCGTTTGAGAAACAAACAAACAAAAAAATCCCTACATGTATTTTATATGTATTTTATAGTTATACCTCTCATCTAATTTATACTCATATCCAAGTACTATTCATTTCTTTTTTTTAGATTTTATTTACTCATTTTTAGAGAGATACAGACAGACAGAGAAGAAGGTAGAGGAGCAGGAAGCATCAACTCCCATATGAGTATTGGCCAGGCTAGTGCCCAGTTTCAAACCAGCGACCTCAGCAGTCCAGGTCGATGATTTACCTATGGCGCCACTACAAGTCAGGCCGAAGTACTATTCTAAGTACTAGAGGTATTATAATAATTCAGACCTCACAACTTTTGAGGTAGTTGCATTACTATTGTTACCTCCATTTTACAGATGAGGCTAACGAGGCAGAGCTCATGGTTATGTAGTTAGTAAGTGGTAGACAGGTCTGGAAATTGAATCCCAGCAGCTTGCTCCAGAGTCCATGCTCTTAACCACAGTGCCATTTACTTAACATAATGACTAAGGCAGATATGTTCTCTGGACCAATAGAGCTTAGAGCTTTGAAGTGACATAGCTTACATGTATATATGCTTCTGAAGTAGACAATATTATGTGAGTATACACATTTACAATAATCATTTTTGTCTATATATCAGCATGCCAATATATTTTTTTAACTTATTCTCTTTTATTTTATTTTTTTTTCTTGTATTTTTCCAATGTGAAAAAAGGTGGGAAGGCAGACAGACAGACTCCCGCATGGGCCTGACTGGGATCCACCCGGCATGCCCACCAGGGGTGATGCTCGGCCCCTCTGGGGCTTTGCTCCGCAGCAATCGGAGCCATTCTAGTGCCTGAGGCAGAGGCCATGGAGCCATCCTCCACACCTGGGCCAACTTTGCTCCAACTGAGCCTTGACTGAGGAAGGGGAAGAGAGAGATAGAGAGAAAGGAGAGGGGGAAGGGTGAAGAAGCAGATGGGCGCTTCTCCTATGTGTCCTGGCCAGAAATCAAATCTGGGACTTCCTCACCCAGTCAACACTCTATCTCCAAGCCAACCAGCCAGGGCCTTATCTTATTCTCTTAATGCTATGGTATTATTAGAGTCAACATGTTAATATTGATTTCAGATTTTCCTCTTTCTCCGAAACTGTGAATCTCTGAAATTTCATTTGCTTTCTGATACCAGAGACAAATTCTTATTGTTAGCTTAATTTTCAATATAGTTTTTCATGTATATAGTCTGATCTTTAATTTCTACATTTAAACCAGTTATCTTTGTTATAATCAATATTTCTTTTGTTTTTAATTTATTCATTTTATATATATATATATATATATATAGAGAGAGAGAGAGAGAGAGAGAGAGAGAACGAGAAGGGAAGAGGAGCAGGAAGCAACAATTCCCATATGTGCCTTGACCGAGCAAGCCCAGGGTTTTGAACCGGCGACCTCAGTGTTTCAGGTCGACACTTTATCCACTGCACCACTGCAGGCCAGGCTATAATCAATATTTCAATATTTTTCCCATCATTTTTTTGTCTTTTTATGAGATTCTTGGAATCCTGTTAATTTCTTCTTTTGAATATGTATATATATATATATATATATATATATATATATATATATATAGATAGCCTCCTTAATTTTCTCTTGTCTTCTATATTTCATCTTTCCTAACTTCTTGTTCAGTTTTGAGGACCACTGTTTACTTATCTCTATATCTCTACCTTGGTGGTCTGAAATAATTGTAATGAGCTATTTTACAAAGAAAACATATGTATCGATTTGTTCTTTTATCTCTATGAAGTTTTGATGCGGTGGCAAGAGCATGACATTATCACACTGGTTCTCAGAATGACCTGAAGTTGGTTCCACTTTATCTTTATTCTAATGTTGAAGAAATTGAGATATAGAAAGGATTAATAGATTGGAGACTCAGAGCTTGAGAATGACATAATCAGGAAGAAATCTAAGTTTGATCTTCTCTTGTGCCCTTTTTTCTCTAATGTGTCTTATATTACATTTAGCCTTATTTCATTATATTGCTACTACCTTATTTCTACATGAAAATATTAGAATAGATAAGCAATGGTGAAGTGGTAACCAGATAAATTTGCTTATTTAAGGATGTTTCAATTCCTGTTCAAATGTTTAATTCTGTAAATACCTGTATGCTTTGTTGGCTAGCACCAAACATTTGAACAATGAATTATCTGAAATACTAATGCTAAATGTTATGTAGTCCTCAGACATATTTTTTGTCAATTTTGAATACAATTAGTATCTCTTTAATTAAAACTTTAAAATTTATTGTTTTGTACTTGTTATTCTTAGAAAGTTTGTTAATAAAAATGTTAAAATATGAATAAAAATATATTTACTTAAGTGAAGTTACTATAGACAATAAAGCATACTGGTTGAAGACATGAGCTGTAGATTCAGGGATACTTAGATTACACTCCTGACTCAACAGTGTAGTGAGTGTGAATTTAAATTGTAATGGTTACTTAGCTTCATTAATCCTTGTTTTCCAAATGTGGAAAATGAGAATAATAAGAACCTGCTTCAGAGACAGATTATAACAGTAATTCGATAATATACAGACATGGGTAACTATTGTGTCTATCATCTCTTCTCATTCTCAAACTCTTTCTGAAGCAGGTAGCCACAAATATACCAACAGGTTATGTTCCAAATATTCACTTGTGAGTTGTTTGAAAGTTGAAAAATCCTGTTCCCTCATAGAATAATATCATAAAAATAGGTTACAGCTAATTAAAATAGTACTCTCAGCTTATTAGTGATACTCTATAAATTTGTTATGGGGAAATAGACTCCCTAAAAAAAAACCAAACAGAGCTAGACTATTTGAAACAATTAGAATAAAGATGCTACTAATCTTATCGTATAGAACAAGAGTCAGGAAACTTTCTTCATGAAGGGCCAGCTAGTACATATTTTAGGCTTCTGTGGCCATATGATTTGTGTCACAACTACTCAACTCTGCTGTTCTAGTTGAGAAAGCAGTCATAGATTGTATATAAAGAAACAGTGAAACTTTTTGGACGTGGAAATGTAAATTTCACGCAATTTTCAGGTGTCACAAACTATTATTCCTCTTTTATTTTTTCAGTCATTGCAAAATACAAAAACTATTCCCTACTCACAGGCAGAGGGCTGGGTTTGGCCTGCCATCCATAATTAGTCTATCTCTGGCCTGTAATATGTTTTGTCTCTTCTGAACATTTTCCTTAAAACATTTTACTGCAGTTTCATCTCTCAGAGTTCTAAAAGGTTCTAAAAATTGAATATGGTTTTCATAAAAAGTCTGAAGACACATGGATGAAGACAGAGTGCTGATAACTTAAACCCTGAGTCAGAAGGCAGGGTGCTAGGCCTGCATGACAATATACCCATGCTTCACTTTGTTTGGTGCAAGCCAGGAAACACGCTTTAAACCCAGACTGCTCGTTTAGGAAGCAGGGAAAGTTTTATATCTGATAAGAGTTGCTCTAAGGAAAAAAAATAATATTTTAATTGATCATATACAGATACAGTTGTGAGATATGAGTACCGTATTTTTGATGGTTTTCAGTACCTGTAATATGGGTTCCTGTGTTAGTTTGCTATGAATGCCAGAACATCATACCATGGACTAGGTCGTGTAAACAATAGAAATTTATATACTCATAGTTCTGGGGGCTAGAATTGAAATTAAGGCGTTGATAGATTTGGTTTTTCTTGAAGCCTCTCTTTTGTCTTGCAGACAGTCTGCCTTCTCTCACTGTGTCCTTAGCCTTTCTTTGGGCGCTGGCATCACTGGTGTCTCTTCCTCTTCTTATAAGAACTCTAGTGCTACTGGATAGGGCCTTATGCACTTACAGAACCTTAATTACCTCTTTAAAGCCCTATCTCCAAACATAGTGACATTGGAGATTTCAACACATGAAATTGGGGAGACATAATTCAGTGTGCATAGCAGTCCCATATTAATAATTAAATTGTCCACAAAACAAAGTATATTAGCAACCTAAGTCCCCTTAGATATAAAATGGAATAGAACTTCATGTAGGGCATAGGCAATGTTATAATAAGGATGCATTTTAAATAGGTCTTTTAGTCTAAAAATTCAATATCTGGGTTCTTTCAATCTTAGATAGATCTAAATAGATTTATATTACATTGAGTTTTTGTTGTACTATTTTTTTTTTTTTTTGCATTTGGTATAGGAAAATAAAGTGCCAAGAAGTAAAATTAATTTGCTTTATAGAGATTGATTTCTGACCTGTGAGTAAGGTTAAAACAGCAAAAGCTTTTAACTCTAGGAATAATGAGTAGTGATTCAGGACTTCTGGCTATGTTTATGAAGAAAACTTTTGCCAAGGTATATATACAATATTGTTTTCCTTAATGCCCTCTTCTCCTTATTACTTTTCTTTACTGAAGATCAGATTATTTATTTTCTAAATGTTTGTTTGCTATCTATCATGTAGACCTCTTTGTTTGCCTTTAGTTGATTAAGTCATGTGTCAAATTCTATTCATGGTATTGCTTTTGGTAGAATAAAACAGATTGCTTTGGGAGTCACCAACCTTGAGGGAATTTACATAGTGCTATTCTGATATTCTACAAAAAAAAAAATGTATAAATCCTGATTGTTCTCCTCCTCTACTCCAGAGAATAAATCTTCAAATGTTTCAGAATGTTTCTTTCATAGACAGATAACACTTCATGTTAATTTAATCTATATGTATTTGGTTTCTAAAAGAAACATGGCAAAAGATAACATAGTCTTGAAAATCTAGAAGTAAGTCCTATAAAAAAACATAGACTAACAGGTGTTTAATGAATGCACATTTATAATTCAGCCCTTGTTGACAATCAGTACTTGAAGAGTTAGTTAGGTAGTTAATTTCTAAATTCTCTTAAGCCAAAAAGTGGCTATTGCATTAATTTTGTCAATAACATGTAGATTCATGCTATGGGATGTAGTTTTCTAAGAACATAGTGGAGGCCATAGAAGTAATTTTAATTGAGATTTTTACAACCATTTGATAACAGTGTTTTGATCACTATAGTTAGGGCAGGATTCCAACAGTGGCCATAAAATCTGTGACTAATCCACTGAGTCACCCAGTCCCTGTCATATATTGTTTAATGGCCCATGCTGCCAGGAATTATTATCACTTTCTAGTGATAATTTTTAAAGAGAAACTTTGTGAACACAAAAAATGAATATAAGTTGAAAACTCATCTCTTTAAAGACAGTTAATAAAATACATCCTCACTAAGTATATGATAGAGTTTACTCATTTATTTATAATGACTGCTCACACTCTTAAATCATATATTTAAGAGAGAGAGAGAGAGAGTGTGTGTGTGTATATGATACTGATGAATACTCTAACTTTCCTTGGTTAATGTTTGCAGGGCATTTACAGATGCTAGAATAATCTCTAATGTTTTTGCTCAATCTGCTCTGGAGATGGATGAAATAAATAGTTTAAACTAATTAATGTAACACCAGCTGTTACAAGTGCTTGGCAGACGTCTGTGCGTTTTGATGGGCAGGGAGCGGCTGTTGTACTTGACTTTATTTTAGTACAATGTTGATCACAGTGTAAGCTGGAATAAATGACAAGCCAAAAGAAGGAACAGAGGATGAGTTCCGTGTAATGAAAAATAAATACCATCTTCCGCTCTGAAAATATATAATGTTTATAGCTGAAGGACAGAGAGATGTAGTGTCAGATATCAAGTCATAAGGCCTTTGATAGCTACTAGGTTCAATATGCTTGATAATTCCATGCTGCAAATAAAAAGCTGCTAAAATACAGGTATGTGATCTTAGACACTGCCCTTGATTGAGCCAAAGGATCTATTAGAGTTGCAGGTACGCAGTGTCAGCTAGATGTTTGAGACTCTCTTTCTGTTAATTAAATGCCTTTCAAAAAAAAATGAGAAATTGTAGTCATCTGGAAGAAGTTGGGAAATTATTTTAATTATATTATTTTAGCAAGTGGAAAGGAGATACTGAGTTTTATGGCTTGGTAATTATACATGTTATTATTTTTAAGTTTCTATAGGGCACTCGAGTATACTTCTTATATATCTGATTCCTTCATGAAATTAAAAAAAAAAAGCCTAAGCAGGGATCATACATTGCAATGACCTCCTTGTGAAGGGAATTTTATTTCTGACCCTACAATGGAGAAAAATGCTTCTGCCCCTGTCCTGATAGTTTCCGTAAGACTTAGGTGGTTTAAATAGCCTCCTGGTTTCTTCTTTCAAGTTGGGGGTCTGAACCGTTGTGCTCTGACAGAAAAACAGCAGTGGTTGTCTCTGTGTGCCAGCATTAGGATAGTAGTGTCATTGTACAGCTTGTTACCCTGCGAATTTGTCTAATAAGCTATTACAACGTGTGCTGAGCAGATGGCAAGTGTGCTCCTGAAAGAATTGATGGATGGGATATGATGTCATCAGTGAGATGACAAGGTTCACAAGGTACTTGACCTCCAAGAAATAAGTCCTAACTGGTTAGAATTCTAAATGGTGAACTTCGGTGACACTAACTAAATGGGAAATACGTGCAATTTGTATTTCTTTATGGTGGTGTTTACCCCCTTCACTGAACTCCACATAATGGGATTTTGTCCCTGAAGACTCAGAGATATTGTTGAAGGGTTGCACCCTGTAACCTTCTGAGGATTTCAAATACAAATCCACACATCTAAACTTTAACAAAATCACAGTGAATGTTATTTATGAAGTCAGGTTCACAGCTTTTCCTTTTTTATATGTATATATGCGGAAAGAACTTAGTTAAGACATCACATTAATTTTAACATGTTATCACAAAATAGAAAGATGCTGACTCCATGAAAATATTCAGTGCATAAAATTAAACTTTTATATTTTTCATTAAAATATGTTTCTGTATATACAAGCTTAAAATAAGCTGTCAAAGATCCTGATGTTGTCTTTATATTTTAATTATGACTTTACTTTTACTTAAAGGTGACATGTAAATACAGTAACACTTTTATTTCAATATTATCATTTTAAAATTTCAAATGATTTTAAAATCTCTTCCATATCACCTAAATGTGATAATAACTCAGACACTACATTCATCTGGCAAAAGAGTTCTGGAGAGATCAGATCAAGTACAATTACAGACATGGGGGCTAAGAGGAAAAGTGGGCAAAACATGCTAATAAGACATGTGCATTGTGTGAAATTGAACTTAAAACAACTACTGTTTATACCTGTTTTGTGGGAAAAAGGTTAACTAAGTAGAAGACCTGCCCAAGGGAAAAAAGAAAAACATTGTAGATGTATTAAGAAAGTACCAAGCATCAAACCATAAACTCCTTTATCTGAATATTATCACATGAAACTTTATACATAAGCAGACAAGAATTGTAAAGTCTAACAAAAGTAAATTGTTATAAGTATGGTGGGAAGCATTGTCTTTTTTGCTCATTTTGAATAACTGGTTCAAGTTATTAATAGTCAAGATGTTTTTTGTTAAAAGTAGACAAGTATCTTTTTTGAGATGAACGAAATGTACCCTTAAAACTATCTAGCACAAAGGGCATACATGTTTTTGTAGCACAGTCTGGAAGAGTTGTTAAGTGTTTGGAATAGCAGTTTGATTATAAAATATATAAAATATAGTCATAATATATCCATACTATCAGGTGTTAAAAGGAAAACATAGAGGTAATATAAATAGCTCAAGAGTTATTAAAATAGCAACTTTATCAACTGAATGAATTTGCAGTCAGATAAATTACCCCATGAAGTTTATTTTTAGTTGGTAACTTCTTAAGAATTTGTAGTGGCAGTAGAAGATGCAGAAATGTATTTTAATTCCATATTTTATATAAATTCTAACTGTAAATATAGTGCTGGGCATTACTTAGTTACTTTAAATTGACAGCAAAAGTTAGGCTGTAGTTGCAAATGTTATAACAATAAATTAACTTTAGAGCAATTACTATGGTAATATAGATTATAATTTAGATTCAGTCTTATCTCTTTGGATATATCAAAGCCTATATGTTCAAACCAGTTCTAAACTTTATAAGCTTATACTACCATGTGTTAATATTGCCTTGATGATTAGCATAATTAAACAATTCTGTCAATGTATATCAAGTGATCAAAAGAGATTATGAAATTATTTGATAAATTATTCAAATGAATTTGCTATTTTTAATATAAATGAAATAACAGAACCCATATCTCATACTGCATTGACACTCAGTATTGATTATATGGCTAAACCATTTTCAAGGGCTGACTTTACTTAATCTGATCTCTTTTTTCTGTCTGAGGCAGATAAAATATTAATACAAGGTAAATGAGTGCTCAGTGAACTTGCCATATGGCCCCTGTGGAGGACAGAGGGGCCTGGGCAGCCTATGGACCTGCCATATGGGCCTAGAGGGAACAAGTAAGTATTACACAGAGAACAAATCTACCATATGGACTGGGTGGGGCACTTGAGACTCTAAATACTTCCTTATACTGGGACATTTCCACAGAAGAATAAAAACCACATAAATAATACATTATACAAAAACCCTTGAAAATGGATCAATTGTTTAGATTTAATATGATGCTTTCAAGCAACGTCCAGAGCATATAAATAATCATGGTTTACTTTGAAATGGCAAAGAGGATCATCAATCATTTACCCCTGACATTTTTACATTGCATTTAACATCTGTTCCATAATAGCATGGTACAGTAATATACTTAACATCATATTACACACTGAACCTAAGCAAATAAAAATAACATTAAATTAGAATTTCTGAAAGTTTGCCTTGCTTCTACTAATATTTTTGCAAATACTAGATTATCTACCTTTTTCATCACTTGAATTTTTGGTTATTATATAGAGCACATGAAATTAAGCAAATGGCAAAAGCAATTTTCTTGGTACAATCAAACCTCATTAATTTGGTTTCTGCTAATATGGAATTCATGATAATTCAGCTTGGGCTTGATAAAGTTTACCTTTGTACTAGATATAAAGAAAAGATTTGCTAAGCCAATTATTAGTCTAAACAAGATTACAATGAACATATTTAACCCACTAAAGAGAGCATACTTTTAAAGGATTTTAGCACATTAATTGAATGCAAATATATACTACTAATAACAAATGAGCCTAATTTAGTCTTTGAAACAGGTCTTGTAGTACCTGTATTCGTTAGCAGATGGTTCCAATTACTGTATATACCTCTAAGTCTGTGCATATTTCTTTGCAGTGTTCTATTTCTTATACTTCTGCTGAATTTATGCATAGCCATTTCCACTAATTGCTATCTGATTTTATTTTGCAAAGAGTCTATGTCTCTGTTTTTATTTTTTTCTAGCTTTTCTTTATAGACATAATGATTCTACCGTGATTTCTTAAATTGGATTTTTATAATTGAAACAACAAAAGGCATACATGAATCAATGCAGAAACAACATTTTGGCAAATTTGGATACATTTGAAATTATTTTTCAAGTTGTTCTGTGCAATTCTTTATGGAAA
Organism: Saccopteryx bilineata; assembly: GCF_036850765.1. Classification (NCBI taxonomy): domain Eukaryota; kingdom Metazoa; phylum Chordata; class Mammalia; order Chiroptera; family Emballonuridae; genus Saccopteryx; species Saccopteryx bilineata. The sequence continues at coordinate 79,828,046 of NC_089495.1, forward strand.
ATTTACACATGAAAACAAACATTTCTTCATATAGGATTTTGATATATTAGGAATCTGATAGCATTAGAATTGATTACTTATACTTTCTGATCAAAGAAAAGTCTTTCAAAATAAAAGTATTCAAAGCTTTGTTTGTTATTGGTCTACAAGACCAAAAAGTGATGTTTCCTGACAACATGAATGGTCTTTACTTAGTCCTCATATTTGGCGTTGGCTTTCTCCTCTCTGTTTTGGTATTTTTCTTTTATTTTGTATTAGTTTTCCTCCTGTCTTTCTAGAGCAGCAATTTTAAACTGGTGTGCCACAACAGTTTTTAAAACATGCAGTACCTGACTATCTAGTCAGGGGCACTGATCTCTTTCCCACTGGATTGTCAAATAAAAAAATGAAAACAGTCAATACAACAGCCATCTGTGTGATTAAATAAAAATTATACCTGTTTTTCTTGACAGATTGTCAAAAAATATATTTTTTGGTGTGGTGTAGAATTTTAGTAATTCTTTTATGTGTTCCATGTGATGAAAAAGGTTGGAAATTGCTATTCTAGAGGGAGATCAGAGTATCTTCTACTCGATTAACCTTTTTCCTTTTATATAAGGAATATTTCCTAATTTATGTGGTAAACTAAACAGAAAATTATAATATTCCAAATTCAAAGAATCTTTGTTTTCTTTTGTTTTTTGACAGAGACAGAGAGAGAGTCAGAGAGAGGGACAGAGAGACAGGAAGGGAGCGAGATGATTCTTTTTTGTGGCACCTTTGTTGTTCATTGACTGTTTTCTCATATGTACCTTGAAGGGGGGGTGTGTGAGGAGGTTTAGCAGAGCAAGTGACCCCTTGCTCTAGCCAGTGACCCTGGGCTCAAGCTAACAACCATGGGCTTCAAGCCAATGACCTTTAGGCTCAAGCCAGTGACCATGGGGTCATGTCTGTGATCCTACACTCAAGTCATTGACCCTGTGCTCAAGCTGGTGAGCCTGTGTTCAAGCCGGCAACCTCGTGGTTTCAAACCTGGGTTCTTTGCATCCCAGTCTGGTGCTTTATCTTCTGTACTACCACCTGGTCAGGCTCAATCTTTAGGTATGAGAAACGTGATGCAGAGAGACTAGGCAGTAGTTGGGAAGCCAAAACAGGTGGATGGCAAGAAAGTTCTGGAAGGTTGTAGATGGCAAATGAAGACCTAAAAGTTATAGGTAAAAGTGAAATTCCATGGGAAAAAAAAAGATTTTTGAAAGCATTGGGGAACACCTGATCATGGTGAATTGAGTTCTTGGTTGGATTTCCCAGAAAAAAAGTGCTAAAATGGAAGATGTAAGAATTATAGGCCAAGAGAAATCTAGATATTGAGCAGAGAACCAAGGTGCAATATCTGGCACAGGATGGGCCTGGTTTTATTTGGAATAAATCCTGAACAAGGCAGAAATGCAGTCACTAGCAGGAGACCCAGTGCCAGAGCAAATCAGGAAATACAAATTGATAGTGAGTTTTGTTTGTTTAATTTCATAGCTCAGTATGTTTTATAATACTCCTTCTGCTTATACTAATGATTGCTTTCAATAATTGCTGACTGTTGACTCCAGTTAGGAGCTAAATGGCTTGTGTGTGGAGGAAGCAAGGAGAAGAAAACTCTAGATTGATATCTGTAAGAAGCCAGCAGCGTTGTTTTTTCTCTTTTTTTTTTTTCCTAATTATTTCTCAATTATTATTTAAAAATCAAGTAAGAACTCTGGGCTCAAAGTCTTTGCTAATACAAACCCTTATTTCAAATGGAATACCATCAAGCACTTAAATCCTCTCTAGCCTGTACCTTGGTATATCCCAGAGGGTCATTTTTCTAATTTTCTTTTTTTTAAAGTTAGTGAGAGGAGGGAAGGCAGAGACAGACTCCCACAAGCCCACTAAGGGGTGATGCTCTGCCCATCTAGGGCCCTTGCTCCATTGCAGCTGGAGCCATTTTTTTAGCACCTGAGGTGGAGGCCATGGAGCTATCTTTAGCTCCCAGGGCTAACTTGCTCTTATCAAACCATGCTGCAGGAGGGGAGGAGGAAAGAAAGAGAGAGAGAGAAGTGAGAGGAGGATGGGTGGAGAAGCAGATGGTTACTTTTCCTGTGTGTCCTGACCAGGAATTGAACCTGGGATATCCACACACTGGACCAATGCTCTACCACTGAGTCAACCAGCCAGGGCCCTTTTTTCCTAATTTTCATAGGTTTTCCTTGCTCTCAAGCACACAAACTAAGACTTTCTATTTGATTTCCATTTCTTCCTGTTCCATAGTTTAGTCACAAATAACTGTGATTTTCTTGCCAGTAGCTCTAGAACTGGAGTGCCTAATTAGTTGATAACAAGGCTTTAAAAGGTAGTTTTCTAAATGGTCTGCAACAACTATACCTATATTTCTTCTGTACTCACGTAACCTCATTTCTCACTCATGATTTTCTAGAATTCTCACTGAAGCAAAGACTGAGGCTGGTATTGAGCCTTTCTCATTGTTTCCACTATTGTCAGCATTGTCTGACAAGAACACTATGGGAGTTAAAACCAGTCAAGGTAGTGTGGTAGGAAAAACCCCTGAATGATTCTGTGATTTCAAGTTCTGGTTCTGTTCTTGACTAATTGTGGATTATTAGGAAAATTACTCAATCTCTTTAAGATTCAGTTTTTTTCACAGTGATAAAGGAAAGTACTATATTTTATGAGATATAAAATAATGCATTCAAAGATCTAGTACATTGATAAAATAAAAGCATTGTACTGCAATATTCTTTATACTAGCAAAATATTTTGAATAATATTTGAAACCAACAGAATGCTGTAATGAAGGAATAAATAAAATATAACAGTTGTATAATGTAATTTCATATAGCATTTTAAATGAATCCTTATGAACCAATTTAGATAAGTCTCAAAAGCAAAATGAATATTAGAAAAAGATATTAGTAATATGATGTTATTTATATAAGTTTAACCCCAAAACATGTTAAATGTTACTCATAGTAACACAAATATGGATATATCAATCTAGAGCAATATATGTATATATTATCTGTAGATATATGGACTAGAATGAAATATTACAAAATTTTTTAAAAAATTTTTATTCATTTTTTTAGAAAGAGAGAGAGGGAGAGAGAGAGAGAGAGAAGAGAGAGAGACAGAGAGAGAGAAGGGGGGAGGAGCAGGAAGCATCAACTCCCATATGTGCCTTGACCAGGCAAGCCCAGGGTTTCGAACCGGCGACCTCAGCATTTCCAGATCGACACTTTATCAGCTGCGCCACCACAGGTCAGGCGAAACATTACAAATTTATCATTTTAGTTGACTCTTAGAATAAAGGGAATGAGATGGGCTTGAAATTAACAAAATGATAAAAGGAGCAGCTGTGGAATTGGATAATTAAGTCTTTGTTTTTTGGACATGTGAATTTCAAGATACCTGATATCCCAGTGAAGCTATGAGTCCAGACATGAGGGGAGTTCAGACAAAAGGCCTGAGCTAAAGATACAGATTTGGAGCCACTAGCATATTGATGATATCAAGAGGGAGTGGCTATAACAAACAGTGAAAGTCAGAAGGTACTCTGTCATGTTTTGAACATGAAAGATTAGATAAAAAAGAAAAGCAATAAGGGCAGTAAGAAGTTGTCATTGCAATTTGAATGAAAAAGAGAGCATGTGTCCTGGAAGGTAAGTGAGGAGAGAGCTTTAATAATGGAGTGATGATCATGTCAAGGACCGCTGATTAGTCAAATATGAGTATTGACTCTCAGATTTAACAATATGGGTAGCAGTTAATTTTGATAGTAATAATTTTATAATAAAAATTGACTAGAGTAGAAGAAAGGTGAGATTACAGGGATTATAGATAACTCAAAAAGGAATGTAGAAAATGGGGATTGAAGTTGAAAGGAAGGTTGGTATCAAGGGAGAATTTTTTCTTTTAAATTAGAGAGGAGATGTAGTACAAAATGACTATATGCAGCTAGAACTGTTCAGTAAAAAGGGGGCATCTAAAAAGGGAGGGCATGCTTGCAGGAATGACATTGTAATTATTTCGTATACTTGAGACAGAGAAGAGAATGATTTAATATCATCATTAGTTTTTGTAAAGGCTGGATCTAGAATCCAAATCGAAAAGTTTAGAGAAAATATAAATTAGTTATTCCGTCCAAATTTTGAAACTCCATATTTAGGATGAAAATAAACTCATATTGTAGTCAAATAACAAAGTTACAATATAGTTTTTTAGCACATTGTCTCTTATGTATATATGGCATGCATCCAAAATAATACAAAGAAATACAGTAAGTTTTTCTTTTGTTTTCATTATCTTTCCATGTAAAAACAGAAATAGTGAGAATAACCATTATGAGAACCCAGGATAGATGGAAAGAAAAGTCTTGGCTATGCTAAATGAATTCAAGACACGTGAATTATGTTCCAAAATATCTGGATTAAATTTACAGCTGAATTTGCTGGCCTACAGATAAGAGAAATGATAGATGAGTAAAACAAGCCTATGCAGTTTGATTTTTTTTTTAATGGATAGAAGCACATTTCACAGACAGTGTAAGAAGCACCTTGATAATGACTCTGAGGAAGATTCTTAAATCATTCTTTAAAAGAAGTTCTTAGAAAACAAGGCAGTAATCACTAGGACCGACAGGAGGTCACCAGGAAAATGTTTTTTTCAATCTAGTCTCATTTCTCTGCTTATCAGGAAAATATGTGGGAGTAATGGAAGAAAGAAATTTTAGTAAACATTTATAGATAAGGTTATTTTATGTTTAATTGTTAAACAATAGATGATAGAGGAACATATATTAATATTTGTTGGACTAAATACACAGGAGAGGAAAAGTAAAGAACCTTTATACAAGGTTTGAGATAATAAATTATCTTATTTTCAAAAGTTATTTCTTCTCCCCATAGAGCCTGAATAGGTTTTAGCCATGCCATAAGGTTTGTATACTGATTATCCTTCATTTTGAATTTGGAGTCTTCCTTCTCCAGAAAGTCCAAGAGTACTAAGTGTCCTTAATTGCTCTGATATTCTTGTTCTTGTCTTTGTTACAGTGCATACCATACTGTATTAAATGTGCTATTATTCATTCACAAATATTCTAGAAAGACTAACTTCTGTTTTGACAGATAGCTAACTGAAGTAATTTGCAAAATAAAATGCATTCATATTTTAAGGTTGACTTGGTTTCCTAAAAGCTCTCTGATGAAATATATGATGAAATTTAAGAGTTGTGATAATAATTTTGTGAAGGAAATAACTTCCTTAAGAACTTCCTTATGATATTCTTAAGAATATCATAGCCCTGGCCAGATAGCTTAGTTGGTTAGAGCAGTGGTCCCCAACCTTTTTTGGGCCACGGACTAGTTTAAAAATATTTTCACGGACCAGCCTTTAGGGTGGGATGGATAAATGCATCACGTGACCGAGACAAGCATCAAGAGTAGTGAGTCTTAGACGAATGTAACAGAGGGAATCTGGCCATTTTTAAAAAATAAAACATCATTCAGACTTAAATATAAATAAAACAGAAATAATGTAAGTTATTTACTCTTTCTCTGCGGACAGGTACCAAATGGCCCATGGACCGGTACCGGTCCGCAGCCCGGGGTTTGGGGACCACTCTGTTAGAGCATCATCCCGAGGTGCAGAGGTTGGTGGTTTGATCCCCGGTCAGGGCATATACAGGAATAAATCAGTGTTCCTCCTGTCTCACTCTCTTCCTTCCTCTTCCACAAAAATCATTAAAAAAAAAAAAAAGAATATTGTTACATTTTTAAGCTATTGGTATGCTAAGCCCTATATAAAATCTCTGTGGAGAATTTGTATGATATAAAAGTTATAAGATAGATGTTAAAATAGATTACAAGAAAAACAATAGGCCACTATATTTGTGATGATTCCCAACTGAAAAGAAGAGACTGATATAATTCTCTCTTGAAACAACTGTCCTGAGCCAAGGTAAGTGGAGTACACATCAGAATCTTTCAAGCTATATGTATTTGAAAATAGATATAAATATAATATTTTTACTTATTTATTTTTGTTATTTTTTAAATTATCTAATGTAAAATAACATTAAAAGGCAACATGAAGCTTTTATGTTTTTTAAGAGAGTGCAGGAGTAAAACATGAAGGTTTGGTTTGCTTGTTCAAATATGTACTTTCGAAAAAAGTTGAATATTTTTTTCTTCTTTTCAAGTGAGAGAAGGAGAGATAGAGGGACAGACTCCCACATGCACCCCAAATGGGATCCAACTGGCAACCCCCATCTGGGGCTGATGCTCTGCCCACCTGTGGCCCTGCTCACAACCAAACTATTTTTAGCACCTGAGGTGGAGGCTCCACAGTGCCATCAGCTCCTGGGGCTGATGCACTCGAACCAGTCAAGCCATGGCTGCAAGAGGAGAAGAGAGAGAGGGAGAGAGACAGAGAGAGAGGAGGGGGTAGGGAGGGGTGAAGAAGCAGATGGTTGCTTCTCTTGTGTGCCCTGACTGGGAATTAAACTCAGGACATCCATATGCTAGTCTGATGCTCTGCTACTGAGCCAGCCCACCAGGGGTTTAAAGTTGAATATCTTAATTATTTCCAAATTCTCACTCAGTATTAAGAAAGTCATTTATGAACTCACCATTCAATCCATATGCTCGGTATAATTTGTTAATACTAAAGTACATGAGCTAAAATGAAAAGCAATGGAAACCCTGGCCAGATAGCTCAGTTGGTTAGAACATCATTCAGAAGCGGAGGTTGCTAGTTCAACCCCAGGTCGGGGCACACAGAGGAACAGTTCAATATTCTGCTCTCGCTCCCTAAAATCAATACAATAAACATTAAAAAGAAAAAAAAAAGAAAGGAATGGAAAATTCTTCAAGTTCTACCTGTTTCTTTCATTATTGTAAAACCAATTTTACTATATGAGGAGAAAGAATACATAACAAGAGATAACTTATTATGTCAAATAATAACATTATGCATCTGTATAAAGCTTTTGGTGATAGTTTTTAAGGGAAGTTGATCATCTAAAAGTAGAATAATCATTGTTTTACCAAAGATAGAAGAGTTATACATGCTTATATAGCTATATAGATGCATATATATCTATATACTTGTATAACTATGTGTGTTTATATAAATAGTCCTTTGTATATACACATACATATGGTATGATTTTATTCAAATACATTAGCTCTTATATAATGATTTTATCCATAGTAATAACTTATCTAACTCCTTAACTCCTTAATGTGTTATTAGGATATTTAACTAATATACATGATTGTAAATTTGAGATTTTTGAAAATAAGTGCACATAAATAGCCTGACACTAATTTGTTCTATTTGAAATACTTTTTTTTTGTTATAAAGACAGAGAGAGACAGAGGGAGGGACAGATAGGGATAGGGACAGGCAGACAGCAAGAGAGAGAGATGATAAGCATCAATTCTTTGTTGTGGCACCTTAGTTGTTCATTGATTGCTTTCTCATATGTGCCTTGACCGGGGAGCTATAGCAGACTGAATGACCCCTTGCTCAAGCCAGTGACCTTGAGCTCTAGCTGGTGAGCCTTGCTCAAACCAGATGAGCCTGCACTCAAATTGGCAACCTCAGGGTTTTGAAACTGGGTCTTCCATGTCCCAGTCCGGAGCTCTATTCAATGTACCTACCACCACCTGGTCAGGCTGAAATACTTTTTAAACATTTATTTTTTTTCACTATATACATATTTCTTGAGAGGCTAGTAAGTGCAAGGTATCATTCAAGATATAAGGGATATAGTAGCCATAAATACAGAAAGGAATTGCATTCTTGGGGAGCTTGCATTGTAATTAGAAGAGACAAACAATAAATAAATGTGTGAGAAAATACCAAGTAGTAATAATGCTACCTTGATACAAACTGAATATTACAAAGGAATGAATAGTCACACAGGGTAATAGTTCTTCATCCTCATAAGGCATACATGATTAGAACGAAGTGCCATTTCAGCAAGTTGGTGAGTGATGTCCATCTGATGTCCTAAACATTGTGGGCCACAGCCTCGTGACCACGCAAATCAGGCCCCTTCCGATTTGTCTAACATTTCCTCACAGTCACTGGGTCTCATCCACACTGTCTTTCCTTGTTTCCCTAATACATGTTCTCTTTCCAGCTAAAATTCTTGATCTATGTTGTATCTTCTAACTTGAGTGCATAAATTCTTCATGATTAAAAAAGTTTCCCCAAGTTATTCTGATGAGATACCCATGCTATTAAGCATATGAAGAGGAAGATTTCAGGAAATACTTTAATGGAAAAATTGCTTAATGGGATTCTTAATTTGAATTTTTAAAGTGAAGCAAAAATGACAAAAAACCCTTCATAGACATGACAATAGTGTGGTGATTTTGGGGGTGGTGGAGGAGGCTATAGAGGTGATAGTTGGCGAGGCACAAAGACTTCGGGGGAAGTGAGCACAGAATACGATGTATTGATATTTGTTGTAGTAGAATTGGACACATGAAATCTGTATAATTATGTTAACCAGTGTCACCTCAATAAAATTTTATTGAAAAGAAGTAAATTAAAAATTTCAAACAAGTTGTTTTTCAAATAATGTTAGAAATAGGTTGTAAAGAAAAACTTGAGCAAAATTTTGCATTTTTGTCTTCAATTTTTTGACTCATTTTGAGGCAACATATCTTTTTTCAGAACTATAGCATATTAGATAGCGAGTAACAACAATTTTATAAATTTGACAATGTCATCTTTTTGCAGCAAAGATCAAGTTGTTATAAATTAGAAATCAATTTTTGAAAAGTTTACTATAGTAAAGGTCCAGGAATTTACATTATATTTTTATGATCTAAAAGTTGCAAAATAACAGCTGTGCTGATCAAGAATCCCCTTCTCACCAAGAGAGGAATGCTGACAATGACATAAACACACACTCTTAAACTTTTTATATTCCCCTAAATCCTAAAGATTAGTGCTCTCCTTTGCATTTTATATGACATTGTAAGAAAGCAGTTAGTTTTCAAGGAAGAAGTCATCAAATCTCAATAGGTAAAAGGGATATAAAGGTCACTTAGTTTAACCTATAAATTTCTAGTTTTTATAATATTTTTGATAAGATGCTTATCAAATTTTGTATGGACTCTCACTCTCATAGCAAATCTGTGATAGCCCAAAGCAGCAAACAGCACTATTAGAGAGATGAATCTGTTTTCTTTTTTCTCTTTTCTTTTCTTTTTTTCTTCCCTCCCTCCCTCCATCCCTGTTTCTTTCTCTTTTTCTTTCTTTCTCTTTTTCTTTTCTTTTCTTTTCTCTTCTTTTCTTTTCTTTTCTTTCGAGGGAAAGGGAGATAGTGAGACAGACTCCCACATTCACCCGGACTGGGATCCATCTGGCAACTTCTGTCTGGGACCAATCTTCAATTCAACCAGTTATCCTCAGTGCTTAAGGCCAATGCTCAGACCAGTCAAGCCACTGGTTGCAGGAGGGGAAGAGAGAGAAAAGGAAGAGAGAGAGGAAGAGAAGCAGATGGTTGCTTCTTATGTGTGCCCTGGCCAGGGATCAAACCCAGGATGTCAGCACATCACACCGACATTCTATCTATTGAGCCAACCAGCCAGTGCCCTAACCTGTTTTCTACACATTCTCACTAGTCCCTTTTCTTCACTGGATAATCCCATTTATATTTAATTAATTTTTTAAGAATTGGTAATGTAAAAAATATTATATATCATAAATAATTTTTATGTGCCGGATTCATACTTCTAAATAGAAATTTAGAAAAAATTCTAAAAATAGAAAAATAATTTCTAAAAATAAATTATTAGTGAGAACAAAGAACAAATTAACTAGTTTGGGAAATACATCAGGTACTCAACCCATCAGTAAGAAAAATGTATTACATGCCAGGCACTGAGGTTACACATGTGAATAAAATGAATAGTCTCTTCTCTCACAGTATTCATGTTAAATATTCTTAAGGAAGAAACCTGTAAAAACAATGTTTTGTTAATCATTTTCAATGTGTTTATCTAATTAAAATAGTCCTTTTAAAATGTATTGGTAATTGGTTGTTATGGATGGAAGGGGGGGGAAAGACTTGTTTGAAGCCAGTGAAGTTGAACAAGTAAGAGGTATCAGTCTCAACTTATGTGTCACCTCAGGAGATTTTTCACATTCCCGTGCCACATTCTTGGTCTCAAGAGACTTTGGTAAGGTGTGGTAAGAGTTTAAGGACCTATTAAAATACACCTGTAGCTTAGAAGGAGACATTATGCTTAGTAAATTATAAGACTTAACACACATTAATTTATCCAGACCAAACAAGATGATGTCTAGCTTAGGGCAGCATGATGAATGCAATCTTATCTGAGTAGAGCAGTAATCAAGAGCTATGGGGCCCTGACCTGCTGGCTCAGTGGTAGAGCATCGGCTCAGCATGTGGAAGTCTCAGGTTCGATTCCTGGTCAGGACACACAGGAGAGACAACCATCTGCTTCTCCACCCTTCCCTCTCTCCTTTCTCTCTAGTTTTCTCTTCCTCTCCTGCAGCCAAGGCTTCATTGGAGCAAAGTTGGCCCAGGTGCTGAGGACTGCTCCATGGTCTCCACCTCAGGTGCTAGAATGGCTCCTGCCACAAGGGAGCAATGCCCCAGATGGGAAGAGCATTGGCCCCTGGTGGTCATGCCAGGTGGATCCTGGTCAGGTGTATGTGGGAGTCTGACTGCCTCCCCGCTTCTAATTTCTGAAAAATACAAAAAAAAAAAACAAAACCCCAACCCCCAAAACAAAAAACTATGGGAGCTCCCTGCGTGTGGGAAGAACATAGCAATGAAGTCAGGGGAGGAGTGAGGTCTGACCCTGAAGAAGAGTCATTTAAGAACCTAAATATAAAGTTCTTATGGTGGAAAGTGAGTTCATGGTGAGTTATACAATGAGGGAATTCAGGAAAAGTTAAATTAGAACAAATGCAAAAGACAGTGGTGATACTACCCAGGGTTTAACTGTAGCTGGTAAATGGGTGAGGCACGAATTTTGAAGTGACACCCTTGGACAATAATTTCTTATTTTAAGAATCTCTAACTAGGTCATGCTCTTTTACCCTATGCAATGCATATGTCCATTAAAAAGGGATACTTCCTGGCCCTGGCCGGTTGGCTTAGCGGTAGAGCGTCGGCCTGGCGTGCGGGGGACCAGGGTTCGATTCCCGGCCAGGGAACATAGGAAAAGCGCCCATTTGCTTCTCCACCCCCCCCCTTCTTCCTTTCTGTCTCTCTCTTCCCCTCCTGCAGCCAAGACTCCATTGGAGCAAAGATGGCCCGGGCGCTGGGGATGGCTCCTTGGCCTCTGCCCCAGGCGCTAGAGTGGCTCTGGTCTCGGCAGAGCGACGCCCCAAAGGGGCAGAGCATCGCCCCCTGGTGGGCAGAGCATCGCCCCTGGTGGGCGTGCCGGGTGGATCCCGGTCGGGCGCATACGGGAGTCTGTCTGACTTTCCCTCCCCGTTTCCAGCTTCAGAAAAATAAAAAAAAAAAAAAAAAAAAAAAAAAAAAAGGGATACTTCCAAGTTAAATATTTCTCACCAGAAAAGTATAAGATCTTTTTAGCATGTATGGCATTAGGTAAAGATATAGAGTGAGGGAATATACAGGGAAATACCTGTGTGAGCTACTCAGAGTTAAAGTTGATATTAAATGCTCATTCTATTAATGAATAGATTTTTCTAGTCCTATGTGGAATCTGGAATTTCATTTCTAAGACAGATATCTTTGATTAAAAAATGAGTAACATAAATGTGGCAGTGGAAGTAGACAATTTGGAGAAATCTTGGTTGCTTAAGATTAGCTTGGCTTTAAAGAATAAGTTAAACTTTTAAGATTGAGGAGTGACAATCTGACTAGGCGGTGGCACAGTAGATAGAGCATCAGACTGGGATGCGGAGGACCCAGGTTCGAGACCTTGACATTGCCAGCTTGAGCGTGGGCTCATCTGGTTTGAGCAAAGCTCACCAGCTTGGACTCAAGGTCACTGGCTTGAGCAAGGAGTTACTTGGTCTGCCAAAGGCCCATGGTCAAGGCACATATGAGAAAGTAATCAGTGAACAACTAAAGTGTCACAACGGAAAACTGATGATTGATGCTTCTCATCTCTCTCCGTTCCTGTCTGTCTGTCCCTACCTATCCCTCTTTCTGACTCTCTCTCTCTGTCTCTGTTAAAAAAAAAGAAAAGAAAAACAAAAAAGATTGAGGAGTGACAGAAACAGTCTCATAGATACAGACTGATGGCTGGTAGAGGAGAGAGGGTTTGGGGGACTGGGTGAAAAAGGTATAGGGATTGATTGTGACTACCGATTGAGAGTAACTACTGATTGGTATTTACAAAATAGACATGAGGATGTAAAGTATAGCAAAGAAAATATAGTCAATAATGTGGTAACTGTGTATGGTGCTATGTAGATACTGTAATTATCAGGGGAGACACTTTATAAAGTATATGATTGTCTAATCACTATGCTGTACATCTGAAACTAATACAAAATAATATTGAAGGTAAATTAAAAAGAATGTGGAGTGAAATAGAACTGTTTTCTTCTACTCTGAGATAAAATAATTATGCAATTATTTTAGTTTTTGGAGTGTATCTTTTTTACACACATCTAAGAACATACCCATTTCTTAAATGCTTATAGAAATTTATATTTTACTCCTTGGGTGATTAAGGATCATAGACTCTGGAAGAAGACTACTGAGGTTTGAATTTGACTCCTCTTCTTAGTAGCCATGTTATTTTGTCCAGTTAATTAAGTTATTTTATCTCTATTTACTCATGTGTAAAATGAGTAACAGCAGTAACAATCTAAATAACAGAATTATTGGGAGGATTCAATGAGTTAACGCATGTGAAGAACTTAGAACATTACTGTGCACACATAGAAAGCACTCAATATATCTAGGTATTTTGATGATAATGATGATGATCATCATCATACTAATATCTCTGACTTCTTGAAGTAAGAATGAGTTAAAAGAATTTTACTGAATAGCATTTTTGTCAAAAACATCTTATTATAGAAAATTTCAAATAAGCAGAAGGTTAGAATGGGTAATGCAACCCCCCCCCCCCGAGACCTACCCATGATTCGGCTTTAACAATGATCAACTCAAGCTCAAGCTCGTTTCAGAAGCCCCTCCACACATTCCTCTTCTCCCCAAGATTATTTTGAAGCCAATCCCAAATATCTTTTACTTAATCTGTGAATATTTTTTCATATATTTGCAGTGTGTATCTCGTAAAGATAAGGACTCTTTTCTTAAATTCACAATCACAAGACTATTACACTGGTAAAATCCCTTAGTATTTATTAAATATCCTTCCAGACTTCACATTCCTCCTACACGTATGTGTGTTTGGGGTAAACATATCCTTTGCATCTTTCAAAATACCCTTCGTCTCCTGAATTTTTTCTAAGTTGATGCTATACCTGTTAATTTTTTAAAAAGGAAGTAAGAATTAACAGATACTTGAAAAACATTAGGTCAATCATTTTGGGAGTTACTTTCTCTGAAAAATGAATTTATACCGAATGATTTCCAAAGATATCTTACACGTCTTATAACTCTGTGATAATTATAGTCTAAAACCCATGTGCAGGCCTGACCTGTGGTGGCGCAGTGGGATAAAGCGTCGACCTGGAACACTGAGGTTGCCGGTTCGAAACCTTGGGCTTGCCTGGTCAAGGCACATATGGGAGTTGATGCTTCCTGCTCCTCCCCCTTCTCTCTCTCTCTCTCTCTCTCTCTCTCTCACTCTCTATCCCCTCTCTCTAAAAATCAATAAATAAAAATATTTAAAACCCATGTGCAAATCAGAGTTTAAATACACCACAATGCCAAAGCTATTTTATATTTCCGGGGGATAATTTGAGAATTGTGCTGTTTTATTCACTTAGCAGTAAGATTCATTTTCAGTTTGGAGACTCATAAATGAAATAGAACTGTGCAGAGGTGACAAGAACCCAGGATATCAAACGATGGCACCCTGTGAGAGGGCCCTGTGTTTCTCTTCATTTTCTCTTTGCTTCTAAAGTAATATTAATTTTGAAAAGGCCTTGGGTTTATGTGACAACTCTTTTCCCCGTCCCCTGAAAATTCTCAAAGCAGATTTCAGAAACTCATTTTTGGCAGATGTAAATTTAAGTAAATTGGCCAAGGTCACAGCACAATAAGGGCAGAGTTATCAAGGGAATGCAGTTTCCTGCTTTTTCCACCATCCATGAAATTAGAGTAACTCCACCCCTTAAAATGAAAGAGTCTACTTTTTTTTTTTTCTCTGTCTCTCTCTCTCTCAAGTTGTAAACCATGATTTGGAAATGTTTTCTTACCATTAACTCAGGCTCTCAAAAGTGGTCTTTTAGGACTACGAAATGTTTGTCTGTGCATTATTCCAATGACTATTACTGCATATATTACAACCTATACAATTTGCTTTAAAAGGAGAGTGCATTTTTTGTTTGAGCTGAACCATCAGATTTTCTTTTCATACACTATGACATGATGAAACAGCTATCTGTAGGAACAAAACTAGTTCACTTTCCATGGGCAAGCACAGACTGTAAAGTAGATTATTAAAGTACACAGAGATAGAAAATTAGATCAGAAGTGATGTTTTACTGTGAGGTCTTCTTGGGGCTTTATAAAATAAGGAAGAACTAACCTTGTTCTATTTTTGAGTCCTTAAAAAAAAAAACCCTCATAGCAGGCATATCACCTTTAATTAGGTTTCTACTTTTGGGAAGCATATTACCAGCCCCCTTTCATTTATTTTTAATGATGTTATCACTAACAGGCAAACAGTCCCTTAATAAAACAAAAACAGTTTCTATATAAAGCCTGGTGGACACGTCCTGAGTCAGTCATCTAAAAACAAACATTATGATTGTTTCCGTTGTGCTCCTAGAACCCTTAATGGCCCTACTGTGCAGATATGCAAAACATCGGCCTAAGAAATATCACCATGTCTGTTGTGCAGCTTTCAGTAAATGCTTTCCCATACTCACTGGCAGTATCAGCAGTGAAGTTAAACCTGCAGGGTCGTGGAGAAGACGGAAAGGTTATTTTAGTAGATCTTTTCAGCCTAAGCTAACACCAAGCTCTTTCATGAACACAAGTATGACTTGTGACTTGAGAAACAAGCCACCCGAAATGTACAAAAGATAAGTCAGTGTGGGTGTGAGTGTGTATGTGTGTGTTTTTAAAGATTGGTGCCATTCCCTTTTTGTGAAACAATTTCAAGTGTTGGGAGGGAAAGAAATTATTCATGGCTACCTGTGTATTTTAGATCTACCTTCTCAGTTGCCGAGGGCAGCAATGAGTTTGCTGTCAAGGCCAAGTTTGAAAATATATGTTTAATCAAATAAATAGCTTGATTTAGAGTTTTCTGCATACATAGATTTTTGAAATATAAATGCAGAATGCCCAGAAATTAAAGACTGTATTTTGAGAATAATGATAGAAAATAGTCTTTCCCTTTAAAAATACGAAGTTTCTTTAGAGCACTAAGGTTCCCTGTTTTTCTTGCACTATTAACCCTGCGTAATTTCCTTATAGAATCCCTTGACCTCCTCATGTTTAACATTTTCCGTATCCAATTCCAAGACTACCTTGCTATGAAGATTTTAGTTTTCTTTTTCACTCCCCTCTCAACTTGCATAGTCTGAACATAATCTGTTCTTTTTCTAAGTAACCACTTGGTGCCAATTGAATTAATCTTCTGGCTCATAAAAATATTGTGATTATAATTGCATAGATTTTAAAAATCTTCTTCTTAGAGCTTCGTCCTAACTCAAGATAATGTTTGTGAAATTGCCTTGCAATCAATAGTGTGATATTCCAAAAGAAAGTATATATTTTTAGTGTTGCTGTCATGGATGTGGTATAAGCTCAGCTTCAGCAGAGATTCCTGTTTGCTTCTCATTTCTGCATTTTACACTCTTCCAGATTTGGCCTCTTCTCATCTCATTCACACATTCTTTCAATAAATGCTTACTTGATGTTAGAGAGCTTGGGCTATTTCTTCTTATAAGGCATGGTCCCTAGCTCATATCACAGGTGAATACCCCAAAGTTAATAACCACAGATATTATATGATATATATAATAAATGATTTGTGCATTAGATTAGGGAAAACTGTGAGTTTGGTATCTTTTTTAGCATAGCTCCAGCATCCTGGCAAACATGCCCTTACAATGATCTCCTTTTCATATTAAATCTTCTCCTTCATTCACCAAAATTCACAATGCTGAGTCCTAATATTGCTTCATTCAAGTAGATAAAAGAAACTCTTAAGTGTTTTTATGCTCCTTGTAGTCTGTTTTTCCACACTCGACTGATTTCTTTTTGTGTAAGTTAACTTAGCCATTTCTTTAGGTCCTGCTACCTGAAGAGAAATTGATAGTGTAATTCATACTCTTCTGCCCTTTTTCAAGGTATTTCTGTCATAATTAATTTTAACTATTCACTGAACTAACATAAATTTGTTTGTATAAAACAACTGTAATAATATATAGTAATAATTTTATTATCATTATGATACTTCATTATCACAAGCCTCACTAGAGATAAATAATATAGAAACCACAGGCTTTTGGTAAAGGACCCCGATTGCTCCATAGCACACTGAAGGTAAGTTTACAAAAATAACTTTGTAATAGATTTAGTTATTTTAAAATTATTAATATTTTATTAGCATTTTATATTTTACAGAGCAGTTTTATATAAATAATCTAATTGGATTTAGACTATGATATTTGAGTTTGTAATCATCTCCTTAATAAATAAATCAAAGACTTTCACAGAGCATAAGAGGATTCTTTGTTCAACTGTTTGCTAGTACTCGTTAAGCCAGAACCTGAACTCACATTATCTAAATCAACCCTGGTTTGCTTTTCATTTTGCCATTTCTCAAATTCAGTGTGATAGCTGTATCATATTATGGTGACAATTTTATAAAATATTCTGGAGTAATATTTAGTTAAGAATTTGAAAAATGGGCTTAAAATTAAATATAAGAAATAAGCTTTATTCTAAGATTTCCTTGGATATTTTGTAAGAATCGGAATAGATACATGAAAGCCATATAAATAAACTTTAATGTGATATTTTGGAATTTCTTATTTTGTGAAAAAATGAAAATGGAAAGGAAAAAATAACATGTCCATGTTCTAACTTATGATTACATTATTGGTTTACATTTTTAAATTTTATTATTAGTTTCTATTGCCAAATTAAACCCAAAGTTCCTTGAGTAGGAATGAATCGGGATTGAGGTTATGATTGAACTCAATTTAAATGACTGTGCTTTCTATCTGAATATAAGTTTAAAATTTTTAAAACATCAGACCTTAATTTTTTAGATTATTTGTACATCTGCAATTTCATAATGTAGCTGATGAGTTTACAAATCCATCAATAAGTTTATCCTCCTATGTAATCATGATGTATATTGAACAAAATGAAAAAAATGTATTTTTATAAATAATCACATTTGTATAGAAAATACCCTACTCAAAATTTTTGTCAACATTTTTTTACTTTGCTAGTATAGAAATATAGCTTTTACTTACTGTAAACTTCCTGATCACTTAAAAACATTAAACATGGAGATTTTCCTATTTTAATAATGTCACTATCTGTACCACATCAAGGAGAATAAATGTGAGTCCACTGGAATATATGATTTTCTAAAAGTGAGTATTTTTAGTTGGTTTTATGTTGTAATAAAAGACATCAGAGACAAAGACATGGCCACACAGACAACATACACACTAGTACACACAAATTTGGAGGAGAATATATAATTCAAACCCAAAGGGATTAGTTATAAAAATAACAGCTGAGTTAGATTTTATTAATGGGAAAGAAAACATTTTGAAGTAGAAGTCCATTAATTTTTTTAAACAACATTGTTCCCTAGGATATCCTGCTAAATTGTAATGTATGATAAGATTGAAGAAAAAAAGTTTGTCTTACAGAGTCATCAATCTATTTTTTTTTTTTGTGACAGAGATAGAGAGAGGGACAGATAAGGACAGACAGTCAAGAAGAGAGATGAGAAGCATCAATTTTTTGTTAAGGTACCTTAGTTGTTCATTGATTGCTTTCTCATATGTGCCTTGACTGGGGGTCTACAGCAGACTGAGTGACCCCTTGCTCAAGCCAGTACCTTGGGCCCAAGCTGGTGAGCCTTGATGAAACCAGATGAGCCCGTGCTCAAGCTGGCAACCTCAAATTTTCAAACCTGGGTCCTCTGCGTCCCAGTCTGATGCTCTATCCAATGCGCCACTGCCTGGTCAGGCCAGAGTCATTAATCTTAGTGATAGTCATTTATTGTGAAGTGACTCTAAAATGTGAATAAAATCATGAAATGAAGTGATGAGAAGAATGAAATAATATTACTTTATTGATTTTGGATTATGAAGACAGATCTTCCATTTATGCGTTCTCTTTATATTATGTTATTCTAATTGATGTTAACCAATTATATGCTATTATAATCACTATTATACTTATTATGTAATTATTAATATGTTAAGATGAAATTATATGTTAGATTGTGATATGTGTTATGCTACTTTCCTTTAGAAAGCCACTGTAGCTTCCTGTAACTGAATTAAAATGCAGAAATACTATAAAGTTAATAACCATTCTTTCTTTGGAATCTACAAATCATGAAGTCTCTTTTGAGCACCAGCATAACTACTAGCCCCCTTAGGATGTTGAGTACTTAGAAAAGCATCCTAGTTAATGCAACTTTCAAAGTGCTTACTTTATTCCCAGGTCAATGCATGCTTTGATGCATTTAATTTGCCATTTCAGGTGTTGGGAGTTCTTGTCTTACAGAGGTTTGAAGTATTTTCTAATTTAATAAAATGAAGTAAGATAATTTAAGGATTCTTATCTAATTAAATTTGTAAGTGTAAGTAACAAATAACTTGGTCTGAAATTTTGTGTTTATGTGAGTCATTCTTTTTCAAATATTATCTAGATATTCATAATAGTTTGGAGTTAGTAATTAAGAAAGTACCAACATCACTGATTCCAAAGTAACTCATTGCCACTCTCTCCAGTCATTGTTGATGAAATCTCCACTTAAATAGTTTTTTAATAATTTTTAGAGGTCGCCGGTTCGAAACCTTGGGCTTGCCTGGTCAAGAAATGCAAATCAAAACTACAATGAGATACCACCTCACTCCTGTTAGATTAGCTATTATCAACAAGACGGGTAATAGCAAATGTTGGAGAGGCTGTGGAGAAAAAGGAACCCTCATTCACTGTTGGTGGGACTGTAAAGTAGTACAACCATTATGGAGGAAAGTATGGTGGTTCCTCAAAAAACTGCAAATAGAACTACCTTATGACCCAGCAATCCCTCTACTGGGTATATACCCCAAAACCTCAGAAACATTGATACGTGAAGACACATGTAGCCCCATGTTCATTGCAGCACTGTTCACAGTGGCCAAGACATGGAAACAACCAAAAAGCCCTTCAATAGAAGACTGGATAAAGAAGATGTGGCACATATACACTATGGAATACTACTCAGCCATAAGAAATGATGACATCAGATCATTTACAGCAAAATGGTGGGATCTTGATAACATTATAAGGAGTGAAATAAGTAAATCAGAAAAAAACAAGAACTACATGATTCCATACATTGGTGGAACATAAAAATGAGACTAAGAGACATGGACAAGAGTGTGGTGGTTACCAGGGGTGGGGGGGGAGGGAGGACATGGGAGGGAGGGAGGGAGAGAGTTAGGGGGAGGGGGAGGGGCACAGAGAACTAGATAGAGGGTGACGGAGGACAATCTGACTTTGGGCGAGGGGTTTGCAAAATAATTTGATGACAAAATAACCTAGACATGTTTTCTTTGAATATATGTACCCTGATTTATTAATGTCATCCCATTACCATTAATAAAAATTTATTAAAAAAAATAATTTTTATATGAAATAATAGAGAATGTGGAATTATAGGTTTGAATACTAAAATTTGCCTCATTCAACCTGTTTTTCTTTTTTAAGTGAGGAAATTGCAGTGCAAAGTTGGTACATTTCCAAAGGTAACTGGTCATTTTTAAAACTATATCCCAAAGTATTAAAAAACTGTTACATACTATTTTAGTTATCTACAGCTATGTAATAAATTACACTAAAACTTCGTAGTTTAAAACATCAAATTTTAAAATCTCACAATATCTATGGATTAAGAATCTGGTGCAATTGAACTGAGCGCCTCTAGTTGAGGGCTTGTCCGGAGGTTGCAGTTATGGTGTCTGCTGGGGCTGTAGCTCGTTTAAAGGCTCGACTGAGAAATAAAGAAGTGGGACATAATTACAATGGGATACTACTAAGACCTCAGAGAAGACAAAATACTGCCATTTGCAACAACATGGATGGATTTTGAGAAAATCGTGCTAAGCAAAAGAAGTCAGATGGGAAAAGTCAAGAACCCCATGATTTCAATCATATGTGGGATATAAAACTTAGGGCAACAAATGAACAAAAAAGAGAAACCAACAAAACTCATAGATACAGACAACAATATGGTGGTTACTAGAGAAACAGGGTGGTGGGTGAGGAGTGAAGGATACAGGGGGTCAAATATATGATTGTGGACGGAGATCTGACTTTGCTACACACACTACGCAATATACAAATGATGTATATATTATAGAAATGTACAGTTGAAGCATATGTAATTTTATTAACCAATCTTATCCCAATAAATTTAATGACGAGTAAAAAATGTAAAGGCTCAGCTGGGCAGGGGGATCTACTTTCAAGCCAACTTACATGGTTTCTTGCAGGCCAAACCCCTTGTCAGGTGTATTGCTACAAGGCTGTCTCATGACATGACAGCTGGCTTTCACCAAGGCAAGAAGTGCAAGGAAAGAGACATGGAAACTGCAGAGCTTTTCTGATCGGGTCTCGGAAATGACATCCCATCACACGTGTTATTCTACTTGTTAGGTTTCACTCAGACTAGCGGAAAGTTCTAGAGAGAATATGAGTACTAGGAAGGAGCAATCATCAGAGACATTTTCAGGGCTACTACATGCCCAGAGAAAATACCTCCAACTACAAAATGGCAAGTAAATTAAATACTGATTTATTATTTAACTCTTCACACGGAAACATCCTACACATAATAAAAACAGAATGTGGACTCTTGATTAAATAATGCTAGTCTATGTATGTGATTCTTACTAATTTTATACTGTGGAAAAGTATGCCTTGGAATGTGTAAAATATGCAATGAAGGCTTAAGGATTAAAGGAGGAAGATGCTTCAAACGTACACATAGAACAAGAGAGGGAGAGAGATCATTAAAGAACAAATGTGGCAAAATGTAAAAATTGGTGAATTTGGGTTAAAAGATTGAAATAGTTTCCTAAGATTGTTGTAACAAATGACCACAACCTTGGTGGCTTAAAGCAACAGAAATTTATATTCTCACAATTCTGGAAGCTAGGAGTATAAAATTCAAGGTGTCAGCGGGGACAAGTTTACTTGAAAGGGCCATAAAAGAAAATTCATTCTTTACCTCTCCTAGCGACTGGTGGCTGTCAGCATTCTGTGATAGTGGCTACAAATTCTCATCTCTGTCTCTGTCTTTTATTTGCCACATCCTCATCTCTTTGGAACTCTCTGTCTCTCTCAAATGTCCTTCTGACTTTCTCTTTTTTAAAACACTTTTCATTAGCCTGGGATGCTGAGGACCCAGGTTCAAAATTCTAAGGTCACTCTCTTGAGTGTGGGTTCATCTGGCTTGAGCACTGGCTCACCAGTTTGCACGTGGGGTCGCTGGTTTGAGTGTAGGATCATAGACATGACCCCGTGATCACTAGCTTGAGCAAGGAGTCACTGGCTTGACTGGAGCCCCCCCCCCCACATCAAGGCACATATTTGAAAGCAATCAATGAACAACTAAGGTGCCACAACTATGAGTTGATGCTTTTCATCTCTTTTCCTTCTTGTCTGTTTCTCTTGCTTAAAAAAGAACACTTGTCATTGAATTTCTGTTGGATCCTAAACAAAGATAATATTCTTATCTCAAGATCGTTAACTAGGTTACATCTGTGAAAACCCATTTTACAAATAAGATAACAGTACTAGGTTCCAGGGACTAGACTTGAGCATATATTTTGGTGGTGGGGGTGTCTACCTTTCAGTGGGCTACAGGTGTATAAAAGAATTCTTTGCACAATTCTTACAACTTTTCCATCAGTTTAAAATTATTTTGGAGCAAAATATTAAGAACAGAAAACAGATTACATTGTCTAATGCTGTAGTCAAAGATCATAGCATCTGACAGCCAAATTTCTTTTAAAGATAAAACTTTAAAAATATGTACAAATATACAAAATTGGAATAAGGTGTTTTGTGAATATGTGCTTCATCGTCATTCACTGTTTGAAGTCAGTGGAGATTATGTGATGTCAAACCTCTCTTCCATGTTGTCTGGTCTCTCATACTTTTGCTTTAATCTTCTTAGAACATTTAGGATATCAAAGGTCACTTATTTTAAAAGGAAGAACCATGTTCTCAATTTTACTCTTTGTAGAAAGACTAAATGAGACTTTCTGTGATGTTAATTGCCACAAGATGACAACTTTTTCTAAGGTAGTAGGGTCTTAAATCTCCCTAAGTATTTTTGTTTTGCTTGTTTGATCTTTGATTAGTTTTCTTTTTAAAAATTTATATTGATCTCAGGAATCACCCTTTAAAAATTTTTTAAGTAGTGATTTTGCCCAAAATTGGATTGTTATCTATGTATTGAGTTAAAGTGACCTTATGTAGTATCTTCACTATGTAAAATGATAAATGAATGAACTCAATCAAGTAAGTTTATACCAAATAATAATCTAGCTGAAACCAAGAGAATCAGGATGAGCATTCCATAAAGCAACTGCAGGAAAAAAAAATCATAAGACTTGCACATGCACACACACATACATGGAAAAATTTGATCTTATTCTGGGAAAGATTGAGTAGTAATAAAATAGAGATGAAAGACAAAATATTTTTCTAACTATAATAATTAGTTACTCAACAGTTAGGACTGGTCACTCTAGAAGTGCTTCTTGAAGCTTGTAGATTATGTTTCTTTTTCAGCATTCTATCCCCAGTGTCTAGCATAACATTATTTATGTTATGTAAATATTGGCTATATAAATACAATGTATCATGTGTGATTTAATAAATCAATTCACACAACAAGCAAACATAGTCAAGCTTAATTGTAAGTTTAAATAATCATAGGGGGTGATGGAACTTCTGATTAAATGTGTTTGTATGTGTGAGTGTGTGTGTATACATGCATATGACCCTTTTTTCTTGGATAAACTTTAAGAATTCTGGAGTCACAGATGAAAGCTGAATGCAATCTCAGGTGGTCATCTGGTGCTATGCCTTTCTTCCAGAGACAAGCAATTACTATCCCCATGATCTATTAAGCCACATTTTCTTTAGCATGTGACAGCTAAGGTGATGCTGATCAAAAAATATTGCTCTTCATTCTTAAACAATTTCACATGCACATAGATGTTTAACAAGTGCCTTTTCAGAGATATTATGAGAAAACACTAGCAGCCTTGGTCTGGAGGAGTAATTTATGACAGCAAGGTAAATGGTGTCCAAGATCACCTTGATCACATTAGCCATGCACTGCTGTCTTTAACCCTGTTGACAAGTGGGATAAAAAAAAGAAAATAAGGACACAGTGAATCTTACTTTAGCTGCTTACTTCATTTCTTTCTCTACTACCTGCTGCCTCAGATCATCTGTCAGTAAGTCAACAGAGGAGGGACTAGAAAGAGAAACTGCGGAGGAGTGAGCGAGGTTGAGAGGAGTGCAGTTAATAGAAGGCCTGGGCCCATTACTCCCCTTCCCAACCTTTCTTCCCTTTTAGCTCATTAACTAGAAATGTGGAAAGGTGAGGGAGATGAATTTAACTTGTTCTGACATTAGAGACAGAGAGGTGTGGCAACTTCCATAATATTTCTGCCCCAGAGAGACGTAATTGGAAAACATGTTGTGTGGTTAGATGTTGTAATGAAAAATAAAGGAATGACTGAAGAGAACAGTGTAATTAAATTATAAGCATAAATGCAAGTGTGCTGAAGTTTTTAGCCACTTGAAAAATTGAGAGATGCTATCAGGACTGGGCAAATACATTGTTCTGATTAATTTTCCTGGGGTGAAATAAGAAAATATTTATAAAAATGAGAATTCTGCCATGAATAAAATTTTCTCTGTGTTATAATAAAATAAACAAGCCATAGCTTGTATCTATTTCAAATGAGACTGTAAAAATACTTAAAAAATAAAGAATTGAATAAAAATATTTCCTTGTGAGAGTAAAAAGAATCTGTAGTTGCTATTACTCTAAGTTGCTTAAAATGAAGAATATTCAATAAACAAGGTAAAGAATTCATCTCAAAAGTGTTTATATTTGGCTTTTTAAATATTGTTTTGGGAGCTGTATTATCCTTCCTTTAGAACTCTTTTTCATGTATAAAAAAAGCTAGTTTTTCAATATTAAGGAAAATAATGTTCTAGTTCAAAAGAATTAGACCTTTTGTTTTAATGATATTGGACAATTCAGTTATATCAATAATTTAGAAACATTATATTTGATTCCAATTTTTCTTTTTAGTTGTGAAGGATTTTATTTGTACATTCTTTTGTAGTTTTCTTAAGGATATATTTGAACAAATCATTGCCATAAAGGAAGGGTTAATTGAGAAAGAAACATACTAATATACAAAGTATTTCTTTTATATGAAGCTCTAGAAAGATTCTATTGTCAACCCAAACAGAACCAACTAAAATGAGATAATTGGGAAGGTGCCCATAAAGTCAGCCTGAATATATTATCACAACTATATATGAGATAATATTTGTTTTAAGAAGATTCTATGGCACTGTAAACTCAGTCTCATTAGAGACTGCATTTAAAAGGCTTATAAAGTTACTCATTAATGTTATCTTGTTGTATCTCCACAGCTTTTTCATTAAAGAAAATTCAGCAGAAAGCATTTTCTCCTGATAGCAGGAACCAATTTGCAATAAATGTTCTGGAAACCACTAGGGAAGCCATTACTGAGGTCTAATAAAAACAGACAAGCGTAACTTGTTCTATATTTTTGTTTCAATCACATACAGATGAGACTCCGCTTTCCACACCAACTGCAAGAGACAGCCTGGACAAACTTTCTCTAACTGGCCATGGACAACCACTGCCTCCAGGTTTTCCATCCCCTTTTCTGTTTCCTGACGGACTGTCCTCCATAGAGACCCTTCTCACTAACATTCAGGTAGGCCTTTTCACATTCTAGAAAAAAGATATATAAATACCCGCTTGTTGATTTTTACCACATTCATACTTTTCCATTTTAATCCAGTTTGACTGCACCACGGTTTTGAACATTTTCTAGCAATTTAAGATTTTAAACACTAATCAGATTGGTTTAGAAATAACTCATATTTTAATAATAAAAACTTAGGTGAAAATGATCTGGGCACTTCAATAATTATTTTGCCTAAATGTTCTTATTGCTGACTAATGGGAAGACTGTAAATGTTTAAGTTTGTCTGATTTACTTAATGACGGCACACTAGTTCTAATAAATATTTAGTTATTTTTAAACTGTTGGCCTTCCAGTGAGGAAATGCTATGTTTAGTCATTTAAATATGTCTAGTAGAAGGGAATAAAAAACAAAACAAAACAACTCTTCTTTCATAAATAAGTTTGTTTCAGTTAATAGGGTTTCTTCAAAGAATAGACTTCAAAAAGCTATACAAAACTTTCCACGGATTTCCTATGTAGTCCTCAGGATGTATATTTTACGTACAGTACATTATGAATTAAAAATACTTTCAGTTAACAATAACATAGTGCATGGAGCCAAAATAATAAGAGTGTGTGGGATAAAAGAAAGCATGATTGCTTGCCCACACATGAAGTGATCATGTGGGCCCCAGATGGAGCTGTCTGCCATGTCCTTCTCCATATTTGTAGGAGCTAGGAGTAAGAATGTGCCTGCAGATACCATGCTTGCACTGCATATTTGCTAATCTTGACTTTCGCTCTCCATCCTTAGTGATATTTTTCTGTACACATTTCCTACCATATTAAACTTTCTCCCAGTAGAAATGTAATTAATTTTATTTACCTCTCCAAGGACATAACAGAAGGCCTTTAATGCAACATATCTTCTCATCTATTAATATGGCATTTTTAATACTAATGTAATTAGAGTCTCCAGAACTGTATTCAACTTTAAGGTTTTATATCTCAGTAATTGAAATAAATCATCAATCTAGCCTAAATTTAATCAAGGCTGAAAAGTTGATTATATTTTAAAGTAAACATAAGAGTTTTTTTTCTAAATTTGACCCATAGTATTATTAATTATCAGTTAGGTTTTTACAGTTGGTCTCTTTTGTTAAATTAAATATTTGCTAAAAATACCCCTCAACATTTTATAATTTGCACTGTGAAATACAGGAACAATTCAGTTTTTTTTAATGTATACAACTGTATACAAATCAAAGAAAAGTGTTTACTTAAAATTCTTCATCTAGTTATATGTACCTATGTACCTTCACTAACTAAATCCTCTTTAACCAGGAAAATGATCATTTAATTTTAATTTCAGCAAAGAAGACATATCTGGGCTTCTTCAATGTAAAAACAGCTTGCTCACCTAAAGAGTGGGTTTACACATGGACTCTTTTTGAGACAGAGAGAGGAGTGAAAATAGACAGACTACTGCATATGTCCTGACCAGAAGCCACTAGGCAACCCCATCTGGGGCTGATGCTTGAATCAACTGAGCTATTTTCAGGATGTGAGGCAGACACTTGGACCAACACAGCACTGGCTGCCAGAGGGAAAGAAGGAGAGAAAGGGAAAAGGAAGGGAAAGAGAAGCAGACAGATGATTCTCATGTATGCCCTGAATGGGGATCAAACCTGGGATATCTACACACCAAGCTGATGCTCTACCCACTGAGCCAACCAGCTGGGACCACACGTGCTCTTGTATTGTGTGTGAACACCACATCTCTAAAACAGATACTGCCAATTTGGAAGTATTCACCTATTTCAGAGCAGTATTATCCAGACTAGAAATGTTATCTCAAACTATTTCCGTAAAAAAAAAGGAAACCCCAGTTTTAAAATGTACAGTTAGATATTATTTTATTGAAAGTATCTATAGATTTAATATACTCTCCTTTCTAATCTCAGCCGGTCTTAAAGACATATTTTAGCAAAAGTTGATAATCAGGTGATAGTCAAGCAAAGTAAGTTATTTCTAGTTTCCAATTATAAGGACTTTGAACTAATGTTAGAACATCTACAATAAGAATACATCATTAAAAATAAATATACCTGTCCACTACAGTCTTTTATATATGCATGTATAGGTATTATATATTTGCATGTATGTATTTAGTATATATACATGCAGCATGCACATAGGTGCACTTAAGGTAAAATAATGATTACAATGCCTACTGAGTTCCATGAACAGTTTTTATATGTATACACACATACAAACACTATACATGTGTACATGTACACATATACAAACATACATACATACATACGCACTAGATTTATGGTTAGTAATGTTTTCTCATCATTTTACAGAAGGTCATAGATGCTAGCTCTTTTAATATTGCCACATTTATTGAATTAAAATAATATCTTTAGAATGGTATAGAATGTCTAAACAGTCATGACCTTGGCTTATTGGGCATACAGTATAAATGTGTTTGCTGTCCAAATTCTAATTTTGGTAATTACATTCTACCTACCTCAATTTCCTCTGCCATTTCAATTATATGCAGTGTGTTTTGTGCTTTTTATTGCAAGATGGTAACATTTTTAGTGTGGTAAGTTTAAAATTCCATTTTCTTTTGTAAGTATTTTATCAGGATACCAGTGAAAAGAAATTGAGTTGAAAATCTTTATTTTTTTCAAGTTAAGCAATTTTATGTCTGAAATTAAAAATTTATAATGCATATTTGCTATTTTAATTAAACCCAAGGCATCAGGTTATATTAAATTTAATGCACATGATGTATATATTTTTTTAGAATAAATGACCAAAAAACCCTTCAAAGTAATGTTTAAGGAGTAATTGTTCTAATATTCAATATGATACTCTATAATTTATTTACTTATTTTTTTTAAAGATTTTATTTGTTTATTATAGAGAAGGGGGGGAGGAGCAGGAAGCATCAACTCCCATATGTGCCTTGACCAGGCAAGCCCAGGGTTTTGAACCGGCAACCTCAGTTTTTCCAGGTTGACGCTTTATCCACTGCGCCACCACAGGTCAGGCGATACTCTATAATTTAATTTTCAATTTTAATTATATTTATTGATTTGAGAAAGAGAAAGAGAGAGATAGATAGAGAGAGAGAGAGAGAGAGAGAGGCAGGAACTTCTATGTGTTTCTGTACGTGCCCTGACCAACGATCAAAACAGCAACCTCTGTGCTTTGAGACAAAGCTCTAATCAAACGAGATATCAGCCAGGGCATAATTCTCAATTTTAAAATTTGTAATGCTCACTATGGATGTCCCTTCCATGATACATTATAAAAATTGAATTTTCATAAATGTTATTTTTTGTGCTTTAAAAAAGGGCCTGTAGAATAATACTGTATTCTTGTATACTGATATTTTTACATTATATATGTAGTATAGAAAAGTACTATATATATATATATTGAACATCAGATTTTTAACTCTTTCTTGAAACTTACGTGTTTTAGAAAATAAAATTAATAATAGATAAAGACATACACAATGAAGGATGGTAATTTTACTTTAGTGAAAGATATATTTAGATTTTTCTTTTCAAATTTTTAAATTTTTTATTTTATATGAAGTTTTATTTTTTAAATGTAAGCATTCTTTTATATGGCTTTATTATTTAAACATTGGAGAATTCCCTGTGAGATTTTAGGTGAGGAAACTAAAATTTAGTGTTAATTTACTGGATATGATACCTTCAAACACTGACTACCATTTGAACACAATCAAAGGAGAAATTTACCCAGTATTCTTTTTTTTTTTTTTTATAATTTTATTTTTTTAATGGGGTGACATCAATAAATCAGGATACATATATTCAAAGATAACAAGTCCAGGTTATCTTGTCGTTCAATTATATTGCATACTCACCACCCAAAGTCAGATTGTCCTTTGTCACCTTCTATCTTGTTTTCTTTGTGCCCCTCCCCACCCCCTATCCCTCTCCCATTCTCCCCTCCCCCCTGTAACCACTCTTATCAATGTCTCTTAGTTTCACTATTATGTCCCACCTACGTATGGAATAATACAGTTCCTGTTTTTTTTCTGATTTACTTATTTCGCTTCGTATCATGTTATCAAGATCCCACCATTTTGCTGTAAATGTTCCGATGTCATCATTTCTTATGGCTGAGTAGTATACCATAGTGTATATGTGCCACATCTTCTTTATCCAGTCATCTATTGATGGGCTTTTTGGTTGTTTCCATGTCCTGGCCACTGTGAACAATGCTGCAGTAAACATGGGGCTGCATGTGTCTTAAGAAGCAGAAAGCCTAAACAGACCTATCAGTAGAGAAGAAATAGAAAAAACCATTAAAAACCTCCCCAAAAATAAAAGTCCAGGCCCTGACGGCTATACCAGCGAATTTTATACCCAGTATTCTTAATCTGAGTTTCATGTCATGAATCATTGGTAGGAGCTTTACAATGTACAAGTAATATACATTGTTTGTCTTATTATAAGAATTATTTAGGGCCCTGGCCGGTTGGCTCAGCGGTAGAGCGTCGGCCTAGCGTGCGGAGGACCCGGGTTCGATTCCCGGCCAGGGCACATAGGAGAAGCGCCCATTTGCTTCTCCACCCCTCCGCCGCGCTTTCCTCTCTGTCTCTCTCGTCCCCTCCCGCAGCCAAGGCTCCATTGGAGCAAAGATGGCCCTGGCGCTGGGGATGGCTCTGTGGCCTCTGCCCCAGGCGCTAGAGTGGCTCTGGTCGCAACATGGCGACACCCAGGAGGGTCGCAACATGGCGACGCCCAGGATGGGCAGAGCATCGCCCCCTGGTGGGCAGAGCGTCGCCCCTGGTGGGCGTGCCGGGTGGATCCCGGTCGGGCGCATGCGGGAGTCTGTCTGACTGTCTCTCCCTGTTTCCAGCTTCAGAAAAATGCAAAAAAAAAAAAAAAAAAAAGAATTATTTAAAATGACTTATAATGTTAAAATAAGAATAGGTAAATAAGTAAGAAAAAGAAATACAAAGGTAGAGAATATAAAATTTAGTTAAAGATGAGATTTGCATAGAAGGTAAATATCAGAAGGGAATATATGAAAGGAGTTTGGCTTACTATACTTTTTCTATATGGAAGAATCAAACAAAAATGAAAGACCTAAAAAGAATGTTAAGACCATAAGAGCCTGACCAGGTGGTGGTGCAGTGGATAGAGCATCAGACTGGGATGCGGAAGACCCAGGTTCAAGACCCCAAGGTCGCCAGCTTGAGCGCGGGCTCATCTGGTTTGAGCAAAGCTCACCAGCTTGGACCCAAGGTCGCTGGCTCGAGCAAGGGGTTACTTGGTCTGTTTAAGGCCCATGGTCAAGGCACATATGAGAAAGCAATCAATGAACAACTAAGGTGTCACAACGAAAAACTGATGATTGATGCTTCTCATCTCTTTCCTTTCCTGTCTATTCCTATCTATCCCTCTCTCTGACTCCCTCTCTCTCTGTCTCTGTAAAAAAAACAACAACAACAAACAAACAAACAGAAAAAAAAATAAATGGCTTTCCCAGATTGATTCACTGTGGCTTAATAAACATAACCCAATTGTGGTATTTAAAAAGTATGCTCTACTTCTGTGTTTGAGGAAAGAAAATGGAAAAGAATTGTTTTGGTACTAAGACTAAAATACCCTGATAGTCTAGTCTTTATATTTTGATATCATGGCCATTAAAGGTATGTTTTAGCTTGACCAGGCAGTGGCACAATGGATAGAGCATCAGACTGGGATGCGGAGGACCCAAGTTCAAGACCCTGAGGTCGCCGGCTTGAGTGCGGGCTCATCTGGTTTGTGCAAAAAAGCTCACCAGCTTGAGCCCAAGGTCGCTGGCTTGATTAAAAGGTTACTCGGTCAGCTGTAGCCCCCCGGTCAAGGCACATATGAGAAAGCAATCAATGGACAACTAAGGTGCTGCAACAAAAAAACTGATGATTGATGCTTCTCATCTCTCTCTGTTACTGTCTGTCTATCCCTCTCTCTGACTCTCTCTCTGTCTCCATAAAAAAAGTAGTGAATATTTTGTACATTTTAAAGAAAATTGTATTTCATTTGCATCATTTATACATAACTGAATTATAATAGAATTAGGCAGAAGAATAGGTGAAGACTTTTTAAAAAGATAAAACAACCAGAGCATTGACTTCAAAATATGGTAGGCTGTGATCAGATATTTTGTTTTAGCATCATATCATTGTATCTTTAATCATAATTATTTATTATATCCTCTCTCTTTTAGTCCTCTTAACAATTTGTAAAAAGATATTACAAAAAATCCCAATAAATAGATCTAATATTCTAAAGAAAGTTGCCTATGATGACGTGTCAAAGGAGGAGTGGCAAGACCTCGATTCTTGTATTGCTTGAGAGAAAAAATTCAAGAGACAAAATGTAACAATTAAAAGAAGAATTTATTGGCCATGCAGGAAGAAAGTTAAAGGAAAGGGGACTTTGGAGACAGATTCAGGGGGTGAGTCTGGGATGAGCTGCCCACTGCTCCCTAGTTGCAAGTCTTGTGGGGTCCCTTAGAGCTTACGAAAAAGATTGAGGCAAGGGAAAACATATCTGGGGGAAGAAGAAGAGAAGGTGGAAGGGGGAGTGAAAGGCATAGGAATGCTCTGGGAAAAGAGACAGCACGTATGTCAAGGGTAAGACTTTTAGGAGAGGTCCCAAGGGAGAATCTCAATGGAATATTTATCAGCTTCCCAAGTATGTTCTTTTGGGGTCATTTTCTCCACGGATTGGTTGGAACCAAGGTCAACTTTGACTTCCTTCTGTCTGGTTTTGCTGCTTTTCTGGGCTTGGAGTTGAAACACAGCTGAGACCTCGACGTTATATCTGGAGGTTAATGCTGAAACACTATTCTCTGACTTTCTGGTGTGTTCCTCCTCTAGAGGGTCTAAAGCTACATGACCCGTGACATGCCAGGAGAGGAAAGGTCGAGGGAGGGTGCCGGTTCCATGACCAGGGATATGATATCAGAAGGTCTAAACCATAAGACCAGCTAAGGGAAGAAATGTCATCCTGGGGTTGAGATCCTTGTTTCCCCAGTTTTGCCCATTGCCAGGCACCTGGGGCTTTCCACCTTCATGGTCTTCTGTGCCTGCCCTGTAGTCCTTGCTCTGCTTATATTGTCTAAATGCATTCCACAAAGAGAAGAACATTAATCTCTTAAAAATCTGGAATATAGACCATATTTACTATTTTATATCATAAATATTCAACTACAATACTACTTCACTTCCGACATTTGTTGTCATCAAATGTCTCGTAGTTTTTCCCACACTAAGCAATTATGCAACACCAGATGCGTGCCCACAATTTAACCCAATTCTGACACTAACTAGCTGAAGAATCAGTCCCACTTGGCTGCCCCCAACCCCAATTCAGATGCCAGTTGCAAGTCCAGGCTGTAAACTTGTGCTTCTGACCAACTGGCTATAGAACAGATGTCCCCATGGCCTACTGCTCAGGTTCAATTAAGTCACTGGAATGACTGATGGAACTCAGGAAAACATTTTACTTGTTAGATTCCCAGTTTATTGTAATAGGGTATAATTCACAGATGGCTGGGTGTAAGTGGTGCATAGAGCAAGGTATACGAGACGGGGCTCAGCCCTGTCTGGACACAACAGCCACCCATCACCTTAGCACCTTCACTTAGTGAGTAAACCAGAAGTTCTCCCTTTTGAGTTTTTATGGAGGTCTGTTTCATTTTCTAGGCATGATTGTTTAAATCATTCCTCACTGGATATTTTTTTAACCTTTTGCTCCTTTGCCCTCTCTGGAAGTCAGAAGTGTGGGGCTGCAAGTTCCAATTCTCCAACTACAGGGTGAATCCCCCTCAAATCCAGCCTCTCTCCTTATGAGCTTTCCAGAAGTGACCTTCTTAACATAAAGTCAGCCTTAGTTGAAAGGGGCTTATTATGAATAACAAAAGACACTTATTTTACCTTTATTGTTCTTATCACTTAGGAAAGTCCACCCATTGTTGGATTTCAGTGCCAGGATTAAGATGAAAATTTATCTATATATCTATATCTATATCTCAATCACATATACTCCACAGTTAGTTTCTATGCTAATTATATATATACAATATTAACTGAATCTTCTTTATAACCCTACACAAAGTATTTTGTTGTTATCCCCATTTATACTTGAAAGTGCTTTTCATGAAGAGTCCATCATTGATCCACTTTGGAGAACTGCAATCATAGCATTAAACCAAATATACCTGTAGCTTTTGTTACAAGAACTTCTGTGAAAAATGAATCAGTCAACATACTATTTTATCATAATTTTTTTTCTACAGAAGTTTCTGATTTAGAGACATTATTCCTTCCCATCCTGGAAAGAAACATAATGTTGTAGTAATATAAGGTTATAGTAATTAAATATATAGAAATATAAAAATATGGTAGATATATAAATGTAATTAAAAGGATATTAAAAATAATTATTAAAATTAAGTAAAATTATGCCAATTGGATAGGAATTAATATAGTGCCTTAGTGCCATAACTCTGTAATGTGATAAACAGACTCTGACTTTCAAGCAGAACCCAGTTAGTATGTGTGTGTGAAGTTATACATAGATAAGAAGTGGCTTGGTGTTATTTACATTAACTTTGCAAATTAATGAAAATAAGAACATCTTAAAAAGTGATTTAATGTAAACATTTCAGTAGATTGACATAAAGGTGGTTCCCTGCAAGGAATTCCCAAAAAGGTAGTTTGAGGTGATAATCCTGTAGATTGACACCTGTTAGAAGGCGTTGGCCAGAAAGGGTACTAAAGCTGAGAGGCACCCTACTACAGTAGTCGCCCAGACTCTAATGTTGATGTGGACTGTCTCCACGCCACTCTGAGCTCTGACCAAAGCCAGCCAAGAAGAGCACGCTGACGGGGCCCCCTTAAGCTGTACCCAGGCATGCCAAAAGAATTTGTGAGTAATAAATTGCCTGTGTGATTATTGCAACTAATTTGTGTGTTGGTCGTGTCTTTCCTCCGGTGGCATTTAACAGTAGCATCCTCATAGCTACCTCAAGAATAGTCTCGAAGAGGCTGCCAGCCCTGCTAATAAGCAGGAGTGTCCCACTGCACGGGGAAGTCGAATCAGGGACGCCTGATCGACGTAGAGCTTGGGCTCTACTGGGACACATTAAAAAAAAACAAATAAGGCAAGTTTGACCGAGGTTTAGCAATTGCCTGATCCTTCTGGGCCTTGGTTTTCTCATCTTGAAGGTGTTTTTGCCCTGGTCGGATAGCTCAGTTGGTCAGAGCATTGTTCTGAAGCTCAGAGGTCGCCGGTTTGATCCCTGGTCAGGGCACATAAAGGAACAGATCAATGTTCCTGTCTCTCTCTTGCTCTCTGCTTCGCTCTCTCTAAAATCAATAAAAAGAGACCCTTAAAAAATACGTTTTGGTTAAAATAAATGAGTGCTGAAAACCTCTTCAACTAGGATATTTCTTCTCATTAGAAGTAACGTATAATATTGAGCACAAATATTGCTACATGAGTTTCAGTGACACTCAACGCACCTTATTTACCATCTAATTCTGAAATAAACTCATGTAAAATAAAAATGTCACCAAGTTAACTTTTCCTCTGTGATCTAACTAACATATTTAGAAATGTTTCTTTCATATTATATTATTTTAGGTACTCTTATACAATCAGAGATTTGTACTTTCTAGGCTATAATAGTAATATATAATTGAAATATTGCTAGATCAATTACAGTGCCCTTTTTACAAAGAAATATATAGCAACTGATTCTCTTAAAATTATGAAAATAATTTAATATACAAGATAGATCATTTTATAAAACAAAGGTTATGACAACCATTATGCCTCACTTATGGAAAAGAAATGCGAGGCAAAACAACTCTTGTCTCATAACCACTGTGTCATAGAATAAGCTTACAATGCCTTTCTTTAGAAGTGTCATTGTCCAACTTCAAGATCACAAGAACTAACCTCCCTTGGAGGAAAAAATTCTGTTTTGAACCTTGTGTCTTTTACTGTAAGTTACATTGTCATCACAGAATTTTGCTCCATTTTGCGTGTTCACGTGAGACTCAGCACTTAGCATGACCTATAGCAGCACATGATCTACCTGGAAAATTTACAGAAGTTACACAGATTTGGACTACTATTACCACTGATAGTTAAAAATGGTGTCCTGATGACTTGTAGATGTTATGAGCACTGCTCGCTATAGCTTTTCCCAGACCCCTGCTGCACTGAAATTTAATCGGTTTTCTGTATTTTTGCAGCAGAACTGTCACGAGCAATAACATATTTTTGAATATGCATCAGTTTGGCTCTAGTGCAGACTTTTGTTCACACTGGACTCCTGCTGATGTGCACTGATTTCAAGTCTAAAAATGAAACTTAATTTTATACAGCTTGTAAGTAGTCCCTAGAGGATATTGGATCCTAAAAGCTAATATTTTTCAGACATAATCAGCAGGAATAGGTAATGTATTACCATTAGCTACATTAGCAGCAACTGTAACAAAAGAAAACAGTAAATAGAAATGCTTTTAGCAACTTCATACTTTACAAGAAATATTAATATAAAATAACACAAATTAAGGTTGCAGTTTAATGTTATTCAATATGTTTATTCATAATGATTGTTTTGTATTTAAAGAACACCAAAATATTGTGTTTTGTCAGCCAAGGACAATAATAGTTTAATAGTAATTTATTTTAAACAGCTACTGATAATACAACCAATCAACACATTAAGTGGTGCCAACATTGGCATCTTGCTAAATAATCTCTAGACATTGCACAGAGAGTACATCTTTCAAAGATAAGTCAACAAGAGCAATCAGAGCAGAAAATTAGAATTTGGCATTTTAGAATTAAAATACAGCTAAACTAAAGTTTTAATTGGGGTGATCTTAAAGGGCACTTGATGTAATGATCTCTTTCATTTGTTACTAATTGTTTGTTCCTGATAAAGAAAAAAAACATACAGGAATGTTGCTGAATTGAGTGAAGATGGCAGTTTCCTTAGCAGCTACGTGTTTTGTTAAAAAACAAAAGAGTAGAGAGGGGTAAACTGTCGTGCAGAAATCTTTCAGCTTGTTTCATATCATAATAATTAATCTAGGGAATTCAGGGTCAGGTAAAACAAATGTGAAATCATTTATATATGCTTGAAAGGAGAGAAGAAATGGCTTATGAAAATGCTACATTGGTAGGTTGAACTGAGGGAACATCTGTTTTGCACTAATAAGTCACGGTGGTGTTGTGGTTTCTGATTCTCCTTGCTATTCTGTCCCCTGCAAAGGGGACATCATAGAGTAGATCTATGAATGGTACCAACTTCCATTTTATATATAATTTCAATTGAAAATGTCAGTCTCTGATGTTCATGCACCTAGACAAAATATCTTCTGCTTCTGAATAGTTTCTTGTATTCCTGAGTAGCTAAAAATAGAAATTTTAGATTTTCACTTTAATAATAATAATAGTAATACTGATAGTTTTCTAAAGCATTCTAGGAGTGAACACATACAGAATACTTTGCATATGATTTACATATTCTTATAATCTTATTTT
Source organism: Saccopteryx bilineata (assembly GCF_036850765.1). Taxonomy (NCBI): domain Eukaryota; kingdom Metazoa; phylum Chordata; class Mammalia; order Chiroptera; family Emballonuridae; genus Saccopteryx; species Saccopteryx bilineata. Next base: position 79,865,026 of record NC_089495.1, read on the forward strand.
CAAAAATTTCAGAATGTTATTAAATTTAAAAAAATAACATACAATAAGTCAAATTATATATATAAAGATTCCATAATCAGTTGAATAAATAAACACTGCTTTCACCATGTTCCTGTGAATTACTGCACTGTGAAATAGTCCCATAGAGTTCTTTATCATAACCATTTTGAATGACTTTTCAAAAATAATGCTCTATTAAACCACTAAGTTTTAGATCCTTTACATATATTATATATCTTAAGAAAAATATACTAATATTATAATTTTTATTTATCAAATGTTTCAAATATATGATATGTTTTAGACACTCTATAGGCCTTAGGGACATAGAACCAAATGATAGAAAATGTCCCTGCCTCAGAGAGCTTACAATTTTAGTACAGGATACAAATACATGACAATGTTACATAATAATAAATGCTATGAAGATTTAAGAAGGGAGTAATAAGGTGTGTTTGGAGGGCTACTTCAGATAGGATGGTAAGAGAAGGCCTTTCTTAAGTGGTGGTTAAGCAAAGGTGAAATAATATGAAGGCAAGAGCGATAAATAATTGGGAGGAAAAGCATTCAGGAAAGGAACAGAAAGAGCACAGTCCCTGGTGCAGAAACAAATTGGTACCTTGAGAAACATAAAGAAGCCCACTATATCTAGGATAATTTCAGAGGGGAATAGTAGTGAATGAGCTCCCAGAGATAGGTGGGTACGGCCAGGAACACTTTGGGTTGCATAAACCATGTCAGGTAATTACTTGTGGAAGAGTTTCTAATTTTTAACTCAATTCTTATTTTTTAGAATTGCTTATTGGTTGCCCTCACTTAGCTTTAGATTTAGATCTACTAATTAGAAGCAACTGAAGCTGACGGCCAAAAATGTTGTCTTCCTAAAATGTTTTCATTAAATTCAGAAATTTGGTACTTTAATTAGATTACTTGTCCTGGTGAGTACCGAGAGAATGCAGAAGAATGAAAGAATTTGATAAGTGAGTTCTTCTCTTTTAAAATACTTTTCAGTAATGAATGAAATGTGCTTTGTACCAAAATATTACAATTCTGAATACCTTCTTTGTACAGGGGCTCTTGAAAGTTGCCATAGATAATGCAAGAGCTCAAGAAAAACAAGTCCAACTGGAAAAAACAGAGCTGAAGATGGATTTTTTAAGGGAACGAGAACTGAGGGAAACCCTTGAAAAGCAGTTGGCAATGGAACAAAAGAATAGAGGTATTTTTTGAAACTTCCAAATAAACTTAACACTTTACATAAAATATTTGAAATAGCAATACACTCTACTTGGTGATTTACTCTAAGACTGTACTTTTAATTTTCACTTGTAGCTTAAGTTCAAAGCAGAATTTGAATCCTGGGTTCACTGTATTATTTAATTTCCAGTGTATACGGTTTCCCTTCTGATCATGCCTCAAGATACTGAAATATATTCATTATATCATAAATCAAATAATGTTTATTGTTTATAAGTTTAGCAAATTCCATGAAAAAAAAACTTAATATGCAATTACAATTGCCTTTGGAAAATCTTGGTTCAAGTCATAAAGCAAAAATAGAAAGTATTGATTATTCAAGTAAAATAGATTTAGTAATATATTTATCAAATAAAATTGAGGAATGATGATTCTTTGAACAAAAGACCAAAGTGAATGTTTGTGTAATAATCTTTCTGAAAACTTCCCCTTTGCCTCAACTATAAGATTCTCCTATGTATTCTAGAAGGACAGCTTTTTTCTCTTATTTAATAAGTATCCATAATAAATACAGCACATAATCTCCTTTATATGTTTGACATAAATATTTAAAAATCATTCTTTCTGTTTTGCTTTTAAAACTGGCAGGATTTAGTGAGATTTTTCATTAGTTACTCTGAAGCAACTGCTAGTGGGTCTCTGGGATGAGGTTGATTAGAGAAATTGTCACCCCAGTAGTACAGTTGTACAATACAGTTCTAAATAATGTGACTTCACATAGAGTTATGTACTAAAATAATCAAAATAAGGTAAATATTGATAATGGGTTCTGCTCTAAGAACATAATGAAATTTTGTCAGAGTTCATTATATGGAACCATGGTCCATACACTAGCCATGTCTTGATTTTTTTTCTTAACTTCTAGAAAAGTCTTTCTATTACAAGACTGAAAGTAGATCCTTGAATTCTTATGGTAAGCTTTTAGTTACTAGCTGGACCTTCAGAGCTTTATTGGTTCAGACATGTTGGAGGATTGGCACTCTGTTTTACTTCTTTAACCACTAGAGGGCAAACCATTTCTCAGATCACACCATGAAGCTCCCATTTAATTAATTGTGAACACTAAATTAAAGGTAATAATTGTCAATAATTACCTATTATGAATGTATCTATTGAGGCAATGCATTATCTTGAAGAGAGAGCATGGCAACCCCATTTGGTTCAATCACAGAGGAAGGAAGCAGTGAGCAGTCAGTGGAAAAGTGATGGGTATTGAGCTCCTAGTGCCAAGGGAGTGTACAATCCAATAGAGTTCAGAAATTACTGGGGTTTTCCCCCAGTGTTATACTCTTTATATTTACTTTCTATTTTACCAAAATTACTTATTCTCTTGAAAGAGACATAAATAATCATCTTTGGAAAGGGAAATAGTAGGCAAATGATTAGTTAAGATAATCATATGATTTTCAAACTATTAAATAAAGGAAATCAACATATTTATTTGAAACCAGTTTTGTTTTTTCTGTAAAACTGTAGCTAATGTACAGTTTCTGTTAATATATGATACCAGCAATAGTAAACTCAACAAGGTAATGGTCTGCTATCTTGACAATATTAATAATTATATAAATGGGAAGTGTAGGCATTAAAAATTGAAACTAAAATTCTTTCTTGAACCATTTTACATTATTTTATATGTGGACTAAATACTGTTAAAAACTGTTTTTCTTCTTTAACCTGTAGTAAGAACTCAAGTAGTGTACTTGGAATGATTGCTATTTATTATTAACTTGAACAGAAGGATTTTCTCATACTGATTCTGCCACATCAAGTCCACAATGTTTAACAGCCATCAAAAAATATTGTTTAAAAGAGAAACATTTGTATGCTTCTCATATGCCAATTACTTACTTCATATACATATTGTAAAAGTTAAAGCAATTATCACATTAAGATACAGTTAACACATATTTCATGAAGAACATTTATTTGTTGTTCTTTATTGATTATATATTGTATACAAATATTTAAATCACCTAGTAGGAAAGAAATATATCCTACACCACTTATTTATTATAATTTACTTTCTTATACCATAGCATATTATTGTCAGCAGCAGCATATTATTATTAACAATGAGGTTTTATATGCCACCAAATTCCTAAAGGTAAAATTATAATTTTCTAGAAATGTATTATAGTGTATATAAATTTGCTATGAGGAAATCATTAATAATAATTATTACAATAGCTTCATCCATACTTATAAATGTTTGCTCTGCTCTAAACCACTCTGCACTATCCTGAATCAAGGGCAAGGACTAAGACACAGCATTCCTTTAATTAGGCTTCCTTTATCAGTAAATTCAAATATTTACCAAAATTAGTTTCCTATTAAATCTGTCTCTACCTATGACAATTAAAGTCATTCTTATAATGTAATATAGTTCAAGGCTAAGTAAAAATTGGCCACTTTTGACATTTTACTGGGACTTATTTTAGTTAAGGTGGGGTTTTTTGAACTTCCCTGTCTAGGTAGACTTAACCCAATGGGGAAAATAAGAATAAGAAAGATAGATCATTTATAAGTTTGAACAGTACAAAAGTTTAAGAAAAATAATATCCACTCTCTTTTCTAGCCATAGTTCAAAAGAGGCTAAAGAAGGAGAAGAAAGCAAAGAGAAAATTGCAGGAAGCTCTTGAATTTGAGACAAAACGGCGTGAGCAAGCAGAACAGACACTAAAGCAGGCAGCTTCAACAGATAGTCTCAGGGTCTTAAATGGTAAGAGGGTACATCTTTATATGTGGCTGGCTAACATTCGTTTTGAATCCTCGGAAGACAATTTAGACGTGTTAGTGGCTTTGTATTTTCTATGTCCTGTCATTCATTAAACTGCACTCATAGCTGAAAGCGTGGTGTGCAGAGTAGTCGTATGTGTTGGAGAAAATGGATTATTTCATAGGTACTTCATTGTTCTTTTACTTAACTCCAGTATCTAGGACCTGCCACCGCTTTTCTGTTTAACCAAATCTGTCTCTACTGAAACATGATAAAATAGTAATCTGAAACCTTCCCAAACCCTATCCCATTTTATGAACAAATTTGTGTTATTTCCTTATTCAAATCTTTTGATAATTCATATGGATATAGTCTGTGTTCAACCTTAAAAAGATGACAAAGGTTTGTATAATTTTTTCAGCACTAGACTAACAGGTTGCTCTTTTTTAAAGGACAATAGGAATCAACTGAAATGTGTGTCACTCTTACCTTTCTGTGCTTTTAGACTCTCTGACCCCAGAGATAGAAGCTGACCGCACTGGAGGCAGAACAGATGCTGAAAGGACAATACAAGGTAGGGATTTGCAAAAGGCTATAAATCTCGATCTTGCTGTATGAGTTTTTCCTCAGCTTTAGCCTGCTATTCAAGCATGTAGCCTACCATCTGGGCCACATCAAAACAAGTTCAAACAAGGTCAAGTTCATCTTGCTTGTTTATATGAGTGAATTCATTTTGTGCTGATAGATTTTCTTTAAATTAACAGGTCATTTCTGTTTATGCAATGCAATTAAAAAGGAATAATTAATTTTAAACAATGTATGATTTAATCTTGGACACAGTAAATATGTTTTATTGAATGCTTGAAGCCCAATCTAATGCAGGAAGGATTTATAAGTTCTATTCTACATAAATAAAATCATGAGTTAACAAATTGGGATTTTTTAACATTTGAAAATTTCTTCTTCTTTTGTGACAGTTACTGCCAAGCACATACAAAATAGACTAGCTGCATGTTAAGAATAAATAAGATTGTTTAGTACTCCATGGATTTTCCAAATGTTCTGTATGTTGTTATATACATTTTAATAAGACAAATCTGCTGAGCAAAATTATACACACACACACACACACACACACACACACAATACCAAAGAGATTTGTGTTGCCCACTCAGAGGAGATATATATATATATATATATATATATATGCACACCCACACACTCACACACACACACATATATAGTGTGTCCGTAAAGTCATGGTGCACTTTTGACCGGTCACAGGAAAGCAACAAAAGACAATAGAAATGTGAAATCTGCACCAAATAAAAGGAAAACCCTCCCAGTTTCTGTAGGATGATGTGGCAGCATGTGCACATGCGCAGATGATGACGTAACACCATGTATACAGTGGAGCAGCCCACGGCCATGCCAGTCGAGATGTGGATGGTACAGAGGAAAGTTTAGTGTGTTCTGTGGCTCACTAAATTCAAATCCATGACCAAAGTGCAACGTGAATATTGGCGCATTTATAACGAAGTGCCACCACATAGGAATAACATAACTCGGTGGGATAAGCAGTTGAAGGAAACTGGCAGTTTGGTGGAGAAACCCAGTTCTGGTAGGCATCAGTCAGTGACGAGTCTGTAGAGGCTATACGGGATAGCTACCGAAGGAGCCCTAAAAAATCTGTGCATGAGCCCACATCAAACTGCATTGAACAGGTATGAAATTGGGAGAGTTTTCCTTTTATTTGGTGCAGATTTCATATTTCTATCGTCTTTTGTTGCTTTCCTGTGACCAGTCAAAAGTGCACCATGGCCCTGGCCGGTTGGCTCAGCGGTAGAGCGTCGGTCTAGCGTGCGGAGAACCCGGGTTCGATTCCCGGCCAGGGCACACAGGAGAAGCGCCCATTTGCTTCTCCACCCCTCCGCCGCGCTTTCCTCTCTGTCTCTCTCTTCCCCTCCCGCAGCAGAGGCTCCATTGGAGCAAAGATGGCCCGGCGCTGGGGATGGCTCTGTGGCCTCTGCCCCAGGCGCTAGAGTGGCTCTGGTCACAACATGGCGACGCCCAGGATGGGTAGAGCATCGCCCCCTGGTGGGCAGAGCATCGCCCCTGGTGGGCGTGCCGGGTGGATCCCGGTCGGGCGCATGCGGGAGTCTGTCTGACTGTCTCTCCCTGTTTCCAGCTTCAGAAAAATGAAAAAAAAAAAAAAAAAAAGAAAAGTGCACCATGACTTTATGGACACACTGTGTTTCTGGGACCACATTATAAGGAAAAGACAAAATCTGAAAGTAGCGTTTATAGTCGAACATCTATTCTAGACAGTAAGTGCAGCCTACCTTCATGAATGTGTAACAGTAAACAGTATTTATTTCTACTTTAAATAAAGATGATATTTCAAAGAGAAACCTAAAATGATTCATTGCTTTTATTTTGCATCTTAAACTCAATCATTTTGGGGATACTGTTTGACATTCATTATGTTACTTAATCAGCTCCAAATGTGTTTTTCTTGGTTTAGAGTATAAGAAATATATTTTTTGAAGAATCATATATGCAATAAGCAAATATCCGAAGTTTGAAACATTTTAGAGAATGTTTTGTTCCTGATTGTTTTACCTGAGACCACGATAATTTTTTTTTAATCCTGAGCTATTCAAGGATGAACCATAATAATGCATGGTTTAACATGTGTTATTATGAGACATCTCCTTGGATATACAAGATTAATGAGATTGTAAATGTAAAAAAGACTTCATTTTTAAGAGTCTTATGGGTTTTGGCAAAATTATATATGTATATGTACATATGATATTATTAAAATAAGATTTCTGTTACAGTTCTTTTAAAAGTTGCACACATATATTAACCAAATTACTAACAATGTTACTCCTCTTGATCAGGGCCAATCCACTTTAGAGAGGCCAATGTAAATCTCAGCCCTCTTTTGTGTGCCTCAGGCTTGGTTACTTAATGCACCGATTGAGCAAATGTCCAAAGTGGTATAAAAAAGCACATGAATCCCCAGGTAGATGTGCCACATAAATTATCAAGTATAGATTCTCAAGATTGTCAGAACTCATTCTAGGACAAAATAATATACAATATATTCTTGCACATAAATAGGAGATTTGTTGTTAATATTAACAAATGTTTAGGAAATGATTAAACATTTTCAAATAGTTGACATAATATATATTTCCTGAGTTTGTTATCAGAAATATTTTGGCCTTCAGTAATTCTATATATTGTTTGAATCTCTAAAATTGACATACATTTAAATATACACTTTAGTATACACAAAATCTTGCTGTATGGGTTTGAAACATTGAGAGTTCTCTTTATTGTGATACACTTTGGGAAAAATTTTTTTATCATAAATTGCCTTCTTTTTACTGTTCAGAATGCAGTTAACTGGGTAACATAGAAAACCTGCAAAAACAACTCTAAAAAAATATTTGAACAACTGTACAGAGTAACTTTAGGCAAATATAAATGATTATGAGGTTATTTATTGCTTTGGTTTAAGTGTGATATGAAATTTTCATTCTTTCATTCATTCGTTCCTCGTTTAATGCAAATAATCAGTAATTTTCCACTCTTTGCATATTTATACTTGGATTTAATAATTTTCTTAAGATTGTTTAATGCACAGTTGGTTTTCAATAAAACTCTTAACTAATATGATTTTAATTAGATATTATAATTTTTATCAAATGCAATTAAAAAATACTGAACATGAATCTGTATGTCTGTCAGTTGCTAAAGACTTATTTCACCAACAGTTGAACTATCCTAGACTTTAAAACTAGAACAACAAAGACAAAACCTTTTGCTATTCTCATTCCACTAAATAAGTTTATTTAGCCCTTTGAATTGTTTTTAACTTTATAAACAAAAGTCATATATTTGTCTGACAGACCAAAATTCAATATGAGCAAAAGAAATCAGAGGAAAAGATTGTATTTAGTTAAATTCTGAGCCTATGCACAAGGATGAGAAAGGCAGAGAAGAAAGAGCCAGAACTCATTACTAATTTGTGAAATGGTCTATGTCAGGCATGTTGGGAGCCATGAGCACCTGCTGCTTCACAATTCAGGAAAGACACAAACACGGCCTCTTGCTCCCTTAGCTTTCCCTCTCTCAGTGTCCCTAAACCCAGGTGTTATGATGCTCTTTATACTCTTTCTTGCTCCCAATCCAACCGTAACTGAAATTATTCTCTATTCCAAAATAAACTCAACTTAATTAGGGCAGACAAAGTAAACCGGTATTTCTTTATGCTTGTCAGGTATTCATTTATTTATAACATTTGGCAATAAAAAAAATGCCATGCTTGGCCCAAAAGTCAGTTTCCTTAGCAGTCAGGTACTTCAATACTGTTCAAGTTCCAAGTAATTACCTCCTATAGGCACCTAGGTTAGACTAAATGTTGCCTCCTTGGCATTTAGTACCACGATTTCTGTACACAACTATAGAGGAGAGGAAGAGGGAACATGGGAGCAGTTTAGAAAGTATTCCTGAGGAAAGGCTCTGAAGAACTTAGTTTCTTACAATATTACACAGCAACAAATACCTCATTGCTGATACTTCTAAGACTGTAACTAACTCAAAATTTATGAGTTTGGAGGAGATATTATAAATGTAGAATAAACATCCAAAAAATAAAAGTAAATAACTTCTTTTAGGAGCTGAACTGCATGGTGATTAATTCTCTCATACCTTGAATCATATAGACTTATTCATATGTTATGATTTTTGCTGGAGTATGAGAAATTTATCTTATTTTTGAGCTTTTTGGGTGATCTTTTGTATAAGGTAGACATAGTGTGTATAAATACTCATTGAGCAATTTTTTAGACTAGTCAGTAAATACTCTCCAAAACTACTTCAGTAGGTACAAGTAACCCATACACACACTATATACAACCAGCCAAATCTTCCACGTGATGGCTTCCTGGAGCTAATTCCTAGCCTCTTTTTATTCTCTCTCTTTAAACAACAATGTCCTCCTAAATGGATTAACTTAAAGATTTTGACAACTTTAAAAAAATTACCTTCTCAGCCCATTCAGACATCTGTTAATAGCTCCCGATAATATTCAACTTTTATTTGGCTGTTTCACAGGGATGTCAAGGTCAGTGCACAAAACAGAAAGGCTCTTCCACCCCTGCCCCTGCGAACCTGTATTCCTCTCGTGTTCCTCCCTATGGTACCCTCATCTGTCCAATCCAATATCCTCCTTAATATATAATGAGGGAGAGTCCGCTTGACATTTCCCTTCTACACCCTTTACACCCAATCACAACTCTCCCCCTCACTCTCTGTGCTTTTATTACACTGGAATTTTTTAGTTTTCTGAAAGCTTTCGGCTTTCTCCCCTACCAGGGACATACCCCCTCCTTCCCTGCCTTTACCTATACCCATCCTTTAAGGCTCATCTTTGAAGTTACTGCCTTCAGGAATGCTTCCTGGACTCCACACCTGCCTTGGCAGTACCTCCTGCCCCTTGGATTTAGTTAAGCCCCTTAACTTCTCCACAATCACATACTGTACAGTGGTAGTTCCTCATTCAAATCTTCTTTCTCTCCGCAAGGAGTCAGCAGAGCGTGAACTGTGCCTAATTTATTTACTACTGTGTCCCTAGTGCCCAGCAAAGTGTTTGATACAACATAGTGCCCACTACATATTCCTGGAAGATTGTATCAACCACTGATGAATTAGGATCTGTATTGGATCTTATGGATCTGAAGATCTTACTGTTTTGACATTTCTAAGAGTTTAGTTGAAGAAACTAATGGGAGCAAATAAAGTTCAGTAGGTTCCGCCTAGAAAAGTCAGAATTACAAATTCAGGCTGAATTAATTTTTATTTCTGATAGATAAATTAGCAATATGTTTTTAATTCTTCTTATGGCTATTTCTCATATTGTTTTTGCTAAGTTACCTAAGATTTAGATTTTGTGAATATTTACTTACGCTCAATTATTTTTTTACTTTTAATTTATATTTAATTTAACACACTATAGTCACAGTTTTTAAATAACATTTTGTTCTTTGGTTTAATATACATGAACCTCATGCTTTATTTTGATTTGTTTGATATAGTTTTAATGATTAAATATTTCATATACATTGCCAAATGATCAATATATAGAAATAAATTATAACATGGAAGAATTGTGAACTAGTCCTGTTTTATCTATGTCTTTTATAAATTTCCAAAAAGCCTGAAAAGTTTACTTTTGAAATAGTACCTGCTGCTTTCTAAGTAAAAACCTGTTTCCCTAAAACAAAAAGTAATAGTTAAAAGCAATGGAAATGTGGACCACCGTTCCTCTGACATCTTAGAATATCTATAAATTTAGCTTGCAAAATCTTGACTTCACTTGAAAGCACATCTCTTTTATTTACATCCAATGGCCATAATAAAAACTGTTTTGCTTTTTTTTTTTTGACTGATCTCAGATCATAGAAAACCAAACATTCTTCTAAATTAAAGGACATAAAAGACTTGCTTCACATTAACACTCTTCTTTAAATTCTTAATTTAAAAATACCTTCTTTCTGCTTCTGCTTCTTAGATATTTGAAGATACAAGTTAAATTTAAAAATTATTTATTTAACAAATATTTATTGAACACTGATGATATGTCAAGCACACTTACGTGATGCTACTGTTTTAGCATTGGCAAAGAACTTTAAAGATTAACTACATCTCTTTATTTTGCAAAAGAAGACACCAAGGCTTAGTGAGGTTACCTGACTTCAAGGGTTATACAATGAGTCACAGGGAGTTGGGAATATAGCTTCCTTCAGTTGCTTTTCACATCCCCTTACTAACTACGATTGTTAAAATATGCTCTTTTAAAATACGGATTATTGTTACAGTAGCCTCTCCTTATGTGCAGGGGATACATTTCAAGACTCACAGTCAAACCTGAAACCAAGGGTAGAGCCAAACAATGTTTTTCCTTGTACATATATATGTATAATAAAGTTTAATTTATAAATTAAGCACAATAAGAGATTAACAAGAATAAAAATAAAATAAAAGTTTTAACAGTATACTGTACTTACAGTTATATGAATGTATTCTCTCGCTCTCTCTTTCTGTGATAACCAGTCTCATAACCGAGACTGCTTACTAAGTAACTAATGGACAGGTAGTGTATACAGTATGGATACTCTGCACAATGGAATGATTGACTCCTGGGGTGGGACTAGCAGGGAGATGCAGGATTTTATCAGACTGCTCAGAATGGTTCACAGTTTAAATGTATGAATTACGTATTTCTGGAATTTTTTATTTAATACTTTTGAACTGCTGTTGACCATGAGCAACTGAAATTTTTGGAAAGCAAACCCATGGAATGGGGCGGAGGGGGTGGGGGCACTACATTATTTATTTAGTAACTCACAGCTCCAAAACACTATAATGCAAGTCATTTTTGAATGGAATTTATATCTTTTCTCCAGCTTTTTTACTTGAGTCAAATGTTCTAGTTCTCAATGAATTTCTTAGTAATACATTTTTTTAGACAGTGATACTACACAGTAAGTGAAAATACTCACTTATTAAAATAATGGGGTAGTTAGGAATTGATATGTATTGTGCCTTTCCTGTATATTCTAATTTAAGGGTAAGATAACTAGAGCTCAGACTAATTAACATTCTCACATTTGTACAGTGAGTTAGTGGTGTTGCTGACATTTGATTCCAGACTGATGACCCCCAGATCTTTGTTCTTCCCTCCATGCTCTGTTTGTGGGCTTACATGTCTCTCTTCTGGGGTAACAGCTTGCAGTCCTGTCGCTCATTTTGGATATTTAGCACATTATTTGGTAATAACTTCAAAAGATGAAAACAGTCTACTGACAGCTACTTAGAAATGGCACACAATTTGAAAAAAAGTGTTTTCTTTCCAGTTACTTTAACTTTTTCATTAGCCATTATACCTATTCAATTTTATAGACACTTTCAGTTACACTGGAGAGAAATTTCACTCTATATGAATAAAATAAAACAGAAATAAAAGAAATTAATCATATTTAGATAAAAGACTTTTGAAATAGTACCTGTTTTATTAGCATTCAATGAACTTATGATAAATTGAAAATCAGACACAAATATAATTTTGATTGAATATAAGACATTTGGAGATCCTGCTTATTTCTTGAACAGTGTGTGTTTCAACAGTTACTAAATACTAAATTATATCCCAAGACTTTTACATAGCAATAGTCTTAAATTAAACCTTACTGACATTTACCACTTTTGATATCTTTATGAAGATATTTTATAAATTTGCTTTTTTTTCAAAGAGAGAGAGAGAGTCAGAGAGAGGGATAGATAGGGACAGACAGACAGGAACGGAGAGAGATGAGAAGCATCAATCATCAGTTTTTCGTTGTGATACCTTAGTTGTTCATTGATTGCTTTCTCATATGTGCCTTGACTGGGGGCTACAGCAGACCACATAACCCTTTGCTCAAACCAGTGACCTTGGTTGGGTCCAAGCTGGTCAGCTTTGCTCAAACCAGATGAGCCCACGCTCAAGCTGGCTACCTCGAGGTCTCGAACCTGGGCCCTCTACATCCCAGTCCAACGCTATATCCACTGCGCTACCGCCTGGTCAGGCAAATTTGCTTTCTTGTGCATATTTTTATTTCTAATCCTTAAAGAAAGACCTGTAAGTTTAATGCAGGATTGGAAGTTTTCTACGACTCTGTAGTATCTAGCAATTAAAAATTGCTGTAAGTCAGGTCTAGATTTAGATCTCAGCTCTACTCTTCTCTCTCTCTCTCTCTCTCTCTCTCTCTCTCTCTTTAGTAACTGCTTAACCTCAGAGGGTCATTATGAAGATTAAATTTAAAAAATCCATGTAAAGTACTTATTACATACTAGGCAGTAGTAGTCACACAATTTGGTGTTAACTGTTAATGTTAGATCTTACTATTTTGTGCTAACATATTTATCGTGCCTAGCAACTGGTAAATACTGAAGCTATTATTACTCTAATAGATAATTTACTTTTCTTTTTCTTTTTTAAAAATTGGTCATTATTTATAATATAATGACTTTATTTATAATATAGTAATTTATAAGAATTTTTTTGTTACCTCAACCTAATTTTCCAAAATAAAAATGTCTTTATTTAGCTTAAAAGGGAGAAACTTTCAATAAAAGAAAAGGGGGTAGAGACTTGCTTATAACTGATTTCTGGGCTGCCTGTCATACATATGGACAATTGTTCATTCATTTACAAATATGTAATTTCCATAGGGATTACTTCAAATTATATTTCTTGATCTTAAAAAGTAAATGTTAGAATTAGAATTATGGTACTATGAACAAAACAAAATAATAATAAATTTAGTCTCTGGGCACTGGTTTCTGGTGTTTGGCAGCATTTCAATATAGCTAATCAATTTAAGACAGCATTGATTAAGTTGAACAAAAGATGATATTGATTGCAGGCAGTAACCAATAAACAGAGTAATGTTCCATAGTTATCATAGGTCACTGTTAACTACTCATTTAACTTGACAGTTATTCTTATTAAATAATAAGTCTCATATTTTATTATTTTAAAAACTTTTAGAAAAATATTTTTGTAATTTTACTGTATTTTTATTTTTTAAAGAAATATTTAAAACTGTAAATCTTATTTTTGAATATAAGTATATATGCTTAAACTCCAAATGTTGAAGGCTTCTTATAGGTTTTGTTGGAAATGGCTTCTTATGTAATTTAATTATGATATAAATGAGTTTAGACAAAGTGATTAGTTAAGTTTGAAGTTGTTCAAAGCAGTCATAAATGTAATTCATTATAATTGTTACCTACACAAAATTATTTTCACTGTATTATTTTAACATAGCTAATTTCCTAAGCTTCTGATTCTTATAAAAAAAAGCATGATTGTCATTATATGTTGTGTTGAGTTGTGACATATCAGGTTTTGTGATATGATTTCAATTCTTATTTCACAGCCTAAATATTAGGCAAATTAAGGCAAAATAGTTGGGCTTAGTTTGTAATTTATTGAAATTATTTTTCTAGTAAACGTAATATAGTAAGTGTACTATATTATAGTATCTAGTAAGTATACCATGAACGATAGGGAATAGTAGGGATGATTAATTGGTTTTAGAAGTTTAGTGAGGGGAAATGGATATTTGTACAACTAAATTGCCCTTTTAAATATCGATAGTGGGCAGTTATTAGTGGAAAATAAAATAATATTTTGTTAACATAGATAAAATTGAAAAATTGAATTAAATTGGCATGTTCATGAATATGTTTTTGGCTTGCCTTGAATACTGTGTGAAAACCATTATCAAAGAGTAGTGATTAATGGAATGGGAAAGATATTAGCAGGGGGCCCTAAAGATCAATGCTAGATCCATTTTGATTTAACATCATAATTAGCGATACGGAAGAGTGGTTAAACAGAGCATATCAATGAAATGCACAGATGATCCTAATTTAGAAGGTGTAACAGACATTTGATTGGACAGTGTAAATATGCAAAAGGAACTCAGATAATTTAGAAATTTCAGGATGAATAAAATGAGCTTATCTTTGTAAAAAATAAGATTTGATTTTAAGATATGTTTTTATTAAACACTAAAAAGCTCAACAAATATCAGTGTTAATATATGTTCACTTAAAACTTTTCAGAGGAGGACCCCATTTTAACAGTGACTGGCCTCAGGACTAAGGAGAGTGTCAGAGAATAAGTAAAAATTATGCCTCTGTCATTTTAATTTCATATATAATTTTATTGATGATCCTTTTTATTATTATGACTAGACAGTTAAGCAAGTTGCTTTTTAATGTGGTCAATACATTAATCTTTTAGTTTTTAGGCATTATATAATTATCTTTAGATTTAAGGAAAATTTATTTTAAATAGGTTTCTGGTTTTTGTCCTTTAAAAACCTTTATTATTAAGAGAAATTTTGATGGCCATTTTAACCAATTAATTTGCTGACTAAAGATCTTATGTAGAAAAGCTGAAAAAGGTTATCATTTGGTAATATAGATTAGTGGTTCATATTCATAAAGCTGCTTTCTCTTTTTGTACCCACTCTTAGATAGCAAAACTACCCTGGTCATCTAAAAGAAGCTTTAATAAATATAGAGAATGGCATCTTTAAGATGATGTATAAATACATATTTCTATATTTTTGAGAGTATTATACTTTGAGTTATAAAAGGGATAAAAATGTATGTTACGTAGAAAGAACCATCATTTTACAAGTCTATTCACTAAATTACAGGATTTATATAAAACAAATAAAAAGTTGGTACTTAAACACATGGTGATGGAAAATATGTTATCCATTTTGATAGCATGTTTATGTTTAGACATTCATGATCTATAACACTCTTTGCTGTCAATTTTTCTTTAGAAAAAAATCAAACAACATCATTCAGACTATAAATGTAAAATGCTTATGGTGCATTATTCCGCCTCCCATGGTTAGGGACAAAATGCAGACGTGCCACAATAATGCATTTTATTTCTACTGTTTGAACCATATTAATGAGAACATCATTTTGGAGAACTAATTATTTCTATTTGTCTTGTGTCACACTTTCTAATTCCCCTATATTAGCACAGCCAAAGCAAATTAATTGCTTTTCCAGCAGTTGAACCTTGTCCAAGAATGAGCTCACATTCTCTTCCAGTTTCCCTGTTTCTGGGAGTGCATTGTATCAGAAATTTCTCTTGATACTAAACATAGTCTAGAGAATATCTTTGCAGATTTCTGTGTGCTCATTTGATGAAATTTATAAGTTTAAGTGACCCGCCAGGAAAGATAAAGTTCTTAGCTGCAAGATTATACATCAAAACAGTTAAAGTGAAATTAAAATTAAATGAATGAATCTCACTGAAGCAAAAAAAGCAGTAATTAATGGTTCCCTTAATTGTCTTCATAAAATATTTGCATGGGTCTAATTTGCATAATTTGCATGTATTAATTAATCTTTCAAAGGAATTTTGTGCTGAGAGAAGCCAAAAAATCTTTTTGTTTTATTTAACATCTAATGAAATATTTATCTTCTTTAATGAACTTCTCATCTTCATTAAAATAAAAATTGCACAAGTTTGTATGTTTTAAATGTTTTTATAATTGAAGTATTCAAAAAATCTCTTTAGAGTTACAACAGCTGAAAAACAAGCGCATTATTTAGCATTTGGTATCATTTTAACAACAGCAACATTTTTTTAAAAAGGAAGTCTAATTTTGCTTTCTCAAATGTGAAAAAGCATTTAGAAAATGAATACAAATATTTAGTATTAAAAGTAAGTTCTCCAAAGGCTGATTATTTCTTTAAAAGGTAATGTTATTTTTGTGGCCAAAGTAGTGGTTAACAAGTGGGAATATTTGAGAAAAATAAGTATGTTTAATTGTTTGTGGAATGGTTTGTTGGTTGAAAATATTTTAGCTGGTTGAAAGAAATTAGTCCATTAAAATCCATTTGCTATTTTTAACAACTGCTAAATTGACTGACAGTACTTCCTGGCAGAAGCTATAGAGTCCAACTTTACCCTAAATCTGCCCACCGCAGATTCCAGCAGGGGTTTCCCCTTTCACCAACTGACAGGTCACAGTGGAAAGCAAGAGACGTGCTTTGGAAGGGATGAAATCCAGAATTGCATCAAGTGCCAAATGGTGCATATTCAAGAGAACTGAGTAATACTGTAAGGAAAGAGCCTGGAGGTTAAAAAGACATAAGAGATGGGAAATTGTTTTTCTGTTAATAGTATTTGTTTGATTTAGCAAAGAAGGGCATTAAAAAAAAGATTTCTCATGAAGAGGGACATCAGGTAACATTTCTAAAGCGATTTGAAGTATTCTGAGCCTTTTCTCATACACTATTTTTGTTGATCTGCATGGCATGCCCAGTTTATACCGTTTGAGGAAACTAAGACACATAGAGCTAAAGCAAATTGCTTGGAATCAAACTATGAATGAACTCAGGACCTGAGTCCCTTTAACTTCATATACCTTGCTCCTACATGGCATCTGTCTTTAAACTCATGATAATTTATGAAGTGGGTATGAATGGCTTAATGTTAAACTAGATAATGAAGGTGACATAAATTTATAAGGATTAAGATTCAAAATGCAAATATATAGTTCTTTCCATGTAAAATTTAATAATGTGATAAAATCAATTAAATTGACTTGGGTTTTATTGTCAGATTTATCTTTAAGGAAGTTAAGAAGCATTTCTATTAGGCAACAGTTATTTCATAGGCCTACAACTGCTTTTATAATTTACAAATTCTCATGAAGTTTTCTCTAATATAAAAAGAAAAAATAAATCCATTTGATTATAATTATTATTATTAATTGGTTACAAAATAAATGTCAATACTGATTTTCTTTAGCTTTAACATTGATAATTTGTTTAAGTGACTGATTTCTAAAGGATTAAAATTAAATTAAGATGGCCTAGGAGAACACTGGTAGACTGAGAGTTACAGTCTAGTGTCAAAACTTCTGTTCATTAGTGTTGTGTCTCTAGTAACTCATTTTAACTGCAAGACCTGTTCAATTACTGATATATTTATCTTGTCAAATTGCAAAGACATCTAATTTTTTATTAGTATATATACACACAACACAATGAGTCTGTGGGTCCATTTTGGGTGCGTGGATTCTGGAATCAGACTACCTGGGTTCAAATCTCCATGCAGCTGTTTATTATCTGTATAACACTGAGTGTCTTAAGTTAAAATTTTGATTTATAAAAAAAAGTCTATAAAACACAGATAATGAGAGTAGTATCCACCTCACCAAGTTGTATGGATGTTAAGTGAATGACTGTATATAAAGAACTTAGAAAGATGCCTGATAGAGCCTGATAGCAAGAGTTTGCTATTTTTATAATTATGTACAAATTTCAGTAATGATATTCATTTATAGTTAAAATTAAACATTATTAGAATTAAAAAATTTTCTTAAACCAACCAATATTTTTCTCTATGCGACACATGCTTTTTTTTTTAGTGTTCTAAGGTGGGAAGTAAAAATTAATTCACCAGATTTTCCAAAGTATTTAAAAAATTAATGACATAGTGTGAATTGAAATATTTATCTCAATTTAAACAACATGGCTTAAGGGGATTTATTTGCAGCCACATATTCTCTATGATTATTCATCTCTTTTCAAATTAAATAAAGGATAAACCGATTATTTTTAACTCATTTATGATGGAAGCATTAGAGCCCTTTAAATTTTATTATATTTTGGCAAATTTTTCTTAATACAGTTTGTATTTTCATATAGTGTGGAGTAGCTACAGACTCTTCTAATTTATATATAATCATACTCCAGAGATAGGAAATCTCCAAACATAGTTCCACTTAAGCTTACTAATTACACCTATAAAACGATGAATGATGGCTACAAATTATTGGATCTGACTCTCATTCTTTATTTATTTCTCCCTGGGAGAAAGAGCACTGGATAGGGAGATTTTAGACCATGAATTCTTCCCATACATAATCAGGTCTGCTGTTCTTAACTTTGATATTTCATTCTGCAGTTTTACATTTACTTATGAAATTCCCATTTTAACATATTAAGAACTAATTATTTAATTTTCATGATAAAATGATATTTACTTATATTAAATTGCAATGTCTTTTTTAAAGGACTTATACTAGTTAATATAATTTTAGGTTATCTTGTTCCAAGTTATCATAGTTTTTTGACTGTTTTTTATAAATTTCTTAGAAAAATTATATGAAATGTCACATTCTAAGCCTATTCTTGGCAGAAAGGTTGAGAATCAAGAGACATTTTACAAATGAGAAAAGAAGATTAGATGTGAGACAACAGGAATAGAAAGTATATTTCTCATCTAAATCCAACAGATGGTTCTGGGTTCTAGCCAACTGTTGCCCAAATGAGACCATAGTCTCGGGACTAGCATATTTGTATTCTGAAGGAACTCAAAAATACATGTTTTTATGTAAAAATACAGAAAAATACTGTCAAAGCCTGAAAAAAATATTTACTTATCTTTTATAAAAAGAAAAAAATCTTTTGATTAAGAAAAATTACTCATAGTATATTAGGTATTAACACAGAAACAAAACTGAAAATAGCAATTAAGTCACATGTAAAAACAAAAGCTCTCTTTATTTTTTAGAATGGATGCAACAACTTCCCCTAACTACTTTGAATTAAGACATTCTTTAGAAATAACATTTTGAGTCTCACCTTTTCACATCTTCTTTCTTATGTATGCAATTCAGATGAATCCTGTTGTATTAGACACAGAAGTGATTGGTTATTGCACAGAATTAAAATGTCAATTTTTTTTTTCTGAAGTGAGATGCAAGGAGGCAGAGAGATAGACTCCTGCATGTGCCCGACCGGGATCCACTAGACAAGCCCACTAAGGGGCGATGTTCTGTCCATCTGGGATGTTGCTCCGTTGCAACCAGAGCTTTTTTAGTGCCTGAAGTGGAGGCCATGGAGCCATCCTCAGCACCCAGGCCAACTTTGCTCCAATGGATGGAGCCTTGGCTGCAGAAGGGGAAGAGAGACATAGAGAGAAAGGAGAGGGGGAAGGGTGGAGAAGCAGATGGGCACTTCTCCTATGTTCCCTGCCTGGGAAATGAACCCAGACTTCCACATCCCAGGCCCACACTCTACCACTGAGCCAACTGGCCAGGGCTCTAAAATACCCAATTTTTAATTTTTTAAAGTATAATTATACTTCTGGAATTATTAGATTGGGAACCATATAAAGAAATTGCAGAAGCTATTTTAAAGCAGTCCCCAACCCCCGGGCTGTGGACCGGTACCAGTCCGTGGGCCATTTGGTACCAGTCCGCAGAGATAGAATAAATAACTTACATTATTTCTGTCTTATTTATATTTAAGTCTGAACGATGTTTTATTTTTAAAAAATGACCAGATTCCCTCTGTTACATCGTCTAAGACTCACTCTTCATGCCTGTCTCGTAAGTTCGACAATTATATTTAAAAATACCACAGTTTTTATGCCAGTTGCATAATTTTATTTTGTGCATTTATCCATCCCACCCTAAAGGCCAGTCGTAAAAATATTTTCTGACATTAAACTGGTCCGTGACCCAAAAAAGGTTGAGGACCACTGCTTTAAAGGGTTCTTGAATTCCATGTAGTTCCCAAAGAATTTAGAACCAATTTTGGCTATGGTATCCAAGTCTCAATGAATGAAAAGAATGCAGTCAATCTGATAAATAAGAATAAAAATATTAGTGGCACAGCACCCATCTATTTACAGTTTTTTGTAATAAATTTTTGTAGTCTTTTTTATCTTTGCTAGGTAAGACTTGATTGAAATGTGATGAAATTACACTAACTTTCCAAGGGTTACCAGCATTAGAATCAAAATGTGGCTATAAAAAGTCTACTTTTTCATATTATTTTATCCTGTTATTTCTAGATACTTTATTGTAATTTTGTAATTTTACAATGACATTATAAAATGCAAACAAAATTCAACTGGTGACTCACTGCTTTTTGTTAAACCTACTAATATAGGAAATTAGGGCATGTGGCCCATTGCACTGAACTCATTTGGGTTCAGACTGGACAAAAATTTCCTCAGTGGCTCTCAGAAAATTATCATTTTCAAGTTCAAATTCAGGGCATCCACTCCAATCAATAAACCATGGCTAACACTCCAAGAGACCATCCATTCAAAAAAGTTATAAAGACTAAAAATATTATCTATTGTGTTAACAAAAGAACTAACCTCATTTTAATCTGATACTGTGAATAGCATATAACTTAGTAGTTTCCATATTCTCTCATCTCATAATTTCATATCCACAAAAAACTCTCAACTGACCAATTCTAATATACTGATAGATTTCATCTTCCAGTGAAAATGTTATGAAAATTAACACTGGAGTGGTTTTAATAAACCTAAAAATTAGGTGAATATTTTAAGAGGTTTATATATATGATATAGTTAGTGCCAATATAGCTAGATTTGGAGATTGTTTTTAAGTCACATAAGAATTGATTTCCTAAATTAATGTTTAAATATATAGTTAGTAGATAATTGCCCAAGTTGATCTCAAATGCAGTATTGGTTGCCTTGTTTTGAAAAGTATTTCAATGTGTGAATTTATTTATTTTTGAGAAAACTGGAACATAGGCATCTATTTAAGTCCAACAGTTCACATAGAAAGGCTGTGAATTATCACAGCTCAGTAGGCTCCTTTGCATGTTATTTTTACAAAACAAAGGACATGCATAAAAACTTCTTAATTATTCTCTTAATGTTAAATATTTTTAGTCAACAGGTGTAATTTTATGTCATCATTCCAAAGCCTAGAGTTTTATGCTTTAATCCTTAGAGTGGTGCCTTTATGTGAACTTTTAGGGGACAGGTATGTATGACATTTTTGCAGTACTTCATGTGATCAATGACTATAGAATTCTGAAAGACTTGAAAATAATGATTTTGATTATTGCTTTTTACTGTTGACAAAATTTACAATCTCTGAATAAAATGAGTTAGCAATGTGGCAAACTTAAGTGAATATATAAAACCAGACTTCTTTTGTTGTTTTTGTGTTTTTAATTTTAGTTCCTTCTTTAATGTATTATTGCCTACTCCCTCTTTATACCACTAAGTAGAGGTTTTCATTTTCATATGGTATACTAATAAATAATAAATATAAAGTAACATGATGAACGTCAGTTTTAGAAGCTCCAAATCATGAAATTAAATAATTTTCAGAATTTCTATTTTCAGTTTTTTATGTATACATTTTTCATCTGATCTTCCTGAAAACCCTCTGACCACCACAAGTGTATAAAATATTTACTGTAGTGTGGAATTAGTGGACACACTCCTCCAATATGGCTTCCAATATGCTATCAATGTCCTTTTCTGAGAGTCATCACATGAAAAGTTTATAACAACAACATTTAAAAATGGGTGTATGTGAAAAATTGTCATTTTCAGAAATAGATTACCTTCTTGAATTTTCAAAGTCTGTGTATAGTATTTTAAAGAACTCCAAACGTTCTGTGTGAAAGTCCTGCATTAGAGTAAAAAATGTCTTGCCTTAATTACAATTTATTTGACAGGAAAATTGTTTTGTTTGGGGTTTTTTTTGTTTATTTTATTTATTTTTTTTGCCAGAGACAGAGAATCAGAGAGAGGGATAGATAAGGACAGACAGACAGGAAGGGAGAGAGATGAGAAGCATCAATTCTTTATTGTGGCACTGTAGTTGTTCATTGATTGCTTTCTCATATGTGCCTTGACCATGAGGCTACAGCAGACCGAGTAACCCCGTACTCAAGCCAGCGACCTTGGGTCTAAGCTGGTGAGCTTTGCTCAAACCAGATGAGTCCACACTCAAGCTGATGACCTCGGGATCTCGAACCTGGGTCCTCCATGTCCCAGTCTGATGCTCTCACTGCGCTACCACCTGGTCAGGCTATTTGAATGGAAAGTTAAATTTGCATTTCCTAAAATTATTTGACTACCAATTTATTGAGTTAAAGGTAATAATATCTAACAAAATAAACTATGACACATTGTTTATTGTAACTAGTTCTTGTTAAGCCTATCTATTGTAACCAATTCACTTTAGCAAATGCTTATACACTTAAGTGCTAGGGCCAGAAAATATGTCAAAAATTTTATATATTTTATAAATAATTCATAATCTGGTATAGATATACAGAATATTTCTAATAAAATACACGTAGAGTTAATTCTTTTTGATACGGTCTAAGTATCAAGGTGTGTTGTTCAAAAGGTGGTAGGAATTGTAAGTCAAATTTTATTTCTATAATAATATGAAATATTTACACATTATTTAATTATGTGAAATGAATAAGTTTAATAAAGTAAAACATATATGCATATCTCTTTATTTTAAAGATAACACTGCAAACATTTTAAGTAGTTATATTTTAAGTTTTTTCAGTAGAACTTAATTTTAGTTTTGTTGTTTATAAGAACTCATTAACACAGTATTAGAACATGTATGCAGGCCTAAAATTAATTTAATAGATTAAATCAGAAATTTAGAAAATTTGATAATTTCTTTCCCCTGAAAGGTGTGAACGATCTATTATTCTCTTTTAATGAAGTAACACTTTGATCCAGAGCTTCTGATGTATAAACAAAATACATTCAAAACATAAACAAAGCAATACATTCCATTTGGGTGATTAGTGAGGCTTAATCTAAGTCTAGATATATAAACTGAAACCCTCTGAGAAGCTTATGATCGATGTAGTTTATATAATATTTGCCAATAGAAGAGAAATAAATATTTGGCTGCTTCTGAGTATGGCACTGGACGGATTCCTGAATAATGTTTATAAAAATAAAGACCTGATCCCCTTGTTTTTGTATCAGAAATCAATATACAAAATCTAAAGCTGATATAAATCTTACATAGGAGATGTTGATGCAGAATGAGAATAAGGAAATGAAGAAACGTAATGAATTCAGAAGGGAGATAATGACTCAAATTATGGTGTATAAGGACTAGAATGGGAAGGCACACTTGAAATACAAAGGAAAAACCTGTAGGATTCAGAAGAGGAAAACAGTGGTTCATAAAAATAGTTAATCTGGGAAAGAGATCCAGACTAGAGTAAATGAGGATGAATTTGGCTTGTTGTTAGTGACTGTTATGTAACAAGAGGGCATTTAGATGGTGGTAGAATAAGCACCTAGGTGAACAGGGAGCTGGAGTTTGAATGTGAGGCAGTTTGAATGTGAAGCCCAGAAAAGAGATATAACTTTGGGCCTTAGTAAAGCCTTATGTTGAAAATACAGAATTTCTTTCTGTAACCCTAATATTGCCATTATTCTGAAAGGCTAAAGTGCCAACCCTCCAATCCCCCTTTCCCCCTCCCCCGACAAAGAACAAATTATAATAACAAATGCAACATTGAGAAACCAAGTATATTCTCATGGCTATGACCTAATATATATCCGTAATGTTTTATGCCATCCTTTATTTGTAATGGATGACCTATTTTTTTTTAAATAGAGAAAACATAATGTACATTTTTTATGGCAGTTAGAAAGAATGGATTACTAGTGTTGAATTTTGTCCATTAAACTGAGGGTAATAAAACTGGGACGGAAAAATTTACAGTGCTATATTATATACATAATATTAGAATAGAGAATACTAAAAATACATACTAGTATATTAAGGTAATTCATACTTTGACTTACTTATTTTGCATCTTTGTTGATTCTGCAGATTTTACCTATGACAAACTGTCAATTCCACTCTTGCATTAAGAGACATGTATTTTTCATGATATTGTTTCATACGGCAATATGTGGAATATCAGTCCTTTCAAGTAATCAAACTACATTGAATAGAATCATAAACCAAAAAGCAACAATAATTTACTCTCATTGTTAGCTTTTTCTTCTGATGCATAGATATTCTTTGCAACTGTTTGAACAATAATGATACATTCTTATTTTGATGAAGGTAAAAATTATACTTATTCTTTAGACTTGGTAAGTAAAGAAAAAAAATGCTCATGTAATAGTGTTCTGAATTACCACACCAAAGTGTGTGCTACACCAAAGTAATACCAGTCCTACGCTATATTTCAGGCTTTGCAAGCATTATGATTTTTCAGTACATAAGGCAGTTGGTAATAAAGCCATTAAATGTCTGGTTAGAGTTGTAGCATTTAGAGAATTGTCATCCAAGCACTGAACTAAAAGAACTTGTAAAAGCGGCTAAGATTGTGAACGCTTCATTCAGACACTATAAAGCTATCAAAGGCTTGATGGGAAAATAGGCAAGATTGATTATCCAAGACTTACAAGTTAATATTCTTACACTATATAAGTTTTCTTAAAAAGATATGGAAATGAATTCTATCTGATTAAAATGAATCAAGGGTATTAAGATAAAATAGGCATTCTTGGTTGAACAATTCATTTTTTCCAAGTGCAAATGTGAATTAGCCCCAAAAGTAAGAGTAATATATAGTCTGTATGGTAGGAAAATAAAGATTTATTCTGACATAGTTTTGACATAATCCTAGTGAGTTCCTTAAATTCATAATGCTTCTCGAAAACCCAATCCAGGGTATAATCATCTACATAGTGACATAAGTTAATTTTATTCATATCACAATTGCTAGTGATGGGAAAATAAGGCAATACCGAAAGTAACCAGTCACAAGCTATTAATTTTAATGGAAATAGTGGCCTATGTTGCCATGACCCATGGCAGAATTACACAGTGGGCAAGAAATATAATATATCAGCATTTATCTTCTTTCTAAATATATGCACATTTATTATAATATACTTTAAATGTTTATTTGTGGAGTTCTTGTGTTTATTTTTGAAATTGTATTCCAATCTCATGGAATTTAATATATGCTGAGAATAAATTGAAACTTACAATAAACATAAATTGTAAGTCCAGAGTGCTCAAAAGATTCCTGAAATTCTTTGTTTCGACAGAGACAGTTTATAAAATGCAAAATTATCTATTAGTATTGCATATATTTGTGATAGCACATTTTGTCTTTTTTTTCACTGCTTTCCATTTTAGAAAGCATTTAGTGTCTTACATTTCTTATTGTTTGTGGGTATTTCGTTGATATTTTCCTGATTAATTTTAAAAGAATTCTATCTGTTTTATTATAAAACATGCAGTACAATAAACCACAGCCTCAAATATTGCAAGATATCAGATTAAACCGAAATTGAATTTGACCAATCACCACTATTGAACCAAAGGTTCTGAGGGACATTAAAAGGACTATCTGGTTTCTTGTTCAAAATATTATTTTTCTACATGGTTTTAATAGAGAAGTCTGGAATTCTTTCTCTTTTTTGTTTTTGTAAATAGTAGTTCAGTAAATGGTAACAACTTTTAACAGTGTGGCACGAACAATATTCTGGGATGATTACTTCTCTCATATTGTACCAAGTGATCTGATGCAATCATAATAATTATTATTCTGAAATAAGTTTAATATAAATATTAAGCTATTAAAATTATTGTTTTTATATCTGAAACTGCCACTATATAACATGAAATCAAATTAGCCATCTTCCAAAACCTATTTTTATTCTCAGGAGGATAAAAGTACCTTAAGGTAATATAAGTAATTTATTTTTAACAATATGTGTTTAATATATATCATCTATTTTCTATCATCTGTCTATCTATCTATCTATCTATCTATCTATCTATCTATCTATCTATCTATCTATCTATCATCTATCTATCTATCATCTTCCTGCTGTAGTAAGTGGGTAAAACATATACATACGAAAGAGTTTAGTTTGGTCCGCTGCTTCAAGATCTCCCCATGTTGGCGGGGACTGCAGCCACCGCTAGCTTCGACAGAGGCAGTGTCTACATCCAAGCTTACTCATATGGCTAATGGCATGTCTCATGTTCTCAAGACTGTTAGAATGCAATCCTCAGTACTTGCTGACAGTTAGCCAGAGGCCATCATTTGTTTCTTGCCACATGGTCTTGCCATGGACTCTCCATGGGGCAAATCAGTACATGGTGACCTGCTTCATCAGATCAAGCAAGAAAAGATCCAGAGAGATAGTATCTGCCAGAAAGATGAAAGTCACCTTTTTTTTATTTTTTTAGTAAGAAAGAGAGAGGAAGACAGAGAGAGGGACAGACAGGGACAGACAAATAGGAAGGGAGAGAGATGAGGAGCATCAACTCATAGTTGTGGCACTTCAGTTTTTTACTTTCTCATACATGTCCTGACTGGGGGACTCCAGCTGAGCCAGTGACCCTTTGCTAAAGCCAGCGACCTTAAACCCAAGCCAGCGATCTTGGACTGCAAGCCAGTGACCTCTGGGCTGAAACCTATGATAGCACACTTAAGCTGGGGACACCCTGGTCAAGCTGGTGAGCCTGCACTCAAGCCGGCAACCTTTGGGTTTCGAACCTGGGTCCTCAGAGTCCCAGGTCGATGCTCTATCCACTATGGCACCACCAGGCAAAGTCACCGTTTTTTATAACTTAATCTTAGAAGTGACTTCACATCACATTTGTCATATTCTCTTCTTTATAAGGAAGTCACTAGACATAGCCCACACTTAAAGGTGATGGGGATCATACAAAAATATGACAAACAGGCAATAAGAAGCATTGCTGGATATCTTAGAGGATTTCTACTACAGAGGGCTATGCAAAAAAATAAAATTGTCAAGTTACCTGGAGAGAATGGTGTCTAACAGGCAGTGTTATATGATTCAAATATTTTGTGAACTCGGGAATTATCTCTGAAAGTAGACTAGATGTCCACATTCATCTCTGGTTGGTCACTTAGTAAGCATTTTCTAAAATTTGCCCATTTAACTTTACTTTTTCTTGACTATATTTCTGGACATTCTGTTGACTCTCATGCTCTTTCTTTAGATATGATCATTCTGTCAACATACTTTCTTGCCTGTTTGCTAGTCTATTTCTCTGTGTATGTGTGTGTGTGTGTGTGTGTGTGTGTGTGTTAATGTGTGAAAGAGAGAAAGAGACAGAGAGAGGGACAGATAGGGACAGACAGAAAGAGAGAGAGATGAGAAGCATCAATTCTTCATTGCAGCATCTTAGTTGTTCATTGATTGCTTCCTCATATGTGCCTTATCCAGGGGTCTACAGCAGACTGAGTAACCCCTTGCTCAAGCCAGCCACCTTGGGCACAAGCTGGTGAGCCTTGCTCTAACCAGATAAGTCCATGCTCAAGCTGGTGACCTTGGGGTTTCAAACCTGGGTCCTCTGCATCCCAGTCTGACGTTCTATCCATTGTGCCACTAATATAATTTTGCATATCTCTGAACTCATCACTAGATGTAATTTTTAAGTTTAGTTCAGAGAACTACCTAATTTAATAGTTTTTGAAAAGCATGTTACTGGTCTCACTCCCCACTCTCTAGATAACATTTTGATGATTTCATTAGATAATACATATATATTCACCACAAAAGTGTCATTTCTTTAGTTTCAAAAAAAGTCTTCATATTTATTGAAAAAAGTTGAGGTCTTTCATTGAAGTTTGTCATTTGTGGAGTTGAACACTGGACCAACATTTCAGGTCAGCATTGTGTAAATATGTTAAATTAAGCTCTAAAGATTTAGAACCTTATTCACTCACAATTACCTCCCTAAACAAATATAACTTTATTAAAATTACTGAATTAGTCATGCTAGGTAAAATATTAAAAAAAAAAGAAAATTCTATACTTTTAAATGAAAATTGACATTTTTTTTTCCTCTTAGGACATAAAAGAAAATAACTAGGCTTTGACAGGAGCTTCCCTTCTAATTACCACCTTTGGTTTAATTCCCTAGAGGTAGCTCATTCATTTATTTTGAAAACTTAATTTATTTATGAAGATTTTGCCTGTTTCTTGCAGTTTTGAAGAATACACATGCTTGATTTGAAAATTCCATGTTTCCTTTCTCCACAGTACCTGTTTTATGAAATACGACCTCACTTTTTTTTTTTCTATGCTCTATTTCAATTAGGCATGAGAGATAATTTGTCCATCCATCACTCGGGTTTAAATATGGCCTCACATGATTATTTCTTTCCATCTCTGTTTCTTGTTCTTATTTCCCCTGGAAATGGATAGAAGGATGTAATGAGACTTTATTTTGCTTCACTTTGCTGAAGTTGGGAGGTCTCACCTTCCAATCATGACAAGGTAACCTTAGTGCAAAGTATGCCATTCTCACTTGTCGGTACATTAACCACTCTGATGGTTTCTTGCTTCTTACTAATGAATGTTTAATTAGAACACACACACACACACAGTTTACCAAAGCAGACCACAATATAGTTCTTATTCATTTACAGAAACAAAACATAACGTTTAAAGAGGTCTGGGCTCTTTTTTGTTTTGTTTTGTTTCAAACAGTCTGACAGTAATTTTTCTTATACCGAAAATGTGCATTAGCAAACACAATCCTAACTATAACTAACTGGTAATAGAATTAAGCAAACTTCATAAACTTGAAAATTGTAAATTTACCATTAAAACATAATAGACCAATAGCCTAAAATCGCCTTATATCCACACCCTCAGTCCAGTAAGTTTCTTATATCTGAACATGTTTCTTCTGAAGAACTCTATTAAGAAAATCACTAAGCACCTTCTTACTGTTGAAGGATTGAATAGGACTTCTCAGAAGTCTGTTGCTAAGCAGAAAACACATTTACTATGAGAATACTGCCCATTTAATCAGTGAAACAGTGTACGTAGATAGTGGAGGGTGTTAATCTTTGACACTCGTAAATATGTAGGGAAAATTTTTTTTCGTTTAGGCAAACTATTTTATGTTTTAAACTTCAATTTGAAAAAACTCAAAAAGTATTAAAAGTTATATTTAATTTAGAAAGATTCATCTATCATTAATATTTTACTCCCATGTATTTATAATTTTCTCTCTGCATTGTATTTTCTGAATTATTTGAGAGGAACATGTGTAAATCCTAGTCTTTTACCTGTTATATTGATCATATGTATTTCAGAGGATGTTTACTTTAAAAAAGGTAATCCCATGTCCACAAACACAGTATACATATTTATGAGCTAAGTAAATATGTCATTTACATAACAGTTTTATTTATTGACTTTGAAATTTGAATTTTGCCATTTGACTTAATCATGTCCTTTATAGCATTTTCAAAACATTTCTGAATCCAAATTAAGATCACATATTGTCTTTAGTTGTACTTTCTCTTTAGTCTTTTTGACCTTGAGCAGTTTTTTTAAATTTCTGTCTATTAAAAAATTTATGAAATTTATGCAGTATTCAGTGTTGGGTTTTTTTTTTGTATTTTTCTGAAGTGAGAAGTGGGCGGAGAAACAGACTCCACATGTGCCCAACCAATGTTCAGTCTTAATAGAATATTTCTCATTTTCTTTTTTACAGAGACAGAGAGAGAGAGAGTCAGAGAGAAGGACAGATAGGGACAGACATACAGGAATGAAAAGAGATGAGAAGTATCAATCATCAGTTTTTCGTTGCGGCACCTTAGTTGTTCATTGATTGCTTTCTCATATGTGCCTTGACCATGGGCTTTCAGTGGACCGAGTAACCCCTTGCTCAACCCAGCAACCCTGGGTCCAAGCTGGAGAGCTTTTGCTCAAACGAGATGAGCCCACGCTCAAGCTGGCAACCTCAGGTCTCGAACCTGGGTCCTCCACATTCCAGTCAGATGCTCTATCCACTGCACCACCAACTGGTCAGGCTATTTCTCATTTTTCATCTGTGTTTTTATGATTAGTCTAAGCCTGTAGAATTCTAAGCTAGTATACTACCCAAGTGAAGTTGTGTTTTTCTCAAGGTATAACATCCAGAGACATATAATATCCATAATCACATTTATTTATTTATTTATTTATTTATTTATTTATTTATTGTGACAGGACAGAGAGAGAGAGAGAGAGACAGAGAGAAGGACAGATAAGGAGAGAGATGAGAAGCATCAGTTCTTCTTTGTGGCATCTTAGTTGCTCCTTGGTGGCTTTCTCATTTGTGCCTTGACAGGGCTGGGGGGTTCAGCAGAATGAGTGACCCCTTGTTCAAGCCAGTGACTATGGGCTCAAGCTAACAACCTTGGGCTTCAAGCCAGTGACCTTTGGGCTCAAGCCAGAGACCATGGGGTCATATCTATGATCGTACACTCAAGCCAATGACCCCAGGCTTAAGCTGGTGAGCCAGAACTCAATCCAACAACCTTGGGGTTTTGAACCTGGGTCTTCTGCATCTTAGTTCAATGCACTATCCACTGTACCACTACCTGGTCAGGCATAATCCCCTCGTTTTTTATGTTCATTTTGATAGTCCCTTCCATATATTTTTATTGAGTACTTGACCAGTTCCAGGCAGTGGTTAAGGTGCTAGAAATATACAAGGTCATATGATGTGTTATCTGCTCTTAAGAAGATTATAGCCAGACTTTAATACATTTCTCTAGGATAGTTCAGTTCTGTCAGTTTTAGTGCAGTGACAACAACTTGGGGGATACAAGAGTTTATAACCTATGATAAGTGGTTGTAATAACACTTAAATTTTAGTGATACTTTATATAGGATCCAAAGCCTGAGTATAGATTGAATGTTTATGATTAAAAATTTTGTCAGAGGGATTATTTATTTATTTTAATTTTTCTGAAGTGAGAAGCAAGGAGGCAGAGAAACAGACACACTCATGCACCTGACCGGGATCCACCTGGCAATCCCACTAGGGAGCAATGCTCTGCCCACCTGGGGCATTGCTCCATTGCAACTGGTGCCATTCTAGCACCTAAGGCAGAGACCTTGGAGCCATCCTCTGTGCCCAGGCCAACTTTGTTCCAATGGAGCCTTGGCTGTAGGAGAAGAGAGAGATAGAGAGAAAGGAGAGAGGGCAGGGGGGAGAAGCAGCTGGGTGTTTCTCCTTTGTGCCCTGACCAGGAATTGAACCTGGAACTTTAATATACCAGGCCAATGTTCTGCCACTGAGCCAACCGGCCAAGGCCCCAGAGGGATAATTTCTTAACATTAAGCATAAAACCTTCCCTATTGCTTAGACAAACAGTAGTTTATGATGATCTTTTAAAATCAATTTTACTTGGTTGTGATCATGGAAATACAGTTTAAAGAACATTTATTTATAAAATAAAGTTTATAAAACCATAGGTTCCAGATTTTTATCCCAATTGGAGAAGATTCTCAGGTTAAAGAATATTATCCAGTAAAGCAGGATCATTTTAAGCTTTGGTAGTAAATTCCTCTTTGTCCACAGAAAGCATCAACATTGCAGTTAAGCCTGAAATTCAGGCTAAAGCTCTCTTTGTTGAGATAATGACAAGAATGTCACTTCTCAAAGGAACTGATACTGTAAAGTGATCTGGCTATTTGGAAAAAGTATTTTACCTAGGGTTGGAGTTGACTAAATAACTCCAAGCTGAATAAGATTAACCATAGTCATCTGTAGACCTTGAAATGCCTTCTCTTCACAATGTTCAGTTCAATCTTCCTTATTGTTTTATCTATTTAATTTCCCATTTAGAATGTTGTGATTAAACCAGCTTGCTCATTGATGATCCCTTCTAGCCCTACAATACCTGAAGTCTAGTTCTACCTGCTTCAAATTGTACAACTGTCAAAAGCTCAGGTCTCTCCTTGATTTCCCTGCTTACGTATAGCTTGATACAATTGTCCGTATAAAAAGGACAGGGTTTTACTTTTGCTTTTTGTCTAAAACATAGTTCATTTTTAACCTATATACTGTAATTTTAGATGATCTGTTGTTCTTAGAACATGTTTTAAACTAGACTGTGTTGTTCTCTGAAGAGAACTGAAAAATATGTAAAACAGACTCTTGATTATATTTTTTGTCTTCTGTATTAGCCACAATCAAGACCTTTACTTCATATACTAGTCTTATTAAAAAAAAAAAAAAACCCACATGCTGTCACCTCTGATTCCAAGCAGGGTCATATGGATCAATTAGCTAATCCATTAGCTACTGCTTGTACAAGTATATTAGGATTGCACAGACAAATACCCATGTGTTCTCTTACACAATCTGTACCACTCTTTAGAATAGCATCAGGTACTTATGGAACACTTCAAAAGCTATCTGGGCCTGACCAGGCGGTGGCACAGTGGATGGAGCATCGGACTGGGATGCAGAGGACCCAGGTTCGAGACCCCAAGGTCGCCAGCTTGAGCGTGGGCTCATCTGGTTTGAACAAGAGCCCACCAGCTTGAACCCAAGGTCACTGGCTCCAGCAATGGGTTACTCGGTCTGCTAAAGGCCCGCGGTCAAGGCACATATGAGAAAGCAATCAATGAACAACTAAGATGTTGCAACGCGCAATGAAAAACTAATGATTGATGCTTCTCATCTCTCTCCGTTCCTGTCTGTCTATCCCTCTCTCTGACGTTCTGTCTCTGTAAAAAAAAAAAAAAACAAAAAAAAAACCAAAAAACAAAAAACAAGCTATCTGGGTTCTAACCCTCTCCCACATTGACCCAGTTCTGTGAGCTTCAGGTTTTGTAGCTATAATTATAGCTACAAAAATAAATTACATAAAATTCACAATCTGTTGGAACTTTTCCAGTTTTGACTTTTTAATTATATTTGACACGCACTTGAATATGACTTCTGGAAAATCACTTGCACTGTAGTTATCTACATTTCATGAAAAGAAATGTTATTTACTTAGTATCCCTTTATAAAAAGGCCCATGCTGAACATCAATCTCTCTTCAAATAGTTCTTATATTAAACGTAGACTTTGTGTCTCTGCTTCATTGCTTTAGTAGTAGCAGAATGTTCTTGCTCTAAATATAAAATTGTAAAAAAAGCAAAAAACAATATTTTCTTTAATTAACTTCTTCTTTTGGGGGTTTCAGAAGAGGGGTTATGACTTGACAGAGATTCTTTCCATCTGTTCCTGTTTGTTTGCTTTTATGTTGACTTCCTTTCGCTGTTTTATCAAATATCACATGAATCATGAACATTTGTTTTCATCACTTGTTTTGGTTTCCTTATTTCACATGATTAAGACACTATGTTGAGAGAAGCTCAGAGCTACTATATTTCATATTAACCTAATTGTAAGTAAATATTAAACTTTCTAGATATACATTTTATATGTTTACCCTCTGTTATGTTAATATTTTCCTCAGCTCTGGTGTAGGGAGACATACACACATAAATGTGCTGTTTTGTGAAAGCAGCAAACTTCATTAGGTTCCAGTGGTCTAGATATAATTTCTAAACAAATAAGTGCTTTTTTAATTTTTTATTTATTTATTTATTTTTGTATTTTTCTGAAGCTGGAAACGGGGAGAGACAGTCAGACAGACTCCCACATGTGCCCGACCGGGATCCACCCGGCACGCCCACCAGGGGCAACGCTCTGCCCACCAGGGGGCGATGCTCTGCCCACCAGGGGCGTCACTCTGCCGTGACCAGAGCCACTCTAGCGCCTGGGGCCGAGGCCAAGGAGCCATCCCCAGCGCCCGGGCCATCTTTGCTCCAATGGAGCCTTTGCTGCGGGAGGGGAAGAGAGAGACAGAGAGGAAGGAGGGGGGTTGGGGGCGGAGAAGCAAATGGGCGCTTCTCCTATGTGCCCTGGCTGGGAATCGAACCCGGGTCCCCCGCACGCCAGGCCGACGCTCTACCGCTGAGCCAACCGGCCAGGGCCGATAAGTGCCTTTTTAAATAAAACTACTTTCTAATAGAAAATGTAATTTATTAAGCCTTTTGTACAAAATATATGAAAAGAGATCCTTGTGCATGTAGGCAGCGCTGTTGTGTTTAAAACTGGAATATATATTTACTTGCATATTGTGTGATACCTTTCACTAGCATACTTCCTTATTAATAATTTCACATATTTTTTACAAAATGAAATAATTATATTTCTAGTGTCACCCAACTAGGCAATTTGAAACTGTCTAATTTGTATACCATCTTCTAACATAAAATCTTGTTATGTAATGTGATTTTTATTGAACACATTTTACTAGTTTATAAAGTAAATATTAAGCTATACAATACTCTAGTTTTATGTGTGAAATAGGAGCTTATCTCTATGTCTGTCTAGATATAGACATTAACAATAAATATATTCATTAATACCTGCAAATACATTAAATCAAAAGAATAGACTTAATAAATGGACATAAAACCAAACAAAACTGAAAATTATATAATAATACATTCCCCATTTCTCCTTCCTTAGTTACAAATAAATAACATGTAGAAACTATATACATAATAGTCTGATTTGAAAGTTTCAACTTTAATATTAAAATATGAGATCCATTTTACAAGGAATTTAAGATATTTTATTCAGCTTATTATCTGTAGACCTAAACTGCATAATAACAATAAACAGCATAAAAAAATCACACCAGCAATAAACTATTCAGTGATCTAGATATTTTCTTATACACCAAATTATAGCTGTAAGCATCAATTTACAATGAACTCTGGAACTATTAGGAATTTGTAATTTAAATAGTTTCATTCAATCCCCACTCCCAAATGCTTTTAATTAGAACAGACTTTTTAATTAAGTACTCCCATGCACAAAGTATAGCTTGATGATTTTTCTGTCATATCAACCTCCCATACAAAAGCAAGTAATCATTGTGTCAAAGAAAAATATAATATCAGAAATGAAACTATAACAATTCTAGTTCTGATTTCAAGTTTTTCAGGTGAGGCTGCATGCAAAAAGGAAGCCCCTGTTTCTGGGAGGTGCTTAAGGGACAGAAATAGAAAGGCAGGGACACTGATGGTACTAATGTGAAAAAGAGCCAGTACTCACCTCTGCAAGTTGGAAGCATAGAATTTCCCCCAGCGATACTCCAGTTGCCTGTTAGAGAAAAGTGATACAGTAGAATGGACATAAAATTTGAATTCACATAAATATCAAATTACTGCACTTCCATTTGCTAGTTATGGGAATGTGAAAATGTGTAAGATACTTAGCTTTTTTGAGCCTTCATAGCCTATTTATAGAAGTCACTAAGAATATCTATTTTGTTGAGTTTAAGATTAAAATTTATAAAGCGCTCTGGACATAATAGGGTCTCAGAAAATATTAGCTATTGGTATAATAATCATTATTGTTGTTATTGCCAGTTTACTTGATCTTAAAGAAAAGTTGGCATCCATTTGAGATATGAAGGAATACTTGTTTAGTAAGCCTGACTCAGCATTAGGAACAAACAGAAAATATTTTTCTTTGGCCAACACATGCAGAAACAAAAACAATATAGAAAATAGTGGGGAGGTGTGAGATTGTCTAGTTAGAAAGTTAGCATGATTCCATACAAAGGTGGGACATAAAAACGAGACTAAGAGACATGGACAAGAGTGTGATGGTTGGGGGGGGGGGGAGGAGAGAGAGATAGAGGGGGGAGGGGAGGGGCATAAAGAAAACCAGATAGAAGGTGACGGTTTGACTTTGGGTGATGGGTATGCAACATAATCAAATGTCAAAATAACCTGGAGATGTTTTCTCTGAACATATATACCCTGA
The DNA here is from genome assembly GCF_036850765.1 of Saccopteryx bilineata. Lineage (NCBI taxonomy): Eukaryota > Metazoa > Chordata > Mammalia > Chiroptera > Emballonuridae > Saccopteryx > Saccopteryx bilineata. The sequence continues at coordinate 79,901,089 of NC_089495.1, forward strand.
TTTATTAATGTCACCCCATTAAAATTAATTAAAAAAAGAAAGTTAATAAAATGTAAAAAGGGCAGCCCTTAAAACAAAACAAATAAATCAGCCCTCTGAGTTTCCAGATGTGAACAACACTGAAGTTGTTAGCCATGGAAACACTCCAGGGATTCCAATGATCTCCAGATAGTAGCTCATTTTTGCTGGGCCTTCTCTGCGGCCTTATGGTTTCTCTTGCTGTTTGAATAGTCAAGGAAGGAAAAAGTATTGGAATCATTATTCTATAACATAAAAACCTGGCACAGTTTGAATTATGTGCCCACCTATCCTTCCTAGTACCCTGCCATTTAACTTTCATGCAGGTAGTTTGCTATCAGAAGCCTGAGATAGTTTCCAGAATCGAGAGGCCTATTTTTAGCTCTGTGGGTATATTCATGTGTAGCTATTTGCTGTGGATTGTTGAACCAATACTATAATTTCTCTAGAATAATATAAAATGAGTTAAAACATTTTTCTTAACTATTTTGAATTATGCATAAATGTATTTCAATGAAGATGACAAAATTATAAAGTAGAGTTGCTTTGAAAGTTAAGTTCTATAGACAAAGGTAGAGAGAATCACTCTTCTAAGGTATGTTCAAGCTTGGTATATTTCTGTTTCCAGTGAATTCCAAGGTAGAATAGCTGATGTCTAAGTATTATTTAATCATAGAAATGCCTTAATTGTAGCGGGTGGGATTTATTTTATAATTAGAATCATTAAATGCTTGATGTCTGTGTTCATCTGTTAGGATCATTAGTCAAATATTTAAGAAGACATATACTAAAAGTGGAATTATTAGACTCTGGCCAGTTGGCTTAGTGTAGTGGAGTCTTGGCTCAGTGTGTGGATGTCCCAGGTTAGATTCCCAGTCAGTACACACAGGAGAAGTGACCGTTGGCTTCTCCCCGTGTCTTCCACCTCTTTCTTTATCTCTCCTCCTCTCCTGCAGCCATGGATCAATTGATTTGAGCATGTTGGCACCCAGCACTGAGGATGGCTCCCTGGAGCCTCCACCTCAGGTGCTAAAAATAGCTCAGTTGTGAGCATGGCCCCAGATGGGCAGAGCATTTGCCTCATGGGGGTTGCTGGATGGATCCTGATTGGGGCGCATGCAGAAGTCTCTCTTTGTTTTCCCTCCTCTTACTTGAGAAAGAAGATAAAAAAGTAGAAATATTATAGATCAGATACTGAACACACAAACATAATGTATATCATTTCTATAAATATATTTTACATATGGTATATGGTAATTATGCTTACACATTAATAATATATTTTTTAATTTAGTTTTATTTAATATTTTCAAGTCAGATAGATAAATTTCCTAACATGCTACAAATAATTATTTTTATTACATAAGCATTAAATTAATATAGTTCTCCAAAAGTTTGGCATTTAAAGCTGCATTAAAACTTTTAAAGAAATAATCATGCCCAAACATTTTCATTCTGATACTAATAGAGAAAGAGATATGGCTACTGCTTTTATAGGTCTTACTTTATCATAGACTCTTATAGGTATCTTTAAAGTAAGACAAGTGCTATGGAGTTAATTTTTGGGGTGCTGCTTTGAGACTAACTAGGAGAGCTCTGTTTAGAGAATTTCAATAGAAAAGAGCAGAACAGTAAGTGGGGAAGGAGGAGGTACCTATGTTCTTAGGCTTAAAAAAAGGAAAAACAGGCCCAAATACTCCAATTAGGTACAGAACTTTCTGTGCCTTCGAACACTGAGGAAACCCTGGGTCACGGCATAAGAGAAGAGTGGTAATAAGATTAGAGAGAGAAATTAATACCAAGTTATTTAGTATCTTGTAGTCTTTGATGAACTTGGCTAGTGGTTCTTTTAAAAGAATTGTTCATACTTAATGAATCATTCATACATATCCACTATTCATTATTAGATATGTTGTAGCTAATATGCTGTAGACAGCACAGAAGACGATAAAACTCTTTTCCAAGACTTCAATTTTTATCTTTAATGAGCAAAGATCTTAAAAATTTGTAGCAAACATTGAAACATTAATTTTGAGCAAATTCTTACTTTTTCACAAGTATTGGGAAGGACCTCCCTTACTGGAATTTGAATTTTGAGGAAGTTGAGAAATTTTATTCTTTTTCTCTCTCTCTCTCTAATCCTAGGAAACATTATTTATTTATTTATTTATTTTATTTTTATTTTTTTACAGAGACAGAGTCAGAAAGAGGGATAGACAGGGACAGACAGACAGGAACAGAGAGAGATGAGAAGCATCAATCAGTTTTTCATTGCAACACCTTATTTGTTCATTGATTTCTTTCTCATATATGCCTTGACCATGAGCCTTCAGCAGACCAAGTGACCCCTTGCTCGAGCCAACGACGTTGGGTCCAAGCTGCTGAGCTTTTTGCTCAAACCAAATGAGCCTGCGCTCAAACTGGCAACCTCAGGGTCTCAAACCTGGGTCTTTCTGCATCCTAGTCCGACACTCTATCCACTGCTCCACCACCTGGTCAGGCCCTAGGAAACATTATTTTTTAAAACTAAGAATGAGGTTGGTACTCAACATAATTGAAGGCACAATAGAAATAATGACGCAATTGAAAGGAGAGAGAAGTAGCAATAAATTAATTAAGGACCTAGAATTAGAAAACTTTAGTGAAAGTATCAGCAATCTACTTCTTCAGTTACTTCTATATTTTCTTTTACTAGATTTAAAAATATATTTATGTTGCTTTACATATTAAAAATTATTAGTACCAAAACTATCATATAAGAAGGTCCTATATTAAGCCACATGATATTAAGTATATGAAAGACTGGTTTTAATTTGTTCATTTTTATGTCAAGGTTCTCCTGCAAAGCTGAATCTAAAAATAGTTATATATTGCTGTATTTATATAATGTTAGTAAGAAAAATTATAGCTTTGTTCTACAGGTGGGTGCAATCAAGCAAAGCAAACTGAATAAATCAGACTATATTTCATGCAAAACAAATATTTCACAATATGGTAGTACAATACTGTCATGTCCTCATTTTTAAAAATGTATCAAAATTATGTCTTTGATATTGACATTTGATTAAAGCTTGATTTAGAAAGTATATATTTTTATTGAATATTATTATCACTATTTCTGATTTATAGTAATATTTAGTATCAGTGAAAGACTATCTTTTGGGTCTAAGGAGGTAATACATATTTTTAGAGCACACTTTAAGGGTGATTATTCAGCATAGTTTTAGTATGCATTTAAGTAATCATTCAAAAATAGAGTTTAGATACAGTAAAAACACATTTTTAATGGTGAATCTTAGATTCTATCTTATATCCAAAGGTGATTGTTATTTAACCAGATCAGATTTTTACTGTGATCATTAGATGTTTCTTATATTGAGAATAAAGCTGACAAGATTATCAAATGAGAAAGCTAAGGATATTTACAAACTTTCAAGTAAATATTATATTTATCCTTAAAGTTTAAGTGCATTATTTTTAGAGAAACAGCTAAGAGTTGACACACCTTATTAAAAATTAGGCAAGCCCTGGCCATTCGCTCAGTGATAGAGCGTTGGCCCAATTTGTAGAAGTCCCAGGTTTGATTTGGGCCAGGGCACACAGGAGAAGCACTCATCTGCTTCTCCACCCTTCCCCCTCTCCTTTCTCTCGCTCTCTCTCTTCCCCACCCACAGCCAAGGCTCCATTGGAGCAAGTTGACCTGGGTGCTGAGAATGGCTCCATGGCCCCCGCCTCAGGTGTTAGAATGGCTCTGGTTGCAAGGGAGCAATGCCCCAGTTGGGCAGAGCATGGCCCCTAGTGGGCTTGCTGGTTGGATCTCAGTTGGGTGCCTGCGCAAGTCTGTCTCTCTGCCTCCTCACTTCTCATTTCAGAGTAATACAAAAACAAACAAACAAACAAACAAACAAACAAAAAACAAATGAGACTAATCTCATAGATATTCCTGCCCAAGTTGCTAAGGGCAAGTGGTAGATTTGGGATGTTAACAGTACAATAAGTTAAATATATATGATTGAAATATATAATATTGGCCCTGGCCGGTTGGCTCAGCAGTAGAGCGTCGGCCTGGCGTGCGGGGGACCCGGGTTTGATTTCCGGCCAGGGCACATAGGAGAAGCGCCCATTTGCTTCTCCACGCCCCCCCCCTTCCTCTCTGTCTCTCTCTTCCCCTCCCGCAGCCAAGGCTCCATTGGAGCAAAGATGGCCCAGGCGCTGGGGATGGCCCTTGGCCTCTGCCCCAGGCGCTAGAGTGGCTCTGGTCGGGCAGAGCGATGCCCCCTGGTGGGCAGAGCATCGCCCCTGGTGGGCGTGCCGGGTGGATCCCGGTTGGGCGCATGCAGGAGTCTGTCTGACTGTCTCTCCCGTTTCCAGCTTCAGAAAAATACCCCCCCCAAAAAGAAATATATAATATCACTCTGTATAAATCACATAAAACTGATTTATTTATTCAGTACATGTTTATTGAATATATACTAGGTGTTTGGGATATGTCAGTGAGCAAAACAGAATTATGTGACATCTTGGAGTTAATGTTCCAACTATACAAATTAAGCTAGGATAAAACATATGATAGGGATATAAAATCTGAACATGCCAATATTTCTATGAAATAGAAAATGGTTTAACATTGATTTTAAGTTCCATACCAATTACTATATCACCAACAGAGTATAGAAAAGCACTCAATTAGCTTAATATTGAAGGAGAGATCTGCAAATGTTAAACATTTTATTTTTTTTCTTGAATTTACTTTGTGATTTTTAATCCTTGAAGCTACCATTTTGCAAACATTTACATGGCAATATGCATGTTTAAATATTTTTAAAATTTCCTTTCTTACTACCTTCACTTGTAGGTTTTAAAGAGTGGAATTTAGACATATTTTATACAAATGTATCAGAAGTTAAACCACAACAAAGTGGACAGTTCAGAGGGTATAACGTCTGAAAAATACACTTATGTTTAGTTTCTGTTTTCCTCTGGATTTTAAATCTCCCATTTCTTATTTCTAATTCATCCAAATGCATTTCTTAAATGTGTCTTAAGAGTCTACTTACTTTTTCTTTTCATGAAACTATAGGTTTCTGAATTGGTGAAAGTTAAGTAATATATTTACATCTTAACATTTAATTGGTTAATCTCAGGTCAAGGGGGAAAGATTATAGTTCATTGATCGTGATGAAATGACCCAGGTGGCTTTCATGGAAGCAGTGACAAATGTGCATGATCGTTACATTACATGGTATATTTAACAACACTACCTAGGAGTAAGATGGTAACTTGGTCTTTCGTGATGAAGATACACCTGAATGCATCCAGAGAAAATTTAGTTCTGCAAGCTTGAAGGAAGTAATTGTCATTCAACAGAAATCAGCTAGCTTTGCATATCAATAAAGCACACATACATATTCTTATCTATGTTCTGAGTGCTCTGAAACTGATATCAAAATAGCAAATATATATTTTTGAGAACTAGAAATGCTCTATTATTTTTGATCACATAAACTCAAAGTATTTAGGAAATGAGCTTTGCGAATGTTTAGAAAATAGTACTTCCTAATCAAGTGGAGAGAGAATGAAACCCACACATTTTATACCAGGCTCCGTGGTTTTTATATTCACACTTGCTTCCCCAAATGTCATGTCATTAATTATATTTTGTTGTTTATTTTTAGATGGAAGACTGTATTTGAAAACTACTGTCATGTACTGAATCTTTCCTGTTGAAGAAATCCATGTTATAGTAAAGAACTTTGCAGTCAGGCATTCATCATTGGAAAGTTTGGGGAAAAAAAAGTCCTTTTAAGGGAACTTCTTCAATTTTGTGTATTAATGTTCTTTAAAAGTTTAAGTATTCTACAAAAAAAAGTTCCTCCATTGATTTTTCACCTGTGGTTTATACCAGAGACCTGAGAATGTTTGTTAATGTACAAGTATCAAACTTCTTACAATTAATAACTGCAACTTTGCTGCTGGACACTTGTATACAGAGTTAAAGGCAGGTCTGTATAAGACCTGGCTTTTTTTTTAATGGAATGAATCATTTGCCTCTTCTGAAAATTCTGTATCTGAGCACATCAAGAGACTCTTGTACGAGTGGTCACCCAGACTTACAGAATTATGTCCTCCAGAAACCAGCAAGAACACTTGGAAATGAACTTGCAGGAGGCATAGAGGATTCCTTTAAAAAATCAATACAACAAAGAGTAATATTCTGTTACATTCTATTTGAAACTCTCTAATTGTGGGTTTTCTCCTGAAGATGTTTTTTCACATGCTTTTCAAAAGACCAACAAATGGATATTGAAAACAACCCAGTGAAATAACATTTTGCGTATCTGAAAGAAGCATTGAATATAAGCCAAAAGGTTTCACTGAAGGTCTTTTTTCTTTAAAAAAAAAATACAAATGTACCATGTTTTCATTCCAGACTTGTAGTGGTATATAGAATTAAAAATAATAATGATGCTTCCTATTCAAACTGTTGGTCACATGTACAGTATATAAGCATAAAACATACATGGAAGGTATTATGTATGCAGTAGTATACTAGAGTTTAGGAAAATGAAAATTTTAGAAATATGTTTTGTCACCCTGTTGGTCAGAAAGACACCTTTCTGGTTTTAACGCATGCAGGCATGTAAATATTTGTCTGGAGTCACAGTATTAATGAATGAGATCTTAAGCATCTGGTGACATCAGAACTCTGTGTCAGCCATTTTTATTTGTATATTAAACCCTAATTAGTGCCCCAAACTGCACTACTGAGAATGGATTGTGGCTAAACAGTAAATTGAAACACCAGAAATATTTTTATATGTTAACGTCATATTATGTTAATGTTGCTGAAAAACAAAACCTAACAAACCCTTGATGTCAGTCCAATACCATGTAGCGCTGAGTGATAAAGTTATAATGTGTTGTGCTTCCCACCCTGGTCAGAGGGAAGGGTGCCTACGTGTTATTTTTACTGTCTTTTTTAAAGTTACAGTATGTGTTTTCACTTTGTGCAGATAACTGGAAGTAAAGCTGCAAACAGTGCTTATTACATGCTGAAGTTACCTTCTCTTTATTTTTACATATCTGGAGTTACACCTTTAAAGACTGATATTATTAATCAGTACAGTTGCTATACATTGTATGGTTTTGCTGTCATCTTAAAATTTTATGATAATAACACTATTTATTACCATAAACAGCAGAATCTTAAATGTCCAAGAAAACTAGCTTAAAATGTTCAAAGAGTTTGGATTCGGTGTTAATTATTTGTTTAAGAAAAAAAGTATAGATATTCTGGCACTAAGCTTCTGTAGTTTTTAGGTCTTCCTTGCAATACTGGAACATCCTTCTTTTGTGTAGCTCATTATTAACCAGATAAGTCCATTTTTAACACAATAAAAAGGTTATATATACAGTCCCTATTTTAGCTTGCTTAAAAGGCAGCAATATTTTTTATTTAAAATATTGTTAGTAAATGCTCTGTAGAAACTTGATTTTCCAAGCATAGTTCTTCCATTAACCATCTCTTGTCTGAGCACAAGAGATTCTAATCCTAGTTGTATCTATTTCTTGTTTTCCCTGTATACAGTCTTTAAAGGATTACAATACTTAAAATTGGAGGGACTTGTGTCGAGCTTTTGAATCATCCAATTTATTTGAACGATCTTTAAAAAAGCCTACAACTTACGTATGTAGTAGTGTCAGCCATTGCTCTGCTCCTTGCATAGAGTCACCTGTTAAGTAGGTTAAATAGTTTTAAAATACATACTTTTAAGTCCTTTGAGAATGATTTAGAGTTTGGTTCGATATAAACGGAAATTTTAGCAAGGATTAAAGGAAAAGCTATCAGCTATATGTTGAAAGGATCTTACTAACACTGTTGTAAATATTACAATTCATGAAATGTTATTTTAAGTCTGTAACTTAAGTTTTTTTCCCCCTTCTTTTTTAGTTATGCTGATTGGTTTGAACTGCTTTTGGGATAAACAAGTAAAATTGTGCCCGTTTTATGGTTTCCACGCTTTTGTAATCCTAAACTATTAACATCTAGTTGTTCTATATTATAACGACATTTGCGCTCTATGCAAGCCCTTGGAACAGAACATACCCATCTTCATGTAGGACCTATGAAAATTGTCTATTTTTATCTATATATTTAAAGTTTTCTAAAAATGATAAAAGGTTATTACGAATTTTGTTGTACAAAATCTGTACAAAAATCTGTTTTTACATCATAATGCAAGAATTGGAAATTTTTCTATGGTAGCCTAGTTCTTTGAGTCTGGTTTCTATGTGAGAACCACGTTTACTGTTATTGTATTTAATTTTCCTTTTCTTTTCAACAATCTCCTAATAAAACTGTCTGAAATCTCCCTGTGACTTTATTTACAGTTTGTCTTTATTAAATTTTGTGAAATGCATAGCATCGATGGAATATTTACTTTCTAATGGGAGGCATCTAAAAACAACATAAGTCAGCTCTTTGCAATGTGAGGGAACAATGCTCAATGATTTTATTTAACATGCAACTGCTTCTATCTCTAATATGAATTACTGTGTTGAAAAACATCATAAAAGCACACTCTGTAGTTATTGTTTAACAAGCAGATTTTCCATATTTTGTTTCTTGCCAGCTAAGCAAACTGCCCACATATACATGATTTATTTATGTACATTTCTCAGTTTATGAAGCTGTTATTTGTACCTTTTTCCTTTATATTCTTATATTCCCATGATTCTTATTTTACAAAGCTTTGTGCTGAATAATGTAAAGTAGACATGTTGATGGAACAAAATATATTAATCCCATATCTGTGAGTGTATATTTGTAACTCTAACTCAGTGTTTTGCTTTTCATCTCTATCATTGGAAAAAAAATGCCTTTTGAAACTTTGAAATTTCAGTATCCTTTAATCTATAAACATTTTAATCAACCTAAAATGCAACATTTGAAGAAATAATGGGTTGCTATCTTTGTGAACATTCTAAACATTCCCAAAAGAATAAAAAATTGATATTTTTTCTGTCTAAAAAATTACTTCAGTAAATTAACAAACTCTGATCATTCCCTAATAAACACTCGAAATGTTTATGTGACCATTACAATCACATTTTTGTCTTCTATCATCGTATGTTTATGTCAGTATGACTTGTACTGAACAACATATAGTCTCTTGGTGTTAATGGGATTTGGTGATAATTTAAGGTATTCTCAGTATGTTTTCATTCCGACTAGCAAATTTATGATCTGCACAAAAACTTTATTACTAGAGGAGAGTAAATAATAAATTAAAGTTATATGAATTGCATTTTTAAAATATGGGAAGCAGAGATGTTAATAGATTTAAACGTATTGTAAATGGCATTGTAAAAATATCACTTTTTCTCATGTGTAGGCCTGGTGCTAGCATTTATCTTTAATATGTACAACTGCTATATAAAAGCTGAATTAATCCTCATTTATTCATTTAAACAGATTCATTAATAAAGCCTCTATTCTGCACAAAGTACTGTGCTAGATGTTGTAATGACTGAAACTGAAACTTAGCTGTTGTCCCAGAGGAGCTTCTAATTCTATTGGAATCAGATCTTACTTTCAGTAGAAAAAGATTCGTTGAGAATCTTCTACACTGTAGTGAACGTATTGCTGGTATCAAGAAAGTTTTGACTTAGACACCTTTCCACTAAGTGATAACAACCTAGGACCCACATTGCAGGTTCGCCTTCTAGAGAATAGTACAAGATATTTAGGGAGTCAGACAGTTCTGTAGGAATTGAGAAAAACATGGATACTTTCCCCTCTAGGTAAAATACAATACTAATGTAGTAATTTTTTAATGTAATATTTTATTTATTTCAATCAGCATTCTTACCAATGCCTCTAGGTAAAATACAATACTAATGTAGTAATTTTTTAATGTAATATTTTATTTATTTCAATCAGCATTCTTACCAATGCTCACAAATTGTTTTATGGTAAGTAGCCTTATCAATCACAAAACATTTATCACTAACAACCAGTAAATTACCAATACAGTCTGATTACTGAGTATAGATGCACAATATTCAATTCTTATCACCCAGCATCTATGTATCTAGGGTAATTGCCTATAATGATTCAAACACAGAGCATAAGTTGCTAAATGCCAAGTAAGTGAGTTAGGTAATGAGCGATGGTTGCATCATTTACATTTATAGGTTAATGAGCTGGAAATTGTGAGTTAAACTATTAGATCAGTTAGGACTCCTTTGGTTGGATCTAACAACAACAACAAAAAATCCCTGCAAGATTAAACACCAAAAGAAATTGTTTATAAAGACAGGTGCACAAGACAGAAATGCAGCTAGCCCCCAGTGACCAGGAACCCTCGACTACCTTCACCTTTCTGCTTCTTTCAGTGACTTTGCTTCTCCTCCCACTGCAGGTCTACTTGCTTCTCTTGTTTGTCTCTTGACTCCTCTATTCTTCAAGAGAGTTAGACCCAGCCCACAAAAGTGACCCAATCATCTTCGCTCTCTTGTTCCAAATCAGATTCCCCAAGGGTTAATTACTTCAAGCATATGGCAGTAAGGTAGCTTGGCAGCACATTAGATGTACAATATCTGGGGAATTTTAGAAACTGCTGTGTCCCATTAAACTTGAATCTCTAAGGATTGGAGCTAGGGCATTAACATTTTTAAGTTTCTTGAGTGATTCTAATAAGTAGCTAAAGTTGAGGACCACTGTCTGGGACAGTGGCAAGTATCACATTCTAGAAAACTACTAGTGGACCTCCTGCTATGGGGAAGGGGGTATTCTGGAGTGGGTAGGGGGAATTGTGAGCTGTGCAGATACTACAAAATTAAATTAGTCATTCTGTAAAATCAATAAAATTACATAAAATCTATAAAATATTTAATTTATTTAAAAATAATATTAGCATTGTGAACTTAATTCTGAAATGACTATAAATTTGCAAACCTCCCCATTAAATGCAATAGAAGTCAAATTATTATTTTTAATAAATAAAAGCATTGATTAATCTGCCCTAGATATAGAGAAGTGAAAGTTCTATTTCAGTCATCATTGAGGCTTTCTTGCTCTGAATGCCATCAGTCCAAACTCTCTGGGAGAAACTATGGGTTTCTTTGCCTTAAAGCCAGCCTTGGAAAAGCAGTTTTCTTCAGAAAGCCTACAGGTTTGTGGAAGCAAAAAGTATAATGCACTGTGCTGTAATTCTCTATGTATGGAAAGGAAACATTTAAGAAAACTATGTTATGAATGGGGGACTGTAAAGTTATGTGAAAGAAAGTAATGTTTCTATGAACTGGTAAAATGTCAAACAAACAAGTATATTGCAATAAGTTTTCCATAGATAGTGTAATACCTGGAGTAACCATTGAAAATGCTATATCAATATTACACTCAAAAGCGCTATAGATAAAGTGGAGTTCAATGTTGTTATTAGATTAGTTCCCACATGAACAGCAAATATTTTGGGGTAAATCATCCTGAGCTTTAAGCAAATTGAGTATCGCTATATTAAGTGACAGATAAAGATAAGTGAGACTTTCCAGTACTATGAATTTCTATTCTCTATTAATTGTGTATATTCATGTCTAATATCTTTCAAATTGATATTTTTTAAAACAAGGACTAAAGAGGTAACTATTAAGTTATTAAAACACATTTGTTGGCTTCGACCCCAAGTGTGGCAGCTAGGAGAAGATGTTGATACAAGTCAGCACTTTACTTACTAATTCATCCTGTTAAATTTACGAAGAAAAAAGGGTTTCTCTTGAATTGGTTCTTTCATTTAAATCCATCTGGGTGGAACAGAACTGGATATGCATGAAGAATCTGATCAAAGAGCTAACAGGCAAATGATCAAATAGCACAATGTATTTTTAGGGGAGGAAGGCTAGGGAAATGGTAGAAATTTTAATGGACTAACTAACGTAAGTGATAATTTAGCATGTAGTTTGACAAGAATTTAAAGCTGACTACCTGTGGGTTTTGGGGACACTGCCTCATCCTCAGGGAGTCTTTCACCTACATTTTCCTGATGCTGCCAAGTGCAGCTATATTTTGGCAGATCACTTCAAACCCCTCTTTATCTGCTGCACATTCAGTGGTAGGCCCAGCTATCTTCTGCTCACTCTTGCATCTGTGCCACGTGGATCCTTAGTAAACAGTATTCTTTCCCCCAAAAAACACCAGGAATGTTGGAGGAATGCCTGAATGCAGCAAACTTTCTCTATATCTTTGTCGGAACAATAAATCAGACACACATTCCTATCTGTGAAATACAAACTTGAGATAGACGCTGGTCCTGTCTTGTGTCCAATAGCCTCTAGCAGGCAATTATTAGGTCCTCTGAGTGGTCCCACTGAAGTCTCTTCTCTAGACTTTGAGAGACAGCTATCTGTCACCTGCTACAGTTGATTGTAGGGACTCAGACCTAAAACAACCCACAGCTGTCACCAACAAATATATATTTTTTTAACAAGTATTTTTTACCTCAAATTTTTTTACCACATATTTTAAGTCTTTTAATGTCTGGAGGTGGATAGAGAGCCAATATCAAATAACATGTTACGTGTTAGCTATTTGCAAGTTCTGCATGATGACCTTTCACTTACTTATTTATTTAAAAAAATTTAAATAATATTACTATATTTGAAATTAAAAAATTAAGATAATTATACACAGTTACAACAAAAAAAAAATTGCAGTTGTAAGAAATAACAGAGACATCCCATGTACCCTTCAACTATTTTCCCCAAGGTTACCATTTTGAATAAATACAGTATAATTTCAAAGCCAGGAAATAGCCATTGCTATCACCTACAGAATTTATTCAGATTTCACCAGATTTATATGATCTTATTTGTGTGTGTTTGTGTGAGTTTGGTTTTAGTCAAGACATAAAATAGTTCCATCACAAGGATCCCTCATGCTATCCTCTTGCAGCAACAACAACTAACCTCTCTCCCTACCTGTCTGTATAAGTCAGGGTTCTCCAGAAACATAATCAGCAGGACACTCACACACAGAAATGCAGGAACTATTAGACCCTGTGGAATATGTTGGTCCTGCAATAGCTCCTGCTCCTATTCCTGCCATGGTCCCTGTGGCCTGTAGAGAGGGAGTGGGGGAAATTACTACTGATAATTACAGATATACAGATGAATTTAGTTGGGGTAGCCCACTCACATGGACTGCATTTGCTATTCAGCACCAAATGGGTATCATCTAGATCAGGGATCTCAAACTCGCGGCCCGCGGACCGCATGCGGCCCGCCCACCAATTTTGTGTGGCCACAGACTGGCCCGCAGACTAATCTACAAAGTTTGATTAGTCTGCGGGCCGCACAAAATTGGTGGGCGGGCTGCGAGTTTGAGACCCCTGATCTAGATCAAGGGTAGTCAACCTTTTTATACCTACCACCCACTTTTGTATCTCTGTTAGTAGTAAAATTTTCTAACCACCCACTGGTTCCACAGTAATGGTGATTTATAAAGTAGGAAAGTAACTTTACTTTATAAAATTTATAAAGCAGAGTTACAGCAAGTTAAAGCATATAATAATAATTACTTACCAAGTACTTTATGTCGGATTTTCACTGTTTGGCAGAATAAATCTTTATAAAACAGCTTACTATAGTTAAATCTATCTTTTTATTTATACTTTGGTTGCTCCGCTACTGCCCACCATGAAAGCTGGAATGCCCGCTAGTGGGCGGTAGGCACCAGGTTGACTACCACTGATCTAGATGAAACAGAAATGAACCTCAGCATTCAGTGGGTTGAACTCAGTGGCTACTGATCAATCATGAACCCTCACTGTTCACCCTTTGCACGAACAGTGGGCTGTTTTAAAAGGGATTAACCCAATTGCTGAAAATGGGAAGCCGAGGGGTATAGATGGCGGTGGAAAGACTTTTGGGTTATCCTGAAACAGCCAGAGGCAGTCCTCACTATTTTCACACAGTGTCCCTGAGGTGCTGACACCCCTGGCAATCAGGAAGCTGATTTTCCAGTGCTAGTATGAGCCCTAGTACATGGCCTTAGAGGACAGCATAGCAAAAATAGAAGCCTTTATTAAATTCACCCAGAGAGCCTTAAATGATAGCAAACAAAGCCTGTCCTTACTGAACTCTGGAAATGCCTGTAATGAAAAAAAGCTGTCCTCCAAAATACAATAGCCTTGGACATTATTACTATCTCACAGGGAGGAACCTGAGTCATTATCTAAAGAAGGTTTGTGTTTATATCTGACGACTCTGCGAATGCATCACCTTTTTCAAATCACCTGAGGAAACACAAGTAAATGCCTGAGTGATCTGACACCCAGCCTAAGGAATTAAGTAAATCATTGGCTTTGAATTAGGGGCTTTAGGTGGAAAGAAATTGTTACTTATTTGGGGAATCATTATCTTCATCTGTGTTACCTATATTGTTGCTGTGATATCTGCCTTCTATATACCCTGATAGCGACCCAAAAGGCTGCCTCCATGCTAATAAAATCTTTTGGTGACCACTGAGGGCACACTGAGGAAGGGAAAGATTGAAAGAGCCAATCAAGAGTGGTGGAGGAGGTCATAGGGAGGGCGTGACTTCTGGCTGACCCTCCAGCTGGACCGGGGAAATGGAAGCTCCTCACCCCCATCCCTGTCGGTGTTGTTGAGACCTTTTGGAAGGATTACATGCAAGAGTTTATCGGGCTAGTTCTATTCTTAAAACTCCCAAGATGAGCTTGGTAAGTAGGTTGGTTCTCTTGCTCATTGAAAGCTCCACCTGCCAGTCTGGCCTGGCTGCTTCAGTCTTGGTCTCACTTCGCCCTCCCGTGTGCCGGCGCCGTTTCAGATTTCACCCGGGTAACTCCTGAGGTTTTGAACCAACATTTACTTTTTGATAATCTGAAAATATCTTTCTTTTACCTTTTTCTTTGGGAAAAAAAAAGGTGCTAAGTAATTTTTCCTCAGTGTATAATTCTAGGTTTCCAGTACTTTATTCTTAGCAATTTGCGTGATAAACTGGATTCTGACATCCATGGTTGTTATGGAAAGATAGTTTCAATAGTGGTCTTGTGGGCAATTTGTCTTTTCCTTTGGTTGCTTTAAATAACTTTTTAAATAACTTTTATTTATCTTTGGTGATTTGCACCTTGTATATAATGTGTATCAGTATGAACTTATTTTATATTTATTATGTTGAGAACTAATGGTCTTTTGAAATAGTCAAGAAGGTGGTTTTATTTAATTTAAAAAATTCTAAGCCATACTTCCTCAAATAATGTCTCTGTCCATTTTTCATACCTTTCTGGAATCTTTATTTAGGTTTGTTGTTTTGTTTTTAAGATGAGAAGAGGGGAGACAGGGAGGCAGCATCAGTGGTGAGATTCAGCTGGCTCGCATCAGTTCTGCAGAACTGATACCTAATTTTTTCTTGAGTTTGGCGACCTAGTTGTTAAAATGGCACTTGTAATCAGGGTTCTCTCTGATTTGGGTGCCTGGGCAGCTGCCCAATGTGGAAATCACAAGTTTACATTCCTTACCTTTTTTTAACCTCTGCGAAACAGCATATTCTAAGTGCATGTAGTAATGATCATTCTGTCCATTATTGAAAAATAATTTGATGGAACTATGCTTATAGTAATTTATTCACTTCGTAAAACTCATTATACCTTTGATGAAATACTACATTTTAATTCCCTCGCGTTTGTTACTTCAGTAAACAAACATATAACATAAAGAGAAAAGGTGCCAAACAACCAGGAGGTAACAAGCTGTCATTGGAAATATCTTAACGATTTTGTTTTTTGTCAGGTATTATTTAACATTTTTTTTATTAATTTTTGTGTGTGTGTGACACAAAGACAGAGAAAAGGACAGATAGAAACAGACAGGAAAGGAGAAAGGTGAAAAGCATCAATTTTTGGTTGCAGTTCCTTAGTTGTTCATTGATTGCATTCTCATATGTGCCTTGACTGGGGGGCTACAGGAGAGCGAGTGACCCCTTGCTCAAGGCTGCGACCTGGGGCTTTAATCCAGTGATCTTCAGGCTCAAGCCAAGGACCATGGGGTCATGTCTGTGATCCCACGCTCAAACCAGCAACCCTGCACTTAAGCTAGTAAGCACGTGCTCGAGCCGGATGAGCCCGAGCTCAAGCTGGCTACCTCAGGCTTTCAAACCTGGGTCCACTGAGTCCCAATCCGATGCTCTATCTACTGTATCACTGCCTGGTTAGGCTTCTTTTCTTTTTAATTTTATGTTGATTTCTTTTTTCTGTTCTTTTCTTTCTTTATCCCTTTCCTACATTACTCTGAAACAGAGTTACCTTATCTACTATTTATCTTTGAAAAATGAGAAAACTAAGGAAATTAGATTTTCTATATAGCATAAACTGCAGTGTAAATTGAGGAATTTTCTAAATTTGCTTGATGTTGATGGCAAAAACTGACATAGCAATTAAAATATATGTACATATGTATAAATACACACATATGAGTGATCTAGGTTCACTAGATAAACAAATTACTCAAATGCCATATGATTTGTAACTCAAATGTGGTCTTTAGGCCCTGACCGGTTGGCTCAGTGGTAGAGCGTCGGCCTGGCGTGCAGAAGTCCCGGGTTCGATTCCCGGCCAGGGCACACAGGAGAAGCGCCCATCTGCTTCTCCACCCCTCCCCCTCTCCTTCCTCTCTGTCTCTCTCTTCCCCTCCCGCAGCGAGGCTCCATTGGAGCAAAGATGGCCCGGGCACTGGGGATGGCTCCATGGCCTCTGCCCCAGGCGCTAGAGTGGCTCTGGTCGCAACAGACCGACGCCCCGGAGGGGCACAGCATTACCCCCTGGTGGGCAGAGCATCGCCCCCTAGTGGGCGTGCCGGGTGGATCCCAGTCGCGCGCATGCGGGAGTCTGTCTGGCTGTCTCTCCCCGTTTCCAGCTTCAGAAAAATACAAAGAAAAAAAAAATGTGGTCTTTAGAGCAGGAGCATTGTCATCACCTGCGAGGTTGTTAGAATTAAAGACTCTCAGGCCCCACCCTAATCTACCAAAACAAAGTCTGCCTTTTAACAAGATCCTGAGTGCATATGTGAAATATAACATCCCCTTCTGCCTGACCAGGCGGTGGTGCAGTGGTTAGAGCATTAGACTGGAATGTGGAGGACCCATATTCGAAACCCCGAGGTTGCCAGCTTGAGCATGGGCTCATCTGGTTTGAGCAAGACTCACCAGCTATGACCCAAGGTCGCTGACTTGAGCAAGGGGTCACTCGGTCTGCTGTAGCCCCACAGTCAAGGCGCATATGAGAAAGCAATCAATGAACAACTAAAGTGCCACAATGAGAAACTGATGATTGATGCTTCTCCTCTCTCTCCGTTCCTGTCTGTTTGTCCCTATCTATCCCTCTCTCTGACTGTCTCTCTGTCTCTGTAAATATATATATAGATATATAAATATATATATATATAAATATATCTATATATAAATATATCTATCTATCTATATATATATCTATATATATATATAGATATATATATAAATAACATCCCCTTCTTCATATCTCACCTATCTGTTTGGGTAAGATGTAACATATTTTTAAAAATTATTGTTTGAACAGTTAATGTTACTTGAAAAGCAAAAGTAGTTCTTGGTTGGATTTTGTAGCCTAAATTTATTAATTTTCCTATGCCTGAAATTTGGCTAAGCGGAAGTGTTGTTAGGCTTGATTGTAGTCACCCTTAGGCTGGGGAAGACCCAAATCAACTCAACTCACTTAGATTAAGAATGGGAGAAGGTGGGTCATTTACTATAGCTATACTGTAGTAAAATGTCAATGTGGAAGATCACCTTCAGTATAATTTTTGATGAGAGATTCAAGTAAGTTATATTTTATACTTTCCATGGCTAATTGGTACATACTTCTTTATTACATTACATACCCTTGTAAATTGTGAAATATAAATCATCTTATTCTTGTTGTTCGGTGTAGGACAGTGTTGAGCAAAATTTAAAATATTATTGACTACAAAGTGTTTCTGAATTTGAGAGCAGATAGATTATTTAACCCATTTTAGGTTGTGTGTGACTGAAGTAAAATAAGTGACACTAAACAGGATATATTTAAAATCTCTAGTAACTGATTCCCACCTCTAAGAAGAACAAGTTTTACTTCTGGGCCTTTCCATATTCTAGCTTAGAGAATCCAGGTAACTAGTAAAGGTGAAAGAAAAAAGAAAGACAGTGAAAGATGAAGAAACTGAGAATGAGAAAGAGGTGCAAAGGAAAAAGGGAGAGGAGACTGGAGTGGGAAGAAGAAGAAGAGATATCTAAATATATAATTAACTAAGCAAGAGAGTACAGGAGGAAAAGCAATAAAAGAAGAAATGATAGCATATCTTTTTTGTTTTTTTTGTTTTTTGGTGACAGAGATATAGAGAAGGACAGAGAAGGACAGACAGGAAGGGAGAGAGATGAGAAGCATCAGTTCTTCATTGCAGCATCTTAGTTGTTTATTGATTGCTTTCTCATATGTGCCTTGACTGGGGGGTTCCAGCAGACTGAGGGACACCTTGCTCAAGCCAGCAACCTTGGGCTCAAGCTGGTGAGCCTTGTTCAAACCAGATGAGCCTGCGCTCAAGGTGGCGATGTTGGGGTTTTGAACCTGGGTCCTCCGCAACCCGGTCTGACACCCTATCCACTGCGCCACCTCATGCATGGTTAGGCTGATAGCAGATTTATGAGAGGGTTTTGGTGTCTTATGAGGGACAAGAAAAAGCACTTGCCATTTAGAAAAAGTAATACTGAGAAGTGAAAATATTGGGAAGGAGGATTTTTATTTATGTTTGCATCACACTATTGAACACAGTGTAAATATTCAAATTGTTTTCATTGCTTTTAGTTATCAGAATGTTGATATTTTTAACACAACTGTTGGCAAAATAGCTGTGTTAGTCTTGCTCGCTAGTTTACCAGTTTACTGGCTGCAAGCATTTTGCTTGATTAGTGTGTGAGCACCTGGCAGAGGCAAGTGTGCATAGCCTATGTAAGCTATGGGTGCTTGTGCTCAGGATGGATTGCGGGTTGCAGATGGTGGATTGTCAGCCTGCTACTATGAGGGGCCTGAGAAGCAGTTTCCTCCTTGTTGGGCAAATGAGTGTGTTAGACCTGCTCGCTTGTATTTTGCCTTATTGGTGCATGAACATGGGGCCGCGCCATGTGTGTATAGTCTATGTAAGGCTGCAGGTGCTTGCCCTCAGGGAAGCAGATTGTAGGTTGCAGATTGCCTGCCACCATTAGGCGGAGCTATTTTTTGCTTTTGTTTGCAGGAGAAGGGGTTCTCCTCCCCCTTGGCCTGCTTGCTTGTTCACAATTGCAAGACTCTAATAAGCAGAATGGCCCACTATTCTCTGGCTCCACAGTTCCTTACTGTCTGCCCGAATTCCGTCGGAACCTGCATGGCCACAACCACCAGTCTTACATTTGGGACAGCCAGCAGGATTCAAACCAGATTGGTATGGAACCGCAACACCCTTCAGGCATTGGGTAGAGGAGTGGTCACTGCTCTCCAGTGTATGTTTCCTCATGGCTCTCCTTTTAGGGGCTATGGGCTGGGTTTTTTTTACAACCCTGCAAGAGGAAACTGACAGTTCTGTGAGAGAAGCTGCCTGAGGTCAAAAGCTCCAGGATGAGCTGCAGACTGAGCAGCAATAACAGCTTGAACTGGAGCAAGCTCTGGAGAAGGATAATGACTAGTTTCAAGAACTGCAGTGTGAGATGCAAGCTGAGCACCATTGGCACCTGAAACTGGAACACTCCCTGAAAAAGGAATTATGGGTTTGCGAGTTGCAGTTTGCCCTGGAAGCAGACACTATCAGTGACAGCTGTTGGAGAAAAAACTGTGGGTTTAAGAGCTTTAGTCTCCACTTCAGGCCTAGAGCTTGCAGCCACAGGAGCCAAAACCCTGGAGCAGCACTCATGCTGGCAAAGTGGCTCTAAGTTGGTGGGAGCAAGTGTTTCCAACTCCTCCTCTTCTGAGGATGAGGAGGTCTGGGCTGAAGCTGCTGCCCACATACTTAGAGCCCAGCCAGTGGTCACCCAGGAGGTAAAAACCCAGCAGCAAAGAGTCTCTCAGGGGCAGTCTCAGTTCCCTCCACAGGTAGTAGAGCACTCTGTGGTCTGGCCCTACACCCAGGCAGGGCTGATGGAGTTGGGGGAGCAATTTAGACAGAATCCCACTGAGTCCCTGGTAGCCTGGTTGCTGAGGTTGTGGGACATAGGGGTGAATGTCATCATGCTCTCTGGAACAGAGATGGAAAAATTGGCTGCCATTCACTCCTTAAGGCAGCATCGTCAGAACTGCCATGACAACCCAGGAAGCCATACCCTCAGGGCAGCAGACTGTAGATTGCAGAATGCCTGCCACCATTGGGAGGCGCCATTTTTGCTTTTGTTTGTGAGAGAAGGGGCTTTCCTTCCCTCCCTCCCCCTGGCCTATCTACTTGTGGGTGCTGAGAGAGAGAGAAGTGTTTTTTCCTGCCTGCTTGCTCATCCTCTGTTACGAGACTCTAATAAGCAGTATGGCCCATCATCCTCCAGCTCCACAGTTCCTTTACCATCTGCCTGAATCCAATGGGAACCTGCACGGCCACGGCACTGGCCTTACACCCCTGCCTGTTTGCTCATCTGCTGTTCCAAAACTCTATTAAATGGTAATGGCCCAACACTTTCCAATTCTGCAGTTTCTCTACCGTCTGCCCTAAACCAATGTGGACCTCCCTGGCCTCAACCACCAGCATGACAGTAACCATGTACAGAAACTAGTTATATTTTCTATTAAGTGAGCTAAGTGTTATTAGAGTTATATATATTTTAAAGTTCATGCACATATTTATAAGTTAATCAAGTAGAAATACTAGTAAAGATTTGGATATTTCTGTTTCATCTGTACAGTTAAGCTTATGTCAATATCAGCTAACATTATACTTGAATTCCAAATGGTAATGGGTTTCTAAAGAGAATCAAAGCATTACTTAACAAAGTATACATCAAAAGCTTTGAAGGGCATTCAATCGGGACAAAGAATAATTCCAGACATGAATGAAAAATATACAACCTAAATTCAGATTTTATTTTATAGAATCCTTAATTCAAATCTGATTGATTTTTTTAGCTGTTCTAATTCATACTTTGCCCAACGAGTATTTTTAGTTGAGTCTGCACAACATACATTAATTCCTTGGCTTTTGAACAGACTTAGATCAGTGTTAGGAAATATGTGGTAAAAGTGTATTTACTGTTGTCCAATTGTTATGTTGAATATTGATTTCATGCTTGCTCTCCTTTATTTTTGTGCTGAAAAAATAGAGCCAAAAAACTTTTGGAAGACTCTTAGACCCTAAAACGATAACAACTTTTCATTAGTGGAAAAGATAAACTATGATAAAGTCTTTTGTAGCACAGTCCCATTATATCTAGAAAAAACATAAAAGTATTTGATTTTAAAAGGTTTGGGTTTTTCTCTTTAGAATTTGAAATTTATGAGACAAGAACTTAAGACTGAACTGCTTAATTTAGTCAGTTTTACCAAAACTTATTTAGAGTAACTCACATATAGCAATAAACATATTTATAAGAAAGACAAACATTTTTATAGAGAAACTATTATATGAACTAAAAGTATTTCAGCAAATAATCTTAGTACAGTGATTGTGAAGAAATTAGTTAGGCTGAAGAAAGTTAAGTGCTTAAAATGCTTACTTAGTTGAGTCTTAAGGTTATTTTTTGTTAAAATGTTAATTTCAGGGGTTCTTTTAGTTTGAACGGTCAGTGATACTGTTAGATTAGTTTGGGTAATTGGAATTTATTTTGAGGCTACATGGGAAGAAGTCTATTAATGGTAAGTTCTCTAACAGAGACTTTGAGACAGAAGATTGCACGCAGATGTTTATTGGGGTATGCTTTTTGGGTCAACAACTGGGAGAAAGTGAAGAAACAGGATTGAGCAAAGGCAAAAATTTAGTGATGTCATAAGACAGGCCTTAGCCAATCCCATGGGAGCAGGGATGACTACAGAGCTATCAACATAAAGGCAATGAGGATTGGGCCTCACACTCCTGCCTGGAGATGTGGCTGATTTCAGGGAGAGAGACATGGCCTTGTGTGAAGTGGCTGTTTCCAGCTGAGGACAGTATTGGAGAGGTATTCAGATGATTGATGTTAGCAACCAACCAATCAGCCCAGCAGCTGGAGGGGCAGGCTTTGAAGGGGGAACATGGTTGGCATACCATAGCATCCACTCCAAAACACACACACACACACACACACACATATGTGCACACATGCACACACACACACACACACCAATCTAGAAAGTTTGTCTCTGTTGCATAGCTCAGTCTAAGAAACTAGACCATGGTTCAGACACAACACCTCTGTAACAGCTGGCATTCATGGGCTTTCTCACTATACACTTAGCGCTTCTTGCTTTTCATCTTTTTATTCGCTCGGTAGTGTTTCAGCTGTGTTTTTTCTCGGTATTATTGCTGTGGCCTCTGCTGTTATTAACTTATCTTTATCATCATGACTTTCTAGGCTTCAGATACACCACAGCCTTCTTTCTGTAGGTCTCCCGACTTTTATATGACTTTACTGTCTGCTTCTTGTCTCACATTCAAATGCCCTAGAGTGTTATTATATTAGACCTTCACTGTTTAAGATAAAGTGTGTCTCTTGGGCAAAACTCTTGTGCCAGGTCCTATTATGAGCTAGTTGGTCTACATGAATGACTGCCTTTGAGTTTGTGATGAGGTCAAATTAGTGAGACCACAGAGCATACAACATGGTCTGTTTATAAAGAACTTCCCAGAAGCAGGACTCCAGGCAAAACAGGTAATAAGGTCTAAACTGAAGCTCAGTGCCTGCCTTACTATTTCAGAGTAGCGACCCCTTTACAAATTTGTCCTCCCAGTGTTTGAACCCAGCAGGGGTTCTCCACTTTCACTGTACACCAGATATCCTATGAAGATAGTTTAAGATAAAGATTCCTGGGGTAACAATGAACATTCTGTGTCTATTAGGTTACAGATAGCAAAACCATTGTCCTTGGTTTCATAGAGGATTAAAGCAGGCAATCAAATACCTACAAAACTGTGGGGACGGTTGGTACACCTGACTTCTGGTTTGATTCCAGGAATAATTCCCAAAATAATACCATGGAACTTGGCCACTAAGGGAGCTTCTTTGCCTGTCCTGACTGGGCCGTTAAGGAAAGAGTCAATTTCTGCTACTAAATATACTAGAAAAATGAATGGCACACACCTTTTCCCCGGATACCAAAAAGCTATAGAAGAAGCACAGGGACCTCCTACAGGTGTCCTGGGAGAATCTGACAATAACCGTTACACAACATGCAGCAGAATTAGGGAAAGCATCAGAAGAAGGGTCACTGCTTCATGATAGCCATGCCTGCCCTCAAACTCTAATGGGTATGTTGACTTGCAGAAGATAGATGTATGTGGAATCTGGGGAGTAGGGAGCCTTGGGAAAGTTTCTCTAATTTCTAGGCTGCAATGAGTAAACTAATATGAAGCATCTGCTACATACCCTAAGTAAATCTGATGCAGGTATCTATGAACCACAAATTGAGAAAACAAATTATCAGATGGTTATGCTGTGGGTAGAAATTAGTGGATTCTAATAAAAAGAAAAACACAATAGAAAATGTGGCCTTTCTCCCTGGCTGGGTAGCTAAGTTATTAGAGCATCATCCCAATACCCAAAAGTTGCAGGTTTGATCCCTGGTCAGGGCACATGCAGGAACAATAGATGTCTTTCTCTCTCTCTCTAAAATCAATCAATCAATAAAAAAATTTTAAGTGGCCTTCCTAATTTGTCTGGATCTCGCAGTGCTATTACATATGTTATAATTACCGTAAAGATACTATGCATAATATTTGTGGTTTTTTGTAAATTATTTAATTGTTTGTATTTATATAGATACAGATATACCATAGCATTGGATTTTAAAGTTTACCAATCTCTGACTTAAACTTTGGAATTTAAACTAATGGATAATATTGTCAACTACATTAAAATAATGCATTGACTACTTAATAAAATCATGGTTAATGTGTCCCCAAAACATATCATCCAGAATTATTTTTTGGTGCTAATTTTAAATAATTGTATTTAAGATATCTCATTTTCCACTTTACCATACAGTGCTTGTTAAGTGTATTATTTCCTTTTTTCAGTGCAGAGGTTAAGCCAAACTTGAGCATAGAAGTAACAGTGTTCCACACAAAATATTGAAGGACCCACATTTGTAGCAACTCCCAGAATTGCTTAGTGCCATGTTTCCTGCCTTGTTTCTAAATGGATACAGCAGAGAGGAAAGAGACGAGAGGGGATGACAGATGAAGCCGGCACTGAGGGCTCAAGGCGTCACTTAGCAATCGCCAATCACTCAGGGACATATCTGCTGTTTGCTTCGCTCACTGCACCCATTCTGCCACAGGGGAAATTGCATGACATTAATACAATATATGCATAGTTTCCTTTTATTTTTAAAATAATAAAACTGATATAACATGTTTACATCACACAAATTAACTAACACACATTTGGTAAAAACAGGAATAGAATACAAACACATATTGATCCATACTTGATTTATGCCACCCTATTTCTTAATTAACTAACACAAGGTATTCAATTTAAGGAAAGAGGGGTTTGATCAAGGAAGAGATACCGCACAGCTTTTAGGTAATTACTGGATTCCAGCTTCTCTTTTCATACTGTTATCCTGACAACGGTTCCTACATTATTCCTCCTACAGCCCTGGACTCAGAGCGACTGTTAATGTCCAAGGCTCAGTGAGACTGTCACCCAATACTGACATTTCATTATGTGGCTGAATGTTTCTTATTATGGCAGAAAAAGAAATGTCAACTGCAAGGAATTTTATAATCCACAGTTATTTTAAACTTTCCATCGTATGGATCCTTTTTCTCTCCTCATTCCTAAAACATATTTTAAGAGGCAATATTGAACTGAAAAAAGATATGTTCATTGGAAGGGTTTTTTTTTTCCTGGAAATTTATTAATTTATAAAGAATGCTAGTTGAATACTTTCTAAAGTTTCAAAACAAAAAAAACATGCTTACTAATTTCTATGTGAAATCAGAGACCTTCTCTTTGTTCAAGTGTCCCTGTTATTTTTAAAGGACTGAAAACCCGGAAACAGCTCCCTATTTTTTCTTAGGTGGGTTGTATACAACGGGTATTTCTTGATGTAATCTGGGTAGTGAACATAATTGGCTAACAAATACTTTTTAAGGGCCCCCAAAAATTTAAGATGATGCTTCATCTTAAATGTACCTATTGAGTCTAGGATTTCTGGGAATTTCTTTTGTAATTTTCGTAGCATGACCTTGTTACTGTTTAGAAAACCTAACATACCATACATATAGCTAATCTCTGCTTCCACCAGGAAGAATTATAGCAGTTGAAGGTAAAGTGCACTAACACCATAGAAATCAGCAAACCCTGGAGGGAAACAGGAATTATTATACTGCTTTAAGGATCTCATAATATATGTAAATTACTATAAATTTTCTTCTCTTCTCTTCTCTTCTCTTCTCTTCTCTTCTCTTCTCTTCTCTTCTCTTCTCTTCTCTTCTCTTCTCTTCTCTTCTCTTCTCTTCTTTCTCTTCCCTTCCCTTCCCTTCCCCTCCCCTCCCCTCCCCTCCCCTCCCTGCCCCTTCCCCCTCTCATCCTCTCCTCTCCTCTCCTCTTTTTTAAATTGAGAGGTGGGGAGGTAGACAGACGACTTCTGCATGTGCCCTGACCAGGATCCACCCTAGAAGCTCCCTACCAGAGGGTGCTCTGCCTGTCTGGGACCACTGCTCTGTTGCTCAACAACTGAGCTATTTAGCACCTAAAGCAAGGCCATGGAACCATCCTCAGCACCTGGGGTCAACTTAGGGTTGAACTATTTGAGCCATGGCTGTGGGAGAGGATGAGAGAGAGGAGGGAGAGACAGAGAGAGAGAGAGAGAGAGAGAGAGAGAGAAGAGGGAGGGGGAGGCGTGGAGAAGCAGATGGGTGCTTCTCCAGTGTTCCCTGACTTGAAACAAACCTGGGGCTCCACACGCCGGTCTGACACTCTGCCAACTGAGCCAGGGCCTAATTTTTCAAATTAAATTGCAATGGGATATAATTCACATGTAAATTTTAAATAAACACTTTAAAATAACAGGGACTAAAATTAATATTTTAGCCAGCTAAGAAATTAATAGCTTGCTTAACTTGATAAAATCTATCAAACCTTTAATAAACTTTAATTAATTTAAAAAATATGCCATTGATTTGAGAGAGAGAGAGAGGAAGGAAGGGAGAGAGAAAGAGAAGCATCAATTCTTTGCTCCACTAAGTTGTTTCATTTTTAGCCGTGCACTCATTGATTGCTTCTCCTGTATGCCCTGACTGGGGATCAGATCCACAACCTTGGTGTGCTGGGACATGTTTTATCCACTGAGCAACCGATCCAGGGCATTTTTAATAAACTTTAACAAACATTATATTCAAAAGGAAATATTGAGGCTTTGATTCAAAGTCAGCAAAGATGCAAGGATGCTCACTACCACTGCTTCTATTCAACATTATATTAAAAGTCTTTGCTAGTATATATATAAAAAGTAAAAAGACAAAGAAAAATAATAATTATCGGTTACTGATTTTATCTTCCACCAAAAAAGAAAAAAATAAAACCCAGAAATTATGAAATGATAATGAGTCCAGTGAAATTTCTAGATACAAGATCAATAAAGAAAAATTATTTGCATCTCTATCCATAATTGCTATCTGGACATAGGCAAGGCTTAAATAACAGAGTTTTATAATGAGATTGCTTTTTATAATAAGGATTGTGGGAAATCTTTATAAAATTTTGAGCAGGGATATTATATTGTCTTCTAAGCAAGGGTTAGAAAGGAATAAGAGTAAACATAAGGAGACCTAATTAGGAGGCTGATGTTGCATCTCAGTTACAGATGGGGATAGACTGAATAAAGGAAGTGATATAGGATGCTCTTCCCTGTGCACGAATGCAAGATAGAATCTGGAGGTCTCTTTTGTTTATAAGAAATGGTGAGAGAAAGCAAGGAGTCTAGCAGGGCTCCCAGGTTTACAGATAGTAACAACAGAGAGAACAATTGATGAGCCAGGAAACATGGGAAATGGATGCATTTATTGGTTAGGCACAAAAAAGATGAGTAGTTTAGTTGGGTATGTGAAGTTTTAAATTATCACAAGATACCAAACTGGAGATAATCCTTTTAAAAAATTGAATATACAGGTGGGAATCTGCAAAGAAAAGCCCCAGCTGGAGATACAAGTTGAGAATCTACAGTATATGAAAAACAAAGAAAGCCATAAAAGCCAGTGAGATTAATCAGAGAAACTGTGTAGCAGTTATATGATAAGAAGAAAGCCACAACAGTACTGATCCTGATTTATGATTTGTTCACAGGAAGTTGAACCTGATTAAAAAATAAAAGAAAGTGTGGTCAGAGATGTAGGAGAAAAATCATATAAACATGAAAAGAGAGATCATCACAGATTCAGTAAAAAGTTGGTGAGAAAGCAGAAATGAGAGAATTAAAGTAAGAGAAGAGACAAAGGGAAAACAAGAGGGTCTCAAATCTTTGGCCAAGGGTAAGAATAAAAAAATGTCAGAAATGATAGGCAGAACTGGCTATACAAGATTGTAAAAGGACCTTTGATTGGATTGGGGTTCCCAGTCTTCCTCATCTTTTGCAAAGTGAGAAGGGTATAGTTTAAAGTGAATTTAAATTTTCTGATGAAACATGCCAGTTTGTTTGACAAGGACACAAATTCTTAACTACTATCCTCTTTTCAAACTACTGTAAATTCTTCTAAAGTTATGTAGCATTTATTTGGCACAAAAACAAAGTTACTAATGCATTATATTTAAGTATTTCTCATTAATAGGCAATCTAAGTAAAAATTAATTTAATCCAAAATGCCAACCTGGACACTATAATTTTACTGCAATGTTAGATTATAAATCATTTGTTAAACCAGATAACCCAGAATACACATATAACAATTTTTATAATATTCTGTCTTTACTGTAATGCAAATATTTTTGGGCCTGATAATATACTCTTTTTGAACCTCAGCCTCTTTCTGCATAAAATAGGAAAAAATAATAGCTACCTCATAAACTTATGTGAATATTAGAAGAGTTAAAAGGTGTTCAACCTTTAGAAAATCTCCTTCATACTCAATTCTCAATAAGTATAAATCATTCTTAGTAATTTTTATTCTAGAATGAATGCTAACTATTTTAGAAATTAGTTTTAAAAGCTAACCATCCTCTGATAATATACCCATAGGATCTGGGTTTATAAAAATTCAATTTGATAAACCTTGGTTTCAACTCTCTCTACTACCTATCTCAGAGAGCTATGATTCACAGGTAACAATATTACACACAATAATTATTTCCAGGTTAATTACTTCAATTCTGCCAAAATTATTTCCTTTCTTAAACATTTGTATATTTGTATAGGAAATTTATGCTGTTTTGCTTTTCCACCGGCTCAACTGTCAAATTTTCAATATCTATATTTAAATATTCCAAACTTTTCATTAGGTAATCTAGCACTAGATTATTTTTCTCTTTTATTTCTGAACAGTGTGGACTAAAATAAGTTTGGCTAAAAATGTGGATATATGTTGATGTACTGTTTACATTTTTTGTATATATAAATTATATATTTTTAAAGTCAACACATCATATTGATTACTTTAAAATCTCCAAATGTTTCACAATTCAAACTTATTTGTATTTAGTTCAAATAAAACTAATGTCAGATTATTCCACCCACTTTTTTCCCCCAAATTCTATTTAGTATGACCCTCAAAGCCCAGGAAATTAGATGCATGATTACACAGGAAAGCAGATGTGCTGACCCCAATGGAGACCACAACCCATAGTCACTTGGGCTTCTGTTCTGAGCATGGGCCCTATTGAAGTTGCATTTCCACATGCCAATGACAATGTCTTTTTGCTCAAAGACTGGAATTATTTTCCATATGAAACTCCTGGACAAATGAAATTTTATTTTAAAATAGAATAGAATTGAGGACAGGCACAAAAATGAATTATCCTCCCCCCCTCCCATCCATTCATGAGAAATTAGTAATTCACTATGTTAAAACTTTTTGTTTACTTTTTATAGTCAAGAAGCAGAGTAAGATCATAAAATGTTATAAGAAATTTATATGTCATTTATTTAAAGTTGTAATCCTCAGTTCTACCTAGATAAAAGTCATTAGATTGTTACTACATTTTAAGAATTGGCAAGATCCATTTTTCTGCTAATGTGTTATTAATTTAAAAAAATTTAAACAAAATACTCTAAATTAATTATTAAAAAGTCTCTACAAAAATAATCTTAATACTCAGTACTTCTGCTGCTAGTCATTTAATATCAGAGTGAAAGCATTATATTTATTGCTCATATCACTTGTTTTTCAAGAAAAGAAAACACAAAGTTTATTACCAGCCAGATTTCTTTGTAGATTAAGTTACGCAGAGTCCCTACATTTATGTATTTCTTACAGGCCTTTTCAACCAGATCACTTTCAGCTTTGAGAATCAATTTTCCTACCAATATCATGGCTTGCTTACATACTCAACTACATAAAAATTTTACTTATGTTTCTGGGCTGTGTGTTCTAACTAATTAGTTCTACTGAATTCGAAACACTTATACAATGATGCATACAACTTAAAAAAAAAGAAAGATGCAAGATTCTACAATGTCCAGCAAGATAAACTTACTTGTTGACAACCTGATTAGCATATTATTACTTTGTACCTAAAACATCCTCCAATAATTTTACAGTTGAATTGTCTAAAACAACCACCACCACATGAACTACAATAGCAATGATAATGTCATCAATTGCATGAAGAAGATTAAATTCAATAAATACAATAATAGAAGTTTCCTAGCATTTGGCTCGTACTGGATTGGTTTCAGTTCTCTAACACAGATGCTATGGATCACAATGTAATTGTCAGAAAAAGAAAATCGGACAGCTAGATCCTATGAGCTGATTAGCATAAGGGAAATCTACACTGTGCACACAGACAAAACCTGGCTTTGCAGAACACAATGAATGTGATTGGCATAGCTGTTTGACCCTTAGTTTAAGGGGGATTCTTGTGGTTCCATTCTTCCTTTAGAGTCATGGTGTGAAATGAAGGCAGAATGCTTCCATTCTCACTCTTTCGATTCTCCTCTTCCCTGTATTAGTCAGCTTATAAAGCTTTTACTGCTAGCCCTAAGATCCTGGTTGTATGATAAAGGAGCAAATGTTGCCATTGGAAACTTTGGTTTGGCTCATTTACTGTCCGGGAAACAACTACAAAAAGAAGTGAAAGAGAAATGTACTTTGTAAGTGCTTTAAACAATGACCAAAATGATGAAAACAAATTTAACAATGAGAGTTTGTGAATTGAATAGCCAGCACTTTTCTTTTTTCTTTTTCTTTCTTTTTTTTTTTTTTGTACTTTTCTGAAGTGAGAAGTGGGTAGGCAGAGAGACAGACTCCCACATGTGCCTGTCCAGGATCCATCTGGCAAGCCCACCAGGGGGCGATGCTCTGCCCATCTAGGGTGCTACTCCATTGCAACTAGAGCCATTCTAATGCCTGAGCCATCCTCAGTGCCCAGGCCAACTTTGCTCCAAAGGAGTCTGGCTGCGGGTAGGGAAGAGAGAAACAGAGAGAAAGGAGAGGGGGAAGAGTGGAGAAGCAGATAGTTGCTTCTCCTGTGTGCCATGATGGGGAATCGAACCCAGGACTTTCACATGCTGGATCGATGCTCTACCACTGAGTCAACTAACCAGGGCTGCCAGCACTTTTCTTCATACACTCAATATCATTTCTCCTCTCAGTATAAAATGTATACTGGAACCCAGACTATCTTCTTCTACAGTGTAAAAACAGCTTACTTGCACATATCTCTGTGTCTTACTGGCACAGAGAATAAATTCACTTTTATACAGTCTACATGGTTCTATCCTGGATGAATTATAACTGACTTGGCATCAATCAACAAAAGTTCGCACATGGGCCTGGTTGAAAATTATTTGCTGAAATTTGTGCTTATAAAATAAGTAATTAAGATATATTGAACACTTATTTTATGCCAGCTTCTCTTCTGAGTGTTCCACAGATATTAACTTACTTGATTCTCCCAATAAGCCTGGAGGGAGAACTTCATATCATCTCTACTTTATAGATGAGAGCATAGAGAGGCACAGAGGAAAAGATCTCCATGCTCATACGTGGTCAAATTGGAATTCAAAACCAGTCAGTCTGCCTTTAAGGTCCATTTTCCTGACTACTGTGTAGACATGCCAATATAATAGATCTCATTTAAGAGATAGTATGGCTCTGTGGAACTGAGTTTCTTATGGGTAAGCATCTAGTCTTGAGCAAATTGGTTCATTTTACTGGGACTCAGTTTTTCCATCTGTAAGCTAAGGGCATAATTCTAAGAGGGAAGAACAGGTATAATTTACCTATGCATGTATATTTTGGTCTAATTGTATATTGCATACATACAGTTTGCATACATTTTTTTTTTAGATTGAATTCTGATCTTCCCTTATCTACTCTGTTTTATGTTTTGTTTTGTTTTTTTACAGCAATAAAAAGTGCCATAACTGCAACTTTCTGGACAAACAAAATGTTCTTTATTTTCTCTTTGTACCC
This sequence comes from Saccopteryx bilineata, assembly GCF_036850765.1. Lineage (NCBI taxonomy): Eukaryota > Metazoa > Chordata > Mammalia > Chiroptera > Emballonuridae > Saccopteryx > Saccopteryx bilineata. Next base: position 79,932,913 of record NC_089495.1, read on the forward strand.
ACTTTACAAATGATAAGTGAGTTCATCTTTTCCCTCTGACTTTGCTACATTTCTTCTGTTAATTTATATAGTTTTTATCTGCATGTTTGAAATTTGCTGGTGATTAGATTATCTAAATTCTATGTTCCAATGAGAAAAAAAATTATGCCATATAACACTATGGATAACATGTCCAACGCTGTTCTTACAGTATAACCTTCTTTACATCATAGAGAAGATAATGAGCTCCTAAGAGAATACCACAAACCACTACAATGAAGAGAGGCACTCTTCCTCATGGAGCATGCCCACACCTTTCTTCCCTCTCAGGCAGGCATCTTCTAATCTCTAAGGGTCCCCCCATGTCTTGCAACCAGGGGAGCAGTGGGCAGCCACAGCTCATTCTGGGCTAACCCCCTGAACCTCTCTGCAAGGTCCCTTTTCTTTGACTCCCCAGTGAGCCAAAGCTGCCCCGCCTAGGCTCTCTCCTCGTTGGTTCTTCTGACTTAAGCCCTTCCCTGTTTCACTGTCCCTAGCTTTAATAATGTACTCTCAAAATCACCTGGACTCGTATCGTGAAATCGTTCCTGCACAACGTCAAGAACCCACAAACTACAAGGCAGACCCTCTCTGGGCCAGTTCCTGTCTGGTTACCATATCCAGAGTAAAGCTTAGAAACATTCATGCTAATAAGACTCTCCTAAGTCTTATATCAAGCACAAAATCATTCATAAATCATTTATAGTTCCACTTTAGTTTAAAAAAAGAAAAAAACTTACAAATGCGGAAATTTAAAGATACAATAATCATATTCTAAAACAATTATCTGAGAAGTCAAAGGGAACCAAAAAAAAACAAAGTAATAATCATTTAGTAAAGATATGTTTCAGGTTATGATAAATGTTCATTAAAACTCCTTGTTAGAATTAGAGGAAAGAGAAAAAATGATTTTAAATCCACTTACATTTTAGAACAGTTATTCAATAACATTTAATAATAAAACATATAATTGAAGAAAATTAAAATGAATTAAAATTTTTTTAATTTTAATTTATTGTTTACACAAATTCAAGTGTCCCACCAAATACATTCCCCCACCCCTGTGTTCCCCTCAACATCCTCCTTGCTCCCCTCGCTCAACACCCTCTCCCCTTCCCTCCAGGATTTGCTTTCTTGCTCTCAATAACGTTGTGTTTTAAAATATATTATTTAATATGTATTAAAAATATATTAAAATAATATATAATATAATATATATAATTAATATATATATATAATTTCACCAATCTCTTTCCCTTCTCTGATCCCATCCTTTCATCCCCTTCCCCTCTGTCCGCTTTCCCTCTGGTCCCTTTGATCCCACCTCTGCCTCTATTTCGCTCCTCAGTTCACATTGTTCATTAGAGTCCTCAAATGAGTGAGGTCAGATGATATTTTTCTTTCTCTGCCTGGCTTATTTCACTTAGCATGATAGTTTCCAGGCCCATCCATGCTGTCGCTAAAGGTAAGATTTCCTTCTTTTTCATTGTGCATATGTACCACAGCTTTTTAATCCACTCGTCCACTGACAGACATTTGGGCTGTTTCTAGATCTTGGCCATTGTGAACAATGCTGCAATAAACATAGAGGTGCAAAAAATTTTTATATTTTGATGAATATTAATGAATATTTTAACATTAATCTTGTTGTTCTAACCAGCAACAATAACTCTCTATTATTCTCTACCACATTAATACAAAACCAAAGAAAAATAAGAAAGTAAGCCTTTTCTCACTTCTTTGTTCATTCTTTTGAATCAAATTTTCCTCAACTGCCATTTTTAAAGGAGCTTGTATAACCCCCAGCAACACATTGGGCTTAAGGGTTTACTTCTTTATATCACTTTATGTATCCTAGGCTGCTTTGAGTAACACTTTCTTAGGACGTGAACATGTGATAGGGACTTGGGGGAAAATCTTGTTACACTTCTGTGATATATACCATACAAGAACCTTATATCTTCAACTCATCAGTTGGTATTAAAATAACTCATCAATGTTTTCACCTGGGCCTTTCTTTTGTGTGTATGTGTGTGACTGTGCAGTGTAAACTTTGAAATCAGTAAAATATTTTATAAATTATATTCATTATTGGATTCCCTACTATATTTGTAGCAATGTTTTTTTTAAAGCTGTTGCTTAGAATTTTTTCAACTTTCATTTAAAATAATTATTGATCATATTCAGATTTCAACATTTCACATCTGCTTGCTATAACTGTATCTCCGCCTGTCTTGCTTGCCTCATTTCTGTTTCATTCCATTTTATTTTGTACACAGCTACTGGATACAATAGTATAAATTAGATATTGTGATCTTGTCACGTGAGGTTGCTTCTAGATTTTCACGATTCTGAGTAAAGTTGTTAAACATTGTGCATAGATTTGGGTGTTAATAAAAGTTTACATTTTCTTTAGTGAAATACTTAGATGTGTGATCTTTGGTACATATATTGAGTGTATGATTATCTAGCTTTATAAGAAACTGCCAAATGGTTTTCCAAAATGGTTGTGCGGTAAGCACTCCACCCAGCAGTTCCTGAGAGTTCCAGTTGCCTTCCATCCTTTGCAGTACTTGATATTGTCTGATTTATTTTAAATAGCCATTGTGATATATATAGTAGTATCTCATTGTAATTTTTTTGAAACATTTTTATTAAAATTTTATTTTCAATTCCAGTGTACATTCAATTTTATTTTGTATTAGTTTCAGGTGTACAGCATAGTGGTTAGGCAATCATATACTTTACAAAATATTGCCCTTGATGTTCCAAGTACCCACCTGGCTCCATACATAATTATCCAATATTACTGATTATGTTCCTTATGCTTTACTCTACATCCTCGTGGCCATTTTGCAATTATCAATCTGTACTTTTTAATCCTTTCATCTTGTCATTTTAAAAATAGTTTATTTGTGATATGATTGATATCAAATAAACTAAGTCTTTACCACATGGGATCTTCATTTCTTTATATAGACTCATATTTACACTTGTTATCATTTTAATTCTGAAAGAATGACTTTCTCTAAGACTTCCTGCAGTATGGGACTCCTGAAGACAAATCTTTTCAGCTTTAGTATGCCTACATTTTAGGAAGAAATTTTCCCTGGACATAAAATTCTATGCTGTCTGTTTTTTTCCTTTTTTTCTTTTAAAAATTTAAATATGCTACCTGTTATTTTTTTACTTGTATTTCAAAAAAATAACCTGCTGATATCTTCTTTTTAATGAATATATTTTCCAATTACAATTGACATACAATATTATGTTAATTTTAGATGCGCAATATAGTGATTAGACTTCTATATACCTTACAAAGTTACATCTTGATCTTTGTTTCTCTGTTTATAATGTATTCCCCTTCCTGCCTGTGGCTTTTAAGATGTTCTCTTGGTCATTCATTTTGAGCAATTTGATTATGATGTGCCATAGTACAGTGTTCTTTACTTTTTTGTTCAGAGTTCTTTGAGGATTTTGGAACCGTGAATTTATAGTTTTCATAATATTTGAAAACTTTGCAGTCACAACTTTATTAATTATTTTGCTATTACTCTCTACTTTCCTTTAGAAAATTTAATTACATGTGTTTTAGATCTCTTTAAATTGTCTTACAGCTTACTGATTCTCGTGTTCATTTTAAAAAATTATTCTCTTTTCTGTTTTATTTAGGATATTGCTAGCTTCAAGTTTATTATACTTTGTCTTCAAATTTATTCATCTTCTGCAATGTCTAATCAGCAATTAATTTCATCTAATGTAATTTTTATCTTACACAGTGTAATTTTCAACACTAGGAATTTGATTTGGGTCTGTCTTTCACTATTTAGAAAAATATCTATTGAATGTTTGAATTTAACTTTTTGAACATATGGAATGCATAGTTTTAATGTCAAGTTTTGCCTATTCTAACACCTGGGTCAGTTTGGGATTAGTTTTGATGGTATAATTTTTTTCTTTGAGCATTTTCCTGTTTCTTTGTATGTCTGGTAAAATTTTATTGGTTGTCTTATAAACTTTAGCTTGGCACAACTTTGGTATTTTGACATTATTGTAAAATTCTTTAACTTTTTCCTGAAATTCAGTTAAGTTGATTCTTTCAAATTTTGCTTTTAAGATTCATAAGGTAGGACCACATTGGGGCTTAGTGTAGGATCAATTATTACCACTGATGTAAGACCCTTTTGTGTGCTCCACGCATGAGTTTTTCCAGTCTAACAGGTGAGAATAGGCTCTTTTCCCAGCACTCTCTGAATAGAAAGCGCTCATCTTCTCATCTTTTTAGGTGTTTCTTTTCCCACTTTATGTAGTTTTGCCAAATGTATCTGGCATCTATTCTCAGGTAAGTATTGGAAAGGACTCCTCTCCAGATATCCAGAGTTCTTTTTTTCTGTTTCTCCTCTCTGACACTTCAAAAATCTTTATCTCTGGTCATTCCTCAATTGAGAGTTTTCTGGCTAAATCTATATATTTTTTTCCTGTATACCAAGTGAAATCCCTGGTTTAAAAAAATAAAAATAAAAAAGGTGATAGTGGTTCAACATATCATCACATCCAACAAAGAGCAAAACTTTCCAAGAACTCAAGAGTCCCTTCTGAAGCATCATTTCATGAATTTGCTAGCTCCAAGACAGAAAGGAGATAGATTTTCAAACTTTTTTCAAGAAAACTAAAAAATGTAATATCTTAAAAAGGCAAGGACTTAGTCCTCAGAGAAAGAGATCCTGGGATTAGAGCAGCTGCAGTCCCAGAGGTGAAGGTCTCGAAGGAGTCAGTTTCAGGGCTCTAGAAACCACATTTGACTTGAGTCTGATGATGGCAGAGCTTTATGACCAGGTTTTCTTCAGTTCCAGGGCTAAACATAGGAAAAATAGATAATATTCTACAAAAAGGAGAGTTATGCATCCACATAATTTACCTGCCTTCATATCAATCAAATAACTCTCCCAACCTTTACCCCTATAGATGTCTGAAGATGTGGAATTAGACAATCTCAGGATTTATGTAATAAAGCCAGCTTAGGTAAAAAGGATTAAGTAATGATCCCCTTACACAAAACAGTGAAACCTACCTTAGTCAAAAGGCCAAGAAGCCATCTTGACTTGGAGAGGTGAATGCACAGTGCATTGCACATATGATGTATTATAGGATGGTACAGCTGAAACTCATTAACCAATGTCACCCCAACAAATTCAACTTGAAAATAAATAATAAAGGATAGTTGATTAATAACAGCAATAACAACAACAAGAACAGTGTGACTTAATTCCTTACCTTTACTAAAAAGAAAGTAAAGCCTGACCAGGAAGTGGTGCAGTGGATAGAGTGTTGGACTGGGAAGTGGAGGACCCAGGTTTGAGACTCTGAGGTTGCCAGCTTGAGTGCGGGCTCATGTGGTTTGAGCAAGGCTCACTAGCTTGAGCCAAAGATCGCTGGCTCAAGCAAGGGGTCACTCTGTCTGCTGTAGCCCCCTGGTCAAGGCACATATGAGAAAGCAATCAATGAACAACTAAGGAGCTGCAACGAAGAATTGCTGTTTCTCATCTTTTTCCCTTCCTGTCTGTCTGTCCCTATCTGTCTCTTTCTCTGACTCTGTCAGCCACACAAAAAAGGAAGTAAAATGCTCTTCTTTGGAAACCTACTAGTCTAAGAGAAAAAGTATATAATATATAACTACAGATATTTGGAAGTCCCTCAGTAAAACAGTGAAATCCCAACACTTCCCCTATGGTAAGGTTAACCAGTCTATAAACCCCCATCATGAACACTCTGTGATGACTTATTTTTTACATATGAAATAACAGCTCATCATTGGTCCTCCTCTTTGTAAGTTAGAGAAAAATATTATCATGAAAATCAGAATAAAACAAAGTAACAAACAGCACAAAAATCAATATTTTGAAACATGAAACACAATGAAAGGGAAGATTCAGAGAAATTATAATTTAGTCTCATAACAATAAAGTATACTACTTATTCATAGAACTGAAACAAAATGCTATAAAATACAAAAATCTAGACTATAAAAGATTGTTTTCCACTGATATTTTAGTAGAGGAAGTTGAGAATTCTGAAGGAAAATAGGGCAAAATAATTAAGAAATGGAAAATCTGAAAGAAATGAGAAGACAGAAGATTAATACAGGAGGGCTTATAGATCATTAAGAAGAGTTTGAGAATGATAATAGAGAAAATGTAAAAGAGGAATTTATCAAAAAAATTTTACAAAATAAATAATTTAGATTAATTAGATGGACAGAGAACTCAGGACAATTAATTGAAAAATTAATATGAAAAAGTACTCTTGAAAGTTTTAAAACATCAGGGCAAAAGATATAAATCTTAACATACATATTCATATATACATACACATAGTTTATCCTTATTTTTCATGAATTCTCTACTTGTGAACTTTCCTATATGATAAAATTTATTTATAACCCCAAATCAATATTCCTTGTGCTTTCTGATGATTTTTGCAAGTGCACTTTTAAAAAAGTTGTGTCACTCAATGTGTATGTTTTTGTTTCATCTCCATAGTGTAAACAAGTGTGCTATTCACGCTCTATTTAGTATTGTGTTTTTCTCAATTTTTGCTGTTTGTTGGTGGGTTTGATGTTTAAAATGCTACCAAGCTTAGTGCTGAAGTGCTGTTCAGAATTTCTAACAGCAAGAAAGCTCTGATGTACCTTACAGAGAAAGTACATGTTAGATAAGCTTCATTCCATGATTTATTATTTTGACTGTAATTCAATGTTAATAAGTCAACAATATATTTTAAATACAGTGTCCTCAAACAGAAATACACATAAAATAAGATTTTATATTTATTAGTTGATGAAAATGTGAGAAAAATAATTTTTTCGGTACTTAATTTTAAGGTGGTTCCTTGCATAAATAACCAGAACCGTGAGTAAAAAATATAAATAAGACATAAGGTGTACATGTTTGTCAAAATTGGTCTAACTATATTTTTAAAATGGTACATTTTATTATATATGGATTATACTTCAACAAGTAGATATAAAGAAATTGGAATATGTGGACTCTAGGAATTATAGAATCTAGAATAGAAGAAAAGCAAAGGGAATTTCTAGAAGAGTCCTAGTATGATGAGGTGGCAGCAGGCCCAGAACTCTCTGATCATATATGAGAAATGTAGTATAGCTTAGCAGCAATATCTTAAAAAACTAATAATTAAAATATAAAAGAACTGATAAAATATCAGAAATATTGGATCTCATATGAGAGGAATTTATACTACCATTGAAGTGTTTGAGGATACATTAATGATAATTATGTAGAAAATAGGTTATCTGAATTAACTAGAGAATTACTAATTCTGAAAAAAATAAAAAGAGTATAAGAAAGCACATATAGTCCTATTTCACCATCTGATAAAATTTTAAATAATTGTAAAACACATAATAATTAGTTGGAGATACAGAATTGGAATTCAAAGTACCTATCCTAGAAATATATAAATTTTATTAACATTTATTTGTAATTATAGAATTGACATTTAATACCCTGCTTTAAAATATGATAGTACCATCTCTCATGTTCTTAAGCATTCTTAAATATATCTTAATAAATATAATGACATTGTTCCATGTTTTTATTTTTTTACTGAATTTGAGGATTTTTTATTATTTGGGGTCAGATAATTACAAAATTAATCAGAGTTCGCTAGAGGAATAGAATTAATAGGCTATATGTATATTTTAGATTTATTATAGGAATTGGCTTACTTAGTTATGAAGCGTGAGAAGTCCCCTTATCTGACATCTGCAAGCTGGAATCCTGGAAAACCAGGGGTGTGAATTCTAGTCCCAGTCAGAAGGCCTGAAAACCATGAGGGTTGATGATGTAAGTCCCATATAAAGGGCAGGAGAAGAATGATATCTCAGCACAAGCAGAAGACAAACTGTTCCTTCCTCTGTCTTTTCGTTCTGTTTAGGCCCTGAACAAATTAGATGATGCCACCCCACACTGAGAAGGGCAGTCTGCTTCACTCAGTCCACCAATTCAAATTCTAATCTTATCTAAAATAAAATAAAAAAAGACTTTCACAGACATACCCAGAAATAATATTATACCTGAGTAACCAGGACCCAGATAAACTGATGGGTAAAATTAATCATCACAAGTTAACTCCTTGTCAACCTGGTGTCCATATGTATCTCATTCCCTTTGGCAAAGGATAGAAAAAGAGTAACATTATAAATTTTTGGTAGTGTACCAGGGTCTTTCTACAAAGGGACCCAGCCTCCTCTTTATTCAAGGGGTTCTGAGTCTATAAACTGGCTTGAGTCTGGGCACTGAATGATTAAAGTCTGCTTTTTACCCTGGCTGGTTGGCTCAGTAGGAGTCCTGGGTTCGATTCCCAGCCAGGGCACACAGGAGAAGCGCCCATCTGCTTCTCCACCCCTCCCCCTCTCCTTCCTCTCTGTCTCTCTCTTCCCCTCCCGCAGCCAAGGCTCCATTGGAGCAAAGATGGCCCGGGCGCTGAGGATGGCTCTGTGGCCTCTGCCTCAGGTGCTAGAATGGCTCTGGTTGCAACAGAGCGATGCCCCAGATGGGCAGAGCGTCGCCCCCTTGGTGGAAGTGCCGGGTGGATCCCGGTTGGGCACATGTGGGAGTCTATCTGACTGCCTCCCCGTTTCCAACTTTGGAAAAATACAAAAAAATAAATAAATAAATAAAAAATAAATAAAGTCTGCTTTTTGAATCATGTTAGACTTATCCATTTGGCTTAGAACTTTTCTGCTTACACATATCATGTGGGAATTTTGTAGGCTTCCTATCTATTTCACTTCTAAGAAACCTTGATCAACTTTGGTCTGCATTTCTCACACTATTCTGATTGCTGCTTTGACTCTGCCATCCAATACATTAACCAGACACATTTGCCTTTGGCAGTTGGGTGCTGCCACTTGGCTCCTGCTACCCTCGAACCAGTTACTCCCATTGCGTATATTTTTCTCAATTCAGTGACTGTAGTTCCCATTGTAAAGTCTGGACTGCATAGAAGTGAGAGCACAGAGCTCTTCAAGGATGTCAGGGCTTCCTTCACAATTTTCTTTCTTACTGTTTTGGTGAGACACATGTCTCCTGGACCTTTCCAGGATAGGCAAGCAGGCCTTGTATGACAAATCTACTCTGTCATTCCTATTTTCCTAAACCTTTCAATCTCTTCCTCCACATTAAACCAAGGCAGGACTACCTTCCAATTCATTGACTGTGCGTCACCTTTTGGTTTATATTTCAGCCTACCAACCAAACTGTTAAGTAAGGTGACCAACTTTTTACAATGAAAAGGAGGACAAAAATAAATTGAAGAAAACAATGTCGTAAATAAAAGAAACATTATTCATTGCAACAATAATACACTATAATATGATAAATGAATAATAAAAACATTTGTAATATTTTATTTTGTAATTATGCTTAGATGCCTATTAATTTTTAATAATTGTAAGGAAAACTCATTTACATACAAATACTTCGTATCACACGCAATGGATTGACTCTGCATCGATCAAATACGGACATTTACAGATTAGTCTTCCAATATCAAAAAGGAGGACATGTAGGAGGAAACTTTTCGAGGAAGGACAGAACTTACAAAAGAAAAACTGTTCTTCCTAAAGGAGGACGTTGGCCACTTTATGTTAGGAGGTCTTCAAATTTTTGAGCTACAACAGTAAATGCAAAATTTCTACTTAGTGAGCCCATACTGATAAATATGGCCTCATCCAAATTATATTTCTTCCACCATTATCCTACACCTTCATTTCCATTCCTGTACATGTCTCTGGATTTGTGCTTTGATAAACCAGAGAAGTCAAGAAGTTTATTTTGGAGTGTAGCATGTCCTCTCATGGGTCAAACTTTGTACCTCAACTTTAGGAGCCTGTTGTGATCTGAGACTGGTTATAGGTCTGGAGGCAAAGAGGAGTGCTGGGAGTAGGTCCAGAGAAGAGTCAGCATTGTCTGGCATGGCCAGTGCCTCAGGGGAAGCCATTGCATTTTCCTCAGGCACTGCAGTGTTTATTCCGGCAGACTGGGGTGGAAAGTCAGATACTATTGGGGTTGGGGATGCTGCTGCGATGGAGTATATGGAGACCACTTCCACTAGAGCTGATGAGGTCTCTTCCACTGGCAAAAAAGACTCTTGAGAATTTAGGGGCTCAATGTCCCCAGCTTCATTTAGGTCATCTCATATCTCTCCATTTCAAATGACCAGATCATCTTCTTTCCCAAATAATGCCCCTATTTTAACAGTCTACTGTTAAAATCTACTTGTAGGGTGTAAACACCCTATAAGACCAGGAGCTCAAGTTGGGTCACAGGATTAGAGTCTGTATTTGACTTTCAGTAACTTTAGTCCTGTAGCTACAGTAGCGAAAGATCTTCTTCAAGGCACACATAGAAGAAGCCTTCAGGTCATTTTTATGCCTGAGCTGGGAATTCAAATCCCTGAGCTGATACTATTCTCTCATCATTTTGTCCACAGACATTAGGAGCAAGCAGCCAACCTTATTATGTTTAGGACTTTTCTAAAAATATTTGAAAGTATCATATACAGTCATCCAGCTCAATGCTTTTTATAGGTAGTTGATTAGGAGTATCCAATGTAGATATTTTGCATATCTCTATTACTAATGTATGTCATAGACTAGTAGTGCTGTGTTTACTACTAAAAAATAGTTTTTAGCATATTTAAATCCAATCAGATTAGGAAGCTAATTCCAGAAACCTCAGAATCAATCCAGCAAATTTATTCTTACATTTTACATTTTTTAAAAAACCACTCTTAGCTCCAAAATGTGAGTCACTCATTGTTTTCCAGAGTAAAAGAATAGCTACCATCTGCCAGCTCCAGACCAAGGAAAGCCAGTGATGTAATGTCAAGTCTGAAGATTTGAGAATTAAGAGTGCTAATCTAAACCAAAGATAGAAGACTGCTGTCTCAGTTTAAGCAATCAAGCAGCAAGAGGAATTTTGCCTTTTTCTGCCTTTTTGTTCTAATCAGATCCTGATGAATTGGATAGTGTTCACCCATATGGGGAGGGCAGTATTCTTTACCTAGCCTCCTAACTCAAATGCTAATCTCATCTGGAAACACCTCAACAACACACCCAGAAATAATGTTTAATCTAGGCAACCAGTCAAGTTGACTCATAAAATTAACTGTTACACCTACCAATTGTTTTTTTTTTTTTTATCTTTTTAAATCATCCTTCAATAACTTGCACTCTTCACTTTTGTCAAAGGATATTCTAGATATTTTTTTGTTCTGCCTCTTTCTTTTTATGTGGAACAAAGTTATTAGAAATAACCTTCTTTTCCTGTTTACTTCCTTGGGCTGCCTGTCCTTCCAGCCTTCAGTCACATCTACACTTTGCATGAAATCTTTCTCAGAACCAAGGGGGCGGGGGAGGGTGACAATACAGAGTCAAGCCCTTAGCCCGGCTCCAGTTATTTCATGTATCCTGTCTGTTATCTTAACTTGGACAGTTAGAGTCTTGAAAGCAGAATACTCTATTTTGGTTTTTTTTTTATTGTATTTCTTTATTGAATGTATTGTACTACTAGACATATAAATCCAATGATTGATTAATTCACAAGCTAAAGGTCCTAACAGTTTGGGGAGGGAAAAAACCAGCAACAATTGCCAGGGATTGTGGTATTTAAGTCTCTCCTATGCTGTATTCAGGAAAAGAATTGTAGACAGGTTGGGTATTATAAATGTTACCAGTATTCTGAAATAGGAGAACGCTGAAGGCTATTCAGGCTTGAATAGTAAGTTATGCATTTAGGGGTCAGTCTTATCCTTATGAAACATTTTATAACAGATTTTAGCTGTCTTATATCCTCTGAAATGAGAAAGTATAACATATGAAATTAGTCTGTTGTTATAACCACCTAGTTATTTCCTTACAACTATAAATAATTTATGTCCTAGATTCAGTATTGTATTTCATTTAGTGGAGTTTAGCAAATAGAATATTATTTTACTCTTATCTATAAATCAGGGAAATAAACAAAACTGCATGCTTAAACTGATTATTTCAAAGTAATTTTTTTTTCTAATCTTTATCTTTAAATCCTTGCCTAAATTGTCCAGGAAGTAGATTTACTAAAATCAGAAAGCATTTGGCCAAAGCAAACTGCCCTCTGGCAAATAAAGACATTGGTGCCAAGGGACACTTTAAGGGGCCTTTCTTCTTGCATTTGTGCTACTGTGTGAAGTTATTTGATTTAAAGGCTTGTATTTTTCCCTCACATTGTTCTTCTGTACCAAGTTGTAAAAATCTCTAACTCTTCTTAATTTTCCTCTCATTTCTCATGATTGCATGCTGATTTCTATACATTTTGATTAAGTTACTATATGTGACTTTATTTTTTCCAATTCTATTTTGCTTTCTGAACTGTATGAAAGAGAATCTAGCTAATGAGTACAAGAGAACCAAGTGCTTTATAGTTACTTATCTCTGTGGTGATTCCACATCCTGTAGTGCTTAGGGAAGTCCCAGTTTATGCCTCTTTTCCTAGCATATTTATTAAATATATCCTTTTCAATCTCTAAAATGTCTGGGTTTAATAGGTAAGTTATTATGGTTTGTCTCCTCATAGAGCATATAGGTGAGGCACTACATGTGTGTTCTTTCACAACTGCTTGGCGAAATATTTATCTGAGAGCAACACTAAAGCAATGACAAAGAATAGGAAGAAAAGAAAATCCAGCCCATTTTCTTTTTTTATTAGTGAGAGGTGGGGAGGCATAGAGACAGACTCCACCATGAGCCCCAACTGGGATTCACCTGGCAAGGTCCCTATCTGGTGATGCTCAGCCCATTTGAAGCCACTGCTCCATTGCTCGGCAATCGAGCTATTTTAGTGCCTGAGGTGAAGCCATGGAGCCCATCCTCAGTGCCCAAGGCCAACTTGGTTGACTCATTCAAGCCATGACTGCAGAAAAAGAGGGAGGGAGGGAGAGAGAGAGAGAGAGAGAGAGAGGAGGGAGATAGGTAAAGCAGATGGTTGCTTCTCCTGTGTGCCCTGACTGGGAATCGAGCCCAGGACTTCCACACGCCAGGTTGATGCTCTACTGCTGAACCAACTGGCTAGTGTCCAGCCCATTTTTTTATCATTGAAATGTGTAACATCACTATGGCCATTTACACTTTTTGGTTTATTTCTTGGATATATTTGTTGAGGTAGTAATTTACACATAGGATTTTCTTTAAAAGAAGGATAATGCACAAAGAACATTGCTTATCACTGAATACTAGTTAACAGAATGAGATATGGAAGAAATTTGTATTACAATTTTTATGTTTATTTGTTAATGCTCTTGAGTTGATTGGGAGAAATAACTGGGAAAACTGTTTCAGTTCCACAGAATGTACAACATACTTTATGTACACAGAATGTAGCTCTAAAAAACAAGAGCTACATTACCATAAGAAAAAAAGCAGAAATCCAAGGTATAATCTGCTAAAGGAGCTTGGGTAGACCTCAAATGTCACTATCACCACTGTTATACATAGGTGCAGGACTAAGAGAAGGCACATAAAGTAGAATGACAGTAATATCAGCTATGCAGTCAATTTAGCATGCTCCTTCTTCTGACTTGTAATCTATGTGTGCATGAGCCTATTCAAGAAAGTACTGGACTCCTCATAACTTTATAACAAAGCATAATTTGGAAAAAGTAGCCTGAGGAATCCTTAGGCAGCTAAAGTAGGAAACTGCCTTTGTAAATTTAAGCCAGATAATAAGTAGGGTTATATATTCCCAATATTTTCAATCTTTTCTAAAATCTCTACTACCGTTCCAAAACTACATTTATTGACATTGCTCAGCAAAGACACTTTTTAAAAATATTCACCTTTACAGTAAATTTTATATTCTCATTATATTTTAACTGTGGAAAATTTTCTGACCTAGTTTAATAGGTCAGAATAATAAGCATTCACCAAAGATGCTTAGTGATTGCATCCTTAAATAAATAGGTGATAATATGCTCTAGGAATATAAAATGATCTCTGGTAAGGCAAGTATCCCAAGCAGCTCATCATTATGCATATAACCCACTATTTTCAATTATCCATGCCACTGGTTTGCTACTTTAGCATGACTAATAAAAAGTTATTATTATTGTTGTTTCTTATTTTTTCTCTATTGAATTACAACTAGGACTTCACAAAGAAAATGGACGATTCACATCATCACTAATTACTATTGTCATTGATTTATTTGAAGCTGAAGATACAGAATTACCACACTTTGGTGAACATTTTAGTTTTGAAATTAAATATGCCTAGTATGTTTTTCAGGGCTTAGAATACACCTATTAGACATCATTGATATTTTTTTTAATCTTGTTAAAAGAATCATCTTCTGTGGATAATTACTTTAGATGCATATTTACTATGTGTGGCAGATGCTGCTAATTGGCTACCAAGTAGCCATTCCACTCCTCATTTTCATCTTATACAAACTGTGTTTAAACAGATGATGATCAGAAATCCCTTAGTCCTATGAAAGTGAAGACCCTGGCCCAACTCCATTATTACACCACACCAAGGGAATGAAATCACTATTCTGGGATAACAATTGCTTTAGCTAAACTTTGGTCAAGTATAGAGATATGACAGAATTCTAAAAAAGTGAAACAGAAGAAATCTGTGTCCCATGCTCCCTATCCAAAATAATGGAAAAAATTCATGGGTAGAAAATATTTTACCTCATACCCCTTGTTTCCTTCTTTCCTTTTTCCCTCCTTTCCTCCCTCCCTCCTTCCCTCCCTCCCTCCCTTTCCTCCCTTCCTCCCTCCCTCTCTCCCTTCCCCTTCCTTCCTTCCTTCCTTCCTTCCTTCCTCCCTTTCTCTCTCTCTCTCTCTCTCTTTCTTTCTTTCTTTTCTCTTCTTTTTTCTTTCCTTTTTTTAAATTTTTGAGAAGCTGGAGGTAGTATAGTCATATTTCAACCACAAGGCAAAAGTTATTAAGTCAAAAATCTTACATAATAGGATGCCAGAACAAAGAGAGAAAAATGGTTTGGACCCTTAATGACATCACTTAGATACTGAACCATATCTGCATTGTTTGTTTTGCACAAGTTTTAGCCTTTTGTTGTTGTTGTTGTTACTTGTTACTGGAAGCCATTTTTTAAAAATAAAAACTTTAAACAAGTTGTCTATCTTCATTAATTCTAGAAGGTTCTATTAAAAAATATTGACTCTCATTCCTGGTTATCCTCTGTTTGTTTGTAATCTTTAGTTCCGATTTTCTCTAAGCTCAGGAACCAATCTCATCCATAAGCTAAGAAAGTATAAGATTCAATAGGCCTCTTACTGACATTTAAATTTAAGTGAATGTTACATGCAGATTCCAAAATAAGCTTTGATTTCTGATTCTAGTGGCCAGATTTTTTTGGTTTCTCCTCTGCAAATGAACTTCTCTGTATAGAGTAGGATCCAAGGGCATGAGCTAGTTTCAAGTCCTTACTCTGTCATTTATTACATTTATGAATTGAGCACATTAGGAACTTTTATAGGATCTTGCTTTCCTTGTCTGTACATTTAGATACTGATATTGCTAGAGATAAATATAAAGGTAAAATGAAAATGTGCTTAGCTCAGTGTTTGGTACTATGACTCAAAAATCCAATAAGCATGAATATCAATTTTGAGCACTGACCATGTAGAGGCTAAGGGAGATTGGGTGAATCATTCAAGATCTTACAGATAGTAGGAACCCAGAAAAAGAAAGATTAAAGCTGTTGTCGCTATAAACCGGATTTTTATTGTTTCCTTCTACCACACTATCCTACTTCTGCATTTACTGTTAATAAGATTACTTATTTCTGTTATTTTTCTGCAAGCATCTTTCCCCTCCTGCCATCTTTCATTTCCATCCTCACTTTTTCCCATCATTGAGAGGAAGATCACTTGGTATCAATTCTCTCAGCTACTTGGTACAAAAATTCCCAAGAGCACTGAAATTTGGAGACTACAGAGTATGACACTTAGTAGTCATTTGCATTGCCATCTTCTTAAAAAAATGATAGTTTTTGTTTGTTTGTTTGTTTGTTTCTTTTTACATTTAGAATAATTTTTTTTGTTTTTGGTGTGCTGAAACCCTGAAGTGCTATTGTTTGGAATAAATCTTCTTTGTTCTAGTTTCTTTTAATTGCTCTTTTGAGAGCCATGAAGAAATGGGGGATAATAGCTATTCATGATGATTCCCTCTGTAAGGTGGTAAAGGATTAAAAACACAGAGACCTTTCCCCTTTTGCACCCAAATTTTATTCTTTTACATCTGGTGCCTTGTGAAACTAGTAGCAAGCCCTGAATGAATGATTGTTGCACCATCATTAACATAATGCCCATGTGTAGATTTATCAGCAGCCTTTCATTTGATAAACTGTTGGCATGTAAATATTTCCTTGAAGAAATTTCAGTCCAGCTGCTTTTGTTTACAAATCTATCAATGGTTAAAACCATTGAATGTATTTTGCCTGTTTCTGAATTATAATTACACGTCTAATTGTGAATTAATTATAAAGGAAGAAGACAAAACTACACAATAAATATTTCCCCATTTCTGGACTAATGCCAGGTTTCCCCATATTCATGAAATGTAGATCTTACTCTCACATGCCATAGTCTTACCTTCTTTGCATTTGTATGTACAGGTAGTTAGACAAAAGGAATTTGAAAAATTATTTGATTCTCAGGAAGACTGCTTATTCCCTTGCTTTACTGTCTTTATACTGCTTAATTGTTCCAAGGCTTTAATTAAGATTAGATTTTGATATGCCAGTCACACTAACATCTAAACTGATCTGAATATTGAATATCTGTCACTTTCTAATGTTTTCATCCCATGCAATCTAACTGATACTACAATTGTGTTGTTTTCCTGCTTTCTTCCATGAACTATAGCAACCACACATATGAATTTACAAATTAATATAAATGGTGAAAAAACACCAGGCCATGGGGCTGTTACTGTTCATTTGTGAGTTCACCTGCAATACAATTATAGTGATGGGAAGAGATCATCTATCCTACTCAGACCACCTAAATGGCATCTCATAATTCATTGTGCCTGTAACACAACAGACATAGAGTGAATGAGTCACAGAGGATAGCCTGTGGAAGCTGGTGTGTGTGTGTGTGTGTGTGTGTGTGTGTGTGTGTGTGTGTGAGAACATGTGCCAAGGGGGCAAATCTGAGAGAACCAATTTTACACAGTAGTCCCCCACCTTTGCCTCTGAGTGCTAAAGGAGGGAATGTGAGACTTGGCAGAAGGCGCCTGCAGTGGGAGGTCAAAGGTAGAGCACTCCTAGTTTAGAGAAAGAGCTTTGATTGCTTCTTATTTCAGAAAGCTGCTACTTTCTAGTCCTTCAAGTGGTCCGCAGAAACTTATTAGCAAGACTTTTATTCAACCTTAGATCCCAAGGTACAGAGTGCCTAGCACAGGATAGGAGCCCAATAAATGTTTATGGCACTGTGGAATTAAGCTGAAGATCTGAACGGATTTTCTCTGACAGTAACTAGCCACACCACAAGCATGGTGGTCTCTCTGTGAAGTAGGCAGAGCTCTAGAGCCCATTTTGCCCTTGTCTCGGCCACTTATCTTATAGGAGCCAAGGTAGGCTGTTTCTCAGGCATCTTCAAATTTTGGTAGCAGCCAGAACAAAAAGAATAATATACACTAACATGGAACAGATTGGTTGGCACTTTGCTAAGCAGTTTTGATGCATTGTTTCATTCAATCCTCAAATACCCCTTTGATATAGAAGATACTGTAGTCCCCATTTTTAAAAGAAGAAAACTCTTATACCATTTATTTAAGACAAGAAAACTGAGATGTCTAAATGGTCACACAGAAGCTCAGGCAAGCCTGGTTGTCTTTACCTTTCAAATCTCTATTGTTAAATACTGTTTGTCTTAGAGAGCCTCTTGCTTTAGTGATGTAATCATCAGAGGTGTTCGCTGATAATACTTTGTTCTAACAGTACAAGGAGCCAGGATAGGTACCTTGGAAGCAATATTTTAATAAGCAAAACAGATTCATTTATTTAAGAGATCTTAGAGCCTCAACTTGTACTACACTGAGTAAACATAATTAACTTGAAAATCATTTTAAGGATTTTTTTTTTCATAAGAACTGTCTTTGACCATTTTACAACATGGGTTTGAACTGCATGGGTTCACTTATATGTGGAGTTACAGTATTTCAATATATACTGTAAATGTATTTTCCTTATGATTACTTATAACATTTTTCTCTAGTTCATATTGTCATAAGAATAGAGTATAAATACATTTAACAAACAACATATGTGTTAATATACTATTTATGTTATTGATAAGGTTTCTGATTAACTATAGACTATAAGTAGTTAAGTTTGTGGGAGGCAAAAATTATGTGCATATTTTCAACTATGATGGGGACTGGCACCCATAAATACCGTGCTGTTCAGGGTTCAACTCTGTTGAAAAGTAGCACCATCCCAAGAAAAGAGCTAGTTGTCTCACAGCTTTCAGGGTTTGCAGCCCGGTCTCATAAATTCATGCCGGCTGAAAATGTATATGGAAACCACACATACTAGCTCTATCTTCCACATAATAAGAAGCCTCACACAATTCATATATGGTCTCAAGTTTTCTTATCATATGGAATAATACAACTCTTCTTTTCTTGTACTGGAAATATCTTTTTAATCAAATGTCTTTTTATTTTTTGTCATTACACAAGTAATGTGGATTTTTTTTCTTAGCACACATGTGTGAGAGAAAGAAAAAGACAGACAGACAAGAAGGGAGAGAGATGAAAAGCATCAACTTGTAGTTGTGGCACTTTGGTATTTCATTGATTGCTTTTCGTACATGCTTTGACCAGGGGGCTTCAGCTGAGCCAGTGACCCCTGGCTCAAGCCCAGTGACCTTTGGGATTAAGCCAGCGACCTTTGGGCTCAAGCCAGCAACCATGGGATTATGTTGATGATGCCACACTCAAGCCAGTGACCCCACCCTCAGGCTGGCAACCTTGAGGTTTCCAAATGGGACCTCAGCATCCCAAGGTGACACTCTATCCACTGCACCACCAATGATCAGGAAGAAATATGACATTTTTTAAAGAAAAAAAATCAATTTTCACAATAGGCTATATAGTAAAAGTCTACCCCTCTGCTTTCCCTAGCTATGGCATCAGATTATCATATATCCGTCCAGACTTTTGTGCTCTCTACATATATTCATATATTAACAAGTAAACTCAATTTTATTTACAATAATATTTTCCTGTAGTTAGATATTTTAGTATATTAGTGTATTATGTAAATCCATTTCAATAGTATACACTTATCTCCACTTCATTCTTTTAATAGCTACTTGATATTATTTTTTTTAGATTTTATTTATTTATTTTTAGAGAGAGAGGAAAGAGAGAGAGAGAGAGAGAGAGAGAAGAGGGAGGAGCAGGAAGTATCAATTCTCATAAGTGCCTTGACCTGACAAGTCCAGGGTTTTGAACTGGCGACCTTAGCATTTCAAGTTGAGGCTTTATCCACTACACCACTTCAGATCAGGCACTTAATAGTCTATACAATGGATGTAAATATTTTTATCTACCTCTATTGATGAAAAATTTAAATTTCTACTACTGTCAGTTAATAAGTAACACTGAAGTTAACATGTAACATAGAATCTCTTATTCATTTGTACCTGTCTTACTCTCATTTTAAGTCACAGACGACATAATGATGGCTTTGCTTATTTGGGTGATTGAAGTGTATGTGTGTGTGCATGGCTATGTATTTTCTTTTGTGCTTGATTGTTGGTTTCAGAGCCTGTGGACCATTACTCTATCCTTTCTTTTATTCTTGGGCACACAACCAGACTGCATTTCCCACCATCTTTGTACCTTGGTGTGGTCTTATAACTAATCTCTATCCGTAGGATTGTCAGCAGAGTTAGGAATCACTTTCAGACCCAGTTTGGCTTGTGGACTCGCCCACTTGCAATCCTCCCTGTGATCCTCTTCCCATCAGGCGTGCTGTCGATGAGCCTGTGTTGAAGTTGAAAAGACTGATAGAAAGAAAGACCTGAGTGTCTGCATCACTGTGTGTAGAAGAGTCAACTGCAGGTAATGGGACCCCGTTTGGACTTTAAGTGAGAGATAAACATTTATTATTTTTATCGATATTATAATTTGGGGTTTTCTTATTACCACAACTTGCAATAAGCTCCCCTTTTAAAATTTTGACTAGTAAACATATATTGCTTAGGAATTTTTTTTAGAAATCACCCAACTTATTCAAAATCTTGCAAACCTAGTCATTTTTTTTCCTTCTCTTGGTTATAGATACATTTAGGCTCTTTCTTTAAATATAGAATTTATTTTCAATCAATAAAGTACCTTTTTTCCTGCCTTTTGCACAATGAGGGTCTCCTTTTATGTTCACATTCCAGGACTGACTAATAATACTTAGAAGAGACTTAATCAGAGTTGAAAGTAACAATCAAACTATTAGTCATACAATAGATCAAGATGCTATAACGTTCATCTTGAACTTGACTGGTATACTATATGCAAGAATAAAAAAATTTAGACTCAAGAAGGTAAGGAAAACCCCATTTTGAACTTATCAAAAGAGTATGTGTTAGGTCTTAGTCAGCATTATCCTATAAAGAAAAAAAAGAGGATCCCTTTTCATCCTTGACTCTGTTCACAGTTTAAAACCAATACAATAAGAATAGTTTATACTTTTATAAAGTTCTAATAAGCCAAGACTAAGAAGGTTATGTTTTAGGAACTGGTAAGTAATTCCTATGGAGAAAATCGTGGAACATAAAACCCATGCATCCACAGTGTCATAACATTGTACATAACCAAATTTTTTACGTAAGTCATGTTTGGCAGAATTTCTAGCTCTCTCTACTAGACATGATGCATTTGGCCATACGACCTTTAATAAACTTATGCCACAACTTTTCAAATGATGATAACTAGGAATAAATTTGACAACTTTATGGAAGTAAACTTGACAAATGGGTAAATAAAAACCTTATCAGTTGTGTAAATTCAATCCCATCATCACAAAAAATGAATGGGTAATGGCCATGTCACTCTATATTAACAAATAATGAAGGCCTACTTGAGATACACAAATAACTACCTTTAGTATTATTGATAATTAAACAATAGATAGAAATAATACATTCCCATGAAAAAATTTTGAGATTATGTGCTGATTATTTAACTTTGAATTATGCTTATTTTTAGTTGTCTTCAGTTGAAGTCTCATGATGATAAAATATGAAAAATTTGTTATTTAGTAGTTATTAAATTCTATTTTTTGAATTTTATAATTTTTATTGTTGTATGATGAAGACATGAACTCAGAAAATGTTTATAAAATATTAAAAATGCAAATAAAATTGCTTACTTAGGTTGTAAACTAGGATCATATATACAGTGTGTCCGTAAAGTCATGGTGCACTTTTGATTGGTCACAGGAAAGCAACAAAAGATGATAGAAATGTCAAATCTGCACCAAATAAAAGGAAAACTCTCCCAGTTTCATACCTATTCAGTGCAGTTCGATGTGGGCTCACGCACAGATTTTTTTAGGGCTCCTTAGGTAACTATCCTGTATAGCCTCTACAGACTCATCACTGACTGATGGCCTACCAGAATGGGGTTTCTCCACCAAACTGCCGGTTTCCTTCAACTACTGATCCCACCAAGTAATGTTATTCCTATGTGGTGGCGCTTCATTATAAATGCGCCAATATTCACGTTGCACTTTGGTCATCGATTCGAATTTAGTGAGCCACAGAACACACTGAACTTTCCTCTGTACCATCCACATCTGGACTGGCATGGCCGTGGGCTGCTCCGCTTTATACTCAGTGTTACGTCATCATCTGCATATGCGCACATGCTTCCACATCATCCTACAGAAACTGGGAGGGTTTTCTTTTTATTTGGTGCAGATTTCACATTTCTATCATCTTTTGTTGCTTTCCTGTGACAGGTCAAAAGTGCACCATGACTTTATGAACACACTGTAATTCACATTTTATTAATTTTACCAAAAAATTTAGCAATTATTCTTTATTTTTATTCCAGAAAAAGGAGTATTATATGGATTGATAATAATTGGTAATTTAAAGCTCAGGTGTGTGCTCTTTTTGTTTTTACCATCTCAGCTTCACTAAAGAAATTTATAACAAAACACATCTAGAATTTGATAAAACTTGAGAATTAAAAAGAATTAAACTGTTTAATAAATTTAACAACAGATCCTTCAACTGGAATAAAAGAGGATGTAAAACTTCAAGTTAATGGAGATAAATACACTAAAATCTTTTTAAATTTAAATTTCACTTATCATTTTGATTTTAGAAAAAGAATATTGGCTCAAAGAATTAATGCAACTTGTCAAAAGCCACCCACTATGCGAATGTGGACCCATATGATCCCAAAGCTATGTTTTCTTTCTGCTGCATTAAATTCTTGTCACAAGGGTGTATTCTTAACTAAAAATTCACAAAGAAAAGTGGAATTTTAGTTGAAGCCTTTTGTGGGAGAACAAAAGGTCAGAGAAGCAGAAATAAAAATTATACATATTTCTAGACCAAACAATATTCAAATTGCTTTCCTCATGCACATTGTAAAACCAGCACTGTATCAACATGAGTAGTGATGGTAGCCTTTCTCTGCTGAAAGTTTTATATTGCTCAAAACAGAACATCTGATAAGTTCTTGACTTGCCTTATTAAATATTTTATCATGAAAAATGTAGAAAATCAATATGGGGAATTGCAACTCTGGATACTATTATGATGAGTAAAGAAAATTGGGAGTGGAAGCGAAATGATCTTTGGGAATAAGTAACCATATCATTTTAGTGTATTAAAACCAAAGATATAAAAGCTAGAATTCACCAGACCTGTGCCCAGGACTTTATGAAAGTATATTTCAAAATATTGAAAGGAAGATAGGGTTCTGTTGTTGGCTCTAACAATGAAAATGGCTAAAGAGATATATGGATTATATAAAATAAATTTTTAGTGGTGCTATATCTTAACTTCTAGAACAAAATTTTCATGAAAATGCTTCTACAAATGCTTCAGTATATATTCTGAATGATGTGTTATCTAGTTGCAAATAAAAAAACATTTTTTTGTATTTGTGTATTTTCTTCATTTTTCAGTTATTTTATAGCACTTTAAAGCTTATTACAACCTATATTATTAAAAACACAAGACAGTAAATTATGTAAAGTCCATTTCTTAAAAGTCATTTGGGCAACTTGGAATTTTTATTATATCCTTTATTTTAGTTATGTCCTTTGATAGTCACTATCTACACTTTTCTCTCTACTAATTACCATCTATAAGTCTAGAGTGTGACTGAGATAGCATGCTCACTTAGTATTTCATCATTTTTTAGGTTTCTCAGCCTCTGAACAATTACATAAAACTATGTGTTTACTTCTGGGCTGTGGACAGAAGAGTCACGTGATGTTTTCTGATCAAAGCATGTAAGAATCAGTGTATGACTTTTGCAGTGTCTGTTCTGCAATGGTTGCAAACAGAGTAGTCTCATTTGAGAGGGGTAACCACCAGATTCAAGTAGCCTATGTCACGGAGTCATCACTTAGAGAACAGTTGCCCTAAAATGGAAATGATTAACTACAGCCCCTGAGTCAAATCCAGCTCACCACCATATTTTGTGAATAGAGTTTTTTTTAAATAAATGCTCATCTATTTTCTCATTTGCATATTCTTTTAGCTGCTTTCAGGCTACAGTGGCAGAGTTGAGTAGTTGCTACAAAGATGGTTTAGCCCCCCAAAACCAAAAATCTAATCTTTTACTGAAAAATTTGCCAATACTTGATTTAGAGCATCAATAAGTATTATGGGGTTTTTCTCATATGTTAACAGTGAATCAGAACTAAGACCATTAATGTCATAAATATATTATTTCTAAAATACTTTTCAGTATATTCTCATGAGTGAACATAAACTTGTACATGACAAAGTAAAAGACATGTCTTCAATAGTATATAATAAATTATGATTTCTTTCTAAAATAAATATTTCAAACCTAACATAAAATATAAAATGAAATATGAACAACATCATTTGAATAAATCAAACAACTTATGCTAAAGATGGAACTTGATGCTCTTACACAGAAATTCTTCTGCATATTATTTTCCACTTTGCTTTAATGTAGTCAATCCATTCACAATATGAACTTCCACTGTTTTTTTTCTTCCCTTTATGTGCCATTAGTGAAGTAGAAAATATAGTGATTGACTTAAGATGCTGTATATTTTTGTCCCGTGCATATTACATAGGAGAGAGGTCATATTTGAAGTATAATTTGGTAGCTATTGTTTATCTAAGTCAGTTCAGAGAAATATAAAAGAACAAACTAAACCATGTGGTTTATCGTGTGTGTCTGTGTATGACTAAATCATAACATTACACAGAATCAGAATAAAATTCTATCAGGACTTACACTTAGTACACATAGCTACATAGTTTTTTTAACAGAAAAGATCTGAAAGTAAAAGTGTGCATTTCCAATTTCTATATGTTGGGTGAATAGTTCATTTAAGCATAGTTTTCAAGAACAAGTTGTATGGAATGAATATTGATCCTAAATATATTATCCATAGCTATTTATACTTCAAATAATCTTAAATAGATTGTTGTGAAAACTGAGTTATTTTATTCTGTATTTCTTTTGTCCTTTTATATAAAAAAATGATTTTAGAGAGAAAGAAACAACATAGATCTGTTCCTGTATTTGCCTTGATCGAGTATCCAACCAGAAACCTCTAAGCTTCATGGCAAAGCTCTAACCAACCAAACCATCTAGCCAGGGCTGATTCTGTCTTTCTCTCATTAACTCCTATTGCCTACATCATCCACTCTCCACACACATGAAGGGCATGTGTACATGCACAGTGATTTTACACAACCTCAGACTCATGGAAGTGTTTATTTCTAATAACATAGTAAGTTCTGGAGGAATATAATATGAATCTTTGATATGTTTGCTAAAAATAACTCTAGAGGAAAGTTATATGTTTTCATAGTACAATTTACTTTTGATATTGTACTTTTGTATCCTGATTTTAAAGAGGGAGATGAACAGACCCTTTCCCTATACCCCTGAAAGCATAAACACTTGAGGTGTATTATAGACACTGGCCTACTTAAATGGATTGGATTGACTAAATTACTTTAGGTTGATTTTTATCACCTTTCAATATGTTAATTTAAAGCAATAATTCCTACCAGGATTCCTCAGCAAAATTACAAAGGGAACAAATTTCTCAACTGCAGTTTTTCACTTTTCTTTTTTGGGCTTTATTTTAACCCATGCTCTTCAGTTTACCATTATCCACACTCAAAGTGACTTCTGAATGTTTAATATTCCTTTGCCATTTACTAAAATTGAACTAGACTTTACAATCAACTCCATTACTATAATTTTTTTTATTTCTGTAATTTAATGTTTAAAATGCTGAAATATAACTGGCCTTACTTTATACTTTCATAATCAAGCGTTTCTTTATAAATAAAAACAAGTTTTGGATTTGTGGAACACATGACTTGTTTTTAGCAGGGGATATTATCTTGTACCATGATAACGATGGCTAACAATAACCCTCTGAAGACAAAAATATTGTAACCAGTCCTGGAAAATAAATATGTTAAAGGCACACTGTTCTCAGCACTCCTATTACCAGATTTGCCTTTCTCTGGAAGTTTTTCACTTCATTATATTTTCTTAAAGAAATCAGAGTTATAACAAGAACTATGTATAAGTGTGTCCTGTAATTTCTTTGTAAACATGTAGGCCACAACTATTATCATGGCAAACATTTTCAATGCGTAACCATTGAGCCATATGGCAATTTTACCATAAAAGATTAATGAAAAATAAAAAAGGACATTAAAAAGGACACAATGAAACATGAAAAAGTATATATATCAAAATTAGAACTATTGAAAAGAATAAAACTATACCTTGGCTGGATATCTTGGTTGGTTAGAGCATCATGTGAAGCACAGAGGTTGCCAGTTCCATGCCCATCAGGGCACATACAGGAACAGATCAATGTTCCTGTCTCTCCCTCTATCAAATCAATAAATAAAAATTAAAAACACATTACATTGTTTTCAAAGTCTTTCGTTTATAGTATTGAACACTTTTTTGCTTGTTAATTCATCTTATCAGCATCATGCTTCTTCTTTTTTGCTAAAATGTCTTCCTTTATTAAAAGAAGTGTCAGTTTCCAACTACAGAATGGGTCATTAATGCTCTTGAAGACTGTTGTGAACTAACAGCTTCTTTCATATTTGCCATCACTTGTTAATTTTTTTGGTTTTAATAGGTAAGAGAGGTGACTGTGCTCACCAAAGATTAGTAAAAATTGATATACTATCATTCTCTGATATTGTGTGCAATCTGATAAAGATTTATATAATATAAAAATTGGGAGTACTGTTAATGGAGAAATGTAGCCAAACTGTCAACTAGTTATTTTATCTTTTGTAGTAAAATCATCTCATGCCAATTAATTATGCAGCTAAAATGTTTAGGGCAAAAATGCTTTTGGAAAAGGTATGAAACTACCTAGGACCATATATAAGGTCCCAGAATCCTGAGTTCCTATGTCAATCATATGTGCTTATTTGCTTTAACTTATACTTTTATACATATACTTACACACAGAGATGCCCACACACATACCTTCCTATATCTAAAGCTGTAATTTTCAATTGTGGCTGCTATGTATAATCACAGCAATATCTCTGAATAAAACCTGATATATAATATGATATATAATATATATATGGTGAGTTCTTGCAGTGCAGTCAGGCTACAGAAGAAGCTGTAAGCTTTAGTGAGTTTGGAGTGTTGGAGGAGGGAGTAAACAGAATCCCACTAACATTGCTGAGGTGCAGTAGTTGCTGGGAACATTCTCATCTGTGGAATATCTTTTCTTCCTTGGGTCACATCTGTAAGGAATCCTGGAAAACACTTCTATTGCTCTATAGTCAGTTTGCTGAAGGTGGCAGTTTTCTGAACATGGCAAGAACATGGGTTGTTGGTTTTATTTATTTGTTTTCATCTCATTTTAATTTGTTTTTTGTTCCATCTATTTCGGTTTAACATATAATACTTTTCTTTTTGCTTTAGAAATTAGGAAATTGGCCAGATATCAATAAGTGTATAGATGTATATTGTTTAAAATATATGTCTCTGAGTGGGTTTTTTTTCTCATAAAGAGCATGGAATACTAGATGAACCTGTCTTTTGTAGACAGTCATGATTATTTATTTATAAGAACTATCAGCACATTTGACATTTTTTAATAGACAGAATAAGATGGCTTTATATCTCAGAAGATTTTTTATTTAAATGACAGACAAAGCAATCCAGACAAAATAGTATTAATGGAGACTACCAAGTCTTAATAGTGAAGTAAGGGTTATGAAGAAGGCAATGTTGATGTTGATTTCCTCACAACCTCTTTAGCCTTTTATGGTTCTTAAGTTACTCCTTAATTTTAGTGGATGCCCTTTATGATGATGAATGAGTAAAAATTTAAATAGCAAATGAGTTTTTAGAAATCATTTCCATCATTAGTTTTATAAAAGGAAGAGAAAGACATGTATTTTCCTGAAAAGAAGTCAACATTCATTGGTCTTTTTATGTTATGTTCTAGGAATTTAAGTGTCAGGTTAAATAGGCCAAAGGATTCAGGAAAAAATCTAGATAGCTTGAAAATTTTTAAAGAAATACTAATTCTTCATAATTACATCTAGGATTGACCTTAGACCTCTGATTCTAAATGACCTGCACATATAGATTTTCCTACCATTTGCCAAAATAAAGAATACTGTGCTAATAGCTAGTGATGTGAGTTTGGGTGCATTATTGATTAACTCTATCATTCATGCACTGCCTTAAAAATATTTAGTTACATGATTCATTCACTTTGCACTTAATCAGTCTATGAATTATGCGACTAACTATGATAGGCCAACTGTGTAAATGATAAATTTAGTGAATAGAGTTTTCTGAAGCATTTTATCTTACCAAGTACATTATCAAAAATGAAATGTTGCCTTAATCCTAAGGAAATATACAGTAACACTTGGCAGCCTACTACTAAAGCATATTTTTATTCATAAGAGAACAAGGCAATGCATACATTTCAGAATGTAATATGCTCTCCTGTATCTATGAAGCCTATTTGTTATCATATCTATAATGGAAAGCAAATAATATATCTTACCATAAGTTTACATTCCTGGTAGCCATTACCATAATTGAGGAGATTGAAATGGTGGAAAATACCACTGTATTGAAGAATGGTAGAAAAGGATGCAATATGCAGGGAAAACAGGGTTTCTTAATGTCCTAGTGTTTTCTGGTTCAAATGTCTAGAAATAGAGAAACATTTCACACAGTTATTTTTTTTTTGTATTGTCTAAGAGTATAACTATTTTAGGTCTTTGTCAAAAGGAAAAGAAAACAATAATAGTAATAAAAAATTCAAGAGGCCAAGATAACTAATTGATTTTTTAACAATTTAGTTGAATAATCAAATTAGTGAAAATTTTCACTGAATTAATTAAATAAAATTTTCAATTAGTAAAATTTCAAAGATTTTAATTAGCTAATTGTTTAAACTGAGTGGTGGCTTAAATGAACAGATGAGTCAGTATAATGGTAGCTTCATGGAGAAGTAATATAATTAAGAGGTAAATGCTAGAACTCTGTGTAAATTATATAAAGAATGTTAATGCTAGTTTTTCCAAGTATTGTGTCAGAAGACTACTATACTATATTATGTATTCTAATAATTATTACATAGTTGACACTGAGAATTTATAAATCCTATATTCCATTATGATTATTATGCATTTCATATCTACATAAGTCTCTCTTGCTGTTTTGTATGAATGAAATAACTCACTAATTTGCATCACTCTTGGTATACCTAAGTCCATTCTGTATGAGGCACCCAGAGTAATCTTTCAATAATTATAAACTATAACATGTTATTTCCCTTATCAGAATATTCAGCCCTAGCTGGTTGGCTCAGGGTAGAGCGTCACCCAGTGTGTGGATGTCCTTGATTCGATTCCCAGTCAGGGCACACAGAAGTGACCATCTGCTCTCCATCCCTGCTCCTCTCCCTTCTCTCTCTCTATCTTTTCTTCTCCTTGCAGCCATGGCTTGGTTGAAACAAGTTTGCCCTGGGTACTGAGGTACTGAGGTGCTAATATAGCTTGGTTGCTGAGCATCAGAGTAATAGCTCCAGATGGGCAGAGTATTGCCCCATAGGGAGCTGCCAGGTGGATCCTAGTTAGCGTGCATATGGGAGTCTGTCTCTCTGTCTCTGTACTTCTCACTTAAAAAAAAGAGAATGCTTGCCTGACCTGTGGTGGTGCAGTGGATCAAGCACCGACCTGGAATGCTGAGGTCACTGGTTCAAAACCCTGGGCTTCCCTGGTCAAGGCACATATGGGAGTTGATGCTTCCTGCTCCTCCCCCCTTCTTTCTCTCTCTCTCTCTCCTCTAAAGTGAATAAATAAATGAAAATAATTTAAAAAAAAGAAAAAAAAAAGAAAAAAAGAGAATGCTTAATGTCCCATTATCCTAAAAATTAAGCTTAAAAATTTCAAAGTGGCCCACAAGGCTGTGTATGTTCTGAAATCAACCTATACTCTGCTTTAGTAGTAACACTCACCTCTGTTCTCAATGTGTTTCATTTATAAAACTTCCAGTTCTTCCTGACCTGTGGTGGCGCAGTGGATAAAGCATCGACCTGGAACACTGAGGCCACTGGTTCAAAACCCTGGGCTTGCCTTGTCAAGGCACATATGGGAGTTGATGCTTCCAGCTCCTCCCCCCTGTCTTTCTCTCTCCTCTCTCTCTCTCTCTCTCTCTCTCTCTCTCTCTCTGTATCTCTCTCTCCCTCTCTCTCTCCTCTCTAAAATGAATAAATAAATAAAAATTAAAACTTCCAGTTCTACAAATGTGCTAGTCTTCTCACACAGGGAATTAGGATGTTTGGCTTCTTCCTACTTCCTTTAGCTCCCCTACCTAACTCTCCCCATCTTTGATTTCCTCACTGTAATGATTTTAAGATAAACCTTTCCTGCCCTCTTTAACTAAGAAAAATATTGCTATATGTTTGCATATAACCCATATTTCTTTTTTGGAAAGAGTTATCATATTCTTAATCTTTCTAGCTTGATTTTAAGATCCATGCTGACAGGGCCCTGTGTATTCTCTTCATTCAACCCATAGCATCTATACCTCTGTATGAGTAGATATGTAATACTTAGTTGTAATTTAAATCTCTCAAAGAAACCTCATCCAGATAAAAAAAAAGAATAGCAAAGATAGAGCCTAATAATTTATTCAGTCACCAAAAATACTTTGTATTTAGTATTTGTATATATAAGAGAGCTGCTTGATTTCAAGCTATATCATTCACTCATTGCAAAATGTAGTTTAATATCTCAGGAAGAAGTAACAGTTTTTCCTTGTTTGTGGGCAAATAAAACTAATTTATTCATTTGCAAGTGAACTTATTCATTAATTCATTCATTTAGCTAACATTTATTGATCACCAAATGCCAGAAAGTGGAGGCTTAGGTATACATTATTGAATAGTGAGTCTTGCTTTTGAATAACTCATTAGAGAGCGAAAGAGATGAACCAGTGAGAAATAATTACTATACATATGATTTTATAATATCTCTAATATAAACAAGCCTAGGAACTATGGGAGCTCTTCCGCTTTACATCAGTTGATTTAAATGCAGCCCATTTTTTTTTGCTCACATTTTATCGACAGAATAAGTAAACAATCATAAAAAAATTGAAGAAAGATATCCTGTGGTAAATAACACAGTAAAATATATTTGCTTACCTCATACCAACCTCATCAAACTCACATCTTGCTTAACAGCTGCCCTCATCATTTTATTTTCTTTCCTCCCCCTGAATATTAGGAATATTATTCCTTACTTTATTATCTCCTCAATCCCAAGATTTTTCAAATGTGAACAGATCATCAGAATCTGTGCCTGATGTGTCATGGTTTTGTCAAGCAATGCACAGCATCTTAGATAATTATTTTCCTAAAAAACTACTGTTATAAATCCAACCTATTAACATTATTTTTACTGGAAATCTCAGATGATTTTGAAATGGTATCACCTCAAGGGAATGCATTCCCCAAGGTAGCTGTGATCTTTGGTTTATTTACTAACAGAATGTTTTCCGCAGTGAGTTTTTATGATCTTAACACAACCTAACATCTTACTTGCCTTTTGCCTAGAACTAAACATTGAGTTGACATCTTCATTGAGTTCACAATAATACCTCGGTGTTCTCTTTGGGAATTACAGCTAATTTAGAACCCATTAGCATGTACACATGATTTACATTGTTGAGTTAAATGTGCAATATCTTGCATGAGTCTATGGTGAATCATCTGCCATCCAGTACCAATTACCCAGCTTTGTTTGCTCTTGCAAGGGTTATGCAAAAGTCTGCCTTGTTTTGCTGAACCCAGGTAATTGTATGTCAACAACAGATTGCGAATGAAGTTGCTCCCTCATTTACTTCCTTTATATATCACATTACTCTGTAGGTGTGTATGCATGTGTTTGCAAAAATGAGAGTACTAGGGCTGGTGTTATGTTTGGGCTCTTTAGATGCACAACTGCATATTTTCTACAAGTTACTAATGGTATAATAACTCTGGTAATTTGTGCTTTTATTTGGCCACTATGCAGGAAAAATCCTCAAGACAACTACCTAAATAAGAATAAGATATGGTATCTAGCTATTCATATAAATACATATTTACCAGGATACAAAAATAAATCTTAAATGTTACCTAATTTGCATTGCCTAATAAAAAATAGGCCATTATTTATTTTCTGAGATTTTTATGTAAAATTTATTAATATTCTTTATTCAATAGTTTTTTTATTCTTTCTTTGATATTTTATTCATGAAACAAATATTTACTCAATACCTAGTATATTTCAGCTACTATGTCAAATGCCAGCAGTAGTGGTGAACAAGAAAAATGTAGACTCTGCTTTACTTTCTAATGTATAAAACATACCAGAACCCAGAATTTTAAATTGGGGTAAGTATATATGAAGCAATACCGCCTTTTCATACTGGAATGCTTTATACTTCCTCTTTTTATACTTCTCCTATATTTAAATGCTTTAAAGACAAATTAAAAGTTATTTTCTATAGGGTAATTAGCAAATCCTTCACTGAAGAGATGACATTTAAGATAAAAATGGAAATATGGCTAAGTGAAGGGTTAGCATATTAGTATTTCTGAAGCAGAAATAACATGTGTGATGGTCCTGAAATGGAAGTTTTTCACTTTAGAAAAACTGAAAGGAAAAAGGTGTGCCTAGATAAGATAGCAATGGTGGCAAATATTTGAGATGAGACGGGAAAGGTAGGTTTCAGTTAGATTATATTGTCTTTTCAGACCCATTTCTTTTTAAATAGCTTATTCTAGGAACACTGAAACATTGTTTTTAGCAGGGAAATAATATTATTTTATTTAGGACTTTAAAAAGATAACTTTTATTTTAGGAGAAGGAAATAAAAGGCAAAAATATGTAAAAGTGTGAGGACCAGTTAGGAAAGCTGGTAGAGTAAGCCTGGGAAGATGATGGATGATACTAAGTTGTAGGAACTGGTGCTGAAACATAAGGAGAGAGATTGCAGATAAATCAAGATAGACTTTACAATAATGCTAATGGAGTATAACAGGAATGATCAAAAGGGAAATTAAGGACCCTTTCTTAAATTTATGACAAGGATTTAGGTGGAAGTTAGTATCCATTTACCTAAAAGGAAAGACTTACTTACTGGGACATCTAGAAGTGATTTTGGGAGCTCTTAAGGGAGGAAGTTTAGAGCTAGTGTAAAATGAATAACTTAAATTTGATAAATTTAAAAAGTGTTTATCCAAGTACAGAGTTTAACTAAGCAGATAATATGAACTTTTGTAATACAAAGAAAATATTAGATCATTTTTAAAGTTTTGGTATCAAGCTTTTTAGAAAGATGTGTTGAGAGAGATAAGTAGAGAAACAAACAAAAAAGATGAATAACTCCAATATTTAGGGGCCAGGTAACAGGGAAAAAAAAGTAATGTTATATAGCAAGGAGTGAGCTCACAGAATACAAAACAGAATACTGAGTTGTATTAAATGACATAGTGATTCAGAATAAGATGAATACAGAAAAATATTCTTTGTGGCAACAGTCTGGACATTGCTGAATAGTAAAAGAGCAGTATAAATTGAGTGTTAAGTAGGAAATCAGATTTGAGTGGTTAAAGTGTTATTGTAGGTAAAAAAAGAAGAGTTGGTAAGTATAGATAGTGATTCTTGGAAGTTTGTTAATGAAGAGTAACCAAAAATTTAGCTGATGTATGCCACTTCTATGGAGGTTATAGGACTTTGTTTTTCAAATATTGGCAATAATATGGCCATTTTCTAAAATAATAGAAATGATTCATTAAAAACAGGGACAGTTTTGATTGTTGAATATAACAAATTAGTCACTTCCATCAGAAAGCAAGAGGAAATCAGATCCATCGCTCAAGTAAGATGATTGATTTTGAAAGAAACATTTTTTCTATTAAAAGAGAAAGAAAGAAGGAAAAGATGAAAGTCAAATATATTTGGATAATTAATTGTTAAAAATGAGGAAATCAGCTAAGAACCAGGAGGGACATATACCTGGACCAAGAGTAGAAGAGGCAAATTACAGACAAAATTCTATATTTGAATATCAACTATATGTCAAACACTGTTTAAATGGTTGTGAGATATCACTAAGACATAGGCAGTAACACCTATTTTTATGATTATAAATTAAAATAATATCCAGGAGGCTGACCAGGCAGTGGCACAGTGGATAGAACATCGGACTGGGACGTGGAGGACCCAGGTTCAAGACCCCAAGGTCGCCAGCTTGAGCTTGGGCTCATCTGTTTGAGCAAGGCTCACGAGCTTGAGCACAAGGTCATTGGCTTAAGCAAGGGGTCATTCGGTCTGCTGTAACCCCCCGCCCACCGGTCAAGGCACATATGAAAAAGCAATCAATGAACAACTAAGTTGCCACAACGAAGAATTGAAGCTTCTCGTCTCTCTCCCTTCAAGTCTGTCTGTCTGTCTGCCTGTCCCTATCTGTCCCTCTCTCTGCCTGTCTCTGTCTCTGTCATAAAAAAAATATGTGGAGTGATTTTCTGTAAATGTGATTTTTTTTGTAGCTACTCAGGGGGACACACGGAGAAGGTAAATGTTAAGGGCTCTTGGCACTGGAATGGTTCTGGCTCTGTGATGCTCTGATATATATATTTTAAGATTTTATTTATTCATTTTAGAGAGGCTAGAGACAGAGAAAGAGAAGGAGAGGAGCAGGAAGCATCAACACCCATATGTACCTTAACTGGGAAAATCCAGGGTTTTGACCAGCAACCTCAATGTTCCAGATCGATCCTTTATCCACTGAGCTACAACAGGTCAGGCTCTCTGATATTTTTTTAAGCTAACTTTCTAATTAATGATTCCCTTACTCATGGAGAATAATATAGAAAAGATACATTTACATTTCTCACTTTTATTAAATCTTATTACTTTCATTGTTTGCCAACTTATTGGACACATTAAAATGTTTCATCACTCTTTTAATTTCTCATATTTCATTCCTCCCTTTTCAACACTATTCTGAATTTTCATTCCCTTGCATGTTTTTACATCTTCTATACATAGTTAATTATGTACAGCATTGTCTTGCAACCTTAAAACTACATGGTATATTACTCTATAACTGCACATTTTTGTTGGTATTATGGTCTTTTTCTAAATGCATCTTAGTTCTCCATTTATTTTAGCTGATGTATTCCATGTATCGATATAGAACAGCCATTCCTTTTTCTATTTAAGAGGTGCCATTGCTTTGCAATCAGTTTCTTACATCATCTTGTGTTCCCTCTCTCTTATATCCCTTTCTGAAAGTAATATTTTTGTCACTATAAAAATATACATACAATACACATTTTTTCTCTGATTTAATTCAAAATAATTTATTCATTTTGTTGTATTTTGCCATGATTTTTATTTTCATTGATGTTTGATATTCTGTTTAATGAATACGCTAGAATTTCTTTATCCTTTCTACATTTGAAGACTTTTGAATTATTTCTAACCTTGAGCTATTTTGAATATTGCCCCCATGAATTACGGTATCATGCTCTTGTCTTCTGGTGCATATTTGTATACATTTCTTTTGTGTATATACCATGAGTAGCATTATGAGTCATAGGGTAAATACATGTACTGCTTTAAGGATTATCGCCAAACAATACAGGGTGTTGTACTGATTTATACTTCATCAGTGGTGGATGAATAGTCCAGTTCTACATCCTTGTTATTTTTTTGTAGTGTTATTACTTTTAATGCTTTGTTTTAGAAAACTTTGCCTTCTCCAAAATATTAAAATAGTTCATTTTTAGAAGCTTTAGTATTTTAACTACCATATACATATATTCACAACTGACCCAGAATCTATGTTTCTCAAAAAAAAAGGATTTATAGATCAAGATTCATTTTTCTCCTTAAGGATATCAGTTGAGTTAGCACTTTTTATTTAAAATATCAGCCTTTACTCTTTGCTTTGTAGATTCTTTTATTAATCCACTAATGTACAAATATATCAGCTCTTGACTCATTGGTTTACTATGATCTTGAGCCCAAACTACACTTTATTAATTCTTTAATTTAACAATATATTTTGATAAATTTTGTCATTAAAATTTGTTCTTTAACATTGTATTGGATATTGTTAGTTCTTTGCATTTCTCTCTATATTTTAAAGTAGTTTAATTTACATAATGTATATATTTCTTTTGGGGTTATAACATTGGGTATATAGAGATTTAGAGTTGTTTTATCTTTTTGATGGATTGATTCTATCATTCTATGTCTAAAAGTTTTCTCCTTAAAACTTTGATATTAGAATTACTATAAAAGTTTTTTTCAAATATATTTAGCCTGTTATTTATTTTTCTATCTTTTTTTTTAATTGAGAGGCAGGGAGTCAGAGAGACTGATTCCTGCATGCACCATGACTGAGATCCACCTGGCAACCCCTATCTGGGGCTGATGCTCTCTGCCTATCTGGGGCTGCTGCTTCATTACTTGGCAACCAAGCTATTTTAGCAACTGAGGGGAGGCCATGGAGCCATGACTATGGAAGAGGGGAGAGAAAGAGAGAAAGAGAAGTGGGAGGGATGGGGAAGCAGATGGTCACTACTCCTGTGTGCCCTGACTAGAATCCAACCCCTGGACTTCCACATGCCAGGCCAACGCTCTACCACTGAGCTTACTGGCCAGGGTTTTTCTATCTTTTTTACCTTAAAATTTCTGTGTACTTATATTTAAGTGTATTCTTTCAGCTCCAAAAGCTGCATTTAAAAATGAACATAACTACCTTTATGTTTTAACTATAGTATTTAGATATTTAAAATACAATTTTAACATATTTGGGTATAAGTCTACTATTCACTGTATTTTTTTACTATAAATATTTAAATTGCTTTATATTATACTATTTTATTCTATCTTATTTTTATTGATATTTAGAGAGGAGAGGGAAACAGAGAGAGAGAAAGAGAGAGAATGGTGGGCAGAGAAATGGAAAGCATCAACTCAAAGTTGCTTCTTGCATATGCCTTGATTGGGCAAGCCTGGATTTTGAACCAGCAACCTCAGCATTCTAGGTTGATGCTTTAGCCACAGGTCAGGCTATATTATGCTACCATGTACACACACACACACACACACACACACACACACATTATTTTGGCACAAAATTACAATATGAATGACTAATTAAAGTACTTAGTATTTTTTCACTTCCTGATAAATTCAGGACTTTGGAACACTAAATGCATGTATTCCCTATTCCCCTCTTAATAAATATAAATAAGTATATTCCCTAAAATATTATTTTATATTATTTTGTCATGTTTTTAAGTGTATATATACTTTAGATGACCAGGGATCAAACCCCTTAACCTTAGCATTTCACGATGATGCTCTAACAAACTGAACTAACTAGCCAGAGCCTAGCTAAATATATAAGTGTAGTTTTAATTAAAATAATTTATTAGCAATCCAAATGAAGATCTTTTATTATTCTAGTCCAGTGAAAAAATTACAAAGTCATTATTTAAGGCATAATTTAGATCTCCAATTAAGTAAATTGTAGATTTTTATTTTTTTAACTATTTGTCATAAGATTATTTTGTAAGATTAATTGGAGTTTATTTTAGAAGCTTGGGTAGAATACTATAACAAAAATAGAGTGGTGAAATAATAAAAAATGTAAAAGCTGCTAGCATATTCCTAAAAATCTATAAAAATTTTGTTTTTCTTTCTTACAGAATTTTTTGTATTTGTTAACTCGGCTGGCTGTTTGAATTCTCTTTATGATTTTTCCTTAAATATTGAATATACATTGAAGATTTTTAAAATTTAATAATAGCAGTTTATGTTTTATGAAATTATAATTATAAACAAATGGAATGATGTTTATTTTAAGCCTTATTATATTCTTGTTTATTACCTCTATCATCTCTGTCATCATCATTATTATCTATCTTCTATCTTTCTATTACCTGTCCATTTATCTATCAATTCATCTCTAATTGCTGGTTACTAGTCATGTGATCTTAGCTCTAACTTTTCTGTTTTTTTAATTTTCCATTGGTATGTGTGTGAGAGAGAGAGGAAAAGAGAAAGGGAAAGAGAGGAGGGAAAGGAAGAGTCGAAGGAGCATCAACTCATTGTTCCACTTAATTGTTCCATTTAGTTTTGAACTTATTGATTTCTTCTCATAAGTGCCCTGACTGGGATCAAACCTGCAACCTTAGTGCCCTGGATGATGCTTTATACACTGAGCCACCTGGCCAGGGCCTGACTTTTCTAATACTAAATATTGTAGACAGAGTATTTAACTGTCATACATAGATACACTTTTTTATGAGCTATTGAGTACCATTTGTTATAAAACTTTTCCACAATTCTTCGAAATAATGAAGCTGAGCAAAGAAATAATAACATATTATGATTGTAGTTTATATTGAACCTGGAAATCATAATCAGAACATATTTTTTTTAACTTTTTGTTTGTACTTCTTAACAAACTTTTTAATGACAATTTTAGATTTACAGAAAAATTATAAAGATAGTAATAAAAGGTTTCCATATACCTTAATGTTGTTTTCTCTACTATTTACATCTTAGATTAGAGTGGTATATGTATATTTGTTACAATTAATGAACCAAAATGAGTACATTATTATTAGCAAAAGTCCATACTTTATTTTTAAGCTTTTAACTTAATGTTCTTTCCTATTATAGGACCTGGTCTAGAATGTCACAATATGTTTACCATTTTTTCTTCTTAGGCCTCCCATTCTTGGCTGTGACAGCTTTTTAGACTTTGCTTGTTTCTGATCACCTTGACAGTTTTGAGTAAAATTGGTCAAGTATTTTGTAAAATGTCCCTCAATTAGAATTTGTCTGAAATTTTTATCATGGTTAGACTCTGATTATGTGCTATTGTAAGGAAGAACACGAGAGGTAAAGTGACATTTTCATCCTATCATATTAAGGGTACATAATATCAACATAATGTGTCACTGTTGATGTTGACCTTGACCCCTGGATGACAGTGTTTTTTAGATTTCTTCACTATAAAGTTACTCTTTCCTCATTTTCTATACTGTTCACTTTGAATTGAGTGATTACATGCAATTTACATTTGAGGAGTAGGAAGTAATGCTCCACCTTTTTGAGTGTGGAGTAGCTATAATCAACTTTATTAAGTATGTCACAGATGAACAACTTTTATTTTCTGTTGTAGATATCAATGCTACATACCATTTTGAAGTTTGTGACACTTTGATTTATATAAAACAAATTCATTGCAGTTTCCATTTTTGAAAAAAATTAATTTGTACATGCAAAAGTACACAAACTTAATTTTTTTTCTAAAATTCCCCCTTTATTATACCTCACCCCATCTCTTATCTAAGTCATACCTGTTTATGAGCTTTGGAGATGGAGTTGGGGAGTCAGGAATAGGCTAAGGGAGGAAGAGATGTTATTACATTTATCATTTTGTAAATAAAATGTCTTTGCATTTTAGTTCAGATACTTTGATATATTTGAGTGAAATGGCTCTTTATTTCTTAAAAAAAATATTTATTTCTTACTCCTCCCCAGCCCAATCTATCTCAAGATCACACATGGAAATTGTAGTGCCACTAGATAAAACACCCTGGGTCCTACAGTCCTGGGAAGGAAGTCAACTCCCTTCCTTCCCTGGAGTTTGCATGAACTAACCAGATATTTTGTCAAGCCATTAAGGTTTTAAAGTTTGATTGTTACTGTAATGTAACTTAGTGCATCCTGACTATAATAAAACTTTAAAATCTTTTTAATTTAAGAATATCTCATGAACCCTAATAAATTTCTCTACATTATCCAGTGGGGCAATCTCTTCTACCTAGATTTGAAAAAAATTGCTGACTTTGTTAGCCAAAAAGAAATTCTATACAGAGTTTTGCTAGGTTTATTACATAAGGGGAGAGGTTATTCAAATGGTGAAAGACTCAAAGAACTGTTTTTCTCACTAGGAAACTATAATATTTTCTCCTCCCTAGGCACCAGCTACATTAGAAAAATAAATCCCTTATTGATTTATTATTGAACTGAAATTCTTTGCACTAGTTACTACTTTGAGTAAAACATTGTTTTCAGAAAGTCTTTATTAAATATAAAGGTTCTCTGGTGAAACATGGAATTGATAATGATAATAATAACTAATATTTTAGAACAGATCAGTTTTGTCAATACTGAAGCTTATATTATTTGTTGAACCCACTTTAAGAGAAAGAACATAAAATTAGTAATTAAAATATTTACTTATATTAAGAAACAAAATATGAAACAATATAAAATCTAAAAATCATAAATAATAAAAAAACTCACAAAAATAAAACAAATTAATTATCTGCCTAGCACACATTAATAATACATTTTTTGTCTGTCTCTTCAGTCATTTGGCAATAATTTAAAACTATTTTTTCTACAGAAAATTGAAATATATCAGTCTTTGTACTTCATGGTTGATCAAAATGTGTCTTTTATTTTGGGGAATTTAGAAAAAATTCTTTCAAGTTCATAATTTATTATAGGTAATATTAGGTAAAATTTAGAATCATTGTCAACTTGGGGAAAGGCTGTAAGTTTTAGGCATTTCAACTTACCATGTGTAGTGACTAATTGACATGTCTTTACGTTCTTCCAGACCTTTTTTCCTTAGGATTTACTCATATGTCTCCTATTTCAGTACTAACTTTTATGCTGTCACACAAAGGGT
Organism: Saccopteryx bilineata; assembly: GCF_036850765.1. Lineage (NCBI taxonomy): Eukaryota > Metazoa > Chordata > Mammalia > Chiroptera > Emballonuridae > Saccopteryx > Saccopteryx bilineata. The sequence continues at coordinate 79,973,516 of NC_089495.1, forward strand.
GCCTCACATACAGAAGGGGTGGAGTATTCCGGAAAGCATTCTCTATATTGGTAGAGCCAGTAATAACTCGACTGTGAGTCCACCCCTACAAGTACTTCCCATATATCAAAACTAATGTCTTCCCAACACAATTTTTTCTTTGCCAGATCTCTCCCCACCAAAAAAAATCTACCTAACTTCAAAACTACTATCCATGAGAAAGTCAATGGAGGATAAATTGAGTGGTCATATCTTTTCACAATTAAAATGTCTTACTTTAGTTGAACTAACAAAAGCATATGACCATGTGAATACACTGCTAGGCATCCTTCCCAGGGCATTGATAGAACTCAATGAAGTTATGGACCCCAAAGCTGAAAACACATCTGCTAACACTTTGTGTTATATGTGGGTTGTGTTAGTATTTGCCTGATTTTACCCAATAATACCAAGTAATGTATGAGCAGGGACACCCTAATATGCACTACCTGGCCATCACCTAGCACAAAACAGGACTGAGGAACTTAGAACTATAATTAAATGGAGCTGTAATTCTGATGCATGAAAGATTACAAGCTAGGGAGGCTTAGATAAGTAAGAACTCTGTGGGAGACGCATAATATCCAAAGGACAACATGAAGTCTTCTTAAGAAAAATAGAGTGAAAGAATCAGAGAGTGTTGAAGACAATCATTACCACTAAGAAATTTTCTTAGGTGTGGACCTATGATGAAGAGTCAGAACCTCTTAAGTCTTTGTTCCTGTACCTCCCCTTAACATTCTGAGGTTACCTGGAATTTTGGATTTTTCTTCCTATCTGCAGTATTTGAAGCCATTTGGAAAACTTCTAGACATACTCAGAAGAGTACAACTAACTCTGCTTGGGAGTTTTAAGAAAGATTTCATATGTGTTTGATGAAGATGGAGTATGAGACAGGGAAGGCCATCTTTTTTTTTTTTTTTTTTACAATTAAATTTAACAGGGTGATATTGGTCAATCAGACTATATCAACTTAGAGAAAACATCTTCACATCCTTTGGACAACTGATTATGTTATATACCCATCACCCAAAGTCAAATCATCTTCTGTCACCCTATATTTTGTTTCTCTTTATTTATTTTTATTTTTTTTTCCACTATTCTTTTATTTAATCCATTTCCCCTAGCTCCCTTCCCCTCCCTCACAGATCTGCAAAGCCCTGGGAGTTTCCATAGTATTTCTTTCTCATAGATATACAATTATAAAATGAAAGAGAGAAATGCAAATTTTCCCTTAAAAAAGCCCATTCGCACACTTTTCTCCCCTTGCACTCTTCCACCAGAGTTCTCGGATCCAGGTCCGGGAGATGGAGATTCTCTGACACTCATCATTGAATCCCCAGGGCTTACTGGAGTCGTAGGACTCACTGTTTATGTAACTGATGAATGAAGGTGTGCTTGATGCACCAATCAACTCGTTTTGTGTTTTTGTTTCCCCAGGAGGACTGGAATGAAATTGACCCAATTAAAAAGAAAGACCTTCACCACAGCAATGGAGATGAGAAGGCACAGAGCATAGAGACCCTCCCTCCAGGTACTACAGCGCCCACATGGAGGGGCTTGTTCAGTCTTGAGCTAGTGGCTGGTGGTCAGGAAGTCATTTTATCCACTGACTGTGAATGTGCTGAGTGTCCCAGATTTCAGACCATGTGTCCTGTGGGGCAGAGAGTGGATTCCATAGGGCAGAGGGAGACAGTGTCTGAGAGCCATGTTTTTCTGACTTCCTTCAGGCTGATTAGTGGGTGATGAAGTAAGTTTACAGGTGGGAGGGGCGCCTAAAATTTGTTGAAAGAAAAAGTAGGATGAAATAGAAAATATAGGGTGGTATGTATCAGTTCCCAGAAGTTTTAGGTTCATAGTAGTACTGAGCAGAAAGTACAGAAATTTCCCCACCCCTTGCCCCCACACATGCACAGCCTTCCCCACTATCAGCACCCTTCACCAGCGGGTGCATTTATTAAAGTCGCCTGATAAACCACGATCACCTAGAGTCCATGGTTTACACTAAGGCATCACTCTTGGTGTTGTATACTCAGTGACACTAACCTATCACTATAGTATTGTAAAGAATAGTTTCGCTGTTCTAAAAATTTTCTGCTCTGCCTGTTCCTTCCTTTCTCCATCCCCCTAATCCTTGGCAAACACTGATCCTTTTACTGTCTCCATGGTTTTTCCTTTCCCAGAATGTCCTATAGTTGGAATTGCATGGTATGTAGCCTTTTCAGATTGGCATCTTTCACTTAGCCATGCACATTGAAGGATATTCTGTGTCTTTTCATGGCTTGATAGCTTGGTTTATCACTGAATAGAATTTTATTGTCTGGTGTACCAAAATTTATTCATCCATTGCCTGACTAAAGGACATCTTGGTGGCTTCCAAGTTCTGGCAATTGTAAATAAAGCTGCTGTTAACATCTGTGTGCAGCAGGTTTTTGTATGGAAACAAGTTTTTAGTTCATTTCAGTAACTACTAGGGAGTGCGACTGCTGAATCATATGGTAGGGATATGTTTGTTTATGTGAGAAACTGCCAAAGTATCTTTCAGAAGGGGCTGTACTGTTTTGCATTTCCACAGACAATGAATGAGCATTTTTTTTGCTCCACACCGTCAGCAGCATTGGGTGTTATAGGTGTTTTTCCTCTTGTCCACTGTAATAGGTTGAAAGAGGTACCTTGTAGTTTTAATTTGCATTTCCTTGACAACATGATGTGGAGCATCTTTTCAGATGTTTATTTGCTATCCTGTACTTTCTTTGGTGAGGTGTCCAGGTCTTTGGTCCATTTTTTAATTGGGTTGTTCACTTTCTTATTGTTAAATTTTAAAAGTTCTCTGTATATTTGGATAACAGTTCTTTAAAGTTCAGCTTACCAGCTCTTTCATGGATCTTGCTTTTAATATTGTATCTAAAATGTGACCCCCAAATCAAAGGTCACCTAGACTTTTATTTCTTTGTTGTCTTCTAGGAGTTTTATAATTTTGAGTTCCATATCTAGATCTGTGATTCATTTTGAGTTAAATTTGAGAAGGGTGTAAGGTCTGTATCTAGATTTATTTATTTATTTTTATTTAATTAATTGTGTTTACATAGATTCTAGTGTCGCCCCAAATACATCCCCCTCCACCTTATTCCCTTCAACATCTCCCTTTCCCCCTTCCCAAAACAGCCCTCCCCCCTTTCATTCAGGTTTATCCCATCCTATCATCCTCTTTCCCTCTCTCCTCTTTTCCTCTGTCCCTTTGATCCCTCCTCTGTCTCAATTCCATTCCTCAGTTCTCATTGTTCCTTGAATTCTTCAAATGAGTGAGGTCATATCATATTTTTCTTTCTCTGCCTGGCTTATTTCACTTAACATAATAGTTTTTAGGTCCATCCATAATGTTACAAAAGGTAATATTTCCTTCTTTTTCATGGCCCCATAGTGTTCCATTGTATATATGTATCAGTGCTTTTTTTAATCCACTCGTCCACTGACGAACACTTGAGCTGTTTCCAGATCTTTGCTATTGTGAACAATGCTGCCATAAACATGGGGGTGCATTTCTTTTTTTCAGTTGGTGATATGGTGTTCTTGGGATATATTCCTAAAAGTGGGTCAAAAGGCAGATCCATTTTTAAATGTTTGAGGAATCTCCATACTGTTTTCCACAGTGGCACACCAGTCTGCATTTCCACCAGCAGTGCAGGAGGGTTTCCTTTTCTCCACATCCTCGCCAGCACTTATTCTGTGTTGTTTTATTCATGAGCGCCATTATGACTGGTATGAGGTGATATCTCATTGTGGTTTTAATTTGCATTTCTCTAATGATTAATGATGTTGAACATTTTTTCATTTATTGACACTCTATATTTCCTCTTTGGAGAAGTGTCTATTCATTTCTTTTGCCCATTTTTTTATTGGATTGTTTGTCTTCCTGGTATTAAGTTTTACAAGTTATTTATAAATTTTGGTTATTAACCCCTTATCAGACGTATTGTCAAATGTGTTGTCCCATGTGTGGTTTGTCTTTTTATTGTGTTCATATTGTCTTTAGCTGTACAAAAGCTTTTTAGTTTGATATAGTCCCATTTCTTTATCCTGTCTTTTATTTCACTTGCCCGTGGAGATAAATCAACAAATATACTGCTGCAAGAGATGTCAGTGAGCTTACTGCCTATGTTTTTTTCTAAGATGCTTATGGTTTCACAACTTACATTTAAGTCTTTTATCCACTTTGAGTTTATTTTTGTGAATGGTGTAAGTTGATTGTCTAGTTTCCTTTTATTCCAGGTAGCTGTCCAATTTCCCAACACCATTTGTTAAAGAGGTTATCCTTACTCCATTGTATTGTCTTACCTCCTTTGTAAAATATCAATTGTCCATAAACGTGTGGGTTTATTTCTGGGTTTTCTGTTCTGTTACATTGATCTATATGCTTGTTCTTATGCCAGTACCAAGCTGTTTTGAGTACAGTGGCCTTGTAATATAACTTGATATCCAGAAGTGTGATAACTCCTACTTTATTCTTCTTTTTTAAGAATGCTGAGGCTATTCATGTTCTTTTTTGGTTCCATATAAATTTTTAGAATATGTGTTCTATTTCTTTGATGTATGTCATTGGTATTTTCATTGGTATTTAATTGAATTTATAAATTTCTTTGGGTAATATTGACATTTTAATGAAGTTTATTCTTCCTAACCATGAGCACAGTATATGCTTTCACTTGTTTGTATCTTTCTTGATTTCTTTTATCAATGTTTTACAATTTTCTGAGTACAAGTCTTTAACCTCCTTGGTTAAATTTACTCCTAGGTACTTCTTTTTGTTGTTGTTGCAATAGTGAATGGGATTGTTTCCTTAATTTCTCTTTCTGAAAGTTCATTGTTGATGTATAAAAATGCCTACAATTTCAGTGTATTAATTTTATACCCTGCTACCTTGCTGAATTCATTTTTCAGGTCCAGTAGTTTTTTGACTGAGACTTTAGGGTTTTCTATATACAGTATCATTTCATCTGCAATTAATGATAGTTTTATTTCTTTTCCAATTTGGATGCCTTTTATTTCTTCTTCTTGTCTGATTGCTGTAGGTAGGATTTCCAGTACTATGTTGAATAAGAGTAGTGAAAGGGGGCACCCCTGCCTTGTTCTTGTTCTTAAGAGGATTGCTTTTAATTTTTGCCCATTAATTATGATGTTGGCTGTGGGCTTGTCATATGTGGCCTTTATCATGCTGAGGTATGTTCCCTGTATTCCCACTTTGCTGAGAGTTTTGATCATAAATGGGTACTGGATTTTATCAAATGCTTTTTCTACATCTATTGAAATTATCATGTGGTTTTTCTCCTTCCTTTTGTTTATGTGATGAATCACATTGACTGATTTACAAATATTGTACCATCCATGCCTCCCCAGAATAAATCCCACTTGATCATGATGTATGATTTTTTTTCATGTGTTGCTGGATCTGGTTTGCTAATACTTTGTTGAGGATTTTAACATCTATATTCATCAGGGATATTGGCTTATAATTTTCTTTTTTTGTGTTGTCTTTGCCTGGTTTTGGAATCAGAATTTGCTCGCCTCATTAAAGGTACTTGGAAGTCTTCCTTCCTTTTGAATTTTTTGAAGTAGCTTGAGAAGGATAGGAGTTAGTTCTTCTTTGAATATTTGGTAGAATTTTCCTGTGAAGCCATCTGGCCCAGGGCTTTTGTTTGTTGGGAGTTTTTTGATAATTGTTTCGATCTCATTTGGTGTAATTGGTCTGTTTAGCTTTTCTGATTCTTCCAGATTGATTTTTGAAAGATTATATGTTTCAAGGAATTTGTCCATTTCACCTAGGTTGTCTAATTTTTTGTCATACAGTTCTTCATAGTATTTTCTTACAATATTTTGTATTTCTGTTGTGTCAATAGTTATTTCTCCACTCTCATTTCTAACTTTATTTAAGTCCTCTCTCTTTTTTTCTTGGTGAGTCTGGTTAAGGGTTCATCGATCTTGTTTACCCCTTCAAAGAACCAGTTCTTGCTTTCATTGATCCTCTTTATTGTTTCTTTAGCCTCTATGTTTCTTTAGCCTTTATTTCCACTCTGATCTTTATTATTTCCTTTCTTCTACTACCTCTGGGCTTTACTTGCTGGATTTATTTTTCTAGTTCTTTTAGATGCAGGGTTGTTTATTTGAGCTTTTTTTTAGCTTCTTAAGGTATGCCTGTAGTGCTATGAACTTCCCTCTCAGTACTGCTTTTGCTGTGTCTCATGAATTTTGAGTTGTTGTATCCTCATTATCATTCATTTCTAGGAATTTTTAAATTTCTCTTTGGTCTCATTGATAATCCATTCATTATTTAATAACATGCTATTTAGTTTCCATGTGTTTGAGAATTTTTCAGTTTTTCTGTTGTGGTTCATTTCTAGTTTTATGCCATTGTGATCAGAGAAAGTGCTCGATATGATTTAAATCTTCTTAAACTTGTTTAGACTGCTTTTGTGCCCTAACATATGGTCTATCCTAGAGAATGTACCATGAGCACTTGAAAAGAATGTATATTCTGCTGCTTTAGGCTGAAAGGTTCTGAAGATATCTATTAAATCAAGTTGATCTAGTGTGTCCTTTAAGTCTCCTGTTTCATTGTTAATTTTTTTCTTGAAGATCTATCTAGTGATGTTATTGGGGTATGGAAATCCCCTACTATTATGGTATTGATGTTGATCTTGCGCTTTATATCCATCAAAGTCTGATTTATATATTTAGGTGCTCCTATATTAGCTGCATAGATATTTATAATGGTTATATCTTCCTGTTGGATTGCTTCCTTTATCATTATGTAGTTACCTTCTTTATCTCTTACTATAGTCTTTGTTTTAAAATACATTTTGTCTGATATAAGTATTGCTACTGCAACTTTTTTTTTCATTTCTATTTGCATGAAATATTTTTTTCTATCCTTTTACCTTCAGTCTATGTGTATCTTTTGTTTTAACGTGTGTCTCTTATAGACAGCATATGTATGGATCCTGTTCTCTTATTCATGCAGCTACCTCATGTCTTTTGATTGGATCATTTAATTTATTTACATTTAAGGTTATTATTGATATGTAATTGTTTATTGCCATTTTATTCTTTTTTTTTTTTCCTGAAGTTGGAAATGGGGAGGCAGTCAGACAGACTCCCACATGCGCCCGACCGGGATCCACCCGGCATGCCCACCAGGGAGCGATGCTCGGCCCATCTGGGGCATCGCTCTGTTGCAACCAGAGCCATTCTAGCACCTGAGGCAGAGGCCACAGGGCCATCATCAGCACCCAGGCCAACTTTGCTCCAATGGAGCCTTGGCTGCAGGAGGGGAAGAGAGAGACTGAGAGAAAGGAGAGGGGGAAGGGTGGAGAAGCAGATGGGCTCTTCTCCTGTGTGCCCTGGCCAGGAATCAAACCCGGGACTCCTGCATGCCAGGCCGACGCTTTACCACTGAGCCAACCGGCCAGGGCTGCCATTTTATTCTTTAAAGCTTTGTTTCTTTTTTACTATATTCTTTTCCCTTTTTGTTCTGTTTACAACAGGGCCCTTAACATTTCTTGCAGCATTAGTTTGGTTGTAATGAATTCCTTGAGATTTTGATGTTTTTTTTTGTCTGGGAAGCTTTTTATTTCTCCTTTAATTTTAAACAATAGCCTTGCTGAATAAAGTAGTCTTGGTTGTAGGCTCTTGTTCTGCATTACTTTGAATATTTCTTGCCATTCCCTTCTGGGCTCAAGTGTTTCTGTTGAGAAGTTGGATGTCATCCTTATGGGCCCTCCTTTGTAGATGATAGCCTTTTTTTTTCTCTAGCAGCTTTTAATATTTTCTCTTTATCTCTTAGCTTTGGTATTTTAATTATGATGTGTCTTGGTATAGATTTCTTTGAGTTTCTCTTTAATGGAGTTCTCTGTGCTTCTTAAACTTGTGTGACTTTTTTGTGCATGAATTTAGGGAAGTTTTCATCTATGATTTTGTTTTACAAAATCCCTTGTTCTTTCTCTTCTTTTTCAGGAACCCCTGATGTGAATGTTGTTTCTCTTTAGGTTGTCACAGAGGTCTCTTAGAGTTTCCTCTGATTTTTTCAGCCTCTTTTCTTTTTGCTGCTCTGCTTCTGTGTTTTTGTTTATCTTGTCTTCTAAATCACTGATTCGATTCTCTGCTTCATCCAGCCTGCTTTTAATTGCTTCTAGTGTAGTCTTCATTTCAGATATTGTATTCATCATTTCTGACTGGTTCTTCTTTATTATTTCTATGTCCTTTTTGATGCTTGTAATCTCTTTAATTATCTCATCATTGTGTCCATCCATTGTTGTTCTAAGATCTTTCTGCATTCTAATAATCATTATCTTAAACTCTGCATCCGGTAGTTTGGTAATTTCCATCTCATTCAGTTCATTTTCTGGGGGTTTCTCTTGTTGATTGATTCGGATTTCACTTCTCTGTCTTCTTATTATGTCTATGTGTTTGGGTGTGTTTGTACAGCTGGTTGAGTCTAGGTTTGATGTTGTCTGCCTCCAATTTTCAGTTGTGTTATTTCTAGGTCTTCTTGGGTTGGCATCAGCTGTTGTTTGTAATCCACTGTTGAATGTGGCTTTTCTAGTAGAGCTGCTTTAAAGTCTTGATATATTTGTTTTCTTCTCAGTTTTCTTAACTCAGTGATAATCTTGTTTACTTATCTCAGCAGGAGCCTTGTTTAAAACTGTATCCAGGAATGTGTGGGTGTAACCTGCGACTCTGAAAGCTTGATCTGCCAGCTTCTCTCAGGGGGCAGGGTGCTTTCTCTTGTTTCTCTTTAAGCCCCTTCCCTTCCCTCCACCCTCCTCCTTCTCTACCTTTCCTTCCCCCTGGTAACCACTGCACCCCAGTCTATGTCCATGAGTCTCAGTTTTGTTTCCCACCTATGTATGGAATCATACAGTTCTTACCTTTTACTGATTTACGTATTTCACTCAGTATAATGTTATCAAGGTTCATCCATGTTGTTGTAAATAATACTATGTCATCCTTTCTTATGGCTCAGTAGTATTCCATTGTGTATATGTACCACATCTTTTTTATCCAATCCTCTATGGAAAGGCATTTTGGCTGTTTTCATTTCTTGGCCACCATGAACAATGCTGCAGTGAACATGGGGGTGCATGTGTCTTTACATACCCATGTTTTCACGTTTTGAGGGTATATACCCAGTAGAGGAATTGCTGGGTCATATGGTACTTCTATTCTTTATTTTTTGAGGAACCACCATACTTTCTTTCATAATGGTTGCACTAACTTACATTCCCACGAACTGTGAATGAGGGTTTCTTTTTCTCCACAGCCTCTCCAGCTCTTGGTATTAGCTTTTCTGTTCATAACAGCTAATCTAACAGGTGTGAGGTGGTATCTCATTGTAGTTTTGATTTGTATTTCTCGAACAGTTAATGATGATGAGCATTTTTTCATATATCTTTTTGGCCATTTGCATTTCTTCTTGGGAGAAGTGTCTGCTCATGTCCTCTTCCCATTTTTATATTGGATTGCTTGTTTGTTGCTGAGATTTGTGAGTTCTTTATATATTTTGGATATTAGTCCCTTATGTAAGCTGTTGTTTGAAAATATCATCTCCCATCTAGTTGGTTGCCTATTTGTTTTGTTGACAGTTTCTTTTGCTGTGCAGAAACTTCTTAGTCTCATGTAGCCCCATTCATTTACCTTTGCCTTTACTTCCCTTGCCTTTGGAGTCAAATTCATAAAATTTTCTTTATGGCCAATGTCCATGAGTTTAGTAACTATGTTTTTTTCTATGTAATTTATTGTTTCAGATCTTATATTTAATTCTTTGATCCATTTTGAATTAATTTTTGTGCAAGGAGATAAAGTGTAGTCAAGTTTTATTCTTTTGTATATGGCTTTCCAATTTTCCCAGCACCATTTATTTGTTTGTTTGTTTGTTTTTTAAAATTTCAATAACAAATAAAAATGAAGTTGTGTCGAGGGCTGACTTTCAATAGATTGCAGCGAGGGAACTGCTCTGCTACATACGGAACCCCGACCCAGAAGCAGATCATTTATGAATGGTTTAGCACCAGGTTCCCCACGAATGTGCGTTGCGTGACGGGTGAGGGGGCAGCCCCCTTTCTGGCCACGCCCAGTTTCCCAGGACGAGGGGCTCTCCACACCGGACCCTGGTCCCAACGCATGGCGGGGCATGCCGCATCACGCAAGGTTGTGCACGGCGGCCCGCCGGCGGGGACTGCGGGGGACCGGCTATCCAAGGCCAACCGAGGCTCTGTGGCGCTGCCATATCATTCCACCTGGGCAGGATTCTGACTTAGAAGCATTCAGGAATAATCCCACAGATGGTAGCTTCGCCCCATTGGCTCCTCAGCCAAGCACATACACCAAATATCTGAACCTGCGGTCCCAGCACCATTTATTGAAGAGGCTTTCTTTTCTCCATTGTGTGTGTTTGGATCCTTTATTAAAGATGATTTGACAATTTATATGTGGCTTTATTTTTGTGCTCTCTATTTAGTTCCATTGGTCTGTGTGTCTTATTTTTCTGCCAGTGCCATGCTGTTTTGATTATTGTGGCTCTGTAGTATAGTTTGAAGTCAGGTATTGTAATGCCTTCAGCTTTGTTTTTTTTTCCCTTAGGATTACTTTGGTTATTTGAGGTTTTTTATGGTTCATATAAACCTGATGATTTTTTGTTCTTTAAAAAATCATATTGGAATTTTGATTGGAATTGCATTAAATTTATATAGTGCTTTGGGTAATATGACTATTTTAACTATATTTATTCTTCCTATCCACGAACAAGAAATATTATTCCATTTCATTGTATCTTAATCAATTTCCTTTAATAATGCTTTGCAGTTTTCAGTATATAGGTCCTTTACATTCTTTGAAATGTTTATTCCTAGGTATTTTTTTGTTGTTGCTACTGTACAAGGGATTACTTTTTTTTTTAGTTATTTTTCTGGGGTTTCATTGCTGACATAAAAAAGCAATAGACTTCTGTATATTAATTTTGTATCCTGTTACCTTACTGTATTGGTTTATTATTTCTGATAGCTTTTCTGTGAAGTCTTTGGGGTTTTCAATATACATGATCATGTTATGTGGAAAAAGTGAGACCTTTACTTCTTCTTTCCCAATATGGATGACTTTTATTTCTTTCTCTTGTCTGATTGCTCTAGCTAGAACTTCCAGCACTATGTTGAATAGGAGTGGAGAGAGTGGGTAACCTTGCCTTGTTCTTGATTTTAGAGGAAAAGTTTTCAGTTTTTTACCATTTAGTATGATGTTAGCTGATGGTTTGTCATAAATGACCTTTATTATTTTGAGGTTTACTCCTTGTATAGCCATTTTGTTGAGTGTTTTAAACATAAAAGATTGTTGTATTTTATTGAATGCCTTTTCTGCATCTATTGATAGGATCATATGGTTTTAGTTCTTTGTTTTGTTGATATGGTGTATTATGTTAATCGTCTTACATACGTTGAACCATCCTTGTGTTTCTGGGATGAATCCTACTTGATCATGGTGAATTTTTTTGATGTGTTATTTTATTCAATTTGCTAGTATTTTGTTTAGAACTTTTGCATCTTTATTCAGTAGAGATATTGGTCTGTAGTTTTCTTTTTTTGTGTTGTCCTTGCCAGGTTTTGGTATGAGAGTTCTGGTGACCTCATAAAATGTGTTTGGAGGTATTGCTTCTTTAATTTTTTGGAAGACTTTGAGAAGGATAGGAACCAATTCTTCTTTGAATGTTTGGTAGAATTCACTATTATATCCATCTGGCCCTGGACTTTTATTTTTGGGTTTGTTTGTTTTTTTTGATAGTTGTTCCTTTTTCTTCCCTGCTTATCGGTCTATTTAGGCTTTCAACTTCTTCATGATCCAGTCTAGGAAGATTATATTGTTCTAAGAGTTTATCCATTTCTTCTAGATTGTTAAATTTTGTGGCATATAATTTTTCATAGTATTTTGAGATAATTCTGTCGTAATTTCTCCTCTTTCATTTTGGATTTTTTTTTTCAACTTTATTTAGGTATAGTTGATAATTTAAAATTATATATATTTATGGCCCTGGCCAGTTGGCTTAGTGATACAAGTTGGCCTGGCATGTCAATGTCCTGGGTTTGATTCCTGGCCAGGGCACACAGGAGAAGCACCCATATGCCTCTCCATCTTTTCCTCTCACCTCTCTCTGTGTCTCTCTCTTCCCCTCCCACACGCAAGGCTTCATTGGAGCAAAAGTTGGTCCAGGTGCTGAGGATGGCTCCATGACTTTCACCTCAGGTGCTAGAATGGCTCAGGTTGCAATGGAGCAACAGCCCAGATGGGCAGAGCATCACCCCCTGGTAGGCATGCAGGTTGGATCTTGGTTGGGCTCATGTGGAGTCTGTCTCTTTGCTTCCCCACTTCTCAAATTTAAAACTGTGTTCCTCCACTGAACTATAATCCCACAACGGCAGGTTTCTTCCTGTCGATCTATTGCTATACTCTCAGCAGCTGGACCAGTACCTGTCACATAGTAAGAATTCAATAAATAGTTGTTGAATACTATTTTGTTTCAAGGGTTAGTAAAACATAGTAATCTGTTTCTCATATTTGGAGAGAGACTTCAGTCCATTATAATTGTTCAACATTCCACAGACTCTTCTGGATCCTGCCTTTTGTCTGGTAATATCAGCCAGTGTTCATTTGTCACATGATGACTACTGTCCTTATATATATCTTCCTGTCTCTCTTTATTCCTGTCGTTGGCTTGCACACTGGAAGGGGTATTGTGAGGTGGGAGAGAGTGAGCTATTGGGGGAAAATAGCTGGAGAGGCAGGAGAAACTGCAGGAGGTGCTAGCGATACAGGGTCAGGGGGATCATAATTGCCTAAGGAACATTCAGGAGATGCTGGAGATGATTCTACCTGTACTGTTGCAGGAACAAAGGAAGCAACTACCAGAGGACAAAGATGCTCAGACAACATACTGGATGAAGAGGATTTATTAGCTGGCTAAGCAGCATGACCTAATAGGCACCAAGACACGAGTTCCTCAAAGCTGGCTTTCTTGAGTCTTATATACCTTTTATAGCTCTCACATGATGGGTGCCTAATTAATTTGACTTCTTTGCCTGCAGACCTATGTGACTTTCCTGTCTCAGTGAGGGGAGGGGGGATGAGAGATGGTTCAAACCATTTGTGTTGAATTTTGTTTATATGAGTCTTTTCTCTTTTTTCCTTAGTGAGTCTTGCCAGGGGGTTGTCAATTTTATTGATCTTTCAAAGAACCAGCTCTTTGTTGTGTTCATTTATTCTATAGTTTTTCTGTTCTCTATTTTATTTATTTCTGCTCTAATTTTTATTATTTTCTTTCTTCTGCTGGTTTTGGTTTGCCTTTGTTCTTCTTCTTCTAGTTCCTTAAGATGGGATGTTAGGTTGTTTACTTAAGCTCTCTTGCTTTTTCATATAAGCATGTAATTATATGAACTTCCCTCTTATTACTGCTTTTGCTGCATCCCAGAGATTCTGATATGTTGTGTTGTCATTTTCATTTGTCTATATATATCCTTTGATCTCTACTTTTATTTTTTCTTTGACCCACTCATTTTTTAGAAATATGTTATTTAATTTCCATGTTTTTGTGGGTGTGTTTACTTCTTTTCTTGCCATTGAATTCTAGTTTCAAAGCCACATGGTCAGAGAATATGCTTGGTATAATTTCAATCTTTCTGAATTTGTTGGTGTTGGTTTTGTGGCCCAGCATAGGGTCTATTCTTGAGAATGTTTTATGTACACTTGAGAAAAAATGTATACTCTGATGTTTTGGAATTAAATGTCCTGTAGATGTCTCTTATGTCCATTTGTTCTAGTGTTTTATTTAAGGCCAGTATTTCTTTATTGATTTCCTGTTTGGATGAAGGCTCTAAAACCATCAATGGTGTATTGAGGTATCCAAGTATGATTACTTTTTTTTTTCGGTTTGCACTTCTAGATCAGTTAGTAGTTGTCTTATATATTTTGGTATGCCTTGGTTCAGTGCATATATATTAAAGAGTATTATGTCTTCTTGATATGATGTCTCCTTTATCATTATGAAATGTCCATCCTTGTCTCTGGTTACCTTTGTTGTCTTGTAGTCAGCATTGTCAGATATGAGTATAGCTACACCTGCTTTTCTTTGGATATTATTTGCTTGGACAACTGTTTTCAAACCTTTCACTTTGAATCTATTTTTATTCTTGTAGCTTAGATGTGTCTCTTTAAGGCAGCATATTGTTGGGTTTTGCTTCTTAATCTAATCTGCTACTCTGTGCCTCTTTATTGGTGAGTTCTATTCATTTACATTTAGTGCAATTTTGACACTTGAGGTTTCCTATTGCCATTTTATATACTGCTTTCTGATAGCTCTGTTTCTTGTTTGGTTCTCTTTTTTGGGTTTTTTTTTCTTTCATTTGTTTTTGTTTGTGGGTATTCCATACTTCTATCTTCTGTTTCTTCTTTTTAAGCTATATGTTTCAGTAGTGGCATTTTCAGGGGTGGGTACACTAGGTTATTAGAAGAAAAATTATCATATTTATTAAAGTCATTTCATGAGTGCTTCTGCACTCCATCCTCCTTTATTACTGCTGATCTTTATCCTCTCCCCTTTTATGTTATTGTTTTCACAGATTATCTTTGTTTTTATTGATTGTGGTTTTGTTAAAAATTTTTACTAGTAATTTTGTCTTGTTTTTTTCTTTGTATCTGGTTGGATACCCCTTTTGTTATTGGGAGTTGTCCGGTGATAAATTTTCTCAGCTTTTGTATGTATGTAAACATTTTCATTTCCCCTTCATATTTGAAGGATAGCTTTGATGGATATAATATTCTTGGTTGGTAGTTCCTCTCTTTCAGTGTTTTAAATGTTGGAGTCTACTCTCTTCTGGCTTTCAGATTTTCTGCTGAGAAGTCTGATGATAGCCTAATGGGCCTTTCTTTGTATTCTTCTTCTCCCTAGCTGCAAGAAGGCCATCTTGAACAAGGGGAAAACATACGTAAGAGAAAAAACAGTGTGAAATGCTATCATTTGCCCAGGGATCCATGAGTCCAGTGTGCCAGGCAGGAAATGTTGATGCTGTGGACATAGACAGAGATGAATCTGGAGAAGATTGTTAAGACTAAGGAGTTGGAATGTATAGTATACCACAGGCCAGAGAGAACTGGAGAATCTTTGGAAGTACAGAGATATGAGGATATTTATTTCACTACATACAAGAATTTAGCTGAGTTGAGCAATTTGGATAGTGTACTATGTTTTTCAGAGAAGATTACTAAAATTCTTCAGCACTACTCTTGCAATTTTTTAATAGCAGTTGGGTGGCCTAAATGAGCTAACACATGTCTATTACAAACTTCAGGATGAACAAAACCAATTGGCATATATTAGTGATCAAATATTAGATTTTATGGTTGAGCCTAATTATTTTTAACCCAAAACAATTCCAAATGTATAAACACAGACTAAAGTACTAGAATAGATAAGAAAACAAACTCTTAAATTCTATAGTGACTTCCTCTTTCCTGGAAATAATAGGATGTCTCATGCATTTTAATGGTATTAACATCTAAGTAAAGTGAAGTTAACATTGTGTTTAGTCAGCTAACCTGTACATCTTACACTCTTATGATAATATATTTTTTCCAACCAGAGAGAAAAGTTAAACCAAATCAAATGTAAAAGCAGTTTATTTCTCAGATTTTTTCTTTTTTGTGCATTTACTCATAGGATTTTCTTTTACAAATCCTGGCCTCCCCAGTGGGGTGGGTGCAAGAGTGCTCCTACCAACTGTCATAATTTGAGATTTGAGTTATCAAAACATGGGACACATGCTTTGTATCTAATATTTGCAAACATGTTTTTCTAAGTTCAAAGTTAGCGTGGTCCTAGTAAAAATAGACATAACTAGGCCCTGGCCGGTTGGCTCAGTGGTAGAGCGTCGGCCTGGCGTGTGGGAGTCCCAGGTTCGATTCCCGGCCAGGACACACAGGAGAAGCACCCATCTGCTTCTCCACCCCTCCCCCTTTCCTTCCTCTCTGTTACTCTCTTCCCCTCCTGCAGCCAAGGCTCCTTTGGAATAAAGTTTGCCCAGGCTCTGAGGATGGCTCTGTGGCCTCTGCTTCAGGCACTAGAATGGCTCTGATTGTGGCAGAACGACGCCCCAGATGGGCAGAGAATCACCCCCTGGTGGGCATGCCAGGTGGATCCCAGTCAGGCGCATGCGGGAGTCTGTCTGACTGCCTCCCCGTTTCCAACCTCAGAAAAATACAAAAAAAAATAGACATAACTAAAATATAGATATATTGTTTTTTATCATAATAGAATGAACTAAAACTATAAAACTTCTCATTTATACATATTCACAATATACTTTTTACTCTTTACTAAGGAGTCAATGGAATGAGGACCTATCATTACTCCCAGTAGAGCTATAGAAAAAATCAGAAATTTTATATTTGGTAATACACTTTGGGTTATGTTTAACATTTATATAGGGATAAGAGTGTACACATAAATGTCATGGACTGAAAAATATTTTAGGAATCTTTTTTTAATAAATTTTTATTAATGGTAATGGGATGACATTAATAAATCAGGGTACATATATTCAAAGAAAACATGTCTAGGTCATTTTGTCATTAAATTATGTTGCGTACCCCTCGCCCAAAGTCAGATTGTCCTCCGCCACCCTCTATTTAGTTCTCTGTGCCCCTCCCCCTCCCCCTAACTCTCTCCCTCCCTCCCTCCCATATCCTCCCTCCCCCCACCCCTGGTAACCACCACACTCTTGTCCATATCTCTTAGTCTCATTTTTATGTCCCACCAATGTATGGAATCATGTAGTTCTTGTTTTTTTCTGATTTACTTATTTCACTCCTTATAATGTTATCAAGATCCCACCATTTTGCTGTAAATGATCTGATGTCATCATTTCTTATTTATGGATAGTAAAATGTGCTTAATTGAACAAGCAGTATTAGGGTCAAGTCAACATATTATAAATAGAGCTATAAAACTGACAGTAAATCTTGCTTTACCAAACTTTTTCTAATGTACAAATTGAATATTTTTAAAGTAATCTTGTATTTGTATGATCCTTTTTGGTCAGTCTTGTATTTCTAAGTATTTACAGGAATTCTAGATAATGCCATTGCCACCCAGTACTTACTTATTTTTTAGATTGTAACTAAAAGCTGGTTAGATAAGTCACATTTTGAGGAAATTTAAACTATCCTGAAATTACATGTGAACAAAACCCTTGACCAAAAAATGCATTTAATTATTTCTAACACTTCGTATAACCATCCTAAAATTCTATTAAAAACATATCTATCAATAGGGTCACATGTGTCTATAAAAAGCTTGGTCAGATTATAAAGATTTCACTGCATGTAAAACCTATGAATATTTCATAAAACCTTGTAAAACCTTATAAACCATGTAAAACCTTGATGAATATCTTTTCTTCAGCTTTCAAGAACCATCTGTTGCACTTCTCTTTCTGTGGCTTGACTATTTTTTTACAATATCTTTTGTTGGTACATTTTGTTTTGCTTGGTCTTCATAACTAGAATCAGAGAACATCTATGAAAGTCAGCTACACTTCTTTCCATGGCTTGAAGCTTGCAAAAATGTGCAACCAGCCAGAAACCTTTGTTCTTGAGTAATAAACTTTGTTCTTACTTGAGACCCATGTAAAAGATTTGAAATTCTTTCAGTTTATCCTACTGACAATGGTTTTTTTTATTAAATTTGAAAAATTTGGTACCACTGTTTCCACAAATATTCCTTCTGCCTCTTTCCTCTCCTGGGACATCTACTGTGCATATGTTGATACTATCATGATGTTTCTCAGATTTCTGTTCATTATTTTTTTTCTTTATGTCCCTCAGACTAGAATATCTCAATTAACATATTTTAAAGTTCACTGATTCTATTGTCTCCCAGCTGACCATGCTGTTTAGCCTTTCTAGTAAAATTTTTATTTCAGGTATACTTTTTCAATGTCTGAATTTCTATTTCGTCTTTTATTATATTTCCTATATCTTTATTAATATTCTTTATTTGGGGACACATTTAGTCATACATTCCTTTAATTCTTTAGATATTATTTTTAAGTAATTTGAACATATCTTTAAGAACTAAGTCTTTGTCTAGTAAATCTAACATCTGAGTTTCCTCAAGAAAAAATTTTATTTTATTTTTCCTGCATAAACCATACTTCACTGTTCCTTTGAATGTGTTATCATTATTTGTTGATAACTGGATATTTGAGGTAATAAAATGTCAGATTCTCCCTGCTCCCAGATTTTGTTTTTATTGTTATTTGTTGTTGTTTTATTGATGTTTATTTTTATAGTGAGTTTCTTAGATTAATTCTCTAAAATATGTATTGTTCATCATCTGAGACTGCCAAAATCACTGCTTGATACCTTAGTGGTCAATTGATGATTGGAGAAACACTTTATTAAATGTCTTGAACCAATAATCTTCCACTTTTGCATAAGGGGCTCTATGTGTTGAAATATGATTTCCATACTGTGAGTAGTTACAACTGTGTCAGAGCCTTTACTGCCAACTTGTGCAGAGTCTCAGCATCAGACAGAAGTGAAAAATTAAAGCCTTCTTGGGTCTTTACTGTACATGTACACATCCCTACACAATCACACGTTCTTGTTGATTCCCTCAAATGTCAGAACTTTTCAGAACCTGCTATGGGCAATTTATTACCCTAATTTTTCTTTTCATTCTGTCTGCTATTTTCCCCCTTAAACTGGCATCAGTGCATCAAGCAGCAAAATGTGATACAATTCGTACTGCCTTGTTTTTTGTTTGTTTGTTTTTATATACACT
Source organism: Saccopteryx bilineata (assembly GCF_036850765.1). Classification (NCBI taxonomy): domain Eukaryota; kingdom Metazoa; phylum Chordata; class Mammalia; order Chiroptera; family Emballonuridae; genus Saccopteryx; species Saccopteryx bilineata. Next base: position 79,992,408 of record NC_089495.1, read on the forward strand.
TTGAGAATGGCACTTTCCTCACTGAGTGAGCTGAGTCAGGTTAAATAACAAAAAAGCTCTATGAATGGGGCTTTTAGGAGCCTTCAGGTCAAATAGTGACAGTTCTCTGGGGATGGTTTTTTTGGTGGGAGGGAGCTCCAAGTCTTTCTTCTCTACTGGATGCTAGACTGCTGGTTTTCATTGCTATTGTTGTTCTAAGATTGCTGGTATTTAAGGCTACTATAAAGCTGGAAAGAAGAGTAGGCAAGTAGATTCTTTTAAAATGTGGCCATTCTTGCTGTTCTTAATGAAAGTCAGCTCTTTTTCTTAAATAAACACTCATCAGATTATTGGAAGCCTTTGTTAGTTATTAGAATTCATAAAAAGGTGATTTGATGGTTTTGCCAATGTTAACACTTTTGTGAAGGAACAGATTTTTCAAGGTTCTTACTCTCTTATTCTGGAAGTGCTTCCTACTTATGTTTATAGAGTTACTTATATATTCTGGACACAAGTTCTTTACCCAATATATGATTTGCAAATATTTTCTCCTTGTATATGGTTCGACTTCTCATTTGTTAAATCTATCTTTTAAGAATAGCTGTTATTAATAGAATAAATCAAAATTTTATTTAATAAATTACACCTTTGATGTCCTATGTAAGAATTATTTACCTAATAAAGGTCACCAACTTCTCTTCTATTTTCTTCTATAATATTTATTTCAATTTATTATATTTGGGGCTATGATCCATTTTGAGTTAATTTTTGCATATTGTTTAAAGTTCACTTAAAAGTGGATATATGGCCCTGGCTGGTTGGCTCAGCGGTAGAGCGTCAGCCTAGCGTGCGGAGGACCCGGGTTCGATTCCCGGCCAGGGCACACAGGAGAAGCGCCCATTTGCTTCTCCACCCCTCCACCATGCTTTCCTCTCTGTCTCTCTCTTCCCCTCCCGCAACCAAGGCTCCATTGGAGCAAAGATGGCCCAGGCGCTGGGCATGGCTCTGTGGCCTCTGCCTCAGCCGCTAGAGTGGCTCTGGTCGCAACATGGCGACGCCCAGGATGGGCAGAGCATCGCCCCTGGTGGGTGTGCCGGGTGGATCCCGGTCGGGCGCATGCGGGAGTCTGTCTGACTGTCTCTCCCTGTTTCCAGCTTCAGAAAAATGAAAAAAAAAAGTGGATATATGGTGATTCCGTGATGGCTGAAGAGCAGGCAGAAACTACAATCATCTATTCCTGGCCCCAAGCTAGATTTACAGTGACAGGTAAAGGTGGACATCAGGGAGCTTCTATCCTTTTCAGATCTACCCTGAGCTCTAAGCTTGAGGAAGCCAACCCTTATAAATAGATAAGCTCCTCCCACATATACTCAAACCCAGTAGATGAAGGCACAAACAATGAACAGCATGGTAGCTCCAGACAGGTAGCCCAAGGCTGTTACACACAATGTCTGACATCAACCGGTACCTGAATCCCAACTAAGTGGACTCCAAACCAGCACCATAGAGGATTGGCTGCAGACCAAGCCAGAGCTCAACCCAATTAGCCACACAAACAGCAAACTGAAAGGTTATTCTGGCAGGAACCAGACCCTGCTGTGAACAACTTCACCTCAGACAGCAACTGCACAGTGTCTCACACATGGTTATTGAGGTTTATGCTTATAGTTAGCCAGCCTGAATAGTTATCTCTACCCAAAAAAAGGGTCAGTAGCATTGAAGGCATCTACAACTATACATAATCCACAAGAAACATTCCTGGAGAGTTCAGGTGATCTGGAAAATTGTGCCACTTAGTTCAACAAGATACTTTCATCATAACAAGTTTGGGAACCATAGCAGATTGACCTAACACACAGAGACAAAGAAATATGCCCAAAATGAAAGAACATGAGAAAGTCCCAGGAAAAAAAATGAACTGTAAGTAATGAAAACAAGAAGCAAAGTTTAATAGAAGAATTGTAAGGATGCTCAAGAACCTTAAGAGAAGAATTAATTTTATTAGTGAGAATTGAAAGTGATAATATGCATTAAAAAGACCAGTCAGAAATGAAGACTACAATATCTGAAATAAAGAATATACTAGAAGGAATCAACAGCAGGTTAGATGAAGCAGAGGTTTAAATCAGTGATTTAGAGAACAGGGTAACATAAGCATAAGGAGAGTATCAAGAAGAAAAGTGCCTTAAAATAAGTTAGGAGAGTCTAAGGGACTTTTAAGACAATATCAAGCATAACAACATCTGCATCATAGGGATATTGGAGGGAGAAGAAAGTGAGCAAGGGATAGAGAACCTGTTTGAAGAAATAATGGCTGAAAACTTCCCTAAGCTGGTGAAGGTAAAAGTCACACAGGGTCAGAAAAAAACCAAGTCTTAATTAAGATGAACCCAAATCAAGAGGAACCACATTATGATTAGCATAGCAAAGTTTATGGACTAAGAGAGTAGCTTAAAAATAGTAGAGAAAAGCAATTATCACTTACAAAGGCTGTCAGCTGATTTCTCAACAGAAGTGCTTCAGGCCAGAGGGTTTGGCATGAAATATTCAGAGTGATATAAAGCAAGGATCTACAACTAAGACTACTCTATACAACAAGGCTATTATTTAAATTTGAAGGTGAAATAAATAGCTTCTCAGATGAAATAAAAGCTAAAGAAATTTATTACCATCAAACTAGTATTTGCAACATGTCAAAGGGTATGCTTTAAAAAGAAGAAAAGCAAGAAATATATATATAGAGAGAAATATAGAAATAAAGAATAAAATGGCAATAAATCAATACCAATCTATAATAACCTTAAATGTAAATGGATTAAATGCTCTAATCAAAGGATATAGGGCAGCTGAATGGAAAAGAAAAGATAATCCACTTATATGTTGTCTACAAGAGACTCACAAGATTGTAAATGAAAGGATGGAAAAAATATTTCATGCAAATGGAACAATAACAATAAAGAAAATATTGCAGTAGCAGTGCTTATATCTGACAAAAAAAGATCAAGACAAAAGCCATAACAAGAGACAAAAAAGAAGGTCACTACATAATACTAAAGGGTTTGATTCAACAGGGACATATTCTTCTCAACATATAAGCACCCAAAGAGGAGCACCTATCTGTATAAAGAAAGTCTTACTGTACATTCAAGGAAAGACAGACATCAATACAGTTACAGTAGGGGATTATAACATCCCACTCTCTTCAATGGATAGATCTTCCAGACAAAAAATCAATAAGGCATAAATGACTATAATCAATAAGTGACTGTAAATGCCACACTGGATCAGATGGACTTAATATTTAAAGAACATTTTATCCCAAAGCAACAGAATATGCATTCTTCTCAAGTACACATGGAACATTTCACAAAGATAGACCACATATTAGTATACAAAATCAGTCTTAACAAATTCAAGATAATTAAATCATATAAAACATATTTCCTGACCACAATGGTATGTAACGATAAATACATTATATTAAAAAATTGAAAAATAGTCAAACTCATTGAATCTAAACAGGATGTTATTAAACAATGAATGGATGAACAATGAGATCAAGGAAGAAATAAAAAAATTCCTTGAAAAAAAAAAGAAAATGAACATACAACAACCCCAAAATCTATGGGACACAGCAAAAACAGTTCTGAGAGAGAAGTTTATAGCATTATATGCCTGCCTTAAAAAGCAAGAAAATTTTCAAATGAATAAACCTACACGTAAAGCAACTAGAAAAAGATCAACAAAGCACAAAGTAAGTTGATTGAAGAAAATAATAAAAATCAGAGGAGAAATAAATGAGAGACTAAAACAATACAATACATCAAATAAACCAAGAGCTGGTCACTTAAAAAGATAAACAAGGTTGATGAACTTTTAACCTGACTCATCAAGAAAAAAATGAGAGGACCCAAATAAAATTAGAAAAATTAAAGAGAAGAAGTAACAAATAACATCATAGAAGTAGAAAGGATTATAAGAAAATATACTGTTCACAAAAATTAGGGGATATTTCAAAATGAATATGAAGCAATAAAAAAAGAAGCATTTGATTATTTTTTTATTAAACGAGAACATCATAAAAGCAAATGACAAGTCAAAGAAAGTTCAATTATGCAAATGACATGCAAAAACAACTTTTATTTCATTGGTGAAAATGCACTATACAAAAGGCTGAAAGTACTGAAATAGCTGTATGTTCCTCTAGTTTTTATGAGCAGTGTACTGTGAACAACTATATGCCAACAAATTGGACAACCTGGATGAAATAGATAAATTCTTAGAATCAATGCAGCATAAGTGACTGTCCACATGATGTGGAGATTTTTTCTCTAAATCTATGTACTCTGATTGACCAGTGTCACCTTGTTAAATTTAATTGTCTAAATTAATAAATTAATTAATAATAGAATCTTCAAAAACTGAATCAGAAAACCTGAATAGATCAATTAAAATGAATGAAATAGAGGTAGTCATTAAAAAATTTGTAGCAAACAAAAGTTCTAGACTGGATTGCTCCCTAGAAAATATTATAAAATATTCAAAAAGAACTAACACCTAGTCTTCTCAAACTATTCCAAAACGTGTAAGAGCATTATCCTAATTCAAAGCTAGATGAAGGTACTAAAAGAAATCCTGAAATCCTCAGTAAAATATTAGCAAACCAAATCCAGCTGTATATTAAAAAGATCATACACCATGATCAAGTGAGATTTATTCCAGGGATAAAAGATTGGTACAATACTACAAATCAATAAATGTGATATATCTCATAAACAAAATGAAGGATAAAAATCACATGATTTTATCAATAAAGGCAGAAAAAGCATTTCATAAAATTTAGCACCAATTTATGATTAAAAAAACTCTCAGCAAAGTGGCAATAGAGAGAACACATCTCAACACAATAAAGGCCATATATGACAAACCAACAGCCAACATCATACTCAATGGGCAAAATCTAAAATTGTTTCCCTTAAGAACAGGAAAAAGACAGGGATGTTCACTTTCACCACTCCTGTTCAACATAGTACTGGAAGACCTATACACAGCAATCAGACAAGAAGAAGAAATAAAAAGCATCCAAATGAATAAAATAGTAAAACTGCCATTATTTGCAGATGACATGGTACTGTATATAGAGAACCCTGAAGATTCCATCAAGAAACTACTAGAACTAATAAATGAATTCAGTAAAGTAGCATGATGCAAAATAAATACCCAGAAATCAGTTGTATTTCTGTTCATCAATAAAGAACTATCAGAAAGGGAAATGAAGAAAACAATTCCCCCACTTTTTTTTTTTTGCTTAATCCCTATACCATTTTTACATAACCCTTTAATCCCCCCCTCTTCACTCTGACAGCTGTCAGTCTGTTTTCTGTATTTACAAGTCTGTTTCTGTTTAGCTTGTTTGCTTTTTTTCATTAGAGTTCATATATAAGTGAAATCATATGGTATTTATCTTTCTCTATTTCATTTCACTTAGCATGATGCTCTCCAGCTCTATCCATGCTGTTGGCAAAAGGTAAATATTCCTTGTTTTTCGGGCTGAGTAGTATTTCATTGTGTAAATGTACCACCTTTTTTTAAAAAAAAAAAATCCATTCATTTACTGATGAGTCCTAGAGCTGCTTCTAAATCTTGGCTATTGTAAATAATGCTGCAGTGAACATAGAGGTGCATATATCCTTTCAAGTTAGTGTTTTGGGTTTCTTAAAATACATTCCCAGAAATAGAATTGCTGAGTCAAAAGGTAGTTTTATTTTAATTTAATTTTTTGAAGAAACTCCATACTGTGTTCCACAATGGCTCCATTAATCTGCATTTCCACTAAAAATGCACAAGGGTTCTGTTTTCTCCCCATCCTGGCCAACACTTGTCTGTTGCTTTATTGATAATAGCCATTCTGGAAGGTGTGAAGATATATCTCATTGTGGTTTTAATTTGCATTTTTCTGATGACTAGTGACTTTTAGCATCTTTTCATGTTTGTTGACCTTCTTTCTGTATGTTCTCTTTGAAGAAATGCCTATTCAGGTTCTTTGCCCATTTCTTAATTTTATTGTTTTCTTGGTATTGAGTTGTATATGTTCTTTATAGATTTTGCATACCAGCCCCTTATCAATGATCAAATGTATTATTGTTAAATACATTCTTTCATTAGTTGGTTGTCTTTTCATTTTGTTGATGGTTTCCTTTGCCGTGTAAAACTATCTAGTTTGACATAGTTCCATTTGGTTATTTTTTGTTTTGTTTCTCTTGCCAAAAGAGATATATCAGAAAAAAAATAATGCTATGAGATTTTACTTCATATTTTTCTAGAGTTTTCATGGTTTTGAGTATTACATTTAAGTTTTTAATCATTTTGAGTTTATTCCTGTATATGATGTAAGAAGGTGATTTTGTTTCTTTTTTTTTTGCATGTATTTGTCAATTTTTCCAACACCATTTATTGAATAGACTGTCCTTACTGCATTGTATAATTTTGCCTCTTTTGTGAAGTATTAATTGAACATAAGTCATGGATTTATTTCTGGGTTTTCTATTCTGTTTCATTGATCTATGTGTCTTTATTAAAATGGCCTTGTATAGTTTGATAGCAGGAGCATGATTCCTCCCACTTTTTTCCTCAATATTGCTGATACTGTTTTGGGTCTTTTGTGGTTCTGTATAAATTTTTAGAATATTTGTTCTAGTTCTGTGAAGTATGCCATTGGTATCTTGATAGGAATTTCATTGCATCTATAGATTGCTTTCGGTAGTATGGACATTTTAATGAAGTTAATTCTTTCTATCCATGAACAAGGTATATGCTTCCACTTATTTGTAGACTTTCTCTTTCTTTTTTCAGTGTCATAATTTTTTAAGTACAGGGATTTTACATCCTTGGCAAATTTATTCCTAGATATTTTTTGATGCAGCTGCAAATGGGATTGTTTTTTTAGTTTCCCTTTTTGACAGTTTTTTTTTATTGGTTTATAGAAATACAACTGATTTCTGGATATTTATTTTGTATCCTGCCACTTTACTGAATTCATTTATTAGTTCTAGCATTTTTTTTGATGGAATCTTTAGGGTCCTTTATATATGGTATGGTACAAATAGTTTTACTTCTTCCTTGCCAATTTTCATGCCTTTTATTTCTTCTTCTCATCTGATTCCTGTGGCAAGGACTTCCAGTACTATGTTGAGTAAGGGTGGTTAAAGCAGACATCCCTGCCTTATTTCTGATCTTAAAAAAGCACTTTTAGTTTTTTCCCATTGAGTATGATGTTGGCTGTTGGTTTTATATGTTTATTAAAATACAGTAGCATAATAATGAACATTTACTTATATAAAGTCTTGTTAAAGCAATAAACTAAATAGTGTTTAAATTTTTAAAATAAAAATGTATTACTCAGAGCTGATAAAAATTTGTATGTGGTAAGTGATATTATTAGTTAGTTTTCCTAATTTCTCAAATTTATTCTTTACCTTTTCTAATTCCTAAGGTATATATAAATAAAATAGTATTCATTTTGTTATCATTCAGTGACCTATTTGTCTAGAAGAAGCATGAAAAAAAAATGATAAAATGGCCCAGTTGTTAGGAATGAGTTAATAAAAGAAACCTACTATAAAATAAGTCTTGGAGTTTTTAGGCATAGGTGTTCCTCATAAGCAACAGTGATTATTATAGCCGATGTAACAAAATTTTACAAATGATTATTTTATTGTACCCACTTGTTTACAATTTCTTTAGCATATGGTAACAACTATGTAATGCCCTAGAAGTTTTGAATTTGTGTGTTCAATGTTATTTCTTGTATTTACTAACCAAATTCATTAGATTTTTCAAAGGTAATTCACTTTTGCATAAACAACAGCTAAATTGCTCCACAAAACTTTACCTCCATTGTGCTAGCAAAATAACATGACTCTGACCATGCTTATTACTACTTTTTAGTTTGCATGGAACATATTAATGATAGTATGAATTATTAACATATAAAAAGAAGACCCAATACCTGGATCCATTAAGGGAGGCCCTACACTGTCCAGTTTCAGTTGAGTCCTGAATATATCTGATTGAATTCCAGATATGTTCTTGAATTACTTCACTCTCTTGATTGTAAGAAGATAACTACTGACCATCTTCTTTCATAATTTTTCTCTTTTTCCTGATATTTCTTTTCAATTGTCTTATTGTAAATAGCTTATTTCTATTAATTAGATAAATTCCTGTTCTAATATAGTATATTTGTTTATGACTACTGCAAACAACAATCCCCCTTATGTATATATATTTTTATACATTTCTCCTTATAAAGAGAAATTTAGCTTTTGTTTCATTTTTTCACATCCTCACCATCTGATTATAATTTTTTATAAAACATGCGATGCGCCTGACCAGGCGGTGGCACAGTGGATAGAGCATCGGACTGGGATGCAGAAGACCCTGGTTTGAGACCCCGAGGTCGCCAGCTTGAGAACGGGCTCATCTGCTTTGAGCAAAGTTCACCAGCTTGGACGCAAGGTCCCTGGCTTGAGCAAGGGGTTACTCGATCTGCTGAAGGCCCACGGTCAAGGCACATATGAGAAAGCAATCACTGAACAACTAAGGTGTCGGAACAAAAAACTGATGATTGATGCTTCTCATCTCTCTCTGTTCCTGCCTGTCTGCCCTATCTATCCCTCTCTCTGACTTTCTCTCTGTCTCTGAAAATAAATAAATAAATAAAACATGCTATGCTACGTAATTCATTCTGTTTAATTTCATCCATGAAAGCCAGTTTTGAAATTTAGTTCATCTTCCAAATAACAGCTACACTGTTCCTTTTTTTTCTTTCTTTTTTTTTTTTTTTTTTTTTTTTTTTTTTGATAGTCAGAGAGAGGGAACAGATAGGGATATACAGACAGGAAGGGAGAGAGATGAGAAGAATCAATTCTTCGTTACATCACTTTAGTTGTTCATTGATTGCTTTCTCATATGTCCCTTGACTGGAGGAGAGGAGGAAAGGGCCACAGCAGAGAAAGTGACCCCTTGCTCAAGCCAGTGACTTTTGGACTCAAGATAGTGACTATGGGATCATGTCTATATTCCCACGCTCAAGCCAGCAACCCTGCGCTTAAGCTGGTGAGTCTGTGCTCAAGCTGGATGAGCCCTGGTTCACGCTGGAAACCTCAAGGTTTTAAACCTAGGTCCTCTGTGTCCCAGTCTGATGCTCTATGCACTACGCCACTGCCTGGTCAGGCTGCACTGTTTTGTTTTTTGTTTTTTTTTAATCTGGCAGAAGAAGCATGATCATGGGCTTTAGGTAAATTGTGGTTGAAAATGTTTGTTTAGTGAAAGGTATACAAAAACAGTTACTCAATTCCCAAAATGCTAACACAATTCCAGTGTGCACATTTTATTTTTCAAAAAATAACATTTAAATTGTCACTTTAAATTAATTTATCATAAACTTCTCCCAAATCTTATTAATTTGTTGATTCTTTCATTGAAAAGTATATCTATAAATGAGGAGGAAAATTTAATTAAGATGGTCTTTTTTGCATATAATTTTTGAATAAAAAGATAGTTCTTAGGATCCATAGGGTGAGTATTGCTAGAAGACTTTTGACATGAAAATATACATGCAAATTTGCATGTGCATAACCTGGTGTAAAATATCTTTTCATTGATCATTGGAGATAACAGAAGGGCTGTGGGAAAAATTAGCTCTGATCTTCACTGGACCATTCAACATCAAATGGCATCACCAACTGTGAATTACATGAGTACAAAGTACCTGAAAGTGCAGATGTAGGGATGTTTGTGTCCTAAACATGTTGCCTTGTTGGTATCAAAGTAACTCATTGGAGGATACTTAAACTCCCAAAGACTATTTGACCACATTTCCAGAGCTTTCTGATATAAAACAGTTTAAGAAATAATAGATAATATACTAAAGTTTTCATTCCTATTTTCTCAGACTGCATTATAATCACCTCCTGAGGAAGCACACCTCATTACAAAACCAAATTGCTTGCCTCCCAAGAGCTATTTTTTAGTCTGGGTGGATTTTACTTATCCTCCAAACAACCAAAAATAATCAAGATGATTGTCTTAATTTGACAATGTCTGATGGCTTTTGCATAATAAAGTCAGAAAGGTTTTTTTCTTTTTTTAAGAAAATTTCTGATAAACAAAGACTGTGCATAATTGATGCATATTTAAAAAGTTATTAATTCATGTCATATGAACACTTATAAACAGTTGTATTAAAAAGACAGAGTTTCAGTTTATCTGTATTTAGAGATCTCAATCACATCACTTACAAATTAGCCATCGGTGTCTACTTTTATATTATTTATTCTACCTTTTATCCTTGAAATATTTTCCCTTGTTATATGCTTGTCTAAAATGCAATAGTGTAATTAGTAATATAAGCTTATATAAAAGTATTTTTAAGGCAGTAAATAATATTTTTTTCCAAATTAAATTTATTATCAAGAACTTCAAACATCTTTTAGGAGAGAGCCAGCAGAAAGGGTGACCATAAGATTAGCCTACAGTTTGAAATTCCATGGATCAAATTAGTCACTGCTGTTCTATATTGTTGTCTGGCATTGCTTTGTTCAGTCTTCAGAGTTTCCCTGTGTTTGTCTTGGAACCACCGTCTGAATGAATAGGTTCAGAACTTTAAGAATCTTAAAAATCAATTGCTGTAATTCTCAATTCAGATACACTGAAAATATCTGGAGGAGCAGTGTGTTAGGTATCTTTGTGTAGAGACATTGGGATTTGTAGGGCAGGTGGCTGCCACCATGCCCATGCAGGTTCACATTGGATTCGGGCAGGCGGTAAAGAAACAGTGGAGCCAGAAAATGGTGGGCCATTCCTTTATTATAGTCTCATAATGGTGGACAAACACACAGGCAGGAAAGACCGCTTCCCTTTCATTCCAGATTCACCCAGGTTTACAGGCCCCCACCAGCCTCAGCACTCCCCAGCAAAACAGGCCGGGTAGAAATCAGGGCTTGTCCACAACCCGGAATCATTCTCCTAACTCACCCTCCAGACTCTCCCTCTGCTCTCTTTCTTCTCTCTCTCTCTCTCTCTCTCTCTCTCTCTCTCTCTCTCTCTCCAGCCAAAACAATCTGGGGAGAAAACTCCTCTAGTAAACAGTATCCTCTGCCAAGCAGGAAGGCAATCCACAATTTGCAGTTTGCTGCCCTGAGGGCAAGCACAGCAGCCTTCCATAGACTATACCCACAGAGTGTTGCCTCAATACAAGCAAGCAAACCTAAAACACTTGTTTATCCAACAGGAGTCTTCTGAGGTGAAATGTACCAGACAGAGATTGTTGATAGGAGATGATGTCCTGTACATTGTAGGATATTCAGAAGCATTCCAGGTTTCTGTTTATTAGGTATCACCACTCCCTGCCCCTCTTATCCCAGTTATGACAACCCAAAATGCCTTGAGAGGTTGCTAAATGTATGGAGTGAATTTACCCCTAGTTGAGAGCCACTGTTAGAAGGCTCTCATTGCAGTGTTATTCAAATGGGTGTTTGGATTGACCTGTTCTCTACCTTTATTATTCTGACCAGGGTCAGGAGTGCAATGTATACATAGATATGTGATTAGGGTGAATTCTATAGGTACCTGGGATAAGTATTGGTAGACCTTATGACAAAAGCTGGATGAAAGGCAGGAGCTATCAGAGCTTTATTCAAAGGTATATCATGTGAACTAGCTCCTGGAAATTTTCTGGGAAAAGATACATGTGTGTATATATATATATTATATGCATATATACACATACATATATACAATATATACATATACACAAACACATGAGTGTTATCTCTTTTTTATTCTAGTCTCATGAAATGTTTGTATAGAATTTAAATTTATTACTAATAATGACCCTAATATAATGTAACTCCTAGGCTAATATCAACCAAGAAAATGCAGATTATGTCATTATCAATTTTATATACCAGAAAATTATCTTTCACTTGCAATCTTTGCATCTAATAGTGTATACCATTATTAGTTTTTTTTCTTCTTTTCCAAGTGAGAGGAAGGAAGATAAAGAGACAGACTCCTGCATGGGCCCTGACCGGTATCCACCAGTGACCCCTGTCTGAGGCCAATGCTCCGCCACCTGGGCCTATGCTCGCAATTTAGCTATTTTTAGTGCCTGAGGCAGAGGATCCACAGAACCATCCTCAGCGTCTGGGGCTGATGTGTTCAAATCAATTGAGCCATGCCTGCAAAAAGGGAGAGAGAGAGAGAGACAGGGAGAGAGAGAGAAAGAAAGGAGAAAGGGAGGTGTGGAGAACCCAATGGTTGCTGCTCCTGTGTTCCCTGATAAGGAATTGAACCTGAGACATCTATAGGCTGGGCCAAAGTTCTACCACTGAGCCAAGTGGGTGGGGCCTAATACTGTGCCATTCTAAGTCTGATGGATTTGAGAATATATGGGAACTTGGGTTACTTTTCAATACTAGCTAAGGACCTGGAGGATTAAATGATAATACAGGCCTTATTGTACCATGTACTACACTGGACTCAGTGTGTCATCCTGATCAGCAGCGTCAGAATCACCTGGGAACTTGTTAGAAATGCAAAGTTTTAGCCCTTGCCAGTTGGCTCAGCGGTAGAGCGTCGGCCTGGCGTGCAGGAGTCCCGGGTTCGATTCCTGGCCAGAGCACACAGGAGAAGCGCCCATCTGCTTCTCCACCCCTCCCCCTCTCCTTCCTCTCTGTCTCTCTCTTCCCCTCCTGCAGCGAGGCTCCATTGGAGCAAAGATGGCCCGGGCGCTGAGGATGGCTCTGTGGCCTTTGCCTCAGGTGCTAGAATGGCTCTGGATGCAACAGAGCGACGCCCCAGATGGGCAGAGCATCGCCCCCTGGTGGGCATGCCAGGTGGATCCCGGTCGGGCGCATGTGGGAGTCTGTCTGACTGCCTCCCCGTTTCCAGCTTTGAAAAAATGAAAAAAAAAAATGCGAAGTTTTGGGTCCCACTCAGACCTACTCAATCACTCTTTTCTCCTTATCTTTCTAAGAGTATTTTTCGTGAGTGAATTTTGAATTTTATCAAATTGCTTTTCTAACTCTTGGGAGATGTGTTTTAAGATTTTCTTTTTAATCAGTTCATGTGTGTTATTTTAAAATACATTTCCTTATGTTAAAACAATCTTTGTGTAGCTGGAACAAAATCTAGTGGAACAAGCTATCTTATCCCTTTTATATAATGTTGGGTTCATTTGACTAATATTTAGTATTTGATTAAGCAACTATATTTTGTAATAAAATTAAATTGTAGGTTTACTTTATCATACTGACTCATCTGGTTATGGCATCAAGTTTATATTAGCTTCATAAAACTAATTGAGGTGGCCTGACCTGTGGTGACACAGTGGATAAAGCGTCAACCTGGAAATGCTGAGGTTGCCGGTTCAAAACCCTGGGCTTGCCTAGTCAAAGCACATATGGGAGTTGATGCTTCCTGCTCCTCCCCCCTTCTCTCTCTCTCTCTCTCTCTCTCTCTCTCTCACTCTCTCTCCCCTCTCTATAATGAATAAATAAAAAAATCTTTAAAAAAAAAACTAATTGAGGAGTACTATATCTGTCTTCTCACGAAACGTTCAGTACAATTCTAATTCTTATTCCTTATGTATGGAAGTACAGTACTTATCTCTAAAGCTGTATTGCTCTATCATTTCCTCTACTGAAAACATTTTAAATACCAATTGAATATTTCATGATTATAAGACCATTTAAAGTTTATTTTTCTTGAATTATGTTTGTTTATTTTTCTTTTCCCAGGAATTTTATTTTTTATTTGGTTTTTATTATATTGGCTTAATATTATTCAAAATACTTGTTTTTCATCCTTTTAATTCCTGCTACCCAAGGTGCATTCTGAAGATAAGCAGCATTAGCATCACCTGAGAGCTTTATAGAACTGTTCAACCATGGGTTCTACCCCAGACCTACTTAATGAGGTCACTATTAGGAATTGAAATATGTTTCCCCAAACTCATAGATTGGAGTCCTCACCCTCACTACCTTAGAATGTAACAATAATTGGAGATAGGGTCTTTAATGAGGTAATTAAGGTTAAATGAGGTCATACAGGTGAGCTCTAATTAAATATAATTGGTGTCCTTATAAGAGGAAGAGACATTCAGAATGCATAAGCACAAAGGAGAGGCCATGTGAGAACACTGAGTGTACACAGCCATCTAAACTAAGCCAAGATGTGAAGCCTCAGGGAAAACCAAAACTGCCAGTGCCTTGATCTTGGACTTTCAGCCTCCAGTACCATGAGAAAATGAATTCCAGTTGCTGAAGCCACCCAGTCTGTGGTATTCTGTTATGGCAACCCTAGCAACTTAACAGTCCTCAAGTTATATGTAAGCATATTAACTTTTGGGAAGCATTGTCTAACCTCTTCTCTTCTGCACCTGTGCTAGTAATCCTCTTTTCGTTACTAATGTTGTTTGTTTGAACCTTGGCTCTTTATTTTCTTGATTGTTGTTTCCAGAAATTTTTCCATTTTATTAGCTTTTTTAAAAGAACAAACTTTGTAGCTCTCTTGATTCACAATATTACATCTTTGTTTATTATTTTATTATTTTCTTCTCTTACTCTTATTATTTCTTTTTACTTTGAACTTAGTGTTCTCAGGTAGAATTCTTAAGGTTAATGTAACTAATTCAACTCAATGGGGTATAATAGTAATTTTTAAATTAAACAGACATGCAGATAGTACATAGTTATTAGTTTAAATATGACGTGTAATGCTGTTTTACAAAAGAGTCACGGCCATACAACAGGATGCCTTCATTTTGAGCTTTAATTAGGACATAATGCTTCTTATCAAAGAGAGTAAAGGCATAACATTTCTTTACTATGCAGCGGTATTCCAAATATTATCACCAAATACTGTTGATTTTACTTTCAGAAAATTTCCTTTATCTTCCCTCAAAAGCTTAGTTCAAAACACTATTATCTCTTAAAAAAAACTACTTTAATTTGATTTCACATGGACTTTGGTTACTTCAAACTAGTCTTCACACACACATCAGTGTTTATTGGAGAATATACGGTATTACTGTTTCAAAAAACATCTAATAAATAGATATTGTTTACAGGATAATAACCAAGTTTCTCACTGTGCTCTACAGGACTCTGATCTCATTTATTCAGCCTTGCCAGCCTTGTCTCTTAACACTTTTTTCTTGCTTGTGAGTATTTCACTCTCTCAGGGTGTTGGTTTTGTTAATTTCCCCCAAGCAGCTTCACAGGTGCTAACCTCTGGCTCAATCTCCAATATACCTTCACCCAATCAATTATTTCTAACCTTTCATGGCTTTAGCCAAATAGCATGGTCTGACTCCAGAAATGAGATATCTGGCACCTCGGCAATAAGCTTCAATTGCATTCTATATGTTCTCATAGCAATTTTCACAATGGCAATTTAATAATTAATTATGTAATTAGCTATTCAAAGCCTCTTCCCTTGCTATCATATAAACTTCGTTGGAAGGGAGCAGGTCTGTCTCATTCACCCCCATGCCCGAGTGCTTTGAGCAAGTGAAAATAAGCAGAGACTAATTTAAAGATAGTATACAAATTTTTAGTATGTTTCTTCTAAATCAAATTAGGTTATATTTTTGAAGCTGTAATGAAATTGAGAGAGACTATAAAATTCTGATTATAACACGTAATGAGTTTATAGGTAAGAAATCTTAATTCATATTAGCCCCTCAAAGACCTCAGAATAAGCCTTTATACTACATTGCATTGGTATCCAAAGGGCCATTCTATAATTCTATAATGTGAATTTGTGTGCGCATTTGTGTGTATGTGTTGTGCATGTGCGTGCTTTTTATAAACTAATTTTAGAGCAGTTTAAGTTTCACAACAAAATTGAGCAAAATATTTACTTTATATAATCCCTCCTCCAACATACACAATATCAAAATCCGGTCAATCAGAGTGGTATGTCTGTTAAAATTATGAACCCACATTGACACATTATTACTACGCAATATTCGTGCTTTACTTTGGGATTCTATCTTGGTAGTACACATTCTGTGGTATTCATAAATATATAAGGACATATATCCATTGTTATAGGATACATGCAGAGTAGTTTTAAGGCCCTAAAAGTTTTCTATTGTATGTCTGAACATTCCTTTGTCCCTGTAATTCCTAGCAACCACTCTCTGATTCTTTCACTGTCTCCCTAGTTTGCCTTTTTCAGAATGTCATATAGTTGGAATCATAGAAGTATGTAGCCTTTTCAGATGGCTTCTTTCATTTAGTAACATACATTTAAGTTTCCTCATATCTTTATGTGTCTTGATATTCATTTCTTTTTAGCACTGAATAACATTCCACTGTCTGAATGTACAATACCACAGTTTATCTCTTCCCTACTGAAGATAGTCTTTGTTGCTTTCAAGTTTTGTAAATTATGAATAAAGCTGCTATAAAAAGTGCAGATTTCATGAGGATATAAGAAACTTATTTGTTTAAAAGCAAGGACTGTAACTGCTGAATCATATATTAAGTGTGTTTAATTTTAAAAGAAGCAGCCAGTCTTTTAAAGAGGAAATACCGTTTTTGCATTCCCACTAACAACGTATGGTGTTGCTGCACATCCGTGCCAGCATTTGGTGTTGTTAGTGTTTTTGATTTTGGCCACTCTAATAGGTATGTCATGACATTTCATTTTTTTAATTTGCAATTTCCTGATAATATATGATATTGAATATTTTTATATGCTTATTTACCCTCTGTATTATATTCTTTGGTGACATAACTGTTCAGGTCTTTTGTGTACTTTTTAATTAGGTTGTCATGTTGAGTTTTAAGTGTTCTTTGCATAGATAAAAGTTCTTTATGTTATATGTCTTTTGCAAATATTTTTTCCCAGTCTGAAGCTTGTCTTTTTATGCTCTTAATAATGTCTTTCACAGAAGAGAAATTTTTAACTTTAGTAAAAGATGGCTTATCAGCTCTTCCTTTCATGGATTTTGTCTTTGGTGTTGTATCTAAAAATTTATCACCAATCCCAAGCTCATCTAGGGTTTCCCTATGTTATATCCTAGGAGTCTTATATTTTTGCTTTTAGATTTAGGTTTGAGATACAATTTGAGTTAAATTTTGCGAAGGGTGTAAGATCTGTGTCTAGATTTATTTTTTGCTTGTGAGTGTTCAATTATTCCTGTACTATTATTGAAAAGACTGTGTATTTTTTCCCATTGTACTGCCATTGCTTCTTTGTTGAAGACCAGATATTTATATTTATATGGGTTTGTTTCTGGGCTTTCTGTTCTATTCTGTTGATCTATTTGTTTAGTTTATTACTACCATGTTGTTTTGATTACTGTAGCTTTATAGTAAGTCTTGCAGTAGGGATTGTCAGCATTCCAACTTTATTTTTCTTCAAAATTGTGTTGACCAATCTGGGTGTTTGCCTCTCCAAAAAAACTTTAGAATCAGTTTATTATTATACACAAATAACTTGCTATGATGATTATTATTGTGATGAATCTGTAGATGAAGTTGGAAGGAATTGACATCTTGACCATATTATCTTCCTATTCATAAACATGAAATATCTCCCAATTCATTTTGTTCTTTTATCTCTTTCATCAGAGTTTTAGAATTTTCTTTATATAGCTCTCCTTCCTTATATAATCTCTTTTTTTAAATTTAGCCTGGATTCAGGCTTATCAAATTATTTTGCTCTTTATTGAATTTATTGGGGTGACACTGGTAGCAAAATGATACAAGTTTCAGGTGCACAATTCTACAACACATCATCTGTACACTGTATTGTTTGTTTACTACCCCCAAATCAAGTCTTCCTCTATCATTATTCATCCCACCAAACCCTCCTCCATCTCCCCCATTCCCCTTTCTCCTGGCAATCACCAAAATACTGTTTGTATCATGCTTGTGAGTTCTTTTTATTCATTAGATTCCATATGTGAGTAAATGATATAGAACTTTCTTAACTGGTTTATTTCACTTAGCATGGTGCTCTCCAGGTCCATCCATGCTATCACAAAAGGCAATGTTTCCTTCCTTCTTTGAAAAGCCGAATTATACTTTATTGTGTAAAATACCAAGCTTTTTTATCCTTTCACACATTGATGGGTATTGGGCCAATTTCAAATCTTGGTTATTGTAAATAATGTTGCAGTGAACATAGAGATGCATATATTCTTTTGAATTATCCTTTCAGTTTTTTTCAGATGTATTCTCAGAAATAGAATTGCTGGGTCATTAGGCAATTCTATTTTTAACTTTGAGGAAACTCTACACTGTTTCCCACAATGGCTGTATCAGTCCGCATTCCCACTAACAGTGCAAGAGGTTTCCCTTTTCTCCACATCCTCACCAGAAACAGGGAGAAATGGGGACAGAAAGAAACTTTGCTTGGGATGATGCAGTGTGCAGATGATATTTTATCAAGTTGGACACTTGAAACCGTAGCTCTCAAAATTTTTAAAAAGATAAAAGAGAAAGTGGATTTCTTGTAAACAATATATAGTTGGTTCTTTTCAATCCACTCAGACTAACTCTACCTCTTAAGTGCTATATTTAGACCGTTGACATTTAAAATTATTATTGATATAGTTGTATTAATACCTACAATATTTGTTACTATTTTCTATATGTTGCCCTTGTTCTTATTTTTATCTTCCAAATTTTTCTGACTTTTTTTTGTTTGTATGTGACAGAGACAGAGAGGAACAGATAGGGACAGACAGATAGGAAGGGAGAGAGAAGCATCAATTCTTTCTTGCGGCACCTTAGTTGTTCATTGATTTCTTTTTCATATGTGCCTTGACCGGGGTGCTACAGCAGACTGAGTAACTCCTTGCTCAATCCTTGGGATCAAGCTGGTGAGCCTTGCTCAAACCAGATGAGGCCACACTCAAGCTGACAACCTCAGAATTTCAAACCTGTGTCTTCCACATCCAGTCCAATGCTCTATCCACTGTGCCATCATCTGATCAGGCTGACTTTGGGGTTTTTAATTGAGCATTTTATTATACATGATTCTATTTTCTCCCTTATCTTAGCATATCAGTAAGATATGATAACTTATAATAAAAAAATAATTTTAATTTCTCCCTCATGTTTCTGGTATCATTGCAGTGATTCATTTTACTTATCTATAAGCATAAAAATAAAAAATATTGCTGCTATTATTTTGAACAATTATCTGTTAGCTCAATTAGAAATAAGAAAAATAAATGTTATTACTTTACTTTCACTTACTCCTTCTCTCATACTCTTCCTTTCCTTATGTAGTTCTGAGTTACTGATGTGTATAATTTCCTTTCTCTCTAGAGAAATTCTTTTATATTTCTTGCCAGATTTTCTACTGGCAACTAATTCCATCAGTTTTAGTTTGTTCAAGAAAGTCTTTCTCCTTCACTTTTGAAGGACAGTTTTGCAGGGTATGGAATTCCAGATTGGTCTTTTTTTCTCTCAAAACTTCAAATATTGCTTTGCTCTCTCCTTGCTTGTATGAAAAGTCAAATGAAGAAAAGTGAGATGTAACACTTACCTTTAATTTTCTTCGTGAAATTTGTTTTATTCCCTTACTTTTGGCTTCTTTTCAGCTTTTTTATCTTTATTTTTATAAATTTTAAATATTTTGGCTTCAATTTTTTTTTCTGTTTTTTTCTCTTCTTTTCCCAGTTTCCAGTGATTTATAGTTGTCCAACAAGTTTTAGATACTCAGATCTGTTGTTTGTTTGTTTTTTTAGTCCTTGCTTATTAGTCTTTGAAGTTTTACTGATATCATGAAGGTCAGAGATTCTTTCCTTCGCCATGTCTAGTCTATGAAAGAGCCCATCAAAAGCACTCACTTCTATTATAGTGCTCTTTATGTCTCAAATTAATTTTTTTAATTCTTTGTATCTATATCTCTTTGTTTGCATTGCCCATCTGTTCTTGCACATTGTTATTTTATCCATTAGAGACCTTTGCATATTAATTGTAGTTGTTTTAAAATCTCAGTATGATGATTTCAAAATTGCTGTCACATGAGTCTAGTCTAATACTGTCTCTTCAAATTAATTTTATTTTGCCTTTTATTATGTCATGTAATTTTTATTTATTTATTTATTTATTATTTATTTATTTATTTGCTATCTGGGCTATAATGTACTGGGTGAAAGGAACTGTAGTGAGCAGGCCTTCAGTAATGTGTTGGTAAAGTGTAGGGGGAACAGAAAAATTCTATATGTCTATGATTATGTTTGATATTTTATTGAGGCTGTCCCGAACTGTAAACTTCATCAGTGCTTCTTAGTAGTTCTCTCCTTTCCTCTTAGGAGAGACAGGATAGCTAAAGTGGACTGGAGTTATGTGTTTCCTTTTCCCAGGTTGGTTAGACTCTGAAACCCCACAGTAGTTTAGACTCTGGTAAAATAGTTTTTCTTAAAAAAAAAAAACACATCAAGAAGAATTGAATGCTCTAATATATTTCACAATCTTTCCTTTTCCCTCTCTCCCTATTGGAAACAAGAAGGAACTTGACTCTGACGTTTATAATGAGAATCTGGTTCTACTCCTGAAGTCAAAGTGTGGAGAGTTTTGACTGAGTCTCCTTAGAGTTTTTAACTCTCACATTTGTCTACTCTGAGCCAACAGTAATTCATCAATTACAGTTCAGGATTTCCTGCCTAGCACCAGTTCCAATAGAGGTTTTTGCTTATGGGTTTGTGATTCAATAACATTGTACTTCTCTTCATTTGCCCGTTGATCTCTCCCACTTTGGGTACTGCCATTTTCTCTGCTACCTCATTTCTCTGATACTAGTTCTAAAAAGAGTTTTTGATTTTTCAGCTAGCTCAGCTTTTTACTTGTTGTTAGAATTGATTGATGACTTTCGAACTCCTTACTTGATGAATCAGATACCAGAAATCCTTATAATATGAATTTTTAAAACTGTAGTTAATAATAATAGACATAGATGATCTCACGTATACCAGATATTATTCCCAGAGCTTTATACATTTTAGCACATTTTAACCTTAGAATTACTCTAGGATAGTTACTGGTATAGATTTTATTTTACAGGTAAGGAAACTTAAGCATATAGAGTTTAAGAATGTTTCCAAGATCACGTAGCTTATAAATTATGACACTGAAATTCAATAAAAGCAGTTTAAACCCAATATACTCTCTTAATCCACATGCCACTGTTCTTTGCCTACCTAGCAACTATTTATCCCTTCTCTTTTTTCTCCTTTGTAAATTAGTTCAGAAATCCACCTGTATCAATACAGCCAATTCATTCAGGAGAGTCAGTCTCATCTACCCCTAACTGGAGCTGATACAACTGACCATGATATTTGTATTCTCCTTGTCTGGAACTGATTTATAAGTGGATATATTTTAAAATTCTTGTCAAAGAGACTTGGGGAAGTTTTAGGAGACTCTGAAAAGGTTTCTCTTTTTCTACTGTATAGTATCTTGTCTGGATATGATATCTGGAATTTCTGCAGGCACCTTCTGAATCTAAGAAGGTCAAGTACACTTGCTGAGGTTGACAGATGAGTAATGTGGAATGATGATTATCATCTAGATGTTGATTTAATCTAATCCAGTAGTCATATTTCTGAGTTCTTTTGTATGAGGCACTAAAATTTTCTAATTATTGAACACAATTTTGTAAGGACTTACTGTAGCTTGGTATTAAGAGTAACTAACTTGATACACAAATCAGTAAAACAATGGGAAAAATAACATAGTTCTTTAAATCATGTCTTTTAATTATCAAATAGAGAGTATTTCTCACTATAAGATCCAGAAATTTTAGTCCCTGGTAATAAAAGAAACCTATAGGAAATTTGAAGCAATATTATATGGGAAATAGTTCACAATAATTAATAAAGTAAGTACAGGTCAAACTATTTGTTTCAATTTGTAATTCCAACAGATATAAATCATGACTTTAAATGAATTACATTTTATTTTCCTGAATTATGTCATTCCTCACCATTTTTTTTTGTCTTGCAAGATAATTTCCTACAAGGGAAATTCACAAAGGAATAAAATTAGTTTCAGTTATTCTACCTCAAGTAGGTATGCATAAAACTTTCTTAATTTGTGTAAATGTAAGAAAAAGAAATTAGATTTTGTCTAAGCTGTGGTAGTATACTGGATAAAACCTTGACCTGGAATGCTGCAATCCCCAGTTAAAAACCCTAGACTTTCCCCATCAAAGCATATATGATAAAAAATCAATGAACTAAAATGAAGCAGCTATGAGTTGATACTTTTTACTCCCCTCAGTCCTCTCTCCTCTCTCTGTAAAATTAATCAAATCTTTTTTTTTTTAATTTTTTTTTACTTATTTACTTTTTTAGATTTTTTATTTATTTATTCATTTTTATTAGAGAGAGAGGGGAGAGAGAGAGAGGGAGAGATAGAGAGAGAACAGGGGGAGGAGCAGGAAGCATCAACTCCCATATGTGCCTTGACCAGGCAAGCCCAGGGTTTTGAACCAGCGACCTCAGCATTCCAGGTCGACGCTTTATCCACTGCGCCACCACAGGTCAGGCCTAATCAAATCTTTTTAAAAAGAAAAATATTGGATTTTTTTCAAGTAAAACTTTTCAGAACAACTTTAGACATTAGAATTACCTTTTTACTTTAGTTACATTGTTCATTTTTCTCTTTCTGTGTAAGACACAGAACAAAAGCTTATGTGATGTTAACCTTAAGAATATTTGTTGCCTGACCAGGCAGTGGTGCAGTGGATAGAGCATCAGACTGGGATGCAAAGGACCCAGGTTTGAGACCTCGAGGTCGCCAGCTTGAGTGTGGGTTCATCTGGTTTGAGCAAAAAGCTCACCAGCTGGGACCCAAGGTCGCTGGCTCGAGCAAGGGGTTACTCAGTCTTCTGAAGGCCCATGGTCAAGGCACATATGAGAAAGCAATCAATGAACAACTAAGGTGTCGCCATGAAAAACTGATGATTGATGCTTCTCATCTCTCTCCATTCCTGTCTGTCTGTCCCTATCTATCCCTCTCTCTGTAAAAAAGAAAAAAACAAACAAATAAAACCTTCATGCTATTTTGTCCTGGCTGGTTGGCTCAGTGGTAGAGCGTCGGCCCGGCGTGCAGGAGTCCAGGGTTCGATTCCCGGCCAGGGCACACAGGAGAAGCGCCCATCTGCTTCTCCACCCCTCCCCCTCTCCTTCCTCTCTGTCTCTCTTTTCCTCTCCCACAGCCAAGGCTCCACTGGAGCAAAGTGGCCCGGGCACTGAGGATGGCTCCATGGCCTCTGCCTCAGGTGCTAGAATGGCTCTGGTTGCAACAGAGTGATGCCCCAGATAGGCAGAGCATTGCCCCCGGTGGGCATGCAGTTGGATCCCAGTCAGGCATATGTGGAAGTCTGTCTGACTGCCTCCCCATTTCCAACTTCAGAAAAATACAACAAAAAAAAGAGTATTTGTTGGTTATATATTAGTTTTTAACTCATAAGTATTATCCATGGACATAAAGGTTTGGGTTCTGATACTTTACATGCTTCTTTTAATTGATTTTTGAAAATGAATACAGAGATAAAATAGAAGTTTCACCTAATATGCTGCTATATATATATACTGTAGTACTTGATATTGATGTGTGCTTGTAAGTATGAAAATAAAATTGTTTCCATGTTATCAGTCTTTTTGCTGCCCTTAGTAACAAGGGTTTAAACATGCATTTCCCCTTCTTTTCCTTCCTGTCTCACTATCTTCCTCTCCAAAAATATAAAAATATAATAAATTAAAAGCATTTCCTAGAGAGTCTTATTTACTTGTTTTCTTAGTTTTTTCTTTAATTTTTTTGAACCTTAGACCCAATGATTCCATCTAATAGCCTTTTCTCATTTTATTTTCAATAATGACTCTTTTGGGAACAAGGCTATGGGGAATGAAATTGATCACCCATCATTGATTCTGATGTGCTGTTTAACAAAACTACTGAAACATAGACTGTTATCATAGCGGGTATCAATTCAACAGTGTGTGCCATGCAGCCTAAACTCCTGTGCACCTAACAAAAATGAGAAGTCTTTAAGTTCATTAGACAGCCCAAGGATCTGCTAAATAAATTTTGTAACAAAATGTTTTCTGTAATTCTGAGTATGCTGTGTCACTAAAGAAGTTGTAAAAATGTCCCAACAATGTGACTTCCTGATTTAGATGATATACATTAAAAGGAACTTCACTGTTAAATTACATTAAGCAAAGATGAATGTTTCAGTTTTGGATTCATTTACATGGTGCCTTTTAAGAAGATTCATAATTATCAATAGTAGTATTTTGTCTCCCAAATTACTTCAAGAACGAAGCTGTTTTGTTCACTTTATTTAAAATTTCTTTTCCTGCCTGACCTGTGGTGGCGCAGTGGATAAAGTGGCGACCTGGAAATGCTGAGGTCACCAGTTCGAAACCCTGGGCTTGCCTGGTCAAGGCACATATGGGAGTTGATGCTTCCAGCTCCTCCCTCCGTCTCTCTCTCTGTCTTTCTCTCCTCTCTCTCCCTCTCTGTCTCTCTCTCTTCCCCTTTCTCTCCTCTCTAAAAATGAATAAATAAAATAAAATAAAATTTATTTTCCTTTGACTATATTTCCTGATCTTGTTCACTTAGGATTTGGGGGAAATAGTTGAAAGGAAAATTGTGAATTGTTAAATTTTTTTGTTAATTGTTTTACACATTTATATTTTAGTACCCAGTAAAATTGTCAGCTTTTTAAAGAAAACATTCTTTTTTTTGTTTATTTTGTGTATTATAGTGTTCACATCTTACATAATAATTACATTCTCATTATATGCTAGTAGAATTCTGCTGAACTTCTTGCCTTATTTACAGTATTGCATTTAACTAATTTTTTTTTTAATTTATCAGGTCCACAAGTTTCACCAAACCATACAGGTTTCAAGTGTACAAATCAATACCAACTACACACTGCATTGTGCTGCTTCCCCCCTAAGCAAAATCTCTTTCTGTCCCCATTGGACTGTTTTCTAAATACTTTGTATGAGTTTGTTCTTTTCTTCTTTCTTCTTTTCCCAATGAGAGGAAGGGAGATAGACTCCTGCATGTGCCCCTACTGTGATCCACCTGGCAATCCCCATCTGGGACCCATGCTCTGCCCATTCGTTGTCATGCCCAAACCGAGCTATTTTTAGTGCCTGAGGCAGAGGTTCCACAGAACCATCCTCTGCCTGAGGCCAACTCGCTGCAATCCAGCCATGGCTGCAGGAGGGGAAGAGAGAGGGAAAGGGAGGTGGAGGGGTGGACAAATACAATAATTGTTTCTCTTATGTGCCTTGATCAGAAATCAATCCAGGACAGGCACATGCCAGGCCAACACTCTACCACTGAGCAAACCGACCAGGGCCGAGTTTGTTATTTTATGATGAAGGCTGTTTCTATAGCAAAATCAATCATTATCACTTTTGTTCACATACAACTTAACATTCATCCTGTTTTTTTCCAAATATACAGTGAGTATGACTTTTTAATAAAAACCAGAAGTACATTAGCAAAATAAACTTTTTAAATTTATTTAAAGGTTTTATTTATTGATGTTAGAGAGAGGAGAGGGAGAGAGAAAGTGTGGGAAGAGCAGAAGTATCAGTTCATAGTTACTTCTGGTATATGCCTTGACAGAGCATACCTGGAGTTTCAAATCAACCACCTCAGCGTTCCAGGTTGAGGCTTTATCCACTGCACTACCACAAAGTCAGGCCAAAGACACCTTTCACATCTGAAAAACTTTCTTGTAACAAACCCACTTGTTGTACTAAACAAATTATTTATTAATATGTACGGAAATGCCCAAAGTTTAAAAATACCCTGAAATTTCTGAAGACTACCTACAACGTTGATAATTCATCTAATAACATAGTTATATGTTTACATGGAATGTGATATGGAGGGCTTTTTCCCCCCTGAATCTTTTTTACTAAAACTACATAGGAGAATTTTGGTAATTAAAAGTTAAAAATATGTTTTTATTTGAAAGTAACATAAATTGGCATTTTAAAGTAAAGCACTGTTTTACACTTAATTGAACAAAACCAGCTTTTTCTTTTTTCTGTACTTCTTGTCAAAATTGATCATTTTCTTCTTAAAAGAAACCCAGTTTTTATCCTTTCCAACTTGTATTCTGGTTTTAAAGAGAGTGCCTGGAACCTAATAGATAATTAAAATTTTTAATATGAAGATAAGTTGAATGAAAAAATCACCTTATGCAGTAATTGTTTTCCTTTTTGCATAAATTTTATCACATATTGGATAAAATTGTCAGTATATTTCACAAGAAATTTACTTTCTCCTGTTCATATTAAATTTATAAAACAGTTTGTATATAAAAATATAAAAGAAATAGAATGGGATAGATGAAAAGCAACTTATTTGAGCTTCTTGACTTGATGAGTCTGTTTAGTCACTGATGATGTTAGTGCTTTTGAAGTCAAGGCAGGTGGAACTCGACTAAACCTTATAGATAGTCTTTTAACTATATATGTGCATTATGTGAGGTAGCTTAATGAAGAAGGAGGGAATATAAGAAAGAATAATATGCACTTTAATAAATCATATATCCTTGTGCTATTTAAATGTTTCCTCAAGGTTGATTGAAACTTTAACCTCAGTCTCAATAAAAAAGAAAAGCTTCAAATTTGCCAGACCTTGAATTTTTACAACACTATGTTGAATTATGCAGTGATCAGTCAATTATTCATCTCCCTCAGCCTGAGATAGCTGTGCTTTGAAAAGCATGCAAAAATGGGGCTACAGAATGTGATGCTGTGTCAACACATTTCACTCAGGATTGCTTACAAGACAAATTTTTGTTTCAACATTGATTCTAGTTTTCTTGATGTTTGCTTCTAATAAGGTACCTGTTACAAATCAATTTCAGTTTGCATGCTTTAGTTTCTGATTCAGGATGATACACTGCCAAAATGACATTACTGTCTTTTTCATAGATTTCTACACCCGTTTGAGAAATAGAGATCTTTCATATTTCAAGGATAGCACTGCAAAACAAGCCTACTTTGCTGCTAATGGAACAAGCAAGAATGGATGAACTAGTTCTAAACTCCAGAATATATTTAGCTGTAATAGTTGGAATTCTTAAAATAATGTTTCTTCCAGAAAATAAACAGAAAGATACAGAAATTTAAGTGTGCTGGCCTCTGACAAATATATTGACAAAGGAAAGATTCTGTTTGGGAAGCAGAGGAGAGAAGCATCACAGCAGTGATCGAGGGTGGGCTCTTGGGTTTGGAATCCTCAGCAGGAAGTATGATTTATCAGCGTTTTAACCTAGGGTAAGGAGACTTACCCCTGAGCCTCAGATCCCTCATCGTTATAACAGGGGGAAAAACACTTATTTCATAGGATAGTCATGCTGATTACCTAATAGAGTATATGCTGAATATTTAAAACATAATATTTGGCCCAAGATGAGCACTTAAATATTGGACCTCTTTTTATTAACTGATGGTGAGAGGTGAGAAGGCAGATTCCCAGGGATGCTTGGACCCTAGGATACACACTTTTAAAAACCATTGAACCAAATAAAATACTATGTCTGTCTTAATCAGTTAATGAATACTCTAGACAGAAATACTCTGTTCAAAATCTGTTAGACTGTTTACGTTGAATGGGAACTCTGATTATTCATGACGTCAGCTTTGTCTGTATCACATTCCCTTTCAGTGCAGTTATCTCGCTCTGTTTTTATAGGATCTTTCTAGCATAACTAGAACATCCAGAAACCCAACATAAATTATGAAATCAAATCTGAGTCAATTTCCTGTTACAAGTAAATGTATCCCGGCAGCCCAAAATTGACAATGAGATTGCCCCATATGTTCGAGGAAAACTGGCTGAATACAATTGAAAATCTGAAACCTATTCAGTTCAAGTACGCTGTGTACATAGTTTTAGTCTTAACATTAAAGACTTAAGAGTCTTGAGGATATTTTTTAGTTTAAAGACAATATGATAAAGAAATACATTGCTAAAAATATTTATGTCTGCAAAATAATATACAACTTATATCAAATTTAGCAATTAAAAGTAAATAGAAATTAAAGATTTGCATTGCCATCTTTAATAAACCAAAGCAGTCACTGTGTTTTTAAAAATAATTATATCTGATAACTATGAAATAAAAAGTATTGCAAACCAATTTCACCAAATGTGTAAGATGTTAAATATTTTAGATATATAATTACTTCTTAGCAAATGTTTTTAAAATAAAATAAACCAACTTTGATTTGCACAAAAGTTGTGAAACCAAATACACATCACAATCCATTTTGAGAGCATTTGGGGAAGAAGGAAAGAAACTAAATTGGAGTTTTTTTACTATTTGGGATGTAATCTTACATGCATCATTGCTTTTCCAAGGTGTAATTCTCTCTTGTTAGAAATACCGAGTAAAAATCAGGGGAGCAGGGGTTAATGAATCTAGGATGCAATGAATCTGAGTGTATGCTCCATTAATCTCAAAAAACAATTTACTCATGTTTATTTAAGTAACATTTCAAAATATTTAAAACTGAAAAAAAAAACTTATGGCCACTAACTTCTTTCAAAGGCCAGTGTTTACTGAGATTTTCCCAATTGCAAGAAATAGTCATTTCATTTCTATGTATATCTAAGTTATTGCTCCTGCAGCATTTGAAGTTAGGAAGGTATAAATGAGTTCATTTTGCATTATCTAGAATTCTGTTAGAAGAAAAAACAAATATGTTGAAGGACTACAGTAAAGTATGTATGGTAAGTAAACATACAGATTTGAGAACAAAACGATTTACATCTGTCATTTCTAAACCTATAAGTGAGTGTGGTCAAATGTTGACCATATAGATCTCAATTTGCTAATTTAAAAAATGGTGTTCATCATACTCATCTCAAAGGGTTATCCTAGGATGAAATAAGGTACGGGTTATAAAATATATCTTATGTTCCTTAGTAAATGATAAATACTCAAACATGATAGTACTGACCTATCATGATGGCCTAGAAATAGAGGGGAGAAGTGATTATTTTTCAGAAATCTTTCAAGCTACTCTACAAACCTAATGTGTTTCTAACATACAATTTCGACCAGCTCTATATGTGATTTAAATTAGCATATTTTCTCTATCCTCTATGTTCTTTCCCTCTAAGCTTTCTTTCTTATTTTGTTTAACAACTTTCTAATACTTATCTATCATAAATATACAAGTTTACATCATCTTGTTTCACATTAAAAATATGACTTGTTCTACTTTCTCCAAATATCTAGTTTTTAAAAATGGGACTAGTTTCATCTGTGTGGATGTACAAAAAAATACAGATAAACCGGCCCTGTGATTAACTTGAGTCAGAGTTCCCAGATGTGGGGCATAGAAACAGTTATTTAAAATTTTAAAGAGACCGTTTCCCAGGTTATGCTGATACATTAAGAATCACTGAAGTAGAATATTTGATCCTTCTTTTATGTAGTGCTGCTGATATTTGAAGCCCAGAAAATAGTTGTCAGGGACAGAGTAAAGATTATACAATTTATTAGAAAGAATAGTGTTATTTCTGTATTTATTTATTGTCTTACCTTGTTTTTAAAAAGGAATAAATCCACTTTTAAAAGAGATAGGTACTTTAGAATGCTAAATAGATTTAATAAGTAAAGATAAAGAGAGTAAAAAAAAAAGGACAGAAAATTAAGATAAATTTGGGATCAAGGTTAGTATAAAATATTCAGTGTATAAAGACATATGTACTTGCTTACTATAGGTCACAAATTTTACTGTCATCTTTGTCCAGCAAAAACAAAGAAAAATGAGTATTTTCTGTGTTTATGTAGTTCATAACATAAAACTACTTGTGCTAAGGAGACCAGAGATAAACTTCTACAGTCTGTATGTAGATGCTACCAGGTCCAAATAACTGAACAGATTTGAATTATATATTTTTGGAGCAGAAAAAAAAATAAAACTTCTATTAAAAACAGCAAGTTTTGGTTTTTATATAGTGTGAAAATCTTATGAATCAAATCTCTTTGCCCCCAAGTCAGTCTGAAAGTTAACCCTGGTGCCATATATATAATCCTATAAACTAATCTTAAATATCTTAAAACAATGAGATTTTTTTTTTCTAGGAAAGCATTTTAGTCCTGGAATGAGTTACTACCTTTCCTCTAATCATACCAGTGGTAATAGCATGGCTGCTAAAAGGGATTCCTCTACTAAAGCTACCACAAGTGATGAGGCCATTATAATTTAGGGTGTGTTCCATCCTTCTGCAAGAGGTAATTCCACGGAGATGACTGTAATAGATACAGTATGCTGTGATGTAGTATACAATAATGAAGTATAATATAGCACTGTATGACTGCAGACCTTAGAATGACAGTCTGGGGCCAAACAACTTAGGACAATCAATTTGATTTACACATAAGGCTGATGCAAACCAAGGCTCAACAACATCATGAAATCCATTTAGTCCTACATGCAGTGATGAAGGCCTAGAAAATAGTCATTTTCTTTCTATCCTTTCTTGCTGTTCAATTTTGGTTGAGTGCCATATAATGTACTGAAATAAACTGTCAACATACACTGCTGTTGCTCATTGGCAAAAAGCTCTGCTGCTTTTTGGATGGTTGACAAAGTGTCTATGGCATCAACACAGAGTCTTTATAAGCATAAAATTAGATGTATATCATGCTATTGTGAGATGCCGCTTTGCTGGTAACAATACCATACATGCATACTTTTATACCTTTGGTTTTATTTAAATTCAATTCAGCATGTATTTATTGCGCAGTTTATGCATGAGTGCTGTGCTGAGTGCTAAAGATACAAGAATGAATAATACATGGTCCCTGCACTTGAGAAAAACCACAAATGTAGTGGGCAATACAGGTGTAAAACCGAATAAATTATAATAAAATATGATAAATAATTTTAGAGCAAAAAAGGACATGTGCTTTGGGAGCTCAGGGAAAAGAACACTTCTCAGAAAGTTACTAAAGAGGTGACACTTAACCTCGGTTTTTTTTTTCATAAAGATATTTATTTATTTATTTACAGAGACAGAGAGAGAGTCAGAGAGAGGGATAGAGAGGGACAGACAGACAGGAACAGAGAGAGATGAGAAGCATCAATCATCAGTTTTTCATTGCGACACCTTAGTTGTTCGTTGATTGCTTTCTCATATGTGCCTTGACCGCGGGCCTTCAGCAGACCGAGTAACCCCTTGCTTGAGCCAGCGACCTCAGTCCAAGCTGTTAAGTTTTGTTCAAACCAGATGAGCCCACGCTGAAGCGGGCGACCTCGGGGTCTCAAACCTGGGTTCTCTACATCCCAGTCTGATATTCTATCCACTGCGCCACCACCTGGTCAGGCACTTAACCTGGGTTTTATAAGAAGGAGAGGTTTCTTTCTTTTTTTTCCCTAGTCTAAGCAGGAGGAAAAATATGTACATAGTCCTGAAATATGAAAAATTTTGAAAGTCCATGGTTCACTAAAAGTCCTGCAGAGTGTGAGTATGTGAGCTTAGTATCTGAAAAGGACATGGGTGAAGGGTAGAAGCATGAGTGGAGAAAGACATTACAGTGTTGGAGGTGAACAATGATTGCCTGCCGTGAATAACTTTGAAGGACAAGATCAGAATGTTCAAGAAGGGTAAGGGATTAGCCAAAACAACAACAACAAAACAAAACATATATATAATATATATATATATATATAAAACATATATACACAGACAAGAGGGTAGCAATATTCAGAGGGACAGTAAGGTGGAGGAGGGGGACAAAAAGGGGAAATGGAGGTGGAAAGAGACTTTACATGGGGCACGGGAGGTTCAATGCGGTGTATAGATGATGTTATATTGAGTGGGACTCTTGAAACCATGTCAACACAATCATTTTTTAAAAAAGGAATGTGGATTTTATTTTGTAGCCAATGGATAGTCAAGGGTGGTTTTAATGTAGAGAAGTAACTGAATCACTTTTTACAAGATAATCGTCACGGCGAAAGGATTAGCAAGAGGCTGTGACAGGAGCCTGCTGTAATAATTTGAGAGAATGATGAGGAGAGACTTGAAATGAGACCATGACAGTGAAGATAAGAAAAGAAACCAGACTTGAGAGACATTTCTAAAAAAAAAAAAATCAAAAAGATGTGGTGAGTAATTAAATTTGAGTCAATGAGAGTGGGCAAGGTCCAAAGGATAATCAAAGTTTCTGTCGTGGAAAAATATAAAATGAGTGCGGACCTTCTTAACTCAAAGAAAAGACATCAGGCAGGATATGTTTCCAAATGTTAAATTTAATTCAGTTTTGTACATGCTCATCTGCAGGCACGTGCAAGATATGCATGTATGTATGTTAGTTAAGTGTTGAAAGTATAGCCTGGTTCTCAGAAGGTGCATTTGTGGCTGGAGATAGAGACTGAGGATTTATCGGCTGTGGCATGTAGTGTAGGTCACAGGCATGGATGAAATCCTGTGACAGGTACACTTTAGGTGTCTCCTTGTGTATTTTCATTCTCAGTTGTCTCTGCGACTCTTGGCTACTTACCGCCATTGCCATCTAAGCCACTGCTGCAGTATCAGCTCTGTGAGGATTCTTTACTATCTTTGTGCAGGTGCACCTTATGCCCACACCTTGTACCTTTTTCCTCTTGCCTCAGGTCACCCCTATGGCCACTGTGATGTAACATGGGAGGCCCCTTCTTAACATTTTTCCATGCATACACTGGAAGTGGAGGAGAGTGAATGCCCTGTGGCATGGTCTATGAACGTCCAGAGGGAGCAGATAAACTTTTTTTTTTTTTTTACTCAAAATGGACTTCTATTAGTTAATATAGACTCTAAAAACTTGGCCCAGTGTGATCTGTCAGACAATCACAGGTGTTTCCAGCTTATTTGCAAACCCCTTGTCCTGTTTCCCCTTCCTTCCTATCTCACTCTTTCTTTATCTCATTCTTGTTTTCTTAGGATTCTATGTCCTAATAGAATAGTGGCGCTTATGACTTTATCTAATGCAATGCTCTTTGGGGAAACTAGATTATATCACATTGGGAAATAATGTATTGTTTCTGGGACCAAATGGGAGAAACAAACCACTGAGTAATTTGAACAGATTAAGTTTAAATAACATAATTATTAATTATAACAGGGGCTTCGAGTAATAAAGAATTGATGAGGAAGAAGTAAAGATAATTCTAACAAATACAGGAATAGCAGATATATAAAAATAAGCCACTTCCTATAAGATGAGCTAGAGCACCCAAGGTAAGATCCTCCAGGCTGAGATCAAGGTCTTGCTGGAGCAAGCTCAGCATGGCCTCGTTGAATGGTAGAAAAGTCACTGGGTGCCACACTACTGGAACTTTCCAAAAATTTGTCCTCTAGGATGCTGGAGAAAGCTGTTCACAGGGAGCTGTCTCATCAGAGGCACCTTAATACAAAAACACCCAAGAAGGTGACTGGGGGAATGATTCTGGCTGGTGGGTGCTGCCAGCCACCATTCTTCACAAGATGGATAGTGCAGAAGGCATCCATGCTGTGGAAGCTTGGTGTTGAGAATGGCATGTGCCATAGGAAGTTGTTGCCGGAAAAAAATGCCCAAACTGCATGTCGTGGGCCCCCATAAGGGTAGAGCTGGGCACCTGAGGAAATGCCTGTGCTTCAGAAGCCTGCACAGTGGGCACTTGAGCCAGGAAAGTAAAACCTTCCCTCCTGAAATGTCACTCCAGGAGTTTAAAATGATGACAGCTGGCAAAGGAAAAAGAATCAAGGGGCTCATATCCACCTTCACTGAACAGACCAAAAAGGTAGAAGATAAACACCCATAAATTGATCACTGACACACAAACTAAGATAAACACCTTGCAAGAGTATCACAACTAAGAACATAATACAACAAATAACATAGCCAGATGAGTCATGGCATTATAAAAATACATAGAGAATGATGAGTCCCAGTGAGCATGGAAGGTTGGAGAACCCAGGAGAGAAGGGTGCTAGAAAAGCCAAGGAGAGCACCGCCTTGAGAAATGGATGTCGTTACCAGTTTAGTCACTTAGGAGAGGTGAGTGAGGATGGAGAGAGAATGTAAACCTTCGACTGTGTAAATGTGTAGGTTATCAATGATATCAATGAGTGATGTGTTTGTAAACAACTCAAGAAAGATGCCAGAAGAAGGTGGAATGAAGAGTAATTGGATGTTGAGGAAGCAGAGGTATTCATGAGGTTCTGGGATAACTGGAAAGTACAGTAATATAAAGTGATAAGTAATAGAAAGTACTTCTGTTTTATTATTGTTGTCATTTATTAAATTAAAAAGACACTTTTGACATATTTGTGGATGGAGAAGAAAGGCATGAAGAAACCAAAGTAGGAGCAGTGGGAACCTCATCTAAAGGCAAAGGCAAAGCCTTAATAAACGAGAGAAAGAATCCTTTCTTCTCTGAGAAAATATGGAAAGAGAAGTAATGGTGCACTACATTGAAAGACAGAGCCTAGGGGAAAACTCAGGTCTATAGTTAGAAGACATAAGATATGACTGTTATCCTTCCTAGTAATGAACTATTGGTGACGAGTCACACCTTTGCTGTGTCTTCATTTTCTACTTGTTAAATGTGCATAGATTTGTGATATAAACCCAGTGCTATCTAGCATTTTCTTGCGACCTATCATTCCATGGCAATGTTATATTCTCAATGTTATAGTTGGAAAATAAGAAGCCAAAAAGATAATTATTTGCTCAAGCTTATCCAGAAAGTTGGTGATAAATTTGAGAAATGCACGTGGAATTAGAGCATTAAGAAACAGACAAAATACACAAATTTTTTGAACAAAATCAGTTTTATAAAGCACCTGAATAATCCAACACATAAAATCTTAGAATAATGCATAAAATATGTCTGTAATTGAGAAAAGAAACATCTCTGGAATACGGTCCAGCGTAATGATAGCCCATTGAGTAAGTTTGATGTACATGGAATACCAATCAGGTCTCAAATGAAAGCATATTGTTGGATTCATACCCAGGGTCAGAAAAGGAAAGAGAAATAAAGGGGAATTATAAGTGTCTGAGGCAACTATAATAGACATAATCATTTCAGTAGTTTCAGAATTATACTAATGCAGAGTCAGCCTCTTGATATGGTGGACAAATATCCTCAAATTCTGTGCCTCTCAAACTTTATTGAGCAAACAAGTCACCTACAGATCCAGTTAAAAATGTAGATTCTGATTTAGTAGGCCTGAACCAGGGGTGGGGCCTGAGATTCTGCAGTTCTCACGAGCCCCCAGACAAACCACACTTTGAGTAGTGAGGGTCTAAGGGATGACAATAAAAAGAACACAAACAACATTGAAGACATTCACAAGGGATAGACTAATCTCAGAGGCTCAAAGGTAATTTTTTTAAATCTATGATTTATATTTCAGCTTTAGTTTTCAAAATCCTTCTTATATTTGCCTTTTAAAAATTTAACTGCTATGTTTGAAGCAGATTCATGAACATACGTGACCTTCTATATAAGTGTTTCTCATTATTTTCTTTGAAAATCAACTGATATCAGATATTAGATTAATTAAAAGGAAATCCTGAGGGACCATTACAGTCTGGAGAAGAGTAAGGAGAAATAATTAAATGCATTATGGGAATCTCAAAGAGAAAAAGACATAAACAGAAGAATTCCTGAATTTCACACAGAGTCTATTAGTTATTTAATAATATTGTACTGATAGTAGTTTTCTAATAGAAAAACATTATAATGTGTAAATTCAAATGAATATTAGAGGATGTAGAGGGAAATAATATAAGTATGCAATTTATGAGTTTTCTGTATGTGTCAATTAGTTTAAATTTTTAAAAGCTTATTTTATTAAATAAATAAAAATAAAAGTTGATTTTTTAATAAAAGTAAAATCCTGTACCCTATTCTAGACCTATGAAACCATATCTTTAGAGGGGAGACCAGGAATGTGAATTTTTAACACATTTCCAGTTAATATTTTGCGAACTAAAGTTTAAGAACAATTTGCAACACAGCTTCTCTTGAATAGGTCTTGCTGTAATTCTACCTCCAAGTAGAAGAAATAGCTACTCTAGCATCTTGATTCCACGCTGCAGAATGTGGACACTCCTCCCATTTTAGGTAGTTCATCCACCTCCCACCTCCCCTTCGCAGGTGCCATATTCTAAATCAGTCTCGTATTTCTTTGGACTAAAGATTTTACATTGTCAGAATCTATTTGTTATTTTGTTAACTTACATGAGAGCCTGTTTGCAATTTTGTATGAAGGTGAAATCTGCTTTAGAGTACATTGAGGCTCTAAAATATACTTCTAAAGGACTCTGCCTTACAGGAAGGCTGCCATCGAAAAGAAATGTTGGGATTTTCCGAGGTTGGATTCAAGTAAATCACAAATCTAAAGCTTAGCACTGCTATGTCAGTCATTTGCCACAGTGCTGTGCCATTTATACTGTTAAATGAACATTTTCATTTCCCAAAAGAGTGATCTGCTGTACATCCTTATAATATGGAGCGTGGTTCCCAGGCTATTTACATTAGCACCACTACCTTCCAATGGATCTGTTTCACTGGTTTACATAAAATGAAGGATGCTTTTAAATAAATTACAAAAGAACAAGTCAAATGCTGCTTGTGATGAATCAGAGTGATTGTGTGACAATGAGAAGATGCATCGGGCATAAGAGGAATATTATGGACACCAACTTTAATAATGTATAGTATACATTTAAACAGCCTTATTTGGAAAAGATCCATATTGACTATATGCATCACAGGGGTGATTTAGAGGAGTTTTTCTTGTGCATTATGATTATGTTACTAGAAGCAGGAAACAATATTTGTAATTTCAATCATCTAATGAGGTCTGTCCTAAATTGTAGATCTTTTAAAGTGTACCTTTTGGAGAGGTATTTAAATGAATTTTTATGAGCTTTAATGTGTAGGTTGAGAAGCTAGTTTGTTTTTCTTTTCAAATAAAAGATACTGAGTAAATTTTGTGTAAATTATCTTCCTTTTTCATACAATAAATACCTCAAATAAATGACAAATTTATAAATAGAAAAGAATGGATTTTCCTCATTCTTTTTCTATTGCTACTGAGTAGAAACCAATGTTGTAACAAGTGAAAACTACTCTGAGAAATGTTCTGAAATCAAATTTCCCCAAAGCAAGAGAAAAATATTCATATACAGTCAATCATTTTTATAAGCATAGATTAAGTATGAAGGTGCTAAAATATTGATTCCCTGTGTATTTTATTTTTATTCACCAGATACTAGTTCACTAAACAAAACAAAAACTTTTAAGGCTCTGTGTGAACATATTGGCATACCCAATGCAAGCATACACGAATGTGCCAGAGTGAAAGCTTTAACATATCCTCATTATTCAGGTAAAGAGCAAGCTAAGTAGTGGCGCCAGCATGCTGTAAATCCTCAAAGCTGACAGAGAAGTGGTTATGACAGCTTTCACATTATCTTATTGCAGAATCGAGGAGTAGTCACAGCTGGCTCATATGTCAAAATGTGTCAGGATTTAAATGGTAAAACAGGAGTGCAACAGCAATTGGCTTTTCAATCAATAACACAATCAATATATTTCACAGATATTTTCCCATATCTAAATTGCCCTGCAGAGATGAGGGAGCCCGACTGAGTGTTTATAAATCAATAAAATACACAGCTAAAGGACATCTGCTCCTTTTCTTTTACTTCAAGGTGCTGTTTGCCTTTTCTTTCCAACTCTCTTCTTATTTAAGAATGCACTTTTGAGGACAAACAGCCCTCTTGTGCACACAAATCAGCTTACTGCTGCATTTTTGAGCACATGACGTTTTTAAATAATTTTGTGCTTGAGCATTCAACTAAGTGGAAGGACAGCTTTTCTTAGCTCAGAACGCTTTGACTGTTAGAATTAATAAAGTAGCTTTCAAATTTCAAGTAATATATGCTACATAAACTTCAAATAAATAATATCAAAGTATAGCATCCAGACTTGTGCATTGAAATAATAACCCAGGGTATTATTTTTTCCCCTCATATAGAACAATATTCTTGTTGAAAATTATATATTGTATTTGTGCACATATGTCACAAATGGGAAAAAATGCTGTCCTCTACAAATCCATCCCCTTTGCAGAAAGATATGATGGGGACAAAAAAATCTGCAATTTAATGCAAAGCTCTCATACAGACATATAATTTTCTTTCTACACTGTATATCAAAATGAGGTGAAGTGTGAAGTATGGTTTAACAAAAGCTGCAGTATTTTGAGTTAAAACTGCCTTACTCTATCAATGGCCCCTATGACATAAAGTAATATTATGTTTCACACTGTCAGTGCTTCCTTAAAGACAGAAGACCGTATTGTATTACAAGTGGAATGCAAATTAAATACATCAATCAGTATACTTTTCCTAAGCTTATGCTGCTGATGGAAATGTTTTCCAAGTAGCTTACACTAAAACAGTCAATTGAGACATCATGGTAAGGACATTACTTCTGTGTGATTTGGGGACATGTTTAAAAACTGAGGCACCAAAATGAAAGATCTCCTCCTTAATCTGAGCTCCTTTCTGTCACTGATTTTTTTTCCCCAATGACTTTATAACTAAGTATATTACTTCTTATTCCAATAACTATGTTGACTGGTTTGCCTACCAAGTTGGCAATGCTTTGTGAATACATCCATTGCACTGTCAAGATTTCATGCCTTTTATTTCAATCTGTTGAAAAAATTTTCAACTTGTGAATTAATTATTCCCTGAAAATACATAGTAAAACTCTAATATTTGGGACTTGCCTTGATCCCTTTTTGATTTTCTACACTTGATCAAATATTGAGTTGCTTCATTTATTTTTCTTTAAGGAAGTATTAAAGGTATTTAAAATTATTTAAATAAAACTATACAAATGGACTCTAAACTCTCAAGAAAAAAAATTAAATCTCGTTCATTTTATACACCTAAATACCCATGAGTTTCTCCTTTTATAGCACTGGGATATAGCACTAGAAAAAAACAAGTCCCTGCCTATATTTCACTTACATTTTGGCAGTAATCAAAAAAATTGTGAAAGAAACCATGATGTATATCATTTTTATATAATATTTTAAAACTTTTAAGACAACATGTAAGGACCATGTACTGTCACAGTTTTTCATGATTATTTCCTGTGTGATGTTTATCTAAAATTAAAATTTAGCAAGGTGTTCTGAACTTTTTCTGGGAACCCTAACTTAAATACTATTTAATAAATTGTTATTAAATAACTTTAATACATTAAACTTTATCCATATACTATTATTTATTGTAAATAGTTCTTAAAATTATATTTGACATACAATATTATATAAGTTTGAAGTATACAACATAGTGATTAGACATTTAGATAACCTATGAAGTGAACACTCAATCAGTACCCACTTGATACCATGCATTATAGTATTATTGACTGTCCCCTATGCTATACTTTACATCCCATTACAGTTTTTATAACTGGCAATTTGAATTTCATAATCCCTTCCCCTTCTTCACTCATCCCACCAACCTTCTTTAATATGGCACACATCAAAATGTTATCTTAGCTATGAGTTTGCTTCTGTTTTGTTTATTTTGTGTTTTAGATTCCATATATAAGTGAAATCATCTGATATTTGTATTTCTTTTTATGACTTATTTTAGTTAGCATATTATCTTCTAGGTCCACTCATTTTCTTGCAGTTGGCAAAATGTTATTATTTTCAAGGCTGAGTAACATTCTATTGTGTGTGTGTGTGTGTGTGTGTGTGTGTGTATCACAACTTCTTTATCCATCCATCTATCCATGGATACTTAGGTTGTTGCCATATCTTGGCTATTGTAAATAATGCTGTAATGAACATAGGGATGCTTATTTCTTTTTGAATTAGTGTTTAGGGTTTCTTCAGATAAATACCCAGAAGTGGAATTGCTTCATCCTTCTTTATCTTTCGTTATAGTTTTTTGTTTTAAAGTCTGCTTTGTCTTGATAAATATTGCTACCTCAGATTTTTTTTTATTTCTATTTGCATGAAATATTTGTTTCCATCATTTTACTTATAGTCTGTGTGTGTGTTTCAATCTGAAGTGTGTATCTTATAGGAAGCTCATTTGAAGTCTCATTTTCTTATCCATTCATCCACCTTGTGTCTTGACTGGAGCATTTAATCCATTTGCATTTAAAGTAATTATTGATAGGCATGTAGTTATTCCATTTTATTTTTCACATTTATCTTTTTTCTTCTTGAAGAAGTCATTAATATTTTTTGTAAATATTGGTTTGGTGGTGATGAACTCCTTTAGATTTTCCTTGTATGGGAAGCTCTTTATCTGTCTTTCGATTCTAAATTATAACCTTGGTGGATAGAGTAATCTTGATTGTATGACCTTGCTTTCTGTGACTTCGACTATTTTGTACCAATCCTTTCTGACCTATAAAGTATCACTGAGAAATTAGCTGACAGTCTTATGGGAGCTTCCTTATACATAACTAACTGCTTTTCTCTTGCTGCTTTTAAAATTCTTTGTCTTTTTTTAATTTTTGGAATTTTCATTATGATGTGTCTTGGTGTGGGCCTTTTGGGGTTCATCTTATTTGGTACTTTCTGCAGTTACTGGGCTTGTATATCTATTTCCTTTGCTAGATTAGAGAAGTTTCCAGTCATTATTTCTTCAAATAGATTTTTATTTCTTGCTCTCTCTTTTCCCCTTCTTATACCCTTATAATGTGAATGTTGATATGCTTGATGTTATCCCAGAGGCCTTTTAAATTATCCTAATTTTAAATTTTTTTTTCTTTCTGCTTTTCCAGTGGGTTTTTTTCTGCTACCTGTCTTCCAAATCACTGATTAAATCCTGTGCTCAACATAATCTACTGTTGAATCCCTCTAATTTATTTTTCATTTAAGTTACTATATTTTTATTTGTCATTGGTTTTTTTTCTGTTTTCTTTTTAAATATTTTCTATCTCTTTGTAAAAATTCAAACAAAATTTATTGAATATCCAAATAACCAGTGTTTTAAACTCTGCATTTGCTAGATTGTTTGTCTCCATTTTGTTTAGGTCTTTAAAAAAATATTTTATTTATTGAATTTGAAGAGGGGAAGCATTAACTTGTAATAGTTGCTTCTCATATGTGCCTTGACCTGGCAAGCCCCTGGTTTTGAACTGGTGACCTCAGCATTCCAAGTCCACACTCTCTCCACTGCAGCATCACAGGTCAGGCTAGGTTATTTATTTATTTATTTAGAGTTTTGTCTTTTCTTTTCCATTTGAAACATGTTTCTTTGTCTCTTCATTTTGGCTGTCTCCTTGCATTTGTTTCTAGGTATTATATAGAGCTTCTATGTTTCTCAGTCTTGGTAGAGTAACCTAATGTAGTAGGTGCTTTGTGGTGCCCACTGGCACAGTCTCCCTGGCTACCTGAGCTGGTACTCCAAGAGTGTCTCTTGTGTGGCTTGTGTATACTTTCCTATTACAGATGAGCCTTGATTGCTTTTGGCATGTCAATTAGAGGGCTTTTTTCTCAGGCCAGTTGACCATGAGGACTATAATGAAGGAGGTGTGGTGCAGGGGCTGACCCAATGGAGCAGAATTCACTTTAGTAAGGCTCTGGTGCCTTCTAAATCCCATCCTTTAAATGTGTTTGTGGAGATGGATGGGTAGTGATCTGGTGTGGTCTGAAGTTGGCCCCTGGGTGTGTTAGTTTTGGCTTCTTGGGAAGGGCTCTGGTACAGTTCAAGGTCAGGTGCTTCCTTTGTTCTGCCTGGGGCCACTTGGTATGCACTACAAAATGAACTGCAGAGGGTTGCCACTTGGGCTGGACTTGAAAAATACCTGGGTTAGGCTGAGTTGAGAACTAAGGCTGCTGTCACTACTACCAGGCTTGGGGGCACTTAGCAAGAGATATGGGTCATGCCTAGGACAGATCTGCTTGTTTGGGGTTTGTGAGCCTTTGAGAGATTTTTAAGAAAGTCTGTAACTTGACCAATACAAGGCATTTGTATGGAAAAGCCACTTGAAGTGGCTTGGGTAAGCTCACAATTTGAGTGAGGCAGGCCCTCAGGGAATCGCCAGGGCAGGGAAAACTCTGTTAGCCAGGTTGATTGATACTCAGATATGGTGCCCACCTGTGCCTGCAGGGATCAGGATTAAAAAGAGAAGAAAACCTTCTACCAGCACTTTTGTCTGAGAGAAAGCTGCCCTGCAGCTCTCATTCTAAAGTCAGACAATTCAGTTCTCCTCTTTATGTCCCTCATGCTTTTCAGGCTCCACTGCTGGAGCTCAGCACCAGTGAGTCTGTCAGTAAGTCAGTCTGTGCACATGCCCATTAAGAGGAATGCCTGGGACTCCAGCAGCCCTCTCTCTAACTCAGCTGTAATCCTTGCTGATTTTCACATAGAGAAGTTACAGAGACTTCTTTTCTCACCACAGGAACACTGGGCTGGTGAGCCTGGTGTGTGGCTGAGACCCTCATTCTCAGAGGGAACCTCCGCAGCTGAGGTATCCCTTTAGCATTTTAATTACCACACATGGGTGTGGAACCAACTTGTTCTATGTCTATGCCTCTCCCAACAACCTCTCTGTGGCTTCTTTTTTATATCCTTACTTGTAGGAGTTCTTTTTGCCACAAAAGTAATGTTCATTTTTATAGAGACTTAAAGTATGTTACTGTAGGGCTTGGTGTACTACGGATAGCATTAAAATAAACTTCTGAGTATTATTT
This sequence comes from Saccopteryx bilineata, assembly GCF_036850765.1. NCBI lineage: Eukaryota > Metazoa > Chordata > Mammalia > Chiroptera > Emballonuridae > Saccopteryx > Saccopteryx bilineata. The sequence goes on from NC_089495.1 coordinate 80,035,202, forward strand.
TTATTTCTTGAATCTTTCCTTATAGACAGTTAAATGTGTTTTTTAACGTTTGTTTCTAAAATAAAACTCTAATAACAGTTTATATATGAATTCAACTCTCCAATAAATTGGAAAGTAACTCTCACAAACAAGTTGGTAACTTTATGCTGTTCTCAAGTTTGACTAATTATTTAATAGCAACAATAACAACAGCAGCAACTTACTTTAGTTGAATGCTTACTATGTACGAAGAACTTTGTACTTACTATGTATCAAAATCAAATATGACCTCAGTTTACAAGATAGGTTCTATTTATATACTTTGGCCTTCTGCTAAATATATATGTGCAAAAATGCAGAAAACACCATTGAGATTAGTGTTCAGGCATGAGGGCTCTGAAAATGAATTGGTGTCTTCCAACAAAACATGAAATAGGAGCATACTAATCCACATTACAAACTTGACAGTAAGCAGTAGTCCTTGTTGGGAAGCAGGAGAGGAAATACAGGAGAAAATTTTCCTTTAGTCATCTGGAACTGCATACAGAAATAAAGTTTATAAAAATTATCCATAAGCCTTACTTCCATGAAATTCCCCATAAATGTTCAAATGATCAGTCTCCAAGTCCTTCCCTTCTTTTCATTGTTTGTATACTTGCTGTGATAACAAATATCCTTACAGCTGATGAGATAAACCTAAAAATGGATATTAAATTAATCCAGGATGGAAGATCATATACCTTCAGATAAGCTGTAAAGCAATTTAAGCATAGACAAATTTTGAATGAATCCTGAGGAAGCCAGGTAGAGTAGCAAGCCTTGGACTGGTCTTGAAGAAATCAATGAATATAAATATGTATTTCAAGTTGTTATAACATACTGAGGATTCAGTCTGGCATCTTATTATCAGAAAACTCAATACAAAGTGAAACAGTTCACAGGGTTTAAAATATTAATTGATAATGATAAAGAATGAAGGTGATTGACCAAGAATAGATTCACTTTGATTCAAAGGGAACAAATACATGAAAGTTTTAAGTAACAACAAAAGAGAATTGTTTGTTGACAGTCATGCAAATAAACATTGACCCACATGCTCAGAGCCTAAAATAAATTTAGTGTACTTTGTTCACATTTCCTGTGCTAGGGTAGGGTTTTATAACAAGTTGCATTTTGTTGGAATTCTGAAAATACTTGTTGCAGGAAAGAGCTTGTATTCTTTTAACCTGCTGATTACTAGAACACTACAAGGGTATGGTTGAATGGAAGGCTGAAGCAATGGCATTTGTTATTTAATTTGGGTCAATGAACATTTGAGGAACCAAATATAACTTTTATGGTCTAATAATTCTTGAAAACTATGAAATGCTGGTTTAACATTCTTCTTATATATACTTAGAAATATAAAAGTTTTTCAATACTACAATTTTGCAAAATGTCAAATATATATAAAGATACATGGTCCCTATCTACCTACCATAGAAAATAAAATTTTGTCATTTGTTACATAATTTAGTTTTTAAAAAATAAATATTAGAGATGCCATTGAAGTGATATTTTCAATATTGTTCAACATGATTCACTCATAAGAAAAACAAATATCCTGAATTACGTGTGTATTCTCCCTTTAACATGGTAAAATATTAATATAAAATTACATTTTCCTATATAACACAATAGCTTTAATATTTTAAATTTTATAATTACATCATACCACATCACTGTAACATGATTTTCTCAACAAACAAAATGCATTATGAACTTATCATATTGATTTTTGTACAATTTTTATACTATATTTGCTGCTTAATATTCCAATGATTTTACAATTTATTCACCCAGTCTTGAGTCACATTTTAAATTGTTTGTTTTGCTAAAAAACACTACAATCAACTCTGGCACAGCTCTTCCTGTATATATGTGAGTGTTCTCTAGAATATATTACTCTCAAATAAATTGCTAAATTTATGTGCATTTAAACTTTGCTAGATATTGCTAGAACAGCTTACATATGCTGTTTGCAGAATCAAATTTTCTGTGTTTTAACAATAAATATTTTCCTTTTAAATGTTTCAACTTTATTTCTTCACCCTATTGGGAAGTGATATATATACATGGTTTCTTTATAAGAGTATTATATAGCATATTTTTTCAATTAATGAATTGCTAATTATGCCATTTCAATTTACTGAATAGTACATAATTTCCTTAACAGTATTATAAACCCATTTTGGCATATAACAAATATGCATACAAACATATATACATATAATAGAATATTACTGTGTAATATTCTGTGTAATAGAATTATACGTGTGTGTGTGTGTCTGTGCGTTTGTGGTGCATAAGTACTAGATGCTATATAACTCAAAAATTGAATTATAAAGGATTCCCTAATATGAATGTTATCTTTTTATGTGAAGTAGTAAATAAACTATGACCTTAAAAGTGCCTGAATCAGAAAAAATGAATATATCTGTAGATATCTATATCTATAGATCTATCTATATCATCTATATACCATCTATATCTATATTTATCTATATCTATTTTATACATATATCTATATCTGTATCTAGATATCTCCTTTCACCTACCAATGGACATCTAGTTTGCTTCTGTATTGTGGCTATTTTAAATAATTCTGTAATAGACTTAGGGATTCATATATCTTTTCAAATTAGTGTTTTATTTTCTTTGGATAAATATCTAGAAGTGAAATTTCTGAATTGTATGAATATCTATTTTTAGGTTGTTGAGTAAACTCCATACTGTTCTCCATAGAGACTGTACCAGTTTAAGTCCCACCAACAGTGGACATGGGTTCCCAAAAAGAGACTCATAGAAACAGAAACCAAAGGGATGATAACGAGATGGGAGGGCATAGGGAATGCATAAAAAGGAGAGTATAGTCTATAAAACTGTGGTAAGTTTACTCCGTGACAGATAATTACTTGAATTAGTGGAGTGATCATATTGTTAGTTATAAAAATATCAGATCTCTAGATTGTACACCTGAAACTAATATTAGATTGTACACCAATTATATTTAAATAAAAATATAAATTTAAAAAATTACTATAGCTTTATAATTTGTTTTGACAGCCAATGGATAAAATTCCACTAGTATTACTACTATATTTCTCTTTTCTCCTTCATAGTCTTTTTCTCTTTTTTAAATTTCTTTTCTTAATTTCCTCCTTTTTCCTTTTTTCTCACTGGCTTTCTCCAATTTTCTATTACCTCCTCCTTATCTCTACTTCCTCAATATTATTGTGGCCATGAGTACTTTATTCATTACATTGGTGCATTAGTCATCATATAAATTTTGAAAGTTTACCAAATCTTGACATTCAGTTGGAACAGAGTTTGGTTGAAATTCAGTTGGGACAGAGTTTTATTTTTTTACATAATAAATCTTCCTATTTAAGAGCATAAACTATTTCTGCCTGTATACAAGTCTATTTTTATATTTTTAAAAAGTCTTAGATTTTTTATTTTGCAGTCCTGTAAATCTTTATAGATTTTATCCCAAAGTAAGATCCAAGAGTTATTTTTATTTGGCTTCTGAAATTTAGATACTAATTACACATTCAAATTTGTTTTTCTGGGAATATGGGAATGGTACTATTTTTTTTGGTACTATTTTTATATATTGAACTTTTTTAGAATGTTTTTGAATTTTCACAAGTTCCAGTAGGTTGTCTAAAGGCCATTGCATAGTTTTCGAATATAATGTGTAAAATAAAATTGAAAATTTGTTACCTTCTTTATTATCTTTATATAACATTTGATTATCGCTATATTGCATTGCCTAGAAATTCAAATGCAATATTCACTAAAAAAATGGTGATAGTAGATATCCATCTGATTTTGAAGTAGTAAACCTAAACTTGCCCCATTAATCATGTTATTTGCTATTGATAAATACTATTTTCCTGTTTGAAAAATGTTGCATTGATTGCTAAATTTTTTCCAGAGAGTCAGATTTTGGTTTGATTAGTTCTCATTTTTCATTATTTCTTTCTTACTACTAAATCAATATTCTTTTTTTTCACACTTTTTAGGATTATTTTATTATATATTTTTTAATTTCTTGAGCCAATCACTATTAATTATGTATCAATTTCTTTCTAAAAAGTCAATTTGATACTATACATTTCCTTTAAGAACTGCTTTAGCTAAACCCTACAAGATTTATTTTACTTGAAATAGTTTCAATGTCATTCTTTTAATATTTGCTGATGACTCATAATTTCTTAAGCCATGATTTATTTAGAGTTATTAAAATTTTTATAAATCGTATTTTTAAGTACTTTTTTATTGATTTATAGCTCAATGTCATTGTAGTCATGTATGAACTTTTTTTTTTTTTGTATTTTTGTATTTTTCTGAAGTTGGAAACGGGGAGGCAGTCAGACAGACTCCCGCATATGCCCGACTGGGATCCACCCGGCACGCCCACCATGGGGTAATGTTCTGCCCATCCGGGGCGTCACTCTGTTGCGACCAGAGCCACTCTAGCGCCTGAGGCAGAGGCCATGGAGCCATCCCCAACGCCCGGGCCATCTTTGCTCCAATGGAACCTTGGCTGCGGGAGGGGAAGAGAGAGACAGAGAGGAAGAAGAGGGGGAGGGGTGGAGAAGCAGATGGGCGCGTCTCCTGTGTGCCCTGGCCGGGAATCGAACCCAGGACTTCCGCACGCCAGGCCGACGCTCTACCACTGAGCCAACCGGCCAGGGCCTAACCTTTTTTATATATAATTGTTGATATAAAATTCTGGCAACGTACATGGCCATTTACTTTTTTGTGAAAAAATGCATGTGCTTAAAAAAGAATTTGAATTTCCTTATTCCTGCTAGATACAGAAATCATAATTTCTAATATGTTATTCTTGTTAATTGCTATAGTCAAACCTTTAAATAGTGATATTCACTTGATTAATCTATCCAGTAATGACAAGGGTTTATGAAACATTTTCACTATAACTCTAAAATTTCAATTAACTCTTAGTAAATATTTTTACTTTACATATTTTGATTTCATATTGCTAGGACCATATAAATTTTAATCATCTTGATTTCTCATAATTAGAAATTATTATAAAAATATGCAATGACCTTTTTATTACCAAAGTAATATATTTGTATAAAGTCTATTATGTCTTAAGTTAGATTAGCTAAAGTAATTGTGTTGATAAGTATTTTTCTAATATGTTCCCCAAGCTTTTGCTTTCAAACTTTTGAGTCCTTATGTTTGTTCTTATCTTTAGTAAATACCTTGTTGTTAATATAATTTTGGAGACCAAATCTGATAATATCTAACTTCTACTGTTGATTTTTAGTAGTTTGTACTTAGTTATGATTACTAACATATTTATACTTATTTCTGTCTTGTTTTTTTATTTCTACATGTCGTTAGTTTCCCTACTTTTTATTTTCTTTCCTTTGCCTTATTTGAACTGCTTAGATTTTTTTTTTTACATTTATTTTTCACCGTTGCTGGTTTAGAATTATATTTCTATTTTTTAGAGCTACTCTTTATATTTTAAATATGCAAATTTTACTTAAATTCTAAACATAATTGAGTCTATTCCTTTCCTGCTATGGAACTTAAGGTATTTTTTAAAGAATTAAAGGAAATACAGGAATTTGTGGGCAATAACAGTTTTTTGGTTTTGGAAAGAAAAATTTTTCCTCAAGCCTATAAAGGTTCTTTTACAGGTCTAATAAACAAATTGACATGAGACAGATTAACAGGAGACAAACACATTTAAGTTTGTCTGTATGAGAACCTCACATACATGAGAAGTTAGAAAACAGAAAGGCAAACTTAGGTACATATGCCATCTGTAGCCGCAGAATGGGAGAGAGAACTTGGGTTTTAGCAGAGAGAAGGACGATTCGCGGGATAATAAGGATAGAAGATGTCTAGTAATTAGATATTTGCTCTACCATACAGAAAAAGTCATAAAAATTTATTTCTGATTATAATTCTAATTATGATCAAGGTCCCCAATTTAAATTCTTTAAGGGAAAAGTAATAATTACTCTTTAGCCCACAGGTTCTTGATTGACATTTTAGCTCATAATAATTCTTATGCCAAAGTGGCACATCTTGAGGAGGCATGTTTTGAATCTCTTCATTGGTAACCAAGAGAAGATCTGTGAATGAGTCTCAGACTGGAAAAGATGTTCCTGAGTTTGAGGGTTGGGGGGAAAGACAGCTCCTTGTGGTTCATTTAGGTTCAGGGACCCAGTGCCTGTTACAGAACGACTGTGAATGTAGAAACTGCCTTTTCCTTCTTGACCCCCTTACACCCCAGCCCCCACTGGAATGGGTACAGGAGCTCCTAGGCTGAAAGAATCATTGACAGGCTCATAAAAGTTTTTTATTTCTCCCTCAAGAACTGAAACAAAGGTGAGGTCAGAGGTAAAAGTTTTGCCAATGGTAATTTCGTGGATCTATGGCTGATACCACCCTCTCATGTACTGGCATCCCGCAAGGTCTTAGAATGGGGAAACAGAAGGAATGCCAGAGTCATAGAAGTGATTTATTTTTCCAGAAGAAATGGAAATTTGGAGTCAGTGATGAAATAATGAAAATCTGTGTTTCTTACAATCTAAATTTATAAATTAAGATTCTATTATACCTAAAAAAATGAATTATTCTTCTAGAAAAAAGAGGATATTGTGAAAAACAGTATCCTTATTAGAACATTCAACATTTGTTTAATTATATGCAAATACATTTGTGTGTGTGTGTGTGTGTGTGTGTGACAGAGACAGAGAGAGGGACAGATCGGGACAGACAGGAAGGGAGAGAGATGAGAAGCATCAATTCTTCATTGCGGCACCTTAGTTGTTCATTGACTGCTTTCTCATATGTGCCTTGACCAGGGAGCTACAGCAGAGTGAGTGACTCCTTGCTCAAGCCAGCGACCTTGGGCTTCAAGCCAGTGATATTTGGGCTCAAGCCAGCTACCATGGGGTCATGTCTATGATCCCACTCTCAAGCCAGAGTCCCCGTGCTCAAGGTGGCAAACCTGCACTCAAGCCAGATGAGCCCACACTCAAGCCTATGACCTCAGGATTTTAAACCTGGGTCCTCTGCATCCCAGTCCCACTCTCTATCCACTGTGCCACTGCCTGGTCAGGCTATGCAAATACATTTAATACAATGAATTTAGCTCAGAAATTAAAGGGAATGACACTAGAGTTTCTGTCATTTAATATTCTTGTTTTGCTGGGGGGATGCTGACTCTCAGGGTGCTGAATGGCTTGCTCAGGTTTAATTTGTTGGTAGAGGATAAGATTGGACTGAAAATGTCTTGTCTTCAATGTTCTTCCCACAGGCCTCTGCCTCAACTGATAATGGAAAGGGGAAGGAGCATTGAATCAATCACATCAAAATAGTAACAATTCCTAGCAGTGGAAAAACGCACCCAGAATGTGTTTGCAACTAATTATTTGCTAAATCCAGCAACCTGACTAGTGAGAACCATTAAGTAATAATACTTCAAAAACCATATTGTACTGAGTCACCTAACAGCTGCTGTGAATAAACATGTAACTATAGCTATTCTTTCATTTTCTAAGTGCTTTAGGCATATGAAGAAAAATTCCACAAATAGTTCTTTATAATAACAGGTATCTTTAGAAAGCTACATCAAAAGTATTTGTTCAATTCAATAAGTGCTTACTGAGTTTTGTGTGAATGCTAGGCTATTTATAGTTAGATAGCAAATAATTATGTTTATGCCGCTGTATAAGAGACTGAATGAAAGAATTATTTTTCTTCAGTAATTCTGACTATTTCTGAATTCTCAACAAGCCCAAACATCATCTGACACCAACTGAAGTTAGAAAACTTAATATCATAGAAGCTAGAAAATCCTACAATAGATATAAACAATACTTTTTTAAAAAGTCATTGCTCTTAGATAATATAAACTGAAGGAGTAAGTTAGAGGGTCAGGGAGTAGATGTTTATTCTAAGGTAGATAACTCACTTCTATCAATCAAACCCTGATACAATATTTAGTAAAATATTTAAATATGAAAATTGTAGTTGCTTCAAAAGGACAATTTTGCTGTCAGTAAAATATCCACAAAGTGAATATTCCCAAAATTTAATCCAGAAGTGAACCGTGAAACCTAAAATAGTCTATCTGGCATAAATTAACGATGGTGATATTATCAGAAGCAAACTTATGGCCGAAATGTATACTCTGAAAGAAATGTATGTTTTAAATTTGTAAGACCATAGTTTGAAAAATTATATTTGATATGAAGGTCCCAAGACCAAAAGATGCTTAAAAATATTAATCAATATATTGTACTATGCTTAGTTGAATGAAGGTGCCCAGTATATTTTACAGTGATTTTTAATATCATAAAAATTAAATATAAATGATGCTTGCATTAATTAGAAAATTTTGTAAATTAGAATACCTATTTAAGTGACAATCTCAGATGAACTTATCTTGTTATATGGTATTTATGTCTCAGAAAATTTTTGTCCTAAATGAACTAGTAAGCAAAATAGAATGTCTCTTATGTAGAAGTTGATCTGACAACTGTGGGAAGACTAAGTGGAGATGGGGGTGGTGGTGGAAGGATTAAGCAAAAAGGAGAAAAAAACTCATGAACACCAACAACAGTATGATGAGTGTGAGGGGAGATGGGGAGGGAGAGAAAGAGAAAAGGGAAAGGGGAGATAAATGGTGATGAACAGAGATTTGACTCGGGGTGGTGAACACACATGTAGTATATAGAGGATGTCTTGTGGAACTGTGCACCTGAAACTGGTATAATTTAGTTAGCAGTGTCACTCCAATAAATTAAACTAACTAAATAATTAAATAAATAATGTATTAAAATAAAATAAATAAAATTTTTGTTCTAACAATTAAGATTCATATTAAGGTGAACAATCGTCCTCCTTTAGAGAAGACAGTCCTCCCTTGAAAAGTGTCCTCCTACATGTCCTCCTTTTTTTTTTTTTTTTTGCTTTTTTTTTCTGAAGCTGGAAACAGAGAGAGACAGTCAGACAGACTCCCGCATGCGCCCGACCGGGATCCACCCGGCACGCCCACCAGGGGACGACGCTCTGCCCACCAGGGGGCGATGCTCTGCCCATCCTGGGCGTCACCATGTTGCGACCCTCCTGGGTGTCGCCATGTTGCGACCAGAGCCACTCTAGCGCCTGGGGCAGAGGCCACAGAGCCATCCCCAGCGCCCGGGCCATCCTTGCTCCAATGGAGCCTCGGCTGCGGGAGGGGAAGAGAGAGACAGAGAGGAAGGTGCCGCGGAGGGGTGGAGAAGCAAATGGGCGCTTCTCCTATGTGCCCTGGCCGGGAATCGAACCCGGGTCCTCCGCACACTAGGCCGACGCTCTACCGCTGAGCCAACCGGCCAGGGACCATGTCCTCCTTTTTGATATTGGAAGTCTAATCTGTAAATGTCCCTATTCGATCAATGCAGAGTTGACCCATTGCGTGTGATGTGACATATTTGTATTTGACATGACGATTCGTCAAGTATCAGTACAGTGCAGTGAGACCCGATTATGAGACACATGCACTCCACTGGAGACCTTAAGAAAGCGCATGATATACCAAGCGCGCAAATGGCTTTGTGTACTTCTTAATGGCACATGACATTGTAGACTCATGATTATTTCTTTCTCAGTGAATATTCAATCAGAGAGAGGTAAGCACAATTCATGTTTTATTAATTCATTATCTGTTTAATAATTTCCAAATATGTATAATTTTATTAACAAGTATTTTTCCTAAATTCGAGTTTTAAAGTGGAAATCTAACCTCAAACCATATGCATTAATAACGTATTTTGATTAAATAGTTACATAAAACAGACACTTTTTATTTATTTATTTATTTTAATAATTTTATTTTTTTTAATGGGGCTACATCAATAAATCAGGATACATATATTCAAAGATAACATGTCTAGGTTATCTTGTCGTTCAATTATGTTGCATACCCATCACCCAAAGTCAGATTGTCCTCTGTCACCTTCTATCTAGTTTTCTTTGTGCCCCTCCCCCTCCCACTTTCCCTCTCCCTCTCCCCTCTCCCCCCCGTAACCACCACACTCTTATCAATGTCTCTTAGTCTTACTTTTATGTCCCACCTACATATGGAATAATGCAGTTCCTGTTTTTTTCTGATTTACTTATTTTTACTTCGTATAATGTTATCAAGATCCCACCATTTTGCTGTAAATGATCCGATGGCATCATTTCTTATGGCTGAGTAGTATTCCATAGTGTATATGTGCCACATCTTCTTTATCCAGTCATCTATTGATGGGCTTTTTGGTTGTTTCCATGTCCTGGCCACTGTGAACAATGCTGCAATGAACATGGGGCTGCATGTGTCTTTACGTATCAATGTTTCTGAGTTTTGGGGATATATACCCAGTAGAGGGATTGCTGGGTCATAAGGTAGTTCTATTTTCAGTTTTTTGAGGAACCACCATTCTTTCTTCCATAACGGTTGTACTACTTTACATTCCCACCAACAGTGTATGAGGGTTCCTTCTTCTCCACAGCTTCTCCAACATTTGCTATTACCTGTCTTGTTAATAATAGCTAATCTAACAGGGGTGAGGTGGTATTTCATTGCAGTTTTGATTTGCATTTCTCTAATAACTAAAAAAGATGAGCATCTTTTCATATATCTGGTGGCCATTTGTATTTCTTCCTGGGAGAAGTGTCTGTTCATGTCCTCTTCCCATTTTTTTATTGGACTGTTTGTTTGTTTGTTGTTGAGTTTTATGAGTTCTTTGTATATTTTGGATATTAGGCCCTTATCTGAGCTGTTGTTTGAAAATATCATTTCCCATTTAGTTGGCTGTCTGTTTATTTTGTTAATCAATTTCTCTTGCTGAGGAAAAACTTCTTAGTCTGATGTAGTCCCATTCATTAATTTTTGCTTTAACGTCTCTTGCCTATGGAGTCAAATTCATAAAATGCTCTTTAAAACCCAGGTCCATGAGTTTAGTACCTATGAAAAGACACTTTTTAATTAGAAAATGATAAATACACCCAAATATTACTCCAAATTAGTGGTTTTGTTTGATATTTAGTCTTACTAAATGAGTACTTTTTTCTTACAATTATTATTAAAAATTAATAAGCATGCATGCATAATTACAATATAAAATATTATAAATGTTTTTATTATGTATTTATCATATTATAGTATATTATTTTTGCAATGAATAAAATGTTTTTTTTTATTTACGGTATTGTTTTCTTCAATTTATTTTTGTGTTCCTTTTCATTGTAAAAAAGTTGGTCACCTTAATATTATTAACTAGAAAAACATAGATAACTAAGAGATGATTGGGATAATGAGTGATATGTTGAGTTAGGAGATGATTAACCTGTTTCATTTGACTTCTATCCTTTTCCCCTAAGTTTTTTCAAGTGAATAGATTACCTTTTATATAATCAAGATAGTTCATGACCTAAAAATTTTCAGACTATGTGAGCTCTAATTTTGACCCTACCATTGATTTGATTTGTCACTGATCTTCCAAGGATAAATCATTAACCCCATCTAGTAAAATAGCAAAGGCTTAGTCTTTCATATGGTGAGTGAATGCATTACATTTTAAAGGAATCCCCTGGGTGATACGCACTTCAATTGCCCTTTTGCTCATCCAGTCTTTGTCTGACTGTTTTCTCATAAAAAAGAACAGTTGGGACTTTATATAGTTCCGCCTTTTGTCTCCCAGCTTTCCTCTTAGAGCAAAATGAGGACATTTTGGCTTTAGACTGTTCAATTATTCAATAGAAGTCAAACATCTCTCATCTAGATTATTTTTAAACTACAGACAAATTGATAACCTCAGTAGGGCTTAGAAAAGTACATATCATATTTTTTTTAGTTTGTTTTTATTGATTCAACAAGAATTTAATTATTTAAGCTGGACTCATAACATCTTTATTTTTAAAATGTCCTATACAATCTCAAGGAAATCTCCCAGCAGATAATATTTTATGGAATGAATTGTACACCTGAAACTATAATTTTACTAACCATTTTCATCCCAATAAATTCAATAAAAAAATAAAACTTAAAAAGAAGGAAATCTCCCAAAAGGAACCGTTTCATTCGTTCACATTAGGAAAAGTTCTCTTTGCTCCCCAAACTACTTTCCTTTTCAAACTCAAGGCAGGATTAAAGGCACTGATCTCAAAATAATTTTTAAACACTCAATCATTATTATTACCTATTTGTTTTCTATAATTTGAGGAGATACATTTCGTTTAGAAAACATGGCATACAAATTTATAATGCAGTCGCTTGCTAAAATGCAAGGCACATTATAAATATGGTAATGGTTAAAACAATTTGTTTCTTTCTTTTTCTCTAACTCACTTGCAATAATATAAATTGTTCTGGGATTCACGGAGTTCGTTATCCCTGTGATAAAAAGGGTGCTAAAATTTTGACTTTGACCATGAAATTTGTTCCACTCTTCTAAAGAAACATCACTAACCTGTAAAGGGATTTTAACAACATGTCTATCAAAGTCAAACAATGCAATTCTTATACAGAGAAGGATGCATTGACTGGTAATGAGGTGTGAGAAGTTTCAAATAGCTTGGTATGGGACCAAGGTTAATATAATTATGGACCACAAACCCCAAGAAATCATTCACTCTCTTAACGTCTAAACTACCAGCCTGCAATAAAAGGTGGTCTTTCAGTCTTCAGTGCGCTGATTTAAAATGATCTATTGATCTGGACCAAAGAAAGATGAATATACTTTGAGTAACTGAGGCTGCCTCCAAGTGATAATGAGCAGAACGAAAGGAATGTAGCTGTGGGATAGGGAATCTGCTTTCCACAAAAGGCTATGGCAAAGCTGGGTCTTTAAAGAACAATGATGAAAATTCGGAGGAGAATGTTATTCTTGTCGACTCCGAGAAAATGCATTAAAAAGACATCAGGAAGTACAGAGAAGAATCATACAAGTGAATAAAAAGTGGGTTCTCTGCAGTTTTGGACTGGTGAAGGAGCCGAAAGGAAACACATAACTTTGAGAACTGTGGAAATTTTACTTGTTTCTTTACATCATTTTTTGCTCTAAACCCATGGCAAATGAAAACATAACAAGAAAAAAAGCCCATCAAATCTTTCAATAATGGACATTTTTGTGTGTGCTCTGATAAAGAAGCAATAATATTATTTCTCTGATCCACATGCGTCTTCTCCTGTTTAATTACTCATAGACACAGATACGAGCACACATGTTTTGCAGATAAATTCTCTTTAATAAATATATATTGGGAAATGGCGCCTACACATTTTTTTGGTATTATAAACAAGCTAACTTTAAAAAAATCGATGCCTACATTTTAGAAACCGTTTATGTTTGAGACACAAAACACATTTGTTAGTATAATTTTAAATTGGTCCTATTTGTATTATACATTCTGTTATTTTAGTGATTTCTGTGCTTAAGTTTAATAAATTTTGTTTCTATCACATTCTTCCCTGAGAATTTTCTTAATTATAGAGAAAAATTATTTTATCATATTCTATCTTCTCTAGCATAAAAACAAAAACATGTAATAATATTTGTTCTACTTAAATATCAGTGTAGATACTGTATACACATTTAGGTTAGGATTAATCACATTTACCAGTTATTCTTTAGCATATTTAGACACCTTAGTAGTTAAGAATGAAAAGCAATATGAATAAAATATTTCCATTTTTTTTTCTCTCGCACACCTTATCCAGACGTACCTTACCAAAGTACTCCTCACAGCTCCAATTTTTGTCACTTCTTGTAGTTTCTTCTGAGATATTTCACAAAGAACAGAACTGAGGTGCTTGTGACTCAAGGTCATATTCTGGAAATATCACCAAGTAAATATGCGTTTAGCTTGAAATCCAAGGTCTTAATCAGGAGTAGTCAACATTTTTATACCTACACCCCCACTTTTGTATCTCTATTAGTAGTAAAATTTTCTAACCGACCACCAGTTCCACAGTAATGGTGATTTATAAAGTAGGGAAGTAACTTTACTTTATAAAATTTATAAAGCAGAGTTACAGCAAGTTAAAGCATATAATAATAATTACTTACCAAGTACTTTATGTCGGATTTTTGCTAAGTTTGGCAGAATAAATAAAACAACTTACTATAGTTAAATCTATCTTTTTATTTATACTTTGGTTGCTCCGCTATTGCCCACCATGAAAGCTGAAATGCCACTAGTGGGAGGTAGGGACCAGGTTGACTACCACTGGTCTTAATGAGAGTGGGAATAGAAATAATCACAATTTTGAAAGCATTTGTGTGATGTGGTAGGAAGTACCATTGCCCTACACTCAGGGAAAGTTCAGTGTACATCTTGGATTTGCCAAATATTTAGCTAAGGTTATGACTTCTCCCAGTCTCTTTTGTGCAAAATAGGGATAAAGTTTTATTAACGGGTATTATTGTGGTCTTTTTTTTTTTTTTTTTGTATTTTTCTGAAGCTGGAAATGGGGAGAGACAGTCAGACAGACTCCCGCATGCGCCCGACCGGGATCCACCCGGCACACCCACCAGGGGCGACGCTCTGCCCACCAGGGGGCGATGCTCTGCCCCTTCGCCCCTCCGGGGTTCGCTCTGCCATGACCAGAGCCACTCTAGCGCCTAGGGCAGAGGCCAAGGAGCCATCCCCAGCGCCTGGGCCATCTTTGCTCCAATGGAGCTTCAGCTGCGGGAGGGGAAGAGAGAGACAGAGAGGAAGGAGGGGGGGGGTGGAGAAGCAAATGGGTGCTTCTCCTATGTGCCCTGGCCGGGAATCGAACCCGGGTCCCCCGCAACGCCAGGCTGACGCTCTACCACTGAGCCAACTGGCCAGGGCCTTATTGTGGTCTTTTATTGTCTATATATTTTTGTCTATATATTTAGTTTTATACTAATGAAATAGATATATAGTATATAATATGTGCTATGTATAATATAAAATATATATGTATATATCACATATGCCTATATGTATGCACACACACACAAACACAACAAAAGGCATGCAACAAAAACCATTATCTAACATTGCATACCTCACTATCTCCAGTTCCCTGAATAAGTAAACTTTTAACATTTCTCCTTCTTCAAATATTAAGCTCCATATTTCCAAATAATAAACTTATAATGCTATTTTACAAATTTTCTATTTAAAATTATCTAATTTCTGACATGGAAGATAAAGATTTAGCTCTTACTTTCTACCGCTTACTCATATACTTACCCTCTTCACATCTGCACTGTATAGTTATATCATAACATTTAGATAAATCAATATTAGTGCTTTCTTTTTCTATTGTTTGCAGGTGAGTTGCAGAATTCACAAGCAATAAATTCACTTCTACATGTCAACATTTTGTTTTCTGAAATTAACAAGTGTTTCATTTTATAATTGAGTGATATGCTAAAGCATAATTCATCCCTACACTGTACAAAAGGACTATACAAGTCTTATTTTTCTGGTAAAACACATTAGGCATTTATTATTTCCTTGAGTCTGTACATCTGTATGTGATGTTTTTCTTTGCATCTGCTGCTCAGCAAGTGTGCAGACAAGAGGCTGTCAGCTCTCTAACTGGAGTCCTTTTCACTAGGAAATGCCTTTGCCTTGTTCTTGGTTGATCCTTTATTTTCTTCTTGCTTTGTTTACCTCTTCTTTTAGAGAAACATATCTTCAAGAAGCTTTTTGAATAAAATGCACTGGAACTTTGAGATTTTGCATGTTTTAAAATATATTTTTAACCTCTTAGTTCAGTGATACTATTTCTGTTATTAGAGGTAATTCTCTCTAGATACTTAAAGGCAATTTGTTGTGGTGGTGGTCTTTTAACTACCAGTGTTGCCATTGGGAAGTTTAAAGCAATTTGATTACTGGGAATTTATTTTTGTTTCTTTTTATCCATCCAATTCCACTCCTCAATCATAGAACTTTTTTGATTCTTCACTTTCAATACCCTTTGGTCTACTATTTTTCAATGCTATGCCTTAATTTAGATTCTTTTCCCTGGTTAATCAGTGGGTCTTTTCAATTTAGAATCTTGTGCCTGAGGAAAAATAAAATTTGCATTGTTTATTTAACAATGTTCCTCCATCCAATATTTTCATTTTTTAGCTGTTTCAGGTATTCCTTTTGGTTGAATCTTAGAAATTTGGCAGCTATAATTATTTTATTATTATTATTATTATTTAATGTGTATTTTTTCAAAGTGAGAAGCAAGGAGGCAGAGAGACAGACTCCCGCATGTGCCCCACTGGGGTCCACCCAGCATGCCCACTAGGGGGTAATGCTCCGCCCATCTGGGGCACTGCTCTGTTGCAACTGGAGCCATTCTAGTGCCCGAGGCAGAGACCATGGAGCCATTCTCAGCACGTGGGCCAACTTTGCTCCAATAGAGCTTTGGCTGCTGGAGGGGAAGGGAGAGAGAAAGAGAGAGAAAAGACTGGGGGAAGGGTACAGAAGCAGATGGGCACTTCTCCTGTGTGCCCTGGCTAGGAATTGAACCAGGGCACATGCGAGGCCAATACTCTACCACTGAGCAAACTGGCCAGGGCAGCATTTATAATTTGATTGCCCTATTTTCTTTTTTATTATTTTTTATCATTTGAAGAAACAACCACAAATTTTCTTTTTACAATCCTATTAATTTTTTCAAAGCATTACTATGATTATATTCTCTACCTCTTTCAACTCATGACATTTTTTTTGTCTTTTATGGTAACTTTTTTTTTGTTTATACTTATAAAATCTTTTTATCTTTCTTAAGATTTTATAGTTGATAAAAAAATTTTTTTCTTCTTACATTACATTATTTCTTAGTTCTATGTGTATATTGTGTGTATTTTCATTCCTGTCTTTTTCTGTTAGAGAACTTCTTTACATGTCAGGGTGAGCTTTGGCTGACAATTCCTAATCAAGTGTGAAGAACTAAGCAGAACATTGCTAGATGTTGCATGTGTGGGACGTGCAGAGTGGTGAGCTTGAGAAAGAGGTGGAGCATTTCACTGGTGAGTCCCTCAGGATGTATCTGTCAGTCTTCCTCCCTGGACCAGGCAGCTTTCCTGAATAGGACCCTTTCACTCCTGTCCGCATGGCATAATTTAATGCCTAGCTGGGAAGAAGAAGCATGTTTCTCACTGTTCGATGTATGTATCTTCCCTTAGTACCTTTGTTTTCAATATCATACCTCACTCCTGTGTTCAACTGTGACTAGTTTTCCTGTATTCTGTACTTTTCTGATTTAATTTTTCCCAGCTTTAATATTCACAGGTCGTCTTGTTGTTCTAGGTAAAAGAGGACACATTATGTAGGTTTCTTCACAGAATAGTGGTCTGCCCACCTGTGTTTACTGCAGTCCTTAATCTCTGTCTTTACAGATACCTGCTCTCCACAACACTTGGCCTTACAGGATTCTGCTGTGAAACTCACACTTCATCTTCTTATTTATGTGCCAGCATTTTTAGCTTTGTTGTTTTCTCTTTTTTTTATTGATTTATATTGTTCTGTTTACATAGTTACAAGTGTTCCACTGACTATATCTCCCTCCCTCCCCCACATGTTCTCCTTGATACCATTTTCACCCCCTCCCCCCACCACCTTCCGTCTTCCCTCCATGATTTACTATCCCACACTCTATCTCTCTCTCTTATGTGTATATACTTTCACTAATGTCTTTCCTTTCTTTGATCCCTTCCTCTCATCCTATTTACCTTTGACCGCTTTCCCTCTGGACTCTTGGACCCCTTCTCTGCCTCTCTTCTGTTCCTCAGTTCACATTGTTCATTGGATTCCTCATATGAGTGAGATCATATGATATTTTTCTTTCTCTGCCTGGCTTATTTCACTTAGCATAATAGACTCCAGGTCCACCCATGTTGTCACAAAGGATAAGATTTCCTTCTTTTTCACGGTTGTGTAATATTCCATTGTGTATATGTACATAGCTTTTTAAACCACTCATCTACTGATGGACACTTGGGCTGTTTCCCGAACTTGGCTATTGTTAACAATGGTGCAATCAACGTAGGGGTGCATTTCTTTGTTTCAATCATTGATTCGATATTCTTAGGATATATTCCTAAAAGTGGGATAGCTGGGTCAAAAGGCATTTCGATTTTTAATTTTTTGAGGAATCTCCATACTGTTTTCCACAGTGGCTGCACCAGTCTGCATTCCCACCAGCAGTGCAGGAGGGTTCCCTTTTCTCCACACCCCTGCTAGCACTTACCATCTGTTGTTTTGTTGATGAGCACCATTCTGAGAGGTGTGAGGTGGAATCTCATTGTGGTTTTAATTTGCAATTCTCTAATGATTAGTGATGAACATTTTTTCATATGCCTATTGGCCATCTGTATGTCCTCTTTGGAGAATCATCTACTCATTTCTTTTGCCCATTTTTTGATTGGATTGCTTACCTTCCTGGTGTTAAGTTTTACAAGTTCTTCATAGATTTTGGTATTAACCCCTTATCGGATGTGTTGGTCAATATGTTCTCCCATTGTGTGGGTTGTCTTTTTATTTTGTTCATGGTGTCTTTTGCTGTACAAAATCTTTTTAGTGTGATATAGTTCCATTTGTTCATCCTGTCCTTTATTTCACTTGCCCATGAAGGTAAATCAGCAAATATATTGCTGCAAGAGATGTCAGTGAGCTTACTGCCTATGTTTTCTTCCAAGATGATCATGGTTTCATGACTTATATTCAAGTCTTTTATTCATTTTGAATTTATTTTTGTGAATGGTGTAAGTTGCTGGTCTAGTTACATTTTTTTGCATGTACTTGTCCAGTTTTCCCAGAACTATTTGTTAAAGAGACTGTCTTAACTCCATTGAATGCTCTTACCTCCTTTGTCAAATATCAATTGTCCTTAAAGTTGTGGGTATATTTCTGGGTTCTCTGCTCTGTTCCATTGATCTGTATTCCTGTTCTTATGCCAGTAACAAGCTGTTTTGAGTACAATGGCCTTGTAGTATAACTTGATATCAGGAAGTGTGAAACTTCCTGCTTTATTTTTCTTTTTCAAGATTGCTGAGGCTATCCGCATTCTTTTTTGCTTCCATATAAATTTTTGAAATATTTGTTCTATATCTTTGAAGTATGACATTGGTATTTTAATAGGAATTGCATTGAATTTATAGATTGCTTTGGGTAGTATAGACATTTTAATGATGTTTATTCTTCCTACCCAGGAACACTGTATATGCTTCCACTTGTTTGTGTCTTCCTTGATTTCTTTTATTCGTGTTATACAGTTTTTCAAGTACAGGTCTTTAACCTCCTTGGTTAAATTTACTCCTAAGTACTTTATTTTTTTGTTGTTGCAAAGTGAAGGGAATTGTTTCCTTAATTTCTCTGTCAGAATTTCATTGTTGGTGTATATAAATGCCACTGATTTCTGAATATTGATTTTATATCTTACTACCTTGCTGAATTCATTTATCAGTTCCAGTAGTTTTTTGACTGAGACTTTAGGGTTTTCTATGTAAAGTATCAAGTCATCAGCAAACAATGATAGTTTTACTTCTTCTTTTCCAATTTGGATGTCTTTTATTTCTTCTTACTGTCTGATTGCTGTAGCTAGGACTTCCAAATCTATGTTGAATAAGAGCGGTGAAATGGACACCCCTGCCTTGTTCCTGTTCTTAAGGGGATTACTTTTAATTTTTTCCCATTGAATATGATGTTGGCTGTGGGTTTGTCATAGATGGGCTTTATCATGTTGAGGTATGTTCCCTGTATTCCCACTTTGCTGAGAGTTTTGATCATAAATAGGTGCTGGATTTTATCAAATGCTTTTTCTGCATCTATTGAAATTATCATGTAGTTTTTCTCCTTCCTTTTATTTATGTGATGAATCACATTGACTGACTTATGAATATTGTACCAGCCTTGCCTCCCCAGAATAAATCCCACTTGATCATGTTGTATGATTTCTTTCATGTACTGCTGGATTCGATTTGCTAATATTTTGTTGAGAATTTTAGCATCTAACTTCATCAGGGATATTGGCCTATAGTTTTTTGTTTTGTTTTGTTTTGTTTTTGGTAGTGTCTTCACCTGGTTTTGGAATGAGGATTATGCTCGCCTTATAGAAGGAGCTTGGAAGTTTTCCCTCCTCTTGAATTTTTTTGAAATAACTTGAGAAGAATAAGAGTTAGTTCTTCTTTGAATATTTGGTAAAATTCACCTGTGAAGTCATCAGGCCCAGGATTTTTGTTTGTTGGTAGTTTTTTGATAACTGTTTCAATCTCATTTTTTGTAATCAGTCTGTTTAGGTTTACTGATTATTCCAGATCAATGTTTGAATGATTATATCTTTCAAGAAATTTATCCATTTCATCTAGGTTGTCCAATTTTTTGGCATACAATTTTTCATAGTACTTTCTTACAATCCTTTGAATTTCTGCTCCGTCAGTTGTTACTTCTCCACTCTCATTTTTAATTTTATCTGTTTGAGTCCTTTCTCTTTTTTTCTTGGTGAACCTGGTTAGAGGTTTATCAATTTTATCTTTTCAAAGAACCAGCTCTTGGTTTCATTGATCTTCTGTACTTTTTTTTTTTTTGCTTCTATGTCATTTATTTTTGCTCTGATCTTTATTATTTCTTTCCTTCTACTTCCTCTGAGATTTACTTGCTGTCCTTTTTCTAGTTCTTTTAGGTTCTGGGTTAAGTTGTTAATTTGAACTTTTGTTTGCTTCTAAGATATACCTGTATTGCTATGAACTTCCCTCTCAGTACTGCTTCTGCTATGCCCCATAGATTTTGAGTTGTTGTATGTTCATTTTCATTTGTTTCAAGGAAATTTTTTATTTCTTTGATTTCATTGTTAACCCATTCATTACTTAATAGCATGCTATTTTAGTCTCCAAGTGTTTGAATGTTTTTCAGTTTTTCTATTGTAGTAGATTTCTAGTTTAATGCCATTGTGATCAGAGAAGATTCTTAATATGATTTCAATCTTAAATTTGTTGAGACTCATTTTGTGTCCTAACATGTGGTCTATCCTAGAGAATGTACCGTGAGCACTTGAAAAGAATGTATATTGTGCTTCTTTGCAGTGAAAGGTTCTGAAGATATGTATTAAATCCAGTTGATCTAGTGTGTCATTTAAGGCTGCTGTTTCTTTGTTAATTTTCTGTTTGAAGGTTTTATCCATTGATGTTAGTGGGGTATTAAAATCCCCTAGTGTTATAGTATTGCTGTTGATCTTGCCCTTTTTGTCCATCAAAATCAGTTTTATATATTTGGTTTCTTCTATATTAGGCACATATAAATTTACAATAGTTATATCTTCCTGTTGTAATGCTCCTCTTATCATTATGTGGTGACCTTCTTTATCTCTTACTATAGTGTTTGTTTTAAAGTTTATTTTTTCAGATATTAGTATTGTTACCCCACCGCTTTTTTCCTTTCTGTTACTGTGAAATATTTTTTTCCATCCCTTTACTCTCAGTCGATTTGTTCTAAGGTGCATCTCTTGTACACAGTAATTATACAGGTCCTATTTTCTCATCCATGCAGCTACCCAATGTCTTTGGATTGGATTATTAGATCCATCTCCATTTAACTTTATTATTGATATGAAATTGTTTATTGCCATTTTATTCTTTAAATCTATAATCCTCTTTTTCCCTATTTCTTTTTTTTCTTTGCTCTTTTTACAGCAGTCCCCTTAACATTTCTTGCAGTACTGGTTTGGTTGTAATGAATTCCTTGAGTTTTTTTGGGGTTTTGTTTGTTTGTTTGTTTGTTTTTTTCTGGGAAGCTTTTTATTTCTCCTTCAATTTTAAACAATAATCTTGCTGGATAAAGAAGTCTTGGTTTTTGGCTCTTGTTTTGCATTACTTTGAATATTTCTTGCCATTCCCTTCTGTCCTCAAGTGTTTCTGTTGAAAAGTCTGATGTCATCCTAAAGAAGGCTCCTCTATAAGTAATTAACTTGTTTTCTCTTGCAGCCTTAGTATTTTTTCTTTATCTCTTAACTTTGGTATTTTAAGTATGATGTGTCTTGATGTAGGCATTATTGGCTTTCTTTTTATTGGGACTCTCTTTTGCTTCCTGAACTTTTTCCTTCATCAATTTAGGAAAGTTTTCAGCCATGATTTCTTCAAATAGGTTCTCTATCCCTTATTCTTTCTCTTCTCCTTCAGGAACCCCTATGATGAGGATGTTATTTCTCTTCATATTGTCACAGAGTGCTCTTATAGTTTCCTCAGACTTTTTGAGCCTTTTTTCTTTTTGCTGCTCTGTTTCTGTGCTTTTATTTATCTTGTCCTCTAAGTCACTGATTCAATCCTCTGCTTCATCCAGCCTGCTGTTACTTCCTTCTAGTGTAGTCTTCATTTCTGATATTGTAATTGTCATTTTGATTGATTCTTTTTTATTATTTCAGTGTCCTTTTTGATGCTTGCTATTTTTTTATTTAGGTGCTTGTATGTCCATCGTTTGTGGCTCTAAGATCCTTAAGCATCTTAACAATAATTATTTTAAACTCTGCATCCAGTAATTTGGTTACTTCCATCTCATTCAGTTCTGTTTCTGGGGATTTCTCTTGTTAATTCATTTGGATTGCATTTCTCAGTCTTCTCATTTTTTCTGTGTGCTGATTACAAGCTTGTTGGGTTAGGGCAGCTGAAGTTGGTACAGGAAATGTGGTCTCTCCTCCAGGGCTTAATCCCTCAGCCTCTGCTGGTTGCTCAGATTTAAATTCTCCCTAACAAGATGAGCCACATAAATGTCTTAATTTCCCTGTTGTTTGTTTGATGGGCCCAGCAGAGAACTGTGATTAGGATGGGGGTAGTGAGCATATCATGCTCTTTGGCCCCAGTTGAAACAATATCCATGCCTTTTTTTTTCTGTATGGTAAGTCCACAAGAATATGGTGGGTGTGATCTTTGAGTACCATAGGTGTGGTATTCCCAGCTACTCTCCGGCGTTGGAGAGTGTTCTCCATATCAGAAGGGGGAGGTGTAGCTCAGGTCTCCTTGGAAGCCTGAGTCACTGCCCCTCACTTTTACTTCCTCTGTCTGAACAGCCTTTTGTGTTGATTGGAGCTAGAGAGATTTCTGGAGGTGGGTGAGATTTTCTGTGCTGGCCCTTAAAGGCTGCATTAACTTCTTTGCAAGCTGTTTTCCATAGACAGAAATCCTGCTCTTTTTTCCCACTCAATGCTGTCAGGTTGTCCCTTCTAGTTTCTGGGTCTCTCAGCTGGGGCTTCGGTCCTGGGACTGAAGACCCTCACCTCTCAGGGTCTCTCACCCCACAGTGAGAATCCCTCTGAAACCTCAGCCATCCCTCAACCCCCACTGTATCTCTGCATTTCCTTCCCTCTCAGTGTGGTTTCTTTAGTGCTCCTTGATTTTCAAATCCTTTTCTTTTAGTCCAAAGTTGGTTTTTCACAATGATTGTTCTTAAATTGTTTAGTAATACAGTTTGTTCCTGAGAGGTGGCAGTTTGTATGTCTGCCTACTCCTCTGCCATCTTGGAATTTCCTATCTTTGTTATTTTCAATTGCCATTCATCCATCGAATTTCCCACTCTCAATTTTCCAGAAGGTTGTAATTTCTTAACTATTTTTGGCTCTTTCTGCATTATTTTCTAGGTTTGTATGTTTATACTTTCTTAAGGGTTATTTTACTGTTGTTTTAGTGGAAATTTATATGTAAATTAAGATAATTATTTGTTCATGGTGCTATATTTACCACAACAATGCCAGTAATGGTTTACTTTATTTCCCTTAAAAAAAAGATACATTTATTTAAAAATAATCTAATATGGGTTGTCAACTTAAAGTGTGGAACTTCTCCAGTTACAATGGAAGTAAGGGAGATAAAACCCTACTAATTAGGTTTTATCTTTCTTACCTCACCAACCCAAAGGAAAGTTGAGGACTCAGTTGTTGAGGACTACAGAACACTCTTTGGACTCCATACAATTATAACCATACAATACTGCTTAGGATTTAATTCCAGATTAAAAAGACTATTATTTTTAACCTTAAGCATAAATGCCTTATTGCGAGGAATCATTTTTTTTTTTTATAATTTTATTTTTTTAATGGGGTGACATCAATAAATCAGGATACATATATTCAAAGATAACAAGTCCAGGTTATCTTGTCGTTCAATTATGTTGCATACCCACCACCCAAAGTCAGATTGTCCTCCGTCACCCTCTATCTTGTTCTCTCTGTGCCCCTCCCCCTCCCCCTTTCCCTCCCCCATTCCCCCCTCCCCTCCGTAACCACCACACTCTTATCAATGTCTCTTAGTTTCACTATTATGTCCCACCTATGTATGGAATAATACAGTTCCTGTTTTTTTCTGATTTACTTATTTCGCTTCGTATCATGTTATCAAGATCCCACCATTTTGCTGTAAATGTTCCGATGTCATCATTTCTTATGGCTGAGTAGTATTCCATAGTGTATATGTGCCACATCTTCTTTATCCAGTCATCTATTGATGGGCTTTTTGGTTGTTTCCATGTCCTGGCCACTGTGAACAATGCTGCAATAAACATGGGGCTGCATGTGTCTTTACGTATCAATGTTTCTGAGTTTTGGGGATATATACCCAGTAGAGGAATTGCTGGGTCATAAGGTAGTTCTATTTTCAGTTTTTTGAGGAACCACCATACTTTCTTCCATAATGGTTATACTACTTTACATTCCCACCAACAGTGTATGAGGGTTCCTTTTTCTCCACAGCCTCTCCAACATTTGCTATTACCTGACTTGCTAATAACAGCTAATCGAACAGGTGTGAGGTGGTATCTCATTGCCGTTTTGATTTGCATTTCTCTAATAACTAAAGAAGATGAGCATCTTTTCATATATCTGTTGGCCATTTGTATTTCTTCCTGGGAGAAGTGTCTATTCATATCCTCTTCCCATTTTTTTATTGGATTGTTTGTTTGTTTGTTGTTGAGTTTTATGAGTTCTTTGTATATTTTGGATATTAGGCCCTTATCTGAGCTGTTGTTTGAAAATATCATTTCCCATTTAGTTGGCTTTCTGTTTATTTTGTTATCAGTTTCTCTTGCTGAGCAAAAACTTCTTAGTCTGATGTAGTCCCATTCATTAATTTTTGCCTTCACTTCTCTTGCCATTGGAGTCAAATTCATAAAATGCTCTTTAAAACCCAGGTCCATGAGTTGAGTACCTATGTCTTCTTCTATGTACTTAATTGTTTCAGGTCTTATGTTTAGATCTTTGATCCATTTTGAGTTAATTTTTGTACAGGGGGAGAGACTGTAGTCCAGTTTCATTCTTTTGCATGTGGCTTTTCAGTTTTCCCAACACCATTTATTGAAGAGGCTTTCTTTTCTCCATTGTGTGTTGTTGGCCCCTTTATCAAAAATTATTTGACTATATATATGTGGTTTTATTTCTGGACTTTCTATTCTGTTCCATTGGTCTGAGTGTCTATTTTTCTGCCAATACCATGCTGTTTTGATTGTCGTGGCCCTATAATAGAGTTTGAAGTCAGGTATTGTTATGCCCCCAGCTTCATTCTTTTTCTTTAGGATTGCTTTGGCTATTCGGGGTTTTTTATAGTTCCATATAAATCTGATGATTTTTTGCTCTATTTCTTTAAAAAATGTCATTGGAAGTTTGATGGGAATTGCATTAAATTTGTATATTGCTTTGGGTAATATAGCCATCTTGATTATATTTATTCTTCCTAGCCAAGAACAAGGTATATTCTTCCATCTCATTATATCTTTTTCAATTTCCCTTAACAATGGTTTATAGTTTTCATTATATAAGTCCTTTACATTCTTTGTTATATTTATTCCTAAGTATTTTATTTTTTTTGTTGCAATCGTGAAGGGGATTATTCTTTCGAGTTCCTTCTCAGTTGTTTCATTGTTGGCATATAGAAAGGCTATTGACTTCTGTATGTTAATTTTGTATCCTGCGACCTTACTGTATTGGCTTATTGTTTCTAGTAGTCTTTTTGTGGATTCTTTGGGGTTTTCGATGTATAGGATCATATCATCTGCAAAAAGTGATACCTTTACTTCTTCTTTTCCGATATGGATGCCTTTTATTTCTTTGTCTTGTCTGATTGCTCTGGCTAGAACCTCTAGTACCACATTAAATAAGAGTGGAAAGAGTGGACAACCCTGTCTTGTTCCTGATTTAAGGGGGAAAGTCTTCAGTTTAGTGCCATTTAATATGATGTTAGCTGATGGTTTATCATATATGGCCTTTATCATGTTGAGATATTTTCCTTCTATACCCATTTTGTTGAGAGTCTTAAACATAAAATTGTGTTGTATTTTATCGAAAGCCTTTTCTGCATCTATTGATAAGATCATGTGGTTTTTGTTCTTTGTTTTGTTGATATGGTGTATTACGTTAACCGTTTTACATATGTTGAACCATCCTTGAGATTCTGGGATGAATCCCACTTGATCATGATGTATTATTTTTTTAATATGTTGTTGTATTCGATTTGCTAGTATTTTGTTTAGTATTTTAGCATCTGTATTCATTAGAGATATTGGTCTGTAGTTTTCTTTTTTTGTGCCATCTTTGCCTGGTTTTGGTATGAGGGTTATGTTGGCCTCATAAAATGTGTTTGGAAGTATTGCTTCTTCTTCAATTTTTTGGAAGACTTTGAGTAGAATAGGAACCAAGTCTTCTTTGAATGTTTGATAAAATTCGCTGGTATAGCCGTCAAGGCCTGGACTTTTATTTTTGGGGAGGTTTTTAATGGTTTTTCCATTTCTTCTCTACTGATAGGTCTGTTTAGGCTTTCTGCTTCTTCTTGACTCAGTCTAGGAAGGTTGTATTTTTCTAGGAATTTATCCATTTCTTCTAGGTTGTTGAATTTAGTGGCATAAAGTTTTTCATAGTATTCTACAATAATTCTTTGTATATCTACAGTGTCCGTGGTGATTTCTCCTCTTTCATTTTGGATTTTGTTTATATGAGTTCTTTCTCTTTTTTCCTTGGTAAGTCTTGCCAAGGGTTTGTCAATTTTGTTGATCTTTTCAAAGAACCAGCTCCTTGTTCTATTAATTTTTTCTATAGTTTTTCTGTTCTCTAATTCATTTATTTCTGCTCTGATTTTTATTATCTCCTTTCTTCGGCTGGTTTTGGGTTGTCTTTGTTCTTCTTTTTCTAGTTCCTTAAGGTGAGAAGTTAAGTGGTTCACTTGGGCTCTCTCTTGTTTGTTCATATATGCCTGAAGCGATATGAACTTCCCTCTTATCACTGCTTTTGCTGCATCCCATAGATTCTGATATGTCGTATTGTCATTTTCATTAGTCTGTATATATCTTTTGATTTCTGCACTTATTTCTTCTTTGACCCATTCATTTTTTAAAAGTATGTTGTTTAGTTTCCACATTATTGTGGGATTTTTTTCCTCTTTTTTGCAGTTGAATTCTAGTTTCAAGGCTTTATGATCAGAAAATATGCTTGGTACAACTTCAATTTTTCTGAATTTGCTGATGTTGTTTTTGTGGCCCAACATATGGTCAATTCTTGAGAATGATCCATGTACACTCTAGAAAAATGTATACTCAGTCACTTTAGGATGAAATGTCCTGTAGATGTCTATCATATCCAGGTGCTCTAGTGTTTTGTTTAAGGCCACTATGTCTTTGCTGATTCTCTGTTTGGATGACTGATCTAGAGCCGTCAGTGGTGTATTGAGGTCTCCAAGTATGATTGTATTTTTGTCAGTTTTTGTTTTAAGATCAATAAGTAGCTGTCTTATATATTTTGGTGCTCCTTGGTTTGGTGCATATATATTAAGAATTGTTATGTCTTCTTGATTCAGTGTCCCCTTAGCCATTATGAAATGGCCATTTTTGTCTCTAAGTACTTTTCCTGTCTTGTAGTCAGCATTATCCGATATGAGTATTGCTACACCTGCTTTTTTTTGGATGTTATTTGCTTGGAGTATTGTTTTCCAGCCTTTCACTTTGAATTTGTTTTTATCCTTGTTACTTAGATGAGTTTCCTGTAGGCAGCATACAGTTGGATTTTCTTTTTTAATCCATTCTGCTACTCTGTGCCTTTTTATTGGTGAGTTTAATCCGTTTACATTTAGTGTAATTATTGATACTTGTGAGTTCCCTATTGCCATTTTATATCTTGCTTTCTGTTAGTTTTGTGTCTTGTTTGATCCTTCTCTTTCGTTTTTCTATCTTTTGTTTTTATTTGGTTGTATTCCATACATCTTTCCTCTGTTGCTATCTTTTTTATCTCATGTGCTTCTGTGGTGGTTTTTTCAATGGTGGTTACCTTTGAGTAATGAAAAGGGTCCCTACCCTGTTCATTGTAGCGAACTATTTTGTGAGTACTTTTGCACTCCATTGTCCTTTGCTACTGTTAATCTCCATCTTCTCCCCCTCTTTCTTTTTGTTGTTGTCACAGTTTAAATTTGGTTTTATTGTGTTCTTCTTGGAGCTTTTACTTGTGGCTCTGTTTTTTTTTGTTCTTTGTATCTGATTGGAGAACCCCCTTTAGTAATTCCTGGAGTGGGGGTTTTCTGATGATAAATTCCCTCATCTTTTCTGTATCTGTGAATGTTTTTATTTCTCCTTCGTATTTGAAGGATAGCTTTGATGGGTATAGTATTCGTGGCTGAAAGTTCCTCTCTTTCAGGACTTTAAATATTGGGGTCCACTCTCTTCTAGCTTGTAGAGTTTCTGCTGAGAAATCTGATGATAATCTAATGGGCCTTCCTTTATATGTTGTATTCTTCTTTTCCCTGGCTGCCTTGAGAATTTTTTCTTTGCTGTTGGTTTGTGTCAATTTCATTATGATATGCCTTGGAGTAGGTTTGTTGGGGTTAAGAAAACTCGGAGTTCTGTTTGCTTCTTGAACTTGAGGCTTTAGTTCTTTCCACAGGCTTGGGAAGTTCTCATCTATTATTTGTTTGAGTATGTTCTCCATTCCATTTTCTCTCTCTTCTCCCTCTGATATACCTATTATTCTTATGTTATTCTTTTTGATGGAGTCAGATAATTCTTGTAGGGCTATCTCATTTTTTTTAATTTTTGAGTCTCTTTCTTCTTCTCTCTGTTGTGCCTCAAGTTGCTTGTCTTCTATTTCACTAATCCTCTCTTCTATCTGACCTGTTCTATTAGCTAAGCTTGTTACTTCGTTTTTCAGCTCGTGAATTGAGTTTTTCATCTCTGTTTGATTTGTTTTTATAGTTTCAATTTCCTTGGACATATATTCTTTGTGTTCATTGAGTTGTTTTCTGAGCTCCCTAAATTGCCTTTCTGTGTTTTCTTGTATATCTCGGAGGATTTTTAGTATTTCTATCTTGAATTCTCTGTCATTTAGCTCCAAGGTTTTCAATATATTAAATTTTTTCTCCATAGATTTTTCCTCATCTAGCTGTGTTACCTCTCTTTCTTTTGTATCCATGATATTCGATTTTCTCTTCCTTAATGGCATCTGAGGGTGGTTTTGTTGATAGTATTAATGAGATTTAATAAAGAATAAAAAGTTAAAAAAAATAACAATAAAAAAAATAAAAAATCGAAAAGAGTTGTTTTTTTTAAAAAAAAATTAATAATGAAATAAAGAAAAATAAAATAAAAATTTAAAAAAAGGAAATTATTCCCCCCCTCCTTTTTTCCTCTCCTCTCCTCTCCTCTCTTTTTTTGAGAAAATCTTGTGGTGGACTGTGAATTATAACAAACAATGCCTGTGATGGAGGGCCTGAATTGGGGAAAAGTAATAAAGGGGCAAAAAAAAAAAAAAGGAAAGAAAAAAGAAAAAAAAAGAGCGTATGGACCCACAAAAAGCAAATAAGGAAAAAATTTGGGTCAAGAATGAAATGATTTGCTTTTAGGTGTTGGTTGTCTAAGAGTTATGATGAGAGGAATAAGAGGAAAATGGAAAAATGGGGGGACAAATTAAAAAATTACTATTGTATTTAGTGGAACAAGAACTAGATAATATGGAGAGCCAGGGATGAGAGCACTGCTAGTGAGTTAAAAAGGTGAAGTAAAAACCCCCCAAAATGCCACAAACATAGGTTTGAGTCCCAGATAAGATAATTTGTTTGTTATTGAGGTTTGAATGAGAGGAGATGTAAAGGAGAAAGGAAGAAACTAATATAGAGGGAGAAAAGAAAGAGAGAGAAAAAAAGAGGTAACCACTGAAAGAAGAAAAAAGAAAGGAGAGAGAGAGAGAGAGAGTTAAAGGTTTTGGAGTGCAACCCTCATAGAGAGAAAGGAAGAGAAGAGAAAAGATAATGGGAGATGTAACACTTATGGGTAGTGTAGTTCAAGGAGAGGAGAGAGTAAGACCGGTAGAGAGTTAATCGGCCAAATTGGAGGAGGAAAAAAAAGTATCAAGAATGAAGATAAGAGAAACAAACGAACAAATATAATATAATGGGATAGGTTATAAAGTCTGCAGATTATTCTTGATTTTGAGAGGTTATCTTCTTGCTTTTTCTTTTCTCTCCCTCTTCCTGGTCGGTGACTCTGTACCCCGGGTTCTGCCCCTTTGGCACGCTCAGGTAGAGGCTTGCAGTTGATAAGTCTCTATGGCAATGTCATGTATTGTGCTTTAGTCTCGTTGGCAGTCGAAGCTCAATAGCATTTATAGGCTCCGACAGTGAGAGAGTCCGTGTTCCTGGAGCCTTTCTCCTAGTCTTTCCTTCCTTAATTAGTAGCCTGATAATCCAGCTATGGGGTTGCTGCTGCCTCTGCCTGGATAGTAAGAGGCTCAAAGAGCTGGCAACTCCCCACTCTATTTCCACTCAGCACAGGGCTCTGGGTAAGGCTCAGTCAGTCAGAGCTGCTAGCATAATCAGGCGGGCTTTCTGTCCACTCAAAGACCTCTGGCTCTGCCACTCTGTCCGGTAACACAAGCGGGCGCCCACTTCCGGGGCGCTTGGAGGAAACTCTCACTCACTCTCTGCGACCAGGATATCTGGCCAGCAGTCTCACGCTCTGAGTGAAACCCCCAACCGCAGGGAAAAGTTGTAGCGTTGGAGTTGAGTCTCACTCCGTCCCCGTGCGCGGCTTTTGCAAGGCGCTGGGGCGGCTCGAGATTCCGCTTTGGCCCACACAAAGGCCCCTGACTCTGCCCCTCTGTGCGATAACACGGGCGCGCACTGCCGAGGCACTCAGAGGAATCGCTCACTCCTTATCTGCGCGCGCAAACCAGGATATGAGGCCGGCCGCGGTTCCCTCTGAGTGAAACACCCTCCAGCATGGAAAATCTCCACCGTTGGAATTGAGTCTCGCTCCGTCCCCGTGCGCGGCTTTTGCAAGGCGCTGGGTCGGCTCGAGATTCCGCTTTGGCCCACACAAAGGCCCCTGACTCTGCCCCTCTGTGCCATAACACGGGCGCGCACTGCCGAGGCACTCGGAGGAATCGCTCACTCCTTATCTGCGTGCGCAAACCAGGATATGAGGCTGGCCGCGGTTCCCTTTGAGTGAAACACCCTCCAGCACGAAAAATCTCCACCGTTGGAATTAGTTCTCACTCCCTCCCGTGCGTGGCTTTCCCAGGAAGAAATTCTTGCCCACTAACTGCGCACCGACCAGGAGACTGGGTAAAATGGCCGCTCTGCTTTTCTTTCTTTGTTTGGGTTTGGCGCGAGTGTTAGCTTGTATTGCCCGGGTTGCCACAGGATCAGATTTTCCTCGGCTTGGATCTCTGTGCCACAGCCTGGTTCAGCCATTTGTGCTGCGGCGGCCTGGATCTATTCACCCCCTTTGCCCGCCTCAGTTTCTATATTCACAGTTACCAGAGAAAGCCGCCCTGTTTAGGTTAGTGAGGAAGGAGGAGCATTTCTTACTCCCTATTTCCTTCGGGGTTTGGTTATATGTTTAGCCAATTTTTCACTCAATCATACCTTTGGGTGTATTGCGAAGCATCTGGAAGCTCCAAGTATAGGTTTTTCTGTTTCTGGTTGAAGATCTTGTTGAGTTTTGGGGGAGATTTATCGGTATTGCTTCCTACCCCGCCATTACTCTGACGTCATCCCCGCGAGGAATCATTTTGACAGACTAGAAGGATGGGTCCCACATTGAAGTCAGGTTTCTTGCAATCTTATCCTTCTGCTGTGGTTGAGAAAGCTCCTACCTCTGATCGAGGAAACCATCAGAGGAGTCCTCTGCAACAGTCTGCACCAGCAACATAAACAAGTATTTCCTTAATTTCTCTCTTCTGTCCTAGCTGTGACACAATTTAACATTTTGAGCAAATGTATATGACTGGTGAAACTGCAATCATATGTGTAAGCCAATGGCATAAAAGTCTGAGAAATGCATAGGGGGACTGTATAGTATAGTCTGGCAAAAGGCTGGCCCGGTTGTGAAGAAAAATAATCTGTTATCTAGCCAAACATCTATTTGTCCACCTATATCTGCAACAGCTTGCTTTTTTCATACGAGAATATAACCTGAATATTTTAACTCTACCTTTTCTTCTTTTTATATACATACAATTCCAAATAATTGAGTTTTTTAGTCATGCTCATCAAGCTAGACTTAGGAGTTTTTTTTTGTTTTGTTTTTTTTTAAATGTATACTAAATTTGTACTAACTTTGAATTATTTTTATTTATTTATTTATTCATTTTAGAGAAGTGAGACAGAGAGAGAGAGAGAGAGAGAGAGAGAGAGAGAGAGAAGGTGGAGGAGCAGGAAGCATCAACTCCCATATGTGCCTTGACCAGGCAAGCCCAGGGTTTTTTGAACCAGCGACCTCAGCATTCCAGGTCAATGCTTTATCCACTGCGTCACCACAGGTCAGGCTAGACTTAGGAGTTGATCAGTCTGATGCTTGCATTGATTTGTCGCTTGGGTTTTACATACTGAATGTAAAAGTAGAACACAGTAGACCTCCTTACCATGGTTTCACTTTCTGTAGTATCACTTATCCACGGTCAACTATAGTCCAAAAATATTTAATGAAAAATTCCAAAAACAAAAGATTCGTAAGTTTAGATTGCACAGTCGTGGGTATATGATGAACTTTCCTCCCATCCCACTTCATTCTACCTGCAATGTGAGTTATCTCTTTGGCACATACACGAACACCACTACCCACTGTTCACTCAGTACTCATGTTGTCAGATGAATAGTCAGTGTCTCACAATGCTTGTGTCCCAAAATAAGAGTAGTGATGCTGACAGATTGGATATGTCAAAGAAAATACATAAAGTGCTTCCTTTAAGTAAAAAGGTGGAATTCTTTGACTTAATAAGGAAAAGGGAAAATGTATGCTCTGTTTACTAAGATGCATGGTAAAAACTAGTCTTCTATCTATGAAATTGTGAAGGAAAAAGAAATTTGTGCTAGTTCTGCTGCCTCACCTCAAACTGCAAAAGTTATGGTCCTGATGTCTGATAAATACTGATTTATGATGGAAAAGGCTTTAAAATTGTGAGTTGAAGACAAGAATAGAGAGATCACATTCATATACCTTTTATTACAGCATATTATTATAATTGTTCTATTTTATTAATAGTTATGCTGTTAATCTGTTATTGGGCCTAATAGGTAAAGTAAACTTTTCCATTGGTGTGTATGGAGAGGAAAAGAACAGTTATATAGGGTTTGGTACTGTCTGTGGTCTTCAGGAATCTGAGGGTCTTGGAATGTGTCTCCTGCAGATAAGGGGAGACTATTGTAAGTGTGCAGACAGTGGAGATATATAGTGGATAGACCACAGTCTTTAAAGAGAAATAAAATCCAGAAAATACTGACACTAATTTTTTTTAATAATTTAATTTCTTTTTTTTAAATAAATTTTTATTAATGGTAATGGGATGACATTAATAAATCAGGGTACATATATTCAAAGAAAACATGTCTAGGTTATTTTGTCATTAAATTATGTTGCATACCCCTCGCCCAAAGTCAGACTGTCCTCCGCCACCCTCTATCTAGTTCTCTGTGCCCCTCCCCCTCCCCCTAACTCTCTCCCTCCCTCCCTCCCTCCCATGTCCTCCCTCCCCCCACCCCTGGTAACCACCACACTCTTGCCCATGTCTCTTAGTCTCATTTTTATGTTCCACCAATGTATGGAATCATGTAGTTCTTGTTTTTTTCTGATTTACTTATTTCACTCCTTATAATGTTATCAAGATCCCACCATTTTGCTGTAAATGATCTGATGTCATCATTTCTTATGGCTGAGTAGTATTCCATAGTGTATATGTGCCACATCTTCTTTATTCAGTCTTCTATTGAAGGGCTTTTTGGTTGTTTCCATGTCTTGGCCACTGTGAACAGTGCTGCAATGAACATGGGGCTACATGTGTCTTCACGTATCAATGTTTCTGAGGTTTTGGGGTATATACCCAGTAGAGGAATTGCTGGGTCATAAGGTAGTTCTATTTTCAGTTTTTTGAGGAACCACCATACTTTCCTCCATAATGGTTGTACTACTTTACAGTCCCACCAACAGTGAATGAGGGTACCTTTTTCTCCACAGCCTCTCCAACATTTGCTATTACCCGTCTTGTTGATAATAGCTAATCTAACAGGGGTGAGGTGGTATCTCATTGTAGTTTTGATTTGCATTTCTCTAATAACTAATGAAGCTGAGCATCTTTTCATATATCTGTTGGCCATTTGTATCTCTTCCTGGGAGAAGTGTCTGTTCATGTCCTCTTCCCATTTTTTTTATTGGTCTGACACTAATTTTAAAGGACTTAGTTATTTATCAATCTATTAAATAAAATCCTTGCCTGCAAAGAATAAGGTAGTGCAAGAAGGAAATATTATAAAATGATACTAGTGAATTCATAGAACTTTTTCAGAACCAGAAAAATCAGAAGTGAATGCTGCCCTACCAGAAGACCCAAATTATGTTAAAGTAGCAATTTTTAACCAGTGTGCAGCAATAGTTTCTATAACATGCAATACTTGACTAGTCAGGGGCACTGACCTCTTTTCCCTTAAATTGCCAAATAAAAAATGACAG
Organism: Saccopteryx bilineata; assembly: GCF_036850765.1. Taxonomy (NCBI): domain Eukaryota; kingdom Metazoa; phylum Chordata; class Mammalia; order Chiroptera; family Emballonuridae; genus Saccopteryx; species Saccopteryx bilineata. The sequence continues at coordinate 80,070,173 of NC_089495.1, forward strand.
CAGTCAACACAACAATATCTTTCTGGTTTGAATAAATCAGAATTATGCCTATTTTTGTCAGATTACCAAAAAAAATTTTGGGGGTGTGCTGAAGAATTTTAGTGTTTAATTTTTGTGTGTCATGAGAAGAAAATGGTTGAAAATTACTGCATTAAAGAATTGCTTCAGGCCCTGGCCAGTTGGCTCAGACGTAGAGTGTCATCCTAGCATGTGGATTTTCCAAGTTCAATTCTTAGGGCACACAGGAGAAGTGCCTAGATGCTTCTCCCCCCCCACACACACACACACTTCTCTGTCTCCATCACTCTCTCTCTTCTCCTCCTGCAGCCATGGCTAGACTGGAGTAAGTATTCCCCGGAAGCTGAGAATGGCTCTATGGCCTCGCCTTAGGTACTAAGAAGAGCTCAGTTGCTGAGCAATGGAGCAACACCCAAGAGGGGCAGAGCACCACCCCCTAGTGGGCTTTCCAGGTGGATCTTGGTGGGGGTTCATGTGAGAATCTATCTCTCTGCCTCCTCTCCTCTCACTGAATAGGGGGAAAAAGGAATTGCTTCATTGGAAATCCTGTTGCCTAGATCTGGTCGCAGACCCTGCAAACACCATGGCTGAGGCTAGGAACTGTACACCTCTCATTAAACTCTCATCTTTCTATGAGAAGCTAGACTCTGCCAACATACTAGATAGAAAGGGTTCCAGGCACCACCTGTTTCTTCATGTTGCTTCTGAATTAACAGAGTTGAAGCATCATGCCTGTGTCTTAGTTGCCAAAAAGTGCTTGCTTTTTGAGTTTGAAAATGCATGAACATTAAAATGTGTTCTACAAAAGGATTGAATAGAGGGTATAGGAAATCAAGAAAGCTCATGAAATTGGATGATGACATCAATAATTGTGTTATTGGAATTTAATATTTAATTCATGAATTCATTGCAGGAAAGGGCAAGTATTTAGAGTATAGAAGGAACTATATAAGTGATTAAGAGTAAAGAATAGTGCTTGACCAGGAAGTGGTGTAGTGGATAGAGCATCAGCTTAGGATGCTAAAGACCTATGTTTCAAACCCTGGGTCATAGACTTGAGTGTGCGCTCACCAGCTTAAGCACGGGTTTTTTCCAACTTGAGTGTGGGATCATAAACATGACCCCCTGGTCACTGTCTTGAGCCCATAGATTGATGGCTTGAACCTAAGGTAGTTGGCTTGAGTAAGGGGTCACTCGCTCAGTTATAGCCCCCCAATCAAGGCATATATGAGAAAGCAATCAATGAATAACTAAGGTGCTGCTTCTCATTTCTCTTCCTTCCTATCTCTTCCTCTCTCACTTAAAAAAAATAATAGTTATACTTATTAAATATAGTAAATATGTATAGTAAAAATATAATCTGAAAGTATGAATGAATAAAAAGCAGTCATTCCCACATTTTATCTAATATTTAGATGAGTTTGTAGCAGTGCTTATTATAACAGTTATACTAGCAATGGAAAAATCAATGAAGTGATTAACTTATTAATAACTTGTTATTAGAATTTTAATAACTCTAGAAAAATGGTAAAGTATATTTAATGACTTTGAATCAGCCAAAAAAGATATTTCTGATGTTTGATTTTTCTTGCACACAATAGTATTTTAAGGTGTATCACACATATGTAAGTGATATAAGTTAGGTCAAAAATAGGACTTTGAGTATAATTTCTAGAAATTAATATATCAGAAATTAGTAGAATTTTTGTTTTTTAAAATGTAGTAAATAACTGTAGTCTAACATGCAGTTTGAATTACTAATGTATTTTGACATCAAAATAAAATGTCCTTAGAGCAGCAATTTCAATGCAAAAACAAAGTATTTCTTCCTTATTTATTTATTTTGATAGCAGAGACACTATTAGATAAATTTGAACATGCAAATAAGGAGAACGAATATTTTTCTGTAAGGATTTACTTCAAGCATCACTTAATATAGCTGTCACATTAACTTGTTTTTATAGTATTTTTTTATGTTATCTCAATGGAAACTGCTTATAATAATGGAGAATTAGCATATGTACATGCTGTTGTTTTCTTGTAATTATTTTATTACAATATTTATAATTTTTCTAAAGTTATTTTTAGTCACTTTGAGATTTGACTGTATCATGTTCTTATTTCATAATAATAAAGTATGAGAGAGTTATTATAAAACAAATGATTTCCTGTGTCGTAAATTTTAAAGACCGGTTTGTATGTAAATGGCTAGAAAGAGATGAAAGGAAGTTGGAAACAGGAGAATAATAAAGATGAAAGTGAGGTAAAAGAAAAAATATTTAAGAGAGCTGAAATAGAAAAGGGAAGAAAAAAGTTTGATGTGAAAAATGGGATAGTGGAAAGAAGTTATAGAACAGAAGATAAGATAAATGTACATGGTATTTTAATCTATGAAAGAAGTTACATTGTTGATGGAGGAGAAAGGAAATATTTTTTTAAAAATGTTTGTAAAATAAGTGAGGTCTAACCATGTGCTTAGATGAATGGAGTTAATGGATTGAGGACCTTACAAAAAGAATATGAGAATATAACTGTCATGCTGAGTCATATCTACTCTAGAGATCCAGCATAGTTTCTTTGATATTTTTCAGGAAAATTTGCTGGTTGCCCTCTACACCTAAACCTCAGGGCGTCTGTGATCCTTAACTTCCTTTTGGTAACTCATTATAAACTTCATGCATGAATTTATCTAAGCCCTTCCTGAACCTATTTATATTTTTAGACTATATAACCTTCTGGGGTAATGACTTGCATATGTTTACTACCGACTATGTAAAGTACAAAGTATAAATCCCTTTTATCTTTTGCGCTACATTGGGCATCCTCGAGTCCCGGTGCTCTTTAATTTGGTGAAAGGAATTCAATTTTACCTTTCATGATTTGGCAATTTGAATGTATGTGGTCTCATCTGTAGCTTTATAATATTCCTAACTTTTTATGGTATTTGGACATAGAAGCAAAGTTGGGCCACATAATATAGAGAGTTTTACTTTTAATTAATTGTACACTCTGAAGAAAATTATCTCGTATTTGTAGATCTCAAAATTGTCTGTAAATCAGAGTGCTTGATAATGTCTAGAATTTCTTTCATCCTCCTTACTTACCTTCCAACTGCCCATCCCACCTAGCCTGCAGGGGTAAGACACGTGTAAGAGCAGGAGAAACTGCAGTGCGGATGAGGACCTAAGCTTCAGAATTAAACCACCAGGATTTAAATCCTGTTATCTCCACTTCCTTAGCTCTATGCCCATCATCAAGGTGTTTACTTTTCTATTTTTTTCCACCAGTAAATCAGAAATAATGATAGGTTGAACTTCACAGGATCATTTTTTTAGAAAAGTATGTGTATATAACTGAAAACAGCATCTGCCAATATAATAAGCGCTATATAAAAGTTAACATGTACACACACACACATTCAAAAAGAGCAACCATACTTCCTAACACCTGTGCCCTTACATGATCCCATTCCACAGTGACTCTGGGCTTGCCCATGTGACTTGCTTTGGCCAACGGGGCATCAGAGAATATGAAATAAGTCTATTTTGATAAGTGTATTTGCATGGGGGTTACCTTGTTAGAGGTCACCATGTAAAGAAATCCTCTAGTCTTTTGGCTACATTGAGAGAAAAGTTCAGCTCTCTAGCTAGAGACTAGATCTCACTTGACCTACCAGCTGAATACAACCACAATGGTTTACCCAAGTGAGTCAAGTGGAAGGACTGCCAAAGAATTCTGATAAATAAACTTATTTCTCTTTAAAATCAATAAATTTAGGGTGGTTTATTACAGAGCAGTCTGTAACTAATAGTTTGATATTCTCTGGTTCTTTTCTATAGGCTAGTCTTGAGGGTTTATGACTGACTGAAAATTCACATAATCTAACCTAATAAAATATAATCCCATTTCCTGTAAATATGTATACACTGTATGTACACATTTGAAAAATAAATATAATGGGATTAAACTGAACAGGTAAATCATATCTGATTTAATGTTTCTGGGAAACAGGCTCAGAGATAGAGATTATTTCACACGCCAGAAGTTATTGGAAAGTGTTCCTAGTATTAATGCATATGAGGGAGTGAGGAAATCAGGGGGAAGTTAAACTATAATGAATTGATACAGGGGTCTCAACAGGTCACACACAGGGCTCTGGAACTGTGATGGCTCTTCTGAATTGTTCCAAATTTACATAGGTAGGCTGAACCTTTGTACTACAGCTTTTATTAGTTACTGTTGATGACTGCCTTCAAGAGAGAAATTTAACCTTGGGTGAGGCACCTTTTATTACTGGGGTAAAGTTCCCCTTTATTTGCAAGTAATATATATATATTTTTTATTGACATATATTTGACATAGAAAATTGTATCACTTTTAAGTGCACAACATTCTGTATTTGTCTATATTGCAAAATGAACACACAAAGTAAGTTTTTTCTTCTGATAACAATTTTTAAGAACTGATCTCTTAGTAATATTCCTATGTACAATATAGTATTAACTATGGTCACCATGCTGTACATTATATCCTCAGGATCTATTTATATTATTTATTTTTATTTAATAAAACATGGTTTTATTAGTCAACTACAGTCATCGTATAATCATTATATATTTTCTTCTTTATTCATTCCACCAAACACAGAACAAAGCTGTGTGCCAGTCTAATTTTCTCATGTGGGGTATAACCTTGATTTGCCAGCAAATCCCCTTTCTCAGTTTCACAGATGAGAGAGACAAGTTGAGTATTCTTTCTCAGATGTAGACATTGCAAGCTTTGCAATGACACGTGGGGTAATCCAGTTGTGCAGTGTAGGAAGAGATGTCAAATTTAATTAGGCTCCAATGCTGCTTTTCTATGTGATATTTGTTCATTCTGTCCACTGCTCCTGTGAGAGAAAGTCATCCAGTTGATATACATATGTTTCTCACAGTCACAGTTAAATGTGTTGTGCAACCTGTAGGAAAGGCCCCAGTGGGACTCAGCTTCTACAACTTCATGTCACTTACACCAATGCAATGAAGCTGCTCATAGAACGTTTCACATGAAGAGCTACTGTGGATGAAGAGCTTTGTCTCTTCTGCCACCATCATATGATTATCTTGGGAAAATTATTATTTTTAATGGATCTTGGGCTGAGATCAGTTCAGAGTGCCTCAACACACACATAGGTTCAATCCTGCAAGTCCTGGTATCTGACTCTTCTCCCCCAAAGTCAGAGAGCTGATTTTAAGTCTTCTGATGATATGTGCAGTGTTCAGGTGCATTGTAAAAGTAGGGGTGGCCATCCCTAGCATGTTTCTACCTTCAGAATTTAATACTTACAGGTGATTCTCATTTCCTGAACCATCATTGCCTTCCAACGCTCAGATGCCAGATATATGGGGTACACATCGGAGAAGCTCCCATTTATATTTTGCCCCTCAGTAATGAAGATCTTCCTGTATTGACATCAGGAACTGGGATTAACTATGAGCAGCTGTTTCCAATGTGTATGGTGCTACTTTCTTAGGCTTCTCTCTAGGAACCAAGATTGGCAACAGCTTCATGGAGTCCATAGTGACTGAATTTCAGAAGAGAAGGTCCTGTTAAATTAAATTAGATGGTCCTAGAAGCCACCAAGGAACCCAGCATCAAGTTCTCCCTTTTATACATGTAAGAGACTATATTCATTGGATTAAGTTTGTCACATTAAATACAAACATATGTAGGAACCAATAAATAATGATGACTTAACAGAAGAGGATCTGATTTCTTTTAAATGAAGTACGGTTAAGCAGCCCAGCGCTGGTCTGGCAGTCCCTTGCTGTCTCCCAGCCCTTTGCTTGGCCATCCTTAGTTATGGCCCTCGTTGATTTAAAGTAGCTGCTGTATCTTCAGTCGTCTCAGTTATTAGAATGAAGTAAAAAAAGGAAGACATGCCCCAAGTGTTTTGAAGAAATTTCGCTAAGCACTAAGTCTTTCATTTACATCATATTTTTTGGAGCTTAGTCATATGACCACAGCTAGCTGTGTGGAAGCTTGTCTAATTATTTGTCTAGCTCAATGTGCAGGGTCTCTGGATGTAGCCGATTCAAAGTAGATTCAGTTGCTGTTTATTGTAGAATGACTTATAAACTAAGACAACAACTATCTGCCCGATGTACACCCAGAGAGGAAGAAACAGAAAGAATGGCACAAGATATTTCATTTAGAACAGATGTAACGTAGGAAATACTGAAATCATTAGCCCATCAAAATGATGAAATCTCCTAAGTATTAAGAGTAAAGCTTCTTAGCCTGGAGGTAGACTCGATTCCCTAATTGCATTATCTGTTTGTTTTTACTTTTGCTTTCTGGAGAAACTCTCCAGCTATTTTTCTCTGGCCCCTTGTATTAGAGCCCCACCTTCGAAGGGCATTCTTTCTTCATTGTGAGCCCCCATGGCTATTTCTTTTGTGGATGATGAAAGGTGTCTCTTTAGGAAACGTGCCAAGATTCAAAAGCCCATTTCCTTCTAGTGCAGGTTCAGGTATTAAAGTTTCAATAGTAACAGGCGGTCGAAGTCCAAGTTTGTGGTTTCTTTTGGCTTCCAGATCTGGTAGTTTTAAAGCCTGATTCTACCTTGAGACCACTTTAAAGAATAGGCTTGGGTGGGAACACAACATACTCAATCTAATTTTTGCTCGTAGCCTGCCTCCCATTTTGACAGGGAACTATTAATGAAAGGCCTTTTTAAAAGCTTTGGGTCCAGTGATTTATCTCCTGCTATGACTGCTTCTTCAGAGTACCTTATAAGTGCTGCAGTTTGCAACACAGTGCAATATTGTTATTTTTTTAATCCTGAAAGGCTCCGAATTTAATGCATTTAAATTTCAGGCATCAGAGAGAGAATACCTCCCTGGCATCTCTGCGTAGAGATAAACTGGATCAAGTCTGAATTCATCAGTCCTCAAACTTTGTCAAAATCAGCAAGAAGCAGCCAGCTCAGACTCATATGTCCACACTTCCCCTTAGGCCATTTAGTTAGCTTCCCAAGGAAAGGCAGGTAGCAGTCTGACCAGATATTTTAGCCCACAATATTAGGGGTGTTAAAGTAACCAGATTAGATTCCAAATGGGGTTGCTTGTGCTAAGCCCCACATCAGCAAACCAAAACTTATAACTAAGTTTTAATGTTCAGCTCACAAAAAAAAGCAAGGCCAGTTCAACCAATCAGTGCTTTCCTGCTCAGCACAAGTTACCTGACTTTGCTCCAAGACTCCCCTCTGGTCCATGTAAAAAAAGTAACCCTGATTTAAGCAATCAGAAAATGTCCAGTATAACTTTATTTTTTCTGTTCCCTTCTGCCCATAAAATTTCTTTCCTGTACAGTTCTTCAGAACTCTGTTCTCTCTGCTAGATTGCATATTGCCTAATTCATAAATCACTGAATAAAGCCAATGAGATCTTGACAATGTACTCAGTGGAATTTTATTCTTTAACAAAGCATATTTCAGGTCTTGATATTTCAATGTTTTAGGTGCATGTATTAGAATTGTGAAAGACTGAGGGTAACAGACCCAGAAAATAGTTGCTTTAAAAACACACACACAGACTGATTTGCCTCTTTGATATTTCTAGTAGTCCAAGGCTGGTGGGTAAGGCCACAGTGCCATTAGGAGCCCTGGCCTCTATCTTTGTTATGCACCATTCCAATGAATGTTGCTGATGCTGAAGATCATTTGAAGATACACAAGGGCTGCTGCAGTTCCGGGAAATTATTGAATGGAGCTGACAAACTAGAAAAGGCCCTTCCTTTCTTGTTCCGCTGACTTGTTATCTTGCTTAATAAACTTCCTAGTTGCTCCACCCAACACTTACCATATATACCATTGTTCAAGCATTGTCGTTCGGTTGACAAAGCTCCAAGAGAAGCTCACAACTGTTGCCTTTGCCTCTAGGTGGCAATGTGCTTGTCTGAAAACTGGGTTCTTCTAGTGCAAGGGAGGAAGAAGAAAGTGGTGGTTGAAGTAGGCAGCTCACAGAGGAAAATGAGAGATGGAGAGAGATATGAGCAAGAGAGAATAGATTTATTATGAAATCTGTAGCCTAAAGATATTCTTTTCTCCTCTGGCTAAACCAATAGAAAATTGCTGTTGGTACCCTTTCTAGGAGATTAGGATACTATGGTGTGATGTTTATAACATCACAGCTGGGACAGCAATCTAATCTGTCCAAGTCAGAATACTTCAGAATTAAAAGAAGACAATATATATTAGAATAATAGGTATAAACTGGAGTGCTATTGAATAAAACAAGATATATGAGTACTGTTATACTAATTATGAACAAATTCACTACCTGCTGTCATTTACTTTCTTAGTACCGAAGACTTGAGCTATTATATAAGTCTAGCATAATAATAATAATGAACATGAAATCAAAGTTATGTTCACAGATATCTTGTTTGCTGTTTTCAACAAACTTGAAAATTCTAAAAACAAATTCAATGAACAATTTTAGAAATCAACTTATTAAGCCAATAGTTATACTATACTCAAATTCACACTAGTAAAGGGTAAAGTTAGGATTCTAACCTGTGTTCCTGATGCAAAATCCTCCTATTATTTCACATATTATATTGTTAAGAGCATTCCCTCTTTGAAGACAGGTGTGTCTTTGTGAGTCAGCATTAGGCCTCCTCATCAGACTGTATATGTGCAGGTATAGTTGAGAATACTTTCAGTCAGTACTAGAATGGTATTTCAGAAATCACAGTTTTGTCCTACCCTGTAGTTTAACAAGTCATGTATATTACTTGGGCTTGTTTAGGGTTGAAAATGTTGTGGTTCATTTGCTGTTACACTTTTCTTCCATAACCATAAGAGATGTAATCATTATTGACATTTTCTCCCACTTGACATAGCCTCACAATCCTTCTCAACACAGCATTTAAACAGCATCTTCAAGAATGGGAAAGAAGGAATTGACAGAAAAATGGTGGAAGGCAGCTCGTAGCTCTCATCCTCTCACAGAAACATTAAAAAACAAGCAGAAACTGTCAGAATCAAATTTGTCAGGACTCTAGAACAGTCAAAAATTTACAGCAGCCAAGGAAATAATGAATCAAGAACAAGGCAAATTTAAAATAACAGGAACGTATTGTGTTGTTTTTATTGGGTGTTGTTCCAAACCCTCACCATGGCAGTAGATGTCTTGGTGTTATAGTGGCAGCAGCCTGTATTTTCAGGGGAACCCACTGATTCCAGAGAAAGTAAAGCAGATGTCTTTGCAAATTATTGTGTGGATCTGTTCTAGCCTGTCTGGGGAATACTTAGGACTAATGCAAGGTGCTTCCCTACTGCCAGTGGAAGCTCAAGTGCTAAGCATTTCTCAAAAACATTGAAATTCAAACTAATACCTTCTGCCAGTGGCAAAAAAAATCGTAATCAAAACAAGCTATTGATCAGCTAAGACCCAGGAACAAAGCAAGAGGGAACTTCTTTAAGAAATTAGAACACTGAAAAACAGCAACTACATGAAGAACTTAGAAGTCTGTGCACGTGCCCAGTGTAGGACACATCCTCAGAGAATACCTGAGAAAGCCCCAAGCTTTCCTATTGGGCTGATCCATGGACTCAGTACTGGCCTTGCTAAGAGTGGAAGGAATGCCCTGACACAGAGGAGATATGCAAAGACTGGCTCCTTTAAAAAAATAATAGCTCCTCACATTCAGGGATATCTCTGTCAAAGCATTAACTAAACACAAAATGGGAAGCAGAGATGTTGGCAACTGTAAATGACATAAAGTGCAGGATTTGTGAGAATAGTTTGGGGTCATTGAACAGCTAGACTACGATAGTCTTCAACAGCAGACCTTAGGGAAAGGAAAGAATCTGACTTCCAGATTTACCATATTATAGGATTTAAATGCCCAGTTTTCAATAAAAATAAATCACGGAGTATACAAAGAAACAGGGAAGTGCAACCCTTCAAGAGGAACAAAGCAAAGTGACAGAAACATCCTTACAGAAAGTCAAACTTTCTAGGCAAAACTTTAAAGCGGTTGTCTCAAGTATGCTCAAACATCTAAAGAAAACATGAGTAAAAAACTAAAATCAAAAAGTGAAGTGTGAATGAAAGTAAGATAGCACTCAGATAGAAATTATATTTAAAAAGACAAATTCTGGAGCTGAGAAGTACAATAATTGGAATCAAAACTTCACTAGAGGGATTTGAAAACAGGTTTGAGTAGGTAAAAGAAAGAGTCAGTGAACTTCTGAGTAGTACTATAATAATAATTAAGTCAGGTACAGAAAGGAAGTGTTAGAGAGAGAGAGAGAGAGAGAGAGAGAATAGAGCCTGAGAGATGTATGGGAGATCATCAAGTAGACCAACATAATATACATTACAAATTACCAGAAGATCGAGAAAAAATGGCTAAAAGTATATTTGAACAAATAATTGCCAGACAGTTGCCCAAATTTATGAAAAACATGAATTTACACATTCAAGAAGTTACGAACTCTAAGGAGGATAAACTAGGGATCCACATAAAAATATATTATAATCCAACTGTTGAAAACAAAAGAAAGAATCGTAAAAGCAGCAAGAGAGGAGTGACAGGAAGAGAGGAATGACTGTCAGATACAAGGGATTCTCAAGAATGTATATATCACAATGGAATAAAGGTTAAATTTAATAACAAAGGTAACACTGGAAAATTCACAAATATGTAGAAATTAATATACTTTTAACTAAGATATCCAAGAAGAAATTACAAAGAAGATTAGAAAATATTTAGAGACAAATGAAACAAAACCAAAACATACTGAACCTTATGGGTGGCAGCAGTCACACTCGGAGGGAAATGTGTAACTGTAAATACGTATATTAAAAAAGATTTAAAATCAATAACCTAATTTTAGAATTTGAGAAAGGAGAAAAAAGAATAATAATTATATCTAAAGCTGGCATTAAGAAAGATAAAAAAATTTGAAAGTAAAGATAAATAAAATAGAGAATAGAAAAACAATAGAATCAGTGAAACTAAAAGCTGAGTCTTTGAAATTTCAACAGATTGGTTTTAATTTAGTTAAAATAAATAAGAAAAAAAGAAAAGTAAAAAATAAATAAAATCAGAAATAAAATTGAGGTATTACTACTGACCTTACACAAATAAAAAGCATCATAAGAGAACATTTGAATGTACACTGATAAATTAGATAAACAGATAAAGGTAAAAATTTCTAGAAACATACAAACTGCCTAAACTGACTCAAGGTAAAAGAACAGACTAAATAGAAACAGACCACTTAAAATTGTTAATTGCTTTTTTTTTAAAAAAAGTAGGGAGTTAAAGGGGAAAAGGATGGCACTTTAATCACATGGTGATGGAAAAACAGAAAACTCAGTTAAAATTAAGATTTAATTCATAGCATACACACAAAAAATATATTCCAAATGACTATAGAATTTAACATGAAAATTAAAACAAAAACTTCTAAAAGGAAATATAGGAGAAAATCTACAAAATCTTAGAGTAGAATTTTTAAGAATTTAATTTTTTTAAATGTTAGAATTAGGAAAATAATTTTTTAATAAAATGCTTTTAAAACTGTTAATTTATGTGGATACATGCTTGTGTGCATTTACTGTTTTGATTGATGTCAACAAGTCTATCTAAATAAATCAATGTTCCAGACTCATTTTACATATCAGTAAGGAACTAGTTCTTATTTGCAGGTCTAGACGAATGTGAAGAGAGAATGGGAACAGAGAGACAGGAAAAATGACAGTCATCATAAAAGTTAATAAGATATATTTTTTAAAAAGTGAATAATTTGATACATATGTGGCTAAATTTGTTTTTGAAACATAATATTGCCTATTAATATTAACAAAATACCAACTTTTCAATACAGATTAGGGAAAATAATTTTTAAAATGGAGGAGATACAAGTTAGAATAATATTCATATAATACTGTGCTCCAAAACAAGAAGAAGATAGAGGGTGAGCACAGGAGAAATTGAAAACACCAGGATAAAAAATACATATAAGTCAATAACTTCAGAAGTCATATGTATAAAGTTATATCTGGAGTAAATGAGTTATATTGGGATTACATATTCATCAAACTATAAGATGAATTTGGAAATGGCAAGAGCACAAAATATTCATGAATTTTTTAAAACAAAACAAAAATATGCTGGCCTAATACTCGAGATTTAATTTCTTTCAGACTTCTAGGCAAAAAAAAAAAAAAAAAAAAAAAAAAAAAAAATTTTTGATTAATAAAATGAAACTTTCTGATTGGAAGAAGCAGATTTGGCATGAAGTTAGTGAATTGGGAACTCTAAGGACCATCCCTGGCAAAAATACTTAGCAATGATTGGGGAAAGGTCATAACTATGTTTTAGGTGGCTACATGATTAAAAAGGAAATCCCAATATTATTTAAGATTTAGGCCCAGAGTGTGTTCTTGCAAATAGCTGTTATAGGGAGCTTTAGAAAATAAATGGGTACTTTAGTTTCTTTTGCATTCTAAAAACATTTCACTATGTCCCTCTCTGCAATCTCAACAAAATGTTTGTCAGTTGGTTTTGCTTTGTTGCAGAGAGTGTGCATTTTAAAGGCATTCTTTTCATTTTCCCTGTGTCTAGTCCTGAATCCAAACATTCAATGCCTTCCTGATTTTATGGCCTTGTTTTGTTGACTCTTGTCTCTGGGGTCCCACTGTGATCCTGAAAATGCCGAGTAACTTGGATGCTCTAAATGGAAAAAGCTTTGTTTAAGCTTTATTTAACTTACTCAGCTCACCAGAGTTGGATAAGCATTTCTCAAAAACTCTTTTCAATAAACTCACTGAAAAGGGTGATACAGCTGTTGATCAACTGATGGTAACTTTATGCTGACCTGCATCAAAATCCAATAGAGAACTGCAGTATGGCTCTGTCAGGACTTTCCCACACACCTGGCCCTCTGCACTTCAGTAAATACAGAATAATTTAAGGCTTGGAATAATTTTGGTGAAGATTCGAAGTGTTTTGTAAGTCTTAACTGCGAAAATCACTATTCCATCCAACTTTATTCTATTATTTCTTCTTTAACTTTTTTTGGTTGTTTTTAATAGATACAGTTCACAATTTCTATGCAATGCAGACGTAATCTGAGATGTTCTTTACCCTTGGTAACTTAGCTATGCAGGGATCTGAATGCAGACATTACATAAGACATTGAATGGCAGAGTTTGATTTAAGAATTGGGTATTATTAAACTGCAAGTGGGACATATGAGATGTGCTGGGAAGAAAGGCAACATGGTATTTTCTGTATGAGTGCTCAATGGAGATCACAAAATAATCAGAAATTGCAAAGCGTCAATCTCTCAGATGGTTATCATATCTCTCTATCCAAAGTTTTTTTTCCTATGCCAGTGATGGGCAATCTCTTGAGCTTGCTGTGTCAAAATTCGCCAAAAAACCGAGCATAACTTGGGTGGTGTGTCACTTCGAGAAAAAAACCATAATTTTGTGATATTTGTAGTTTAAATAACAAAAATGTATAATTGTAATATATAACTGTATTTAATAAACCAAATACTAATTATTTAACTTACCTGCTAAGTGACTTCTATGTTCATCTGTCATTCGATTTCTTTTGTTGGTCTTGATATTATTTAACTTGTGTGGGGTGCTGTGAACTAAGATAAGTGAGGGGGAGGGGGAATTCATTAACTAACCTGCCTATTATGACTTTTTTGTTGCTGAATTTTATTGGCTAAATCTTCAATTGAAGGTTGGTATTTTGTACACTTCATCTGTCAATCTGTTTCATTTTTTGGTTTTGATATTATTTAACGCTGAGAATAAGGTCTACTAACTTCATCTGTCAATCTGTTTCATTTATTGGTTTTGATATTATTTAACGCTAGGAATAAGGTCTCACAAAAGTACGTAGAGGGAAAAATTGTGAGTAAAGCCACTGCTATATTTTTCAGGGTGCTAAAAGTGTCTGGTAATTGGTTTCAGGCACTCCAAATTTCCTATTTGTAGTGGCACTCCTCTTGATTCTCCAAGCAGCACCTTTCCAGATTCTCAAACTTTGACCTCAAGTCAACAAACACCTGAGCCCAGATGCTGTCTTGAAATTCTGCAAGTTGCATCTTATGTAAATTAAGATGGCTGCCGCTATTTTTAATGGTGGGAAATGGCACCCATTGCACAGGCCCTCGCCTCCCAGCCTCCCCCTCACTTATCTCAATAATGATGGTCAATTAGATATCCATGACACCCCAGAACAGTAGATTGGATGACGGTTGCTGTGGTTATGTGGTTGCTGGTAATGGCGATCACAGAACCCCCAGAGGTGCGACCCCCACAGCATTCTGCTGCTCCCTGCTCCACCGCCAAAAGTGAGGTCAAAGGTCCCCTAACAGCCTAACCGGAAGTCCCAGAACTAGTCGCTCTGTGCTGGGGTTCTGTTGTTTTGGCCTACAGACCTCTGACACGGAGTGTCTACACTACAGCAACTATTTTATCCTCGGCTACTGCACCTGGCCATGCAGGAGCCCAGGATGAAATGTCCTTCTCGGCATGTGGCCCCATACTTCGGTGGTATGTGGCCGCGTGTCATCAAAAATGGCTACGTGTGTCAGTGCTGACATGCGTGTCATAGGTTCACCATCACAGTCCTATGCATTAGACATATTCTTAAAATATATGCCAGAAAATCCTTGGAGAATCTCTACAGATAATGGAGGTTAAGAGAGAGGGTGGGCATGGAGCTTTGAAAATGAGAGATTTCGTCTATGGTGAGAAGGAAAAAGATATTATTTTAAGTGGTAATCACTGAATTTTTGCCCATTGAATAACTCTCTTTATGAACACATTCTTATAGCCTATTGTTTATATCTAAGCTACTCAGCTCTGCCATTTTACTCTCAACGCAACAATAGACACTGAAATAAATAGGTATAGCTGTATTCCAATAGAATTTTATTTACAAAGGCAAGCATTTGGTCTATGGGTCAAAATTTTCCAATCCCAAATTAATAATTTTTGATCTAAAGAAAAAAACCCCAGAAATATCTTATTTTATACCATATATTATGAATTACATGTAAATAAAATTCTTGTGAACTATATCATATTTTAAAAAGTACTTTGGAAGATGTATGGCCTCTTTTGTAAGTGGTAAGTTTTTATTTTTTAATCACCCCTTGAGTTATTTTTGGTTTAAATATATATTATCTTATATTATGTATACCTACCTTGAGTCACACTATTACTTGAGCTGCTATAATAATGCTTATGTTTGAGTTTTTTGTTAAAGCCATAAATCTTGAGGAGTGACGTCACGGAAATGGCGCCGTGAGAAGCGCGTCCGACAGCTCTCCCCTAAATCACAACAAATTTATCAACTAGAAACAGAAAAATTTATCCTCAGAGCATTCCGGAGTTCCACACAAACTGAAAGCAAAAGGACTGTTATCACTTGAATCTGAGAGACGAGGGTGTGGAGGAAGCTACCGCAGCAGCGACGCTCATTCAAGCCGCGAGGGAGTGCGCCTGCGTGCTATCAATAAGACCACCCTCAGATGCCGATAAGAAAGAGGAAATCGAATATTATGGATACAAAAGAAAGAGAGGTAACACAAATAGATGTGGAAAAATCTATGGAGAAAAGACTTAACATATTGGAAGCCTTGGAGCTAAAAGACAGAGAATTTAAAATAGAAATCTTAAAAATACTCAGAGATATACAAGAAAACACAGAAAGGCAATATAGGGAGATCAGAAAACAACTCAATGAACACAAAGAATATATTACCAAGGAAATTGAAACTATAAAAACAAATCAAACAAATGAAAAACTCAATTCACGAGCTGAAAAACGAGATAACAAGCTTAGCTAACAGAACAGCCCAGATTGAAGATAGGATTAGTGAAATAGAAGACAAACAACTTGAGGCACAACAGAGAGAAGAAGAAAGAGACTCAAAAATAATAAAAAATGAGAAAGCCCTACAGGAATTGTCTGACTCCATCAGAAAGAATAACATAAGAATAATAGGTATATCAGAGGGAGAAGAGAAAGAAAATGGAATGGAGAATATACTCAAACAAATAATAGACGAGAACTTCCCAAGCCTGTGGAAGGAACTAAAGCCTCAAATTCAAGAAGCAAACAGAACACCAAGTTTTCTTAACCCCAACAAACCCACTCCAAGGCACATCATAATAAAGATGACACAAACCAATGACAAAGAAAAAATTCTCAAGGCAGCCAGGGAAAAGAAGAGTACAACATATAAAGGAAGGCCTATTAGATTATCATCAGATTTCTCAGCAGAAACTCTACAAGCTAGAAGAGAGTGGACCCCAATATTTAAAGCCCTGAAAGAGAGGAACTTTCAGCCAAGAATACTATACCCATCAAAGCTATCCTTCAAGTATGAAGGAGATATAAAAACATTCACAAATACAGAAAAGATGAGAGAATTTATCAACAGAAAGCCCCCACTCCAGGAAATACTAAGGGGGGTTTTCCAACCAGATTCAAAGAACAAAAGAAAACAACACCACAAGTAACAGCTCCACCAAGAACACAATAAAACCAAACTTAAACTGTGACAACAAAGGAAAAAAAGGGGGGAGAGGATGGAGATTAACAGTAGCAAGGATGATGAAGTGCAGAAATACTTATAAGATAGGGTACTACAATGAATATGGTAGGTACCCTTTTCATTACTTAATGGTAACCACCCTTAAAAAAACCACCACAAAAACACTTGACTTAAAAAAGGTAGCAACAGAGGAAAGAAGTATGGAACACAAACAAACAAAAACAAATGATAGAAAAACAAAAGAGAAGAATCAAACTACATACAAAACTAACAGAAAGCAATTTATAAAATGGCAGTAGGGAACCCACAAGTGTCAATAATTACACTAAATGTAAATGGATTAAACTTACCAATAAAAAGACACAGAGTAGCAGAATGGATTAAAAAAGAAAATCCAACTATATGCTGCCTACAAGAAACACATCTAAGCAACAAGGATAAAAACAAATTCAAAGTGAAAGGCTGGAAAACAATACTCCAAGCAAACAACACCCCAAAAAAAAGCAGGTGTAGCAATACTCATATCTAATAATGCTGACTACAAGACAGAAAAAGTACTCAGAGACAAAAATGGTCATTTCATAATGATTAAGGGGAAGTTGAATCAAGAAGACATAACAATCCTTAATATATATGCACCAAACCAAGGAGCACCAAAATATATAAGACAGCTACTTATTGACCTTAAAACAAAAACTAACAAAAATGCAATCATACTTGGAGACCTTAATACACCGCTGACGGCTCTAGATCGGTCATCCAAACAGAGAATCAATAAAGATATAGTGGCCTTAAACGAAATACTAGAACACCTGGATATGATAGACATCTACAGGACACTTCATCCCAAAGCGACAGAGTATACATTTTTCTCTAGTGTACATGGAACATTCTCAAGAATTGACCATATGTTGGGCCACAAAGACAATATCAGCAAATTTAGAAAAATTGAAATTGTACCAAGCATATTTTCTGATCATAAAACCTTGAAACTAGAATTCAACTGCAAAAAAGAGGGGGAAAAACCCACAAAAATGTGGAAACTAAACAACATACTTCTAAAAAATGAATGGGTCAAAGAAGAAATAAGCGCAGAAATCAAAAGATATATACAGACAAATGAAAATGAAAATACGACATATCAGAATCTCTGGGATGCAGCAAAAGCAGTAATAAGAAGAAAGTTCATATCACTTCAGGCCTATATGAACAAACAAGAGAGAGCCGAAGTAAACCACTTAACTTCACACCTTAAGGAGCTAGAAAAAGAAGAACAAAGACAACCCAAAACCAGCAGAAGAAAGGAGATAATAAAAATCAGAGCAGAAATAAATGAAATAGAGAACAGAAAAACTATAGAAAAAATCAATAAAACAAGGAGCTGGTTCTTTGAAAAGATCAACAAAATTGACAAACCCTTGGCAAGACTCACCAAGGATAAAAGACACAGGACTCAAATAAATAAAATCCAAAATGAAAGAGGAGAGATCACCACAGACATCATAGAAATACAAAGAATTATTGTAGAATACTATGAAAAATTATATGCCACCAAATACAACAATCTAGAAGAAATGGATAAATTCCTAGAACAATACAACCTTCCTAGACTGAGTCATGAAGAAGCAGAAAGCCTAAACAGACCAATCAGCAGGGAGGAAATAGAAAAAACTATTAAAAATCTCCCCCAAAATAAAAGTCCAGGCCCAGACGGTTATACTAGTGAATTCTATCAAACATTCAAAGAAAACTTGGTTCCTATTCTACTCAAAGTCTTCCAAAAAATTGAAGAAGAAGCAATACTTCCAAACACATTTTATAAGGCCAACATAACCCTCATACCAAAACCTGGCAAGGATGGCACAAAGAAAGAAAACTACAGACCAATATCTCTAATGAATACAGATGCTAAAATGCTAAACAAAATACTGGCAAACCGAATACAACACATATTAAAAAAACAATACATCATGATCAAGTGGGATTCATCCCAGAATCTCAAGGATGGTTCAACATACGCAAAACGGTTAACGTAATACACCATATCAACAAAACAAAGAACAAAAACCACATGATCTTATCAATAGATGCAGAAAAGGCTTTTGATAAAATACAACACAATTTTATGTTTAAGACTCTCAACAAAATGGGTATAGAAGGAAAATATCTCAACATGATAAAGGCCATATATGATAAACCATCAGCCAACATCCTATTAAACGGCATAAAACTGAGGACTTTCTACCTTAAATCAGGAACAAGACAGGGTTGTCCACTTTCTCCACTCTTATTCAACGTGGTGCTAGAAGTTCTGGCCAGAGCAATCAGACAAGACAAAGAAATAAAAGGCATCCATATCGGAAAAGAAGAAGTAAAGCTATCACTTTTTGCTGATGATATGATCCTATACATCGAAAACCTGAAGGACTCCACAAAAAGATTATTAGAAACAATAAACCAATACAGTAAGGTTGCAGGATACAAAATTAACATACAAAAGTCCATAGCCTTTTTATATGCCAACAATGAAATATTAGAAAACGAACTCAAAAAAATAATCCCCTTCACGATTGCAACAAAAAAAAATAAAATACCTAGGAATAAACATAACAAAGAACGTAAAGGACCTATATAATGAAAATTACAAAGCATTGTTAAGGGAAATCGAAAAAGATACAATGAGATGGAAAAATATTCCTTGTTCTTGGATAGGAAGTATAAATATAATCAAAATGGCCATATTACCCAAAGCAATATACAAATTTAATGCAATTCCCATCAAAATCCCTATGAGATTTTTTAAAGAAATGGAACAAAAAATCATCAGATTTATATGGAACTATAAAAAACCCCGAATAGCCAAAACAATCCTAAGGAAAAAGAATGAAGCTGGGGGCATTACAATACCTGACTTTAAACTATATTATAGGGCCACGATAATCAAAACAGCATGGTATTGGCAAAAAAATAGACACTCAGACCAATGGAACAGAATAGAAAGTCCAGAAATAAAACCACATATATATGGTCAAATAATCTTTGATAAAGGGGCCAACAACACACAATGGAGAAAAGAAAGCCTCTTCAACAAATGGTGTTGGGAAAACTGGAAAGCCACATGCAAAAGAATGAAACTCGACTACAGCCTGTCCCCGTGTACTAAAATTAATTCAAAATGGATCAAAGACCTAAATATAAGACCTGAAACAATAAAGTACATAGAAGAAGACATAGGTACTAAAATCATGGACCTGGGTTTTAAAGAACATTTTATGAACTTGACTCCAATGGCAAGAGAAGTGAAGGCAAAGATAAATGAATGGGACTACATCAGAATTAAAAGTTTTTGCTCAGCAAGAGAAACTGATATCAAAATAAACAGACAGCCAACTATATGGGAACTGATATTTTCAAACGACAGCTCAGATAAGGGCCTAATATCCAAAATTTACAAAGAACTCATAAAACTCAACAACAAACAAACAAACAATCCAATAAAAAAATGGGAAGAGGACATGAACAGACACTTCTCCCAGGAAGAGATACAAATGGCCAACAGATATATGAAAAGATGCTCAGCTTCATTAGTTATTAGAGAAATGCAAATCAAAACTACAATGAGATACCACCTCACTCCTGTTAGATTAGCTATTATCAACAAGATGGGTAATAGCAAATGTTGGAGAGGCTGTGGAGAAAAAGGAACCCTCATTCACTGTTGGTGGGACTGTAAAGTAGTACAACCATTATGGAGGAAAGTATGGTGGTTCCTCAAAAAACTGCAAATAGAACTACCTTATGACCCAGCAATCCCTCTACTGGGTATATACCCCAAAACCTCAGAAACATTGATACGTGAAGACACATGTAGCCCCATGTTCATTGCAGCACTGTTCACAGTGGCCAAGACATGGAAACAACCAAAAAGCCCTTCAATAGAAGACTGGATAAAGAAGATGTGGCACATATACACTATGGAATACTACTCAGCCATAAGAAATGATGACATCAGATCATTTACAGCAAAATGGTGGGATCTTGATAACATTATAAGGAGTGAAATAAGCAAATCAGAAAAAAACAAGAACTACATGATTCCATACATTGGTGGAACATAAAAATGAGACTAAGAGACAAGAGACATGGGCAAGAGTGTGGTGGTTACCAAGGGTGGGGGGGGAGGGAGGACATGGGAGGGAGGGAGGGAGAGAGTTAGGGGGAGGGGGAGGGGCACAGAGAACTAGATAGAGGGTGACGGAGGACAATCTGACTTTGGGCGAGGGGTTTGCAACATAATTTGATGACAAAATAACCTAGACATGTTTTCTTTGAATATATGTACCCTGATTTATTAATGTCATCCCATTACCATTAATAAAAATTTATTAAAAAAAAATAGATGACTGGATAAAGAAGATGAGATACATATATACTATGGAATACTACTCAGTCATAAGAAATGATGACATCAGATCATTTACAACAACATGGATGGACCTTGATAACATTATACTCAGTGAAATAAGTAAATCTGAAAAAACTAAGAACTGTATTATTCCATATATAGGTGGGACATAAAAATGAGACTCAGAGACATGGACAAGAGTGTGATGGTTACCAGGGGGGATGGGAGAGAGGAGAGGGAAGGGTGAGAGGGAAGGGTTGGGGGGAGGAGAAGGGCACAAAGAAACCCAGATAGAAGGTGACGGAGGACAATTTGACTTTCGGTGATGGGTATGCAACATAACCGAATGTCAAAATAACCTAGAGATGTTTTCTCTGAATATATGTGCCCTGATTTATCAATGTCACCTCATTAAAATTAATTTAAAAAATAATTTAAAAAGAGTAATAAATATAATATAAAAATATTATTTTAAAACATGGCTTGTATAAGATGAAGCTAAACAGTGTAAAAAGAAAATATTAATAAAAGAAGATTGAGGATTAACTCTGAAACACTAAAAAATGTGGATGTTTGGTAAAGCAAGATCAGTCAACTAAAGAGAAAGAAAAGAAGCAGCCAAAGGAATATGGACTGCTTATTGATATCCTGATTTACATAAAATATACCTATCCTGTTTGTTTTCTCTTATTTGTGAATGCATTTGAAGGTCCTCTGAAATATTTTCTACAGGAGCTTTAAGATAGTATTTATAGCCTGACCTGTGGTGGTGCAGTGGATAAAGTGTTGACCTGGAAATGCTGAGGTCGCCATTTCGAAACCCTGGGCTTGCCTGGTCAAGGCACATATGGGAGTTGATGCTTCCAGCTCCTCCCCCCTTCTCTCTCTCTGTCTCTCTCTCTCCCTCTCTCTCTTCTCTCTAAAAATGAATAAATAAAATTTTAAAAATTGTAAAAAAAAAAGATAGTATTTATAAAAAACCAGGAAGTAATAAATATAAAATCAGCAGAATAGCCATTGTTTTTCCTAAGACATCATGTGAATTCCATGCACAGAATTGCCTAACATTTAAAGATATATTGACCAACTAAAATGTTTTTATATTGGTTTCAACATAGAGTAAATGGCCATTCAATTTTGTTTGCTGTCATGCTTCAAAGTTCTATTTAGAATTTCCTAGTACATTCTCTGGGAAAAAATGATAATTGTTCAAAAATAATGGGGATAAAATACATAGAAAAAGTTCTTCATTTTTTTTTTAATTTTAATACTTATTACCACAAATTATATAGCCTAATCAGAACTTGAGTTGTTTTTTTTTTTTAATTTCTTCTGGATCTTTGGAATGGTTATAACATACTTAATTGTTCTCAATGACTTCCATAATACAAAATTTCATTGTAGTTTTAGTTCTCAATTCAAGGATTAGATTTTTGGAGCTCAGTTGTTACAGCCATTACAAAATCTGATGACAAGGAGATGAATAAGCAAAAACAGAGACTGCAGTGTTTTCACAGTATTAAGGAGAAAGCTGTCCTGAATGAAATTTTTATACTTAATAGATGTTATTAAGTAGCTGCATCCAGTGACTAGAGTAAAAAAAAAAAAAATTAAGGAATAAAACCATTCTTATATTTCAAATTTGTAAAGGGGGGATTTAGAAAATAAAATGTTTCTCCAAATAAAAAATGCCTCAGTGTCTGTGACTTGAGTAATCTAAGACATGATTATGTTAGCGAGATGAACTTTCCTAAACCTGCCCTGTGGCCATTTTCCATAGCCATGGTGGTTTTCAACTATAGCACTAAGTTGTTTTTTTTTCTTGGTTTTTTTTTTCTTGGTTTTTTTTTTTTTTCATTTTTCTGAAGCTGGAAACGGGGAGGCAGTCAGACAGACTCCCGCATGTGCCCGACCGGGATCCACCCGGCACGCCCACCAGGGGGGATGCTCTGCCCCTCTGGGGCGTCACTCTGTTGCATCCAGAGCCACTCTAGCGCCTGAGGCAGAGGCCACAGAGCCATCCTCAGCGCCTGGGCAAACTTTGTTTCAATGGAGCCTCGGCTGCAGGAGGGGAAGAGAGAGACAGAGAGGAAGGAGAGAGGGAGGGGTGGAGAAGCAGATGGGCGCTTCTCCTATGTGCCCTGGCCGGGAATCGAACTCGGGACTTCTGCACGCCAGGCCGACGCTCTACCGCTGAGCCAACCAGCCAGGGCCTATAGCACTAAATTTCAGTTTTCTATGGCCATATTTTACTGCTTAGATGTTTTTCTCTATTTCCCCTTGACCAAGATAATATCTTTTTTTTGTTTCATAGAAGTTTTATGCTTGCTGGATGGTAGTCTGCCTGATGGGAATACTGAAGATAACCAGGCTGTGATGCATAGTGATGACATTGATAATTGTGAGAGAAGGAGAGAGACAGAAACATCGATCTGTTCCTGTATGTACCCTGACTGAGGATCGAACTGGCAACCTTCATTCTTTAGGAAGATGTTCTTTTTTTTAATTTTTTTAAATTTTTTTTATTCATTTTAGAGAGGAGAGAGAGAGGGAGAGAGAGGAGAGAGAGACAGGGAGAGAGAAGGGGGGAGGAGCTGGAAGCATCAACTCCCATATGTGCCTTGACCAGGCAAGCCCAGGGTTTCGAACCGGCGACCTTAGCATTTCCAGGTCAACGCTTTATCCACTGCGCCACCACAGGTCAGGCTGGGAAGATGCTCTTATCAACCAAGCTATCCAGCCAGGTCTCAGTGTATACATAAATTTGCATTAAAGTCAAGCAACTGTTTTATGATAAATTCTAGGTGTTTTCTCAGTGGAAAAAAAAATGATATTTTAAGGAATCCTGAAAAAGTAACATGGTTACTTTAGTATAGGCAAGAACTTGAAAGGCAGCATTGCTTTGAATACTATTTGAGCCAGTTGTAAGCCAGAAAATAGATGGGACACTAGTACCATGTTAAAATTGGCCCAAATTCCAATTCTTTAAATAAACTCAGATTCCTTTATTTATAATAAGTTAAGGTAGGGGTCAGAAGCCTATGGCTCGCAAGCCAGATGTGGCTCTTTTGATGGCTGCATCTGGCTGGCAGACAAATCTTTAATAAAAAATAAACGTTAAAAATATAAAACATTCTCATGTATTACAACCCATTCATTTCCTACCGCTCGTGTTCATGATTGTGGGTGGCTGGAGCCAATCACATCTGTCCTCTGGGAAAAAACCAAATTTTTATTGGATAATGCCTAACGTACATGGGTCGTTGTATGGCTGTCATGGAATTACATTTTAAAATATGTGGCGTTCATGGCTCTCTCAGCCAAAAAGGTTCCCGACCCCTGAGTTAAGGCAAGAGATGTGATGTTCCACTAACAGAGGACCATGTTTCCTTCTCTCACCACTTTCTTTCAGCTGACTTTGAAGTAAGTTTGTATTATCTGTAGAGTCTGGTAAAAAGCTCTAAGAAATAGACAACATATACCAGTATTCTGGATTTTTCTACTATTCACCATAACACTAAGATTCAAGAACAACTTAATATCCCAAGGAATACGGAATGCTTGCTATTTCAGGAAGACCACACAATTTCAAGCCTGGACTATGTAAGATCTCAAGTCTGCATCCTCTCTCCTTCCAATCACCTGTTTTAGACTCTCCTAATTGTACCAACACATCTCTTATTTTCAAATTACTTATCTGTTACTATGTATTTTGTTTTAACTAACAGAATACTTGTCTAAATGGCTTAGAAACTGAACAGTTTCTCTTATGTAACAAGTTTTCCAGAATGAGATGTTTTCAAGGCTGTTACAGGCTGGAAGTTAGCTTCTCTAAGATTAACTTCTTGTTCTTAAGGTACTTGAATTTCCACAGCAAATCTATGCAGCACAGCCATAAAAGGACACACACACAAAAAGACAAAAGACAGAATTAGAGGGACAGTTATTTGTCTCTTGGACACTGGTTATTTTATATGGAAAAAAATCTTCTGCAGAAGCCACCCAGGTCACTTTCTGTGGATTTCATTGGCCACTAGATAGTCATTTGTCCATACCCTAGATGTAATGCAGGGGCAGAGAAAATGTGAATTTAGTACTTTCCCTTTCTAAATGAAATGTAAGATCTAGCAGCAAAAAAGGGATTGAGCTGTGAATTGCTTCTGAGTAAATAGATAACAGTGTCTGTCACAGCTCCTAAGTGAATAACCATCAAGTGCTATTTTAGTTTCTGGTAAAAACCTATAAACAGGCAATTTCACTCAATAGCTGACTCAAATCTCTTATGCTGTTTGCAGCGTTGTGTAGTAAGAGCACCTATCATGTGTTATAGAAAGGGACTGAACATCGTCTTCACCAATTGTCTAGCTGGTAAATACCTCCCTGCCTATGCTACTGGCAAAACTACACTCCTGCATAGCTGTATTTTATACCATTGCTCATTTATTGATAATGATTTTAAGAAAATGCTTAATAACCTTTGCCTAGAATAAGCATGCTTGGATTGGATCATGAGAGACCATGATATAGGGCAGTGTCCCTCTAGGCAATCCCCCATTGTACAAGCCCTGGTTGGAGACATAAGCCAACTTCAGTCTGAAAACTGGAGGATTCATGTATTCACTATTCTTCTCCTAGTCCATCAGGGGGTCACATAGATGATTTAGACTCAGTCTGTCAAACTCTGGCAAATCTGAATCTTTAGTGAGTAATACAAGAACATGAAGATGGTAAGATGACATATTTAATGCACTGGTAGAATTTAAGTGCACATTTCTATGTTTCCTGTTTCCAGCCTTCTAATTTCTTGCTCATAATTTAAACCTTGTCCAGTATTTGTTAACTTTGTAAGCCCCAGATTATACTTTGTTTTTTATTTATTTTACTTTATTTTATTTTATTATTTATTTATTTATTTATATTAAGTGAGAGGTGGGGAGACAGACAAATTTCCACATGCACCAAGACAGGGATCCACCAGGCAAGCCCCTAACAGTTGGTGCTCTGCCCATCTAGGGCCACAACTTCGTTGCTTGACAACCGAGTTATTTTAGCACCTGAGGCTGAGGCCATGGAGTCAACTTCAGTGCTCAGGCCAACTTTGCTTGAACCTTTTGAGACATGGCTGTGGGAGGGGAAGAGAGATGGTGGGGGCGGGGTAGAGAAGCAGATGGTGGATTTTCCAGTGTGTCCTGACTGGAAATCGAATCTGGAACTTCCACACACCAGGCAGATGCTCTACTGCTGAGCCAACTGGCCAGGGCCAGATTATGCTTTCAATAAATTAAGGTTTTTGTTAATATCTGCTTGAGTTTAGATGAGGCAAATGTAGTGTTATCAGCATGTGTTGGTACCCAGTACCAGTCGCAGGTTGCAGTTCCAAGGTGTTTGCTCTGTTGTGAGTGCCCGAGGCTTTGTGATGCTCTTGGCTTGAGTTGGGCTTGCTTATCTTCTAGCTGAGTTTAGTTTACTACTTCCAGGTAGAACTGAATAAGGGGAATGGCAGTGGGAGAATAGAGTCAAGTACCTAACCTAAGAAATTTGTTTAAATAAATTATGTGAATTATTGCTGCCTTTAATTTTCTGCATTGATAGCTCTCAAAACATTCCTTTCAGTAATTTCCAGGCAAGTCTTTGAGGCTTGAGTGGCAAGAATGCATCAGAATGAGCACTAATCTCTTTTTAAAATCTAACTATTTCATGTGCTCTTAGAATAGAGGCTCTCTAGACACTGGTTGGTCACCTGCATAAATTCTATATCTCAAGAGATTAAGAGTTGTGAGGTCTTGCTCCTTATCTTCTTGCCCAAGGGATTCTATCCCTGCCCAATTCTCTGAGTCCACGGGCATATGCATAATGTGGCCCAGGTCTCTCGGTTATTCTATCTCTACCCCTGGTCACCAGAGCAGGGTAGTTTTCATTACTAGGTTCTTCTACTTTTAGGGTAATTGACAAGTAAATTTCAATGCCATATAAATAAATATAAGTAATATTTTCTTGGCATTTTTAAGGTATAAACTGTAGAAAGTTATTATTTTAATTCTCACAGGAACTTGGAAGATAGGGAAACAAGTATATTATTTTCTTTTTAGAAAAGATAAAAACATTTCACAGAATCTCATGATATGAACAAGATTGCTGGAATACTAAGTAGATCCAGGATCCAAACTCAGGTCTGGTTCCAAAAGCCAAAGCTCTATGTTCTAAGAGAATAATCATTTGTGATAGATGAAGAGATAACTTTACTTTCTACAACTGGATCAGAAAAATCCTCATTTTTTTCCCTTTTAGTCAAAGTTTTACCACTAATATTAACTATACTTTGAGGACTTGTGACAGAAAGCTGAAAATGGCTATAAAAATGGAGTCTGGGAAACAAAGTTGTTGGGGAGACAGGAGAGATAGTGCATAGGTAGGAAAATAGATAAATATATACATATTATAAAATGTGAAATCTATACCAGAACCAGAAAATATTACAAGAGAAAGGGACCAAATGCAATCTAATCTAATTTCTTTAGTATGTAGGAGGAGAAACATTTTCAGGAACTCTGCAAAAAATCTGTTGCATATTGGTTTATTTAAATTACAAATTATTTAAGCCCCCTTATGGGAAAGATTTTAAATTGCCAGCTCAAAAATTTACAAAGTAGAAAACTGAAACTCAGCAAGATTTAATGATATGTCCAATTCTGTTAAATCTATTAAGAGGTAGATAGTGAACTAAAGCTCTATAGATCCTGGGCCGTGCTTTTTGCCAGAATCTATATAGGCCACTTTAAAATAATCATCAATACACTGTTTTCAAAGGAGGTGAAAGGATAGTTTATTTTTCTCACAAAAAGGCCTATTTCTGGCAAGATAAATGGATCAAATACTCTATTAGATTCATTTAAGAGCCACAATTCAAAGAAAGCTAAAAGCATAAATGTTTTATTTTACAAATGAACTCTAACAACAAAATATTGAATCTAGAACAATTTTTTTTGTAAGTAGTTTAGGTTTCTCTAACACATAGAATTAATTTTGGGTAATAAAGTTCAATAAATAGTATGCAATTACTAGAATTAATACAGCTGGGACATGGGTACAAAATGTTACAGCAGATGGAGGATATGTATACTTCAAACAGAGCACTATTGGCAAGCAGAATAGTTAGTAAAAGCAACAGAAAAATATATAAACAGTGGTCCATTAGTCATATTAAGATGGAAAGTAAACCAAACAGACTTATTGATGTGGTAATGAACACTGGACTGGAACAAAGATAAAGTGTTTGTTCAAAGGAAAGGATACCAGGAAAAGACTAGAGAACTATTTTTATTATTTTTTTAAATAGAGCCATTAAAGAAAAGAGAAAAACTGAATATTTATAGGGAATACTTGACAAATAATCTCAAATGATCAGCTTGATTTAAAAAATGAAGTAGATTAAAATACATGAAGCAATATAAACATAATCAATGTCTTTATATCTTACACTGGGTATTTCAGATAATATACAAAGAAAAATCTTATTTAAAGTTTTCTTTAAATCCAAATCTGGATTTTTCTATAAAAGTCAAGTCAAAGACAGTATAGCTTAAATATATAAAATTAAATGATGTGAAATACAGAACAGTTCTTAAAGCACAGGTGTTCGGTTCACTTTTTTTTTTTCAGAATAATGTTTTTTTTTAGTATTAACAACACTACAAAGCAGGTGGCAACACATTATTATCTTGTTTAAAGGTGAATAAATGAGGGACAGAAAGATTAAGCAATTTTCCCACAGTCACAGTTATTAAATGTTAGAGTATGAATCCAATCTGTTTGTGTAAGACACAAATATTTTAGTGGGTCTTCCTATGTAGAATAAAACTCTGGACAAGGATTAAGGTTATACATAGACAGTTACATAATCCTTAAAAAATCACTTGTACATTTAGTTTTTCAATGTTACTGAACATTTAGTTTTTCTAGGTTACTTCATTATATAAATAGTATGAGTACATTGAATGAAATGACATTCTCTAATGAGAACACTTCTTTAATAAGATATTAGTAAGTCTCTCAAAACAAAAGAAACAACTAATATTAAAATTAGATATTATTTAATAGTTTATTGACAAATATGTATAATAATAAATCAAATCATTGTTTCTTGATTTAAGAGATTATTTGATTTAAGTTTAGGCAGGTAAATAGAAAGATTTCTATGAAATACATAATTTGTTTTGAAAACTATACATTTTGAATTTGGTACAAAAGAGATTAAAAAAATAAACAAAACTGAGGCCTGGCTTATGGCTCAGTGGATAGACCATTAGGCAGATGTGTGGTCGTCCCAGGTTTCATCCCTGGTCAGGGCACACAGGAGAAGCAGCCATCTGCTTCTTGCCCCCTCACTCTTTTCCTTCTTTCCCTTTTTTTCTTCTGCAGCCAGTGTCTCCATTG
Organism: Saccopteryx bilineata; assembly: GCF_036850765.1. Classification (NCBI taxonomy): domain Eukaryota; kingdom Metazoa; phylum Chordata; class Mammalia; order Chiroptera; family Emballonuridae; genus Saccopteryx; species Saccopteryx bilineata. Next base: position 80,099,620 of record NC_089495.1, read on the forward strand.
TTCCAAGTGTCAACCTCAGAAACTGAAGATAGCTTGGTGGATTCAGGCATCAGTTGCCGGTAGATCCCAGTTGGGATGCATGTGGGAGTCTGCCTCACTATCACTCCTACTCTCATCTAACAAACACACAAAATGGAACAAGTTGAATATTCAAGAAGAAATGTATGTTTTAAAGTAGCTAACTACAAAAATGCACTAGAATCAAACATTTTTTTAGATTATTCTTATAAAAATTATAAAAAGAATACAACCACATGCTACTAAAATTTTAAGAAGAAAGAGAAGAAATATGAACTCTTGAGACACTTTTTGTAAGCACAGCACACTATTGCCATCCACAGCTAGCAATCACAACAGAAAGTTGGCTGAATGTACATATGCAAGCATGTATTCCTCAAGAAAACCATATTTTGTTTTGGGAATTCCTTGCTATCCATTCCATATACTGCATGAAAGATCAGAAGGTTTATGATTCACATTTTTTTTTGGTGTATTTGAATAAAGTTAATTTTTGTTTTCATAAATTAAATAACTTTTGTGTCCACAAATGGGTTAATTCTATAAAGATAAGCAGCATTTTAATTTTTCTAATTAATGTAATAGTTTTTTATATTTAAAAAGTACTATGAAAATTTATCCAAGTTAATACTATAAAACATATGTACTTTGATATGGAGATTTTTAGAATTGTTTAATTGTGTTATTTTTTTCTGTTCAAATCTACAAACCACCTAAAATGGAACTTTATAAGTGATGTGAGGTCAAGATTTACCTTTTTTATTTGTTATGGATAGCCAATCAACAGAGTCTCATTTATTAAAAAGTCCACTTTTTAATAAATTAAAATTAAAACACTTTATTATAAAGTGTTATTTCTTTATAACACTACATTTTCACATATGAGTTATATCAAGTGACCAAAAATATGTGGATCTACTCTACACTGTTTATTCTGTTACACTGATCTATTTGTGTATCCTGGTGCAGTACCATGTTGTCTTAATTACTGTGCTTTAAAATAGGTCCTCATGTCTGATTGTATAATCTTATTTTTAATATTTAAAATTTCTTGATCATGCAGTGAGTAGCCTAAGAAGTATGGAAGCTATCTTCCTAAAATCAGTGAACCTTGGTGGAAGAATGAAGTCCTAGAATATATTCAATTAACTTCCATTTTTATGTTTCATAGAAAGAGAGCTTTGTAAGTGTCTGTGTTCCCCAAATTATTTGATTGCTCTCAAGCTTATTTTCTGTAGCACACAGACATTTGGAAAAAAATATAGTCATGATACAGTTAACTTGATAATTAGCAATTTTTTCTTTTCCGTTTTACTCATTAAAAATAAAGTCTGAAGTTGTTTTATGTGCAATGTAACCAGCCAACTAATTACATATTCCAGCTTTCCTTAAAGACAGAGCCACCTTTTTCTTGCATGCTTCCTTTCTCTTCTTGCTTGGAATACTGTCATGATGTCTCCAATGTTGAGCTGTTATATTTTTACAATGTTTTAAGCTTGAGGAAACAAACTTGAGAATAAATATCAATTATCATGAGCCAAAAGAAAGATGAAAGTATGGATGAAAGTATGGATGTAGTTTGACACAATTAAATTAATTAGAATTCCTTGGACATCAACTTCTGGACTTATTGACATGTGAGAAACAGCTAATGCTATTTGTCAGTCCAACATAATCTGGTGTGTTTCATTATGTGCAGCCAGGTGGAGTCATATTAAGAACAACCACCTATTTTTCACTGCCAGCCTCTTCCTCACACCCATAGAATTATCTCATTAAATATACTTATTGGAGAACACAAAGTGACTGTATTAGTGCTAAATTGGTATCTCAATTGTATTGGTGTTATGTTTTATGTAAAACGACTCATTATTTGTTACTACCAATAATTAAATACCTAGTTTAAAAGAATAATTTAGATACAGGAAATAATTCTAGGCTACCTGGAAAGTGTGACTGTTCTGACAGAGTTGCATTCTTTTCTACTATTGCAGGTAGTGAAGGAGTGGGTTTAGCGTTAGCAAAGTAATTTCTCATGAGAAGCTGCTAATCAGGCAAACCAATGCATACTTGCCCCTAAATAACAAGCAGACAAAAAAATTAAGCAAATAGAAAAAGCATCAGTAATAACAAAAACAGTTGAAATTGTTCTTCTAATTAAAATTAAAATTTAAAATGAAATTTAAAAGGCCAAATTGAAATTAAGTAAAAAACAAAACAAAACAGTAGTGCAGTCATTTTTAACATGCACAATGGCTCTTCAAATTGTTAATCTATGTCAGATTATACTTACTTTAATAATTTACTGTTTCACAAGATAGAGTTTTAGTGTTCTTTTTTTTAAAGTTCGGGAAAGACATGGAACAAACCGCTATATTTACTGACGTTAATTTTAGAATATCTCCTACCTCTCACAGATGTTTTCTTCCATCTGTTGGAGAACTAAATAAAATATGAGCTGTTGTCCATTATGCTTTGTAGAAATGGCAAATGCAAATACATAGCTCACTGTTTTCAGTGTTAAATACTATGCCATTTTGTGTTTAGCTCGTGTTTATTTTTAACAAGTTTCTACATTTAAATTAAAAATTATAATTTAACTTTTATGTTATATTATACTAAGCAATTAATAAAATAACTGAGTAATATTTATTTTCAGATATTCTCTATCATTTCTTTGGATTTGATAGTATAAGAAGCCAAGAAATGAATTCCATAGAAGAAAAACATTAAAATAATATTGATTCACTTAGTCTTCAATATTTTAAAATTAGTAAAAGAAATTCATAAATCCATGCTTAGAAAAATCCAAGTACTAAACACAAAGTAATATACAGATAAATACATAAAAAATAATTGAGTTGGTGATAGGTAAAGCAGAATCATGTGCTATAAAGTATCCAGGAGGGGCTATTTTTTATATAGTTCTGGGGGAATGTCTGTGGTGTAATTCAGTGATGATTCTCTAACAGTCAGGATAAACGTACAACACTTATAGCAAAGTCCTAACTGAATGATAATAGTTAAAGCCCTTTTGTCTCTATTATGCCTCAGTCCTTGGATTAGCAGGCCATGTTGTTGAGGTCCATTTCTCTTCTACCTTTTAGCTCTTCTTCCCCATCCCCCCAGGATATTGTTTTAATTCTCATGTCATTTAGCAGTCAATATTATATTTAAAAGTTTCACATTTCAGGCAGAGAGAAAAAGAGGAGGAAGGAAACACATACTATATCATCGCAAGGACATTACCTCGAAGTAACTCAGATCCTTTCTAGTTACACCCCATTGGCCAATGCATGGTCTCATAGTCGCATCTGGTGCAAGTTAAGGTGAGAAAGGGTGACTTCATTTTAGCCAGATACAATATTTAAGTTCCATTACTAGTAACAGACAGGACTTTGGGTGACAGACTTTTACCTGAAATGAAAAGAAAGATTAAACTGTTAAAATTTTGGGAGACAATTTTTAGAGCATTATTTTAAAAAATATTTTCTCATCCTGCACCAATCACTTTAGCTTCTCTTTTTGGAATGATAATTAAGTAATTATTAGACTTTCTCATATTGTACCACAGGTGCCTGAGATCTGCTTACTTTTGTTCAATCTCTTTTTCTTCTATTGTTTTAAGGTTTAAATTTTTCTGCTACTGATTTATCTTTAAATTTACTATTTTTCCTATTTCATTCCCATGTCTACTATTGAGCCCATGCAGTGAACTTTTAACTTATATATTATATTTTTCAGTTACAACATTTCCATTAGTCACCTGATTCTAGAATATAGTTTCTGTTCCTCAGCTGAAAATTTATCTATTTCTCTTTCTATTAATATTTTGTTTAATGAACTTAAGCTGGTGGATCATGGTGTTAAATTGCCTTGAATCTTTGCCTGATCATTTCAACATCTGAGTCATTTTAGGATTGGCATTTTTACTATTTTTTTCCCATGGTGTTGGCCATATTTTTCCATTTCTATTCATGTAAAGTGACATTGGATTATATCCTGACATTTTGAATATTAGATCGTAAAAATCTGAGTCCTTTTAAAATTCTTTGAAGATTCGCTGTACCTTCTTTTTTCCTGTTTGTTTTAGCAGGCAATTGGCATGGTTAGGTTCAGATCAAACATTTTGATTTGCCTTCTGTATGCGGTGCCTCTAAAGTCAGTTCAGGTTTCAAAGTCTGTACTGTGCTGTTCAAGTTTCTTCATCTTTGTTCACACAGGGTCTGTCTACGACTGCAATGGTGGAAACAATAATTCAGTTCTCGAACTTTTATCCTGTTTACTGATGTCTCTTCTATTAGTGCACAGATTGGGATGAGCCTGGGTTTTTGTCAGTTCAAATACAGAATTTGAGCATCCCCTTCTTTACCTTTCACCTGCCCAATATCTCAGCCATTTTGTGGTTACCTGGAGCCCCATTTCTCAGTCTTCTGACTCATTATCCAGAGTTTTTCTCCTGGATTAGCCTTTTGTGAGGGTGTGCAGTTTCTTGACCAGTGGCCATTCTCAGGCAAAGCTGAGAGAAAAACGAGAGACAAAATAATGGTGCACCTTCCTCACACTTTGGACCATTGGAATCCCTTTTTTGATTCCTCTGGACATAGGGATGTTATTTTTTTTCCCCCTGACGTTTGAGATACCCTGCCAAGAGATAAGAGCAGCATTACCACTGGGACTTCCTCACGTCAAAGGGAAAGTAGAAAAAAAACAGATTCTCCTCCCATTCTATTCTTCAGCTAACAGAGGTTCTTTGGTCCTGTTTTCTGCTTTGATAAACAGAATTTTCCTTCTAGTTTTTATTGCCCACCTCTAGTTGACCTCTCAGATAAAAGCCAGGAGATAGAGAAGGGAAAAAAAATCAGTGAGGCTGTGGCCTTTTCATTCTTCTTCTAGTTTGAAATCCCTCCCTGTTCATTTGCTATTATTTACTTTCTAGAGTAGATGGAGCCAGCCTTATAATTCGTCCAGAGTTTTTGTTGCAATCACAGAGAAAGATAGGCTGTAATAAGCTTATTTCATCTTGGTCATCATTAGAATTTTTTTTACACATTCTAAATATTTTATCATTAATGATTTATCCATCATGCTATGTTTAGATTTACATGTTTGCGTATAGTTTGTGAAGTACATTTTCTGGGCTTTAGTGACAAAAAGGGAATTTGAAATAATGGGATAGTAGGGAAAAAATTATAGGAAAATTTAATATAGATATCACTTACTTACTTTAGACCTACATTTAACTTACTTTATACTCATTTTTCAGGGACAGTGTGTGAAATAAGTAATCAATTTCTAGTGTTTCTCTTTGTGATTAATAAAATGGTGGCATTGTGCCTATATCTCGCATTATTCATTACTCTATTTCAATACGGAGTTGACATGGGTAATAAGTTTCTCTAGCTTTGAATTCTCAATGTTTATTGTCTAGAATTAAAAATAACTTCATAACTTCATAGAAGAAACATAGCACTAATAGAAGCACATTAAATTGTTTCGCCATTTAATAAAATATTTATCCAAACTGACCATATTTTGCACTCAGTTCAGACTCATGTAACCTCAATATTTCTTTGAAATATTATTATGCTTCATAGGTTCAAAAGGTAACACCACACAAAATAGACAATGGAAAATTAGAATAATGCAATGCATAACACATAACATAATTTAATAATAAAGTCTTACTGTAAAATTTGTTTTGTGCATTATAACATTTTAAAGGATGCTTTCAGAATTAACTTTTCTTTATTCCATCTCCACGGTAACTATGCATAAAATATTTTGATACAATGCGGAGGGAACAGTGTCTAAACAATTACTTTTTCCTGTTAGTAAACTTTGCATGACTCTATTACTCATAATCTAAATTTGGACAAAGCAATGGATATAGCAGACATTCAATACTATTCTGGATGGATATAACCCAATCTATATAGCAGTATATTTCCTGGAATTGTTTTCAAGAAAAATCATGCACTTTTTCATGAACAGTAGTTCTCATGTACAAGGTTAACCTCAGAACTTACAGGTCAGGCATTCCTATCCTCTCATGTCATTGATATTGGTCAAACCAGAGTTCGGACTAAGTTCAATAAACTTCTAGTGAAAAATACAGAATGTTTAAGAAATCATCTAAATGTATAACATCAACTATTATAATGATTATTAAACAGTGAAATTTAGTGTAATTTTATTAAATGCTGACACTATGTATAAGGATCTGCACAGGGATGACAAAGTTAGAGATAAGTAGGATTATCAGAATTAAAATCCTTATGCTCAATAAAGAAATATATTTAAAAATTAAGAGAGTGGCTGTATAAGAAATTCAATACTTATTGAGAACTTACTAAGTGCCTAGTTCTGTTTCCTGCATTTTAAAATATTTATGCTATTTTCTATGAAGGAAATTTGTGTTTTCCCCACAATACAACCAAAGGTAAAAACTCAAAAAGCTTAATAAATTTCAAGCAGATTCAGTATTCAATTTCCTGTTTGATGCTTGTGAAACATTATGAAACCTCAAATAATATTTTGAAGATACAAGTAATTCCTGGAAGTTGTGGTGTTGATATTGGTAGGATTTCTTTAGAGGACACTGTGTTTTGAAAGTTGAAAATAAACTAAACTCTGAGAATTAAAAAGGTTAAGATTTGTTCAAGAAACTGAAGTGCTGAGTTGTAAGCTGTCTGCAGTGAAGGGGTGTGATGTGGAGGAGTGAAGAAAAGGTAAGTTTAGGTTGAGGTGTTGGCCTGCCATTCACTAGGTAGTTGATATCCACTTTTATTCACTGAGAGGAAGAATGATGTCATGGTTTCTTGAGATAAATTCCAATGCCTAAGGTAGAATATAACATTGGAAACAAAGAAACTGGAGGAAATGAGTCTAGATAGAAAACTATTATAAAAGTATAGGCCAGGGCATATATACAGAAAGGACAAATATACAGTGACAGAAAATGATTTGAGTTTGGTTGATGGGTATACAACATAATCAACAGTTTAAATGCCATAGAAATGTTTACCTGAAACCTATGTACTCTTATTGATCAATGTCACCCAAATTTAATTTGTCAAACAAAAGGGGTTTAGGCCAGAGGATACCAATAAGCTGAAAAATATGAGGAATTTTAGGGAAGATAGAGTTTATGGGATTTTAAAACTTGCTGAGTATATAGGTAAGAGAGAAGAAAACAAATTTAATAGTACAGTTTGTCCTATTATAAGTGAGGTACCTTTGAGGGAAAACAATATTTTGAAAAGATAATATTTTTGGCGTTAGGTACATTTAGTTTGAGGTGTTATGGAGTGTGTACATTTTTCTAGCAAGACATGAAAATTTAGCTATATAAGGAGTATGTTGGGATGGAGATCAAGGCAGGGACAAAGTACTTCAAAGTAGGAGGCATCTGCAGACAAATTTTCATTGAAATTTCCAGAATGGATAGGATCCCTTGTGGATCAAGTGTAGAGGAAACAAGGGGAAAAAATTTTTAAAGCACTATGAATTTAGAATTCAAGAAAACAAAAAATTTTACAGAAAAACTATATTTTGTATGTAGTAATGCATATAAGCAAGATTCAGAAGGCAAGAAAATAATTGTAATTTTCTCTTTCTTATACTTAATTGTCATTACATAATATTTCACTTAATCTCAACAACATTCCTCTGAATTGGGGCTATTGTTATCCATTTATAGAAGAGAAATCTGGAGTTCTGATGGGAAAATGAACTACCCTCTGGTCACACAGCCAATGAATGGCTGAGCCAAGATTGACACCAAGCAGCCTGCCTTTAGATTTTGTACTTTAAATTTTTAAATTATACTGTTTCTTGGTTTTGGAAAATAACATTTTATTTTGTTTTAAAAATAGTCATAGTTGGAGATTTATAGTCATCCTTGTGTGTAAGTCCTTATTTACTCTTGTTATCTTGATAAGCAAAAGTGACCAAGAGGCAGAGAATGATTAAAAGTCAGTACAGGAGATTTCTAAGTGAAGTATATATAATCTTGACAAGGTGATATGTTACCAAAATAAATGTCAATATGGCACTTTTGACTCCATTTTTCCAAAGGTGACTCTTTATCTAACTGGTATAATATAAATTTATTATATTCCAAATCAGTGCATGTAATAAATGTCTTAGTTTTAATTTATTCACATCATACAAAATGCCTTCAAAAAAGTGTGGGTCTTTCTAAGAGAGAATTGTTTTTTCTGATAGCAAACAAACTTTATCTTTGGCGTGATTAACTTTGTCATACTTTAAAACAATTTGATGATTAGACTGGTATATCTGTGTATAGAGATAAATATTGAGAAATCACTACAATGCTCTTTTTTACAAATAGAAAAAGAATCAAGCAAAAGTTTAAGGATTCAATAAAAGGATACCAGGACCTTCCTTAGAAGACAAAGGGCTACAGAAGAAAAGAGAGTGAAGAGACATTAGAACTACACTCCCACATGAGGTACTTAATGTTATGTACTCTATCTACATCACGAACCCTCTGTTCCATCATGCTAATAGAGGATTCAGTAAATGTCAAATATGTTCTGATGATAGTTAAGTTTGGTTTTGGTTAGGCCTAAAGAAAAAGACTGAGATTCTTGTGTACAAGTCACACACTTAAAGAAGCAGGCTTCTGCTTTTATTAACAGAAGGTAAAATAGCACAGAGGTTATTCTGGACTCTAGATTCAGGTAGCTTAGATTTAAATCTTGACTCGGTCACTCATTTTTATCTCTGTAATGATAGATATATTATATATGCCCTTTGGGGTTTTTTTTTTTTGGTGAGGGTTAAATTTTGGAGCTTATAATAATGCCTAGTATGTGGTAAATATTCTATCATTTTTTCACTTCTACTGATAATAAAATTTAAATAAATATTTAAAGATTATTACTTAAAGCGGTGCTCATTTATTCATCTGCCTGTGGTAGTACATTGGATTAATTCTTTATTTCTAATGAGCTCTGTTTGGATTATTCTTAGTAATTTTCATTTAGACACTTCAATATTTTCACATGAAATTGCATCGTCTTAAAGGTTTAACCTCTATTATACTTTTTGCTAATTTTTTTATGCTATCTTTTTCTTCTCATAATTCTACTTTATTCAGGTTTGCAAAAGTTTGTCTATTTTGCTGATTTTCTTTAAAGAACCAGCATTTGTTTCTCTCTGTGAAAACTACTTCTTTATTATGTTATGTTCCATTATTTTTTGTTTTTATTTCTATTCTTTAAAAATGATTTTGCTTCTTGTTATTCTTCTACATTTTGGATGTGTAGGTTGGTTCCTTTCATTTTAATCCATCTTTATTTAAAATAAATACATTTACATCTTAATATATTAAAGCAATATTTTGTCTACATCATCAGGTATTTTTTTATGAAACACCATTAGTATCAACACTTAAATATTTAATAATTTTAGTATTTATTCCATCACTCTGTAATATGTAATGATTCCTCAAAAAATGACTATAAAGTGAGATATTTCTACATTGAGAAAATAGGCTTATTTAAAAGGTAAATGTACAGCTTTAGAAAAATTTTACACAAATCTTTAACTTGAGACTGAAAAGGAAAATAATGTTAATAGTAGTCTAGTTGTCATTATTAATGAAACTCTAATATATATAATTCATTTTTCTTTTTAAATAAAATAATACAAAATAATTAGTAGTTTAAATATAATTTATTTAGATTTTCCTATTGCTTCCATTGTAAAAATAAATTTCAAAATATAATGGTTAAAAGTATAATGCGTATCAAATTAATTTGTATTATTAGACAAACTGTGTTATAACTATAGCATTGATTGATGTTAATATGTTAAGAAAAGTATCATAGTATTTGTAGAAACAGGTTTTAGCTTTGGTGCAAAGAGGGAAATGAGATTCCCAGATCAATTTCAAACTATTGTATTGTTTGAGTGATTTCAAATGCCTCCTCTGGGACTCTTTAGATTGTGGGATTCAGAGCAACTATGCCTTCAATACACATGAACGTTTTCATGATACAATCATTAGTAAATGTGGCTTGTATGATTTATTATTAGTTAAGGAAAATATTCATTGGAAAATCAAATAATGAAAAAACCATGTGTTTCTATAACTTAATAACATCGGTACAAATAAGATAATTTGATAGCAATTACATTTATGGAGTACACTAAAGAGAGTCAACACAGTCAACACAGACTATTTAAAATATTTCTATAACTGGAATGGAGTCAGAATATACTATTGAACGAGTTTGCCAACAGATTAGGTGTGATAGTATATTCCTTAACAAAAAATTCATTTGTTTTAAAAATAAATGTCTTCCATTCACACAATATGTGGTTTTTAATTCAGAAGATAGAAATAAATATTGTTTTATAGTAACCCAAAGGAAAGAAGAAATATTTTAATGAGGAATATTTGCCTCATAGGGTATAAGATAGGTATGTTTATTTAAATATTTCATTGAGAGCATAATTGTGTTGGATGATGTAAGTTATTTATACTTTGAGCTAAACGTAAGATTTTTTCCATCGCATCTTCAACCGATTAATAATTACTTTTCCAAAAGCTTGAAATAAATTAAAAAATAAAAATATATTTAACCAAAGAGGTTTTATTTTTCCAAAGCCTAACTTAAACTTGTTAAAATTATTTAACTTGCATAAAATCATTATTCACTATTGCATGTATTCTAAAGTATGAAGGAGGTTTATTTAGTTGAAATCAACCAGTAACTATTCAATATATCTAAACTTAAGAAAGTGAAAGCATCCTCAAAAATAATATTGCCAGAGAACTAAACTTAACTTCCATTTCAGCTGGCAGAGCCTGTATTTTATTGTTCTCAGTGTACTAACATACAATTGTGTAACTGCTTTCCCTCTGGAACCTCTATAAAAATAGATGCATATCTAAAAACTGTCTAAGGAAGTAGGGTTTTAAGTAAACAATATAATAACTTGTCTTAAGGCTAATCAGAGTTTTTCAATATCAGAGAAACAGGAGAAGCACTTGGATTGAATTTTTAGTTACTACTTCTCTCAGTGAAACAAATAGTGCATAAATCTTTTGAAACATAAAATAATATTGCTGGTTCGAAATTCTGTTATGAAAGTTTAGAATTTTATGTGTATATCTCCATTCTTCTTTTAAATATATCTCACACACACGTTAGGCTAATGGACAATCCATTTTTCAATGTGTGTAATCACAAATAAGGTAGTAAACACAGAAAGCATTTTGAAAAGTATTGAAATATAATAGATATGTGGATAATGCCACATTTCAGTTGATACCTTGCAATAGTTATTCACCAAGCAAAATGTGAAGCTTGATTTAACAAAAGATAAAGTTAATACTATCTAATAAGAACAGACTATTGTAGATCAGTGAAACTGCAAAACAGAACTAGAAGACAGGGGGCAAGCCACATTATCTAAATTAACATTTTTCCAGCATGAACAAGAAGGGCCACTGAAGGAAAGCAAGAGCTAAATAGTATGGCCTGCATTTAGTCAACCTGAAGTAATTATTAATTTATGGTTGTCTGTGATTTTAATGAAAATGAAAGCTGTGAGGAAAGAATTGAGAGAGATAATGTGCCGTGAAATTGAGTTTCATTTATTTAGGGGCCACCTTTTCTTTTTTTGTTGTTGGTAAAGGAAAGAAAGTTAATGCAAGATGTCCACATTAAAATTTCACTAGGATTATGTAACCACCCAGTTAAATAGTAATCATTATATTCGAGGCAGAGCTAATGCAAAAGAAATTGAAGCCTGGATTTAGTGCCTATTGACGAGGGCAGAATAAAAAACCACCAATGGGCTGCAATTAATGTCAAAGTTATAATTATTGTCTTTATAAATATGATGAATCCAATAAATATATCATCAGACATATTATTCTCAGTGTCATCCTGAAAATATTCCTTTAGATGGTGGTGTTGTTGGAAACAATATATCTTAAGAGTAAAGAGGAAGCCACAGGAGGCAAAACAAATCATCAAAATGCAATCTCTTTCTTTGACCTCAAAGTGTTTCTAAATAGTCATAAGAGTGACAAGCTTTCCAGAGAATAACAGACATGTATAGTGTAATAGTGTGGAAAGAACAGCAGTTCATGAGTTGAATGTCGTAACTATTTCTATAATACTCTGTTCCCAGAAACATGTTCAAACTAATTATCAAGTGATAGGTTCAAATTCTTCTTACTAATTACAATAGAAAAAATGATTTCTTCTTTTATGAAAGAAACATTTACTTTCCAATATTTAAATTTCTAATGTTAAGAAATAATTTTAAAAAATCTAGAACTGGTATCACATCAGCATTTATTCCTGTCTTAGATATAAAAAGTTTTTTCTATAGAAAAACTTAGATAAATTTTATGGAATGAAATGCACACAGGATATTTAATTTTTCTTGAAAATATCAGAAAATATATTTTACAGATATGTTATGTTATAAGTTTTCTAGCTGGAATATAAATTTATCAGATAAGAAAAATTTGAATCTGACCAGGCAGTGGAGCAGTGGATAGAGCATTGGACAAAGATACAGAGGACCCAGGTTCAAAACTGTGTATGCTCATCTGGCTTGAGCACAAGCTCACCAGCTTGAGCACAGTGCCACTGGCTTAAGCATGGGATCATAGACATGACCCCATGATCTGTGGCTTGAGTCCAAAGGTCACTGGCTTAAAGCCCAAGGTTGCTGGCTTGAGTCCAAGTTTGCTGGCCTGAGCAAGGGGTCACTCACTCTGCTGTAGCCCCCCCAGTCAAGATACATATGAGAAATCAATCAATCAACAACTAAGGTGCCACAATGAGGAATTGATGCTTCTCATCTCTCTCCCGTCCTATCTGTCCCTATCTGTCCCTCTCTCTGACTCTCTTTCTGTCTCTGCCAAAAAACAAACAAACAAACAAACAAAAAACCAACACCAAAACCCCAAAAAACAAAAAAGAAAAGAAAAGAAAATATTGACTACTGGGCATTATAGGAGAAACAGATTATTGTTGATGTTAAATAATAAGTCAGGCAGTAATTTCTCCAGCAAAATGGGTTTATTCGGGAACAACAAAGAATTACAATCCAAAGCATGAATACGTGGTGGACCATGTTCAAGTCCGGTACAATCAAGGAGAGAAAACTCTTATAGAGTTTAAGAGTATGTTGGGAGGGCTATTACAAATGAGAGTTCTTCCTGTGTGCTTTTCATTCAATGTTTCTCATGGAGCTCTCTGTTTGGCCTCCCTACCTTATTTTATATAAGGTTTCACATTACTATTTTTTTTTTTTACATTTTCCCCTTTGGATCAAGATCTTTTCAGAAAACATCATTTACCAAGAGTCAGGTGATTTCTGGTTTGAGAGGTCTTTTGTCCCTTGAAGAAGTTTTCCTGGCTGTTGTGTACCACATCAGAGAGACAATACAAAGATTTAGAAACCTACTGTATTCAAATTTGAGTAACAAGGAGAAGTTAGGTGAAAGATCTCTTAGACAACTCTCATTGTGTTTTAGAGTAGATATTACAGCCAAGACGTACTCAGAACAGAAAAATTAAACATGTGCTCAGATAATTTGGAAAGACTTCATTCAGAATAAGACACAAAGTAATTAAACAATGTTGTTATCTCAAATGAAATTGTTTGAAACAAAATGTCTTATCAATAATAATACGGCCTGTATGTTGTAAATTTATATACTATGAAAACTTGCATAAGTCAAGAATCAGTTAATAGTCTTGATGAAAGATAGACTTCTGTGACTTTATAGCTTTTTAATGTTTCAGAAAAGGTAAGTGAAAGATAAATTTGTCACAAGATTATGATGAAGCTGTTTCTGAATGGCCATAATCGAAGGAGAGTTTTTCCTCTTTCCAAGAAATCTGTAATTTCTGGTCTCCAGATGGTATGCAGGTCCAGTCAGGGTTAGGTGCTTTCTTGAAATATGTCACTTAGCTCAGGAGTCTACTTGCTGAAGTTTTGTTTAGGGATTGTCTTGTAGCACCTGATACAGGTCATTTCAGTGAATTTGAAGAAAGTCTTTCTGGTGTCTTTTCTAGTTGATGAAATCTGCAGGTTGCAAAGTGTGATGCTTAAGGTTTTGGTTTCAGTCCAGTGGGGGGAAAAATGCAGATCATGACTAAAACATATTTTTATCCATGACATAGGAGAAGCTGTTTGAAATAAATCCCTTTGTAAGACATTGAAGAGTTCATTAAGCCATTTCAAATGTCCAGGAGCAGTGCAAACAGGCTTCCCTGGGATGTACTTTAGACAACTGAGGTAGGTCCCTTCTTTGGTCTTATGAGTATTTTCTCACCAATATTGATGCATGACTGTTTTCACTTTGTCAGTGGACCAATGCTTTTAATGCATGTGCAATAGTCAGGAAAGGAAATTTTAGTCCCCGGTAAGACTAATTTGTTATTTGGTCTGAACTAGAACTTTCTCTTTTTTTTTTATCAAATCAAATATTAATGGACTTTCAATTTTATTTTTCATTTTTGAACCCAATTGATAGGCTTTATACCACTTTATCTATGGGGTATTGTTAATTCTGGGAAAAGATTCTGAGGGATCTGAATAAATCTTGATAGGAGGTGCATTATGGATTCTGCCAATATCGGTTGAAGATTTTACCCATGAAGAGAATGGCCACTGATCTAGTAGGGACAAATAATCAGTGCTCCCAGATTCAGCTGTAGTGTTATCAGAAAGGGAGCAAATAAAGGATGTTGAAGGGTCATTTAATTCACCTGATTAGCTGCTTTGATGATTAGTGTCAAATTCTAGAAATATTTTCCCCTTTTGGGAGAAGAAATTCTGATGTCTCAACCTACTATATGAAGGGGGTGGAGGAACAAGGAGAAAGGGGCGAGTATCTCTCAAAGGACCAAAACAAAAAGGAACACATTCAGAGATAGGAACCTATTGAGGTTTATTAGAGCTCCTCACTGTCTGACCTGTTTAATACTCGGAGGCAGAGGCTGAGTTATAGCATGGGGCTGAGCACTGAGAATATGGTTCTGGTGTTGGTAAAGACAAAGAGAGAAGAGAGATTCAGTTCTAATATTGAGAGTGGTTTCTCTGAGCTAGTTAGGAATGAAAAAGGGGGAAAGCCCCTGTAGTCCCTTGGAGCACTGTCATTAGAAAATAGATTATTTGCAAGGCTGCTCAGAAGAGCCAAAGGCACCTGCAGCAGTGACAGTCTCTTTCCCAGTGCCCCGGTTCCTTGCAATAATAGCAGAAATTAGGAGTCTTTTGGCTTTGCACATGGACTTCTGTGAAGAAACAGCTGTGTTAGGCTTGCTCACTGTTTTACCAGCTGCAAGCACTGTGCCTGATTGGTACGTGGCAGCACCACATGCGTATGACCTATGCAAGGTTATGAGTGCTTGCCCTCGAGAGAGATTGTGGATGGCGGGTTGTGGATTGCCTGCCCACCATTCTGAGGGGCCGTTTTTGCTGTTTGTTTGCCTGAGAAGTGGTTTTCCCCTACCTGTTTGCTCTTTCACTGTTAAGAGACTTTATTAAACGGTAATGGCCCAATGCTTTTCAGCTCCGCAGTTTCTCTACCGTCTGCCCGACTGCAATGTGGACCTGCCTGGCCTTGGCCACTGGCATTACACCTTCATTTGCCAGAGTTGAAAATTAAGAAGTTTAGCTTCCTTATTTTAGGTGACTCAGATAAGGTGTGAGGAAGCTGATTTGACCAAATCTATAATTTCTCTTTCCATCTGGTCCTTTTAACTAAAAGAAAAACATCTCAGCTGATTATTAAGCATAAAGTTAGAAGCCACCTAAGAAGAATCAACATCTGAAGGAAGACCAGAATTTTCTTTGAAAAAATTATTTTATCAATTACGGTAATCACAAATAGGTTCATCAGCTTTTTGTGGACAAGACTGAATTTTGCTTTAATCAACTGCTTTAGGAAAGGCTACTGGATTGCTCAGTAGATGACTCCATTGAGTATTCTAGCTTTTTGCCAAAAGCTAGGGTTTTGTATTTTAAATCCCATTCAGGATATTCCATTGGGCAGGTTTCATTCAAAGTTTATCTTGTCCCTGACCAACAAGAATGAATCAAATGATATAAACCAGAGAAACTATGCTGGTACGTTTGAATAACTATGTTAAATCTTCAGCAAAGTTGACGGGGTTATTCAATTAGTTTAGAAAATTCTTTAACTGTGGATTGCAATTTGGCCTTAGTCCAGGGAATGTAGAAACTTGTGGTTTGTTGGAGTCCTCAGAAGTCAACTTTAACAGGATAGGTACTAATAGATGAAGAGGAAGATGTGTCATTGGTGATGGGCTTGAAAAAAGGGTCAAGGAGGAGGAAAGAGATGGCGCTGGAGGTAGGGAATCTGAGGCTTTGGAAACCATTTTGTCCTATTTCAATTATTTGCTTATCTCAGTAATCTTAAAATTTTATTTTGCAAACAGGAAATTTTAGAGTGATTAATGTTTGGAAGCCTCAAAAAACCAATTGAAATAAAGTATTCCATACAGTTTGGTCTATACCAGGCCTATGATATGTCCAATATGGTTTTAAGAAAAGTAAGTTTGGGGATTTCAAAAATTTCCCCTAATGACCATTGATATTTTAAATTATTTTTATTTGAATCAGTCCGTCTAGTTAGAAATGAGCAGGGTTGGTGTGGGTGGGTGAACCATCAT
This sequence comes from Saccopteryx bilineata, assembly GCF_036850765.1. Classification (NCBI taxonomy): domain Eukaryota; kingdom Metazoa; phylum Chordata; class Mammalia; order Chiroptera; family Emballonuridae; genus Saccopteryx; species Saccopteryx bilineata. Next base: position 80,116,341 of record NC_089495.1, read on the forward strand.
TTTTATTACATAAATTGGCCAAGGTCCCTACAGGAACTGATGCTCTAAAAGTATCTAGGTAACTAAGATCCCATATTTTAGAGGTTTTTGTTTAGAGCAAAGGCCCAAACAGCTGGCAGGCAAAATACCAACCAGTTCCAGTGGGAACAGTCTGTTCCTGAAAGAGTTAGGCCAAAGGAGCATTCACAGACAAAGTTTTATAGGACAGTACAGAGCTTTTAAGTGAATCCCAAATAGAGCACAAAGAGCTTCAAAGTATAAAAAGAATGGAAGTTCAGACCCAAGAGAAAACTTACCCTCCAGCAGTAGGTCTGTGAGAAGCAGTGAGCTCAATGGACTCTGTGGGTACCACCTGTTTACTCACCATCTCAGAATTGTCAGGATTTTCCCGGGAGCCCAGTACGAGCCTTTAAATATGTTGACCTTAAACAAAAAAAGTCATCAAAATATTTCTCCAGCAAAGTTTGTTGATTGAGTAACAAAAACAAATTGCTACCCAGAGCGCGTAAACATGACAGGCTACCCAAAAGTCCACTAAAACAAAGGTGTGGAAACTCTTTTACAAAATGAAAGACGAATTTGGGAGGGTTATTACAAAACAAAAAGTTATACCTGTTTTACTTAATGATCTATGCAGATTCATGTAGGGATATGAGAATTCCCCTATCTGGTTTCCCTATTCCATTTTAAATGATGTTTTCTGCTTACTCATTTTTTTACAGTACTCTCTAAAAACTAAACAAAACTCCTGTTTGTTTCTTTCCTTCTCTCCTTCCTTCCCTTCCTTCCTTCCTTCCTTTCTTCCTTCCCTTCCTTCCTTCCTTCCTTCCTTCCTCCCTCCCTCCCTCCCTCCCTCCCTTCCTTCCTTCCTTCCTTCCTTCCTTCCTTCCTTCCTTCCTTCCTTCCTTCCTTCCTTCTTTCCTTCCTTCCTTCCCTCCCTCCCTCCCTCCCTCCCTCCCTCTCTCCCTCCCTCCCTCCCTCCCTCCACTGAATTAGTAAACATTTATCGGGCGTTTATTAAGTGCTTGTTATTGGGCTCAAGTGTTGGGAAAACACTTGTTAATAAGTACCTTTTTTAAAAGCCTACACAAGTACAAATAATTCAGTGCTGCACACAGTAAGATTCTGCAAAAGAATAAAGATCTAAATGAAATTTAGTGGACCAGAATCTTGCTTTCAGAGGTGATAGAGAAGGATTCATGTTGGTGTCAGGTTTTGAAATGCACTTTCCTGGGCCAACAGGAGGATGGAGCAATTGAAGACATTTTCTGATGGCAATGAAAAACAAGTGCTTACTGTTAAGAGAACTGAAATTCAGAATAGTATTTTCAAGGAGTTGCCAGAGACCTAAGATATTGGGAGGAATGTTTAAAAGAGTATACTAAGAAAGATACAGTAGTAACTGAAACCTACAATTTAAGAAATAGTTATAAAGCTCACCACCATGCCTAAAAAGAAAATCAACCAGATTCAAGACAATAGGACAAGGTGTAGGTGGATAGAAATGGCGTATAAAGTTCATCTCCTTGTGGAAGAAAAAAATATTAGCTAGTTTTTGTTTGTCTCATGGTAGTGAAACACTGGGAAAGCAGTGTGGAAGCAAAAGCAACCCATATACGTGTATTATGCTCCGTGGGACAAAGACAACACTGATTCTCCCAAGGGCCAAGTAAGACACAGATAGTAAAATTCTGGATGGTTCTGCACTCAAAGATCCAAAATATCTAGATGTCGACATGGTGTTGCAGCTCAGAAAAGAGATACTGTAAATTGTATTAACATGTCTTTACTAGCTAATTACACATATATTTTGTATATGTGAACAACTCTCTATATAAGATTTGTATTTAAAACTCAATACATTTGCAATAGTCAATGATTAAATGTATCTTTAACCATAACTCCAAAATTTCAAGCATTATAGTCTTCTGAAGTAATAGCTTCACAATCCAGAGAAGGGTTGTCAGACTTGATCCAATGGAAAAAGCAGATGATAACACATTTGAATGGAAAATATTCCTTTGCATGCTTAGATAAAATAAGCAGCAATAGAACCCCTCCTTTGAAATGGAAAAATCCTTTTGTAATACCACCTGAGTTGATCTTAACTGTGATACGCATTGGCCAAAATACTAAATCAAACAAACAAATAACAAAAAAATCAGAAACTTTGCAGCAGTAACACAGAAACACTTAACAACCTGTTCCCAAACCTTCCTCATTTTCTTTTTATGTGTTATCATTATCTACCTACCTAGTAACTTCTCTTATGGCTGAAAATGACAACTCATGATATTCTAAAAACAAACAAACAAAAGAAAACCAATTTGAACCTTTTTCTTCTTCAAATATTTTGAACTGAATGTTCTTTCTCTTTCATATACTTATCTTAAACATGGCCTCGGTGATGACTGTCTTAGCTTACGTGGTACCCTGTCTCAAAGAAGAAACTCCCTCTTTTGGCACATTTTCCTTTTTTCTGAAAATGTAACCTGACCACTTTCTGTTCAAGGTAGTGGTAGCTGGTCTTTCAAAATTTTAACCATGCTTCATTCATTTTAAAGTACTAGCCCATTTTATCATTTAAATAATTGTGCAAGAAAAATGGGTTGAACACTGAACACTAAGGAAGCCATACCATAAAAAAGTTTTGAGGCACAAGATATCTATTGTCTAGATAATTCTAAGAATTTGAAAACTCATGACTCATCTTAAAATAAAAATTAAAAGATGTCATCATTCCTATAAATATTAAGTATATTTGTACATCTATGAGGGCATGGTAGGCTAGGAAAGGTAAAAATTTTAATAGGAAGACTTTTATGAAAATTTTAGTATGTTCATTATTACCTTCATTATTATTCCATTAGGTTTAATCAAGAAAACAAAAAATGGACAGAAATAATTAATGAAGAACAATATTATTTTACATGGGTTGAACCATTTGTTGGGAAAAAAATAGAATTAATTTGTAGCAGTTTCATGCAATATCTTCAAAATCCTTTCTTATTGAAAAGAAAGAAATAATAAGCCTGTACTGGTATGTCTTCAGTAGGTCATATCTTAATACCAATTTAATTTTCATGTTCACACAATGATGAATAGGAAGGAATTTCTTAAACTTTTAGATATTTGAACTCAGGAGAAGATCTATTTCATACTCTTGAGTCAAAGTGTATAAATTTGATGTATCTACAGAGACCAGAAAAAAAAATGTAGGCCATAGAAATAATTTTGTTTTTCATTCTGTATTCCATTATGAATACTTTCCAATGAATTTCCCCTCTGGATTTGCCTACCTGCTAGAGTTCAAACACCTCTTTAAGCAAAGTGGCAATAAAAAGCTTTAATAAGTGCAAGCCTTGCTGAGTGAGGAATCATTAGTGTAGAGGTGCAGAAAAACACACTTTCTTATTTGTAGGAAAGTGTTAGGAAAGCAGAGTGTGGAAATAAGAGTCATCAAAATGCAAATATAATAAGCTATTTAAATAAACAAATCTCACACTACTCTTGTGCACTAAATCCTCTTTTCCCCAGTCTCCCCTGAAGTAGAATTTTTTCTTTTTTTTATCCCAATCTAATTTGTTGTTTACTTTAGACCCTGTTAGAATATTCTACCTTTGCAAGGTTCACATGTGAATAAACTGAAGAATTTTGATTCTCTAAAGGTGGTAATTTCTTACTTCTTCTGTACTTGTCTGTTTAAAAGGAGGCAGAAGTTTCCTCTTACTATTGACCTTCTTCATGGTATTCCTATATAATAGAGTTTCAGAGGAAAAAGAAAACCATAGCTCTGGGAATTTTAGAGTTTTAAAAAATTAATTTTTCTAACTACTGAGGATCAGGAGCCAGAGGGCTAAGAAATGTAATTGAAATGATAGCTCTAAATAATTCTAAATAAAATAAATAAAACAAAACAATTTTGCTAATCAAACAACTAGCAATATTTTGCCACCTTAATAATATCAAATAGTTAATTATATATAAATAGTAGGTACACAAAAACTGATGATAATTCATAGCCCACATAACTGGCTATCAGAAATTCTATTAGGAGTCCTGTTTTGTTAAGACCTTATCACAAGAGAATGCCCCCCCTTTTTTTTGTATTTTTCTGAAGTTGGAAACAGGGAGGCAGTCAGACAGACTCCCTGCATGTACCCGACCGGGATCCACCTGGCACACCTACCAGGGGGGATGCTCTGCCCATTTGGGGTGTTGCTCTGTTGCAACCAGAGCCATTCTAGCACCTGAGGCAGAGGCCATGGAGCCATCCTCAGTGCCCGGGCCATCTTTGCTCCAATAGAACCTTGGCTGTGGGAGGGGAAGAGAGAGGCAGAGAGGAAGGAGAGGGGGAGGGGTGGAGAAATAGATGGGCACTTCTCCTGTGTGCCCTGGTTGGGAATCGAACCCAGACTCCTGCACACCAGGCCGACACTCTACCACTGAGCCAACTGTCCAGGGCCTAGGAATGCCCTTGTTGATCAAGCTACCCAAAAGAAAATTATTTGGAGCAACCATAACAGATTGAGCAATTCAGTCTCATACTATTCATCACCAGAATGCTGCAGCCCTGTGTAAACAGTTTCAACTTTCTCAGGAAGCAGCACGGCAGATTGAGAAATCCTGTCCAAGGGGTCCCATACTACAATCTGCCCCTTCATTTGGAGTTAACCTTCAAGGACCCATACCAGAACAACTTTGGCAAATGGATGATACTCATATACCTTCATTTGGCAAACAGTTCTATGTCCACGTTACAGTAGATACATATTCTGGATTTATAGTAACTTCTGTCAGAACAGGAGAGGCTGCTAAGCATGTTATAGCTCATTGTCTATATGCACTGTTCTATTATTGGATTTCCTAAACTGGTTAAACTGACAATGCTCCTGCATATGGAGCAAAAGCATTTACTGTATTTTGTCATTCTTACAACCTTTAAAATCAAGGTATTATTAAAGTGTACCCAGCAAATATTTTAAGATCAATTTAAAAAAAATTTAAAAGGGGGGAGTCATATTCTGGAACTCCTATGGGTCTATCATATCATGCTTTTTATTTTAAAAAATTTTACATTTCTTTTGAATGCTGATGAACAGGAGACACCAAATCTTTTTCTCCTGCAAACTACTACCTTCTTTATTTGATCCAGCTAATACACTGTTTTGTCTTTTTCCAAATAGCTCCAGATATATGGAAAAGATTTATATAGGCGGATGGGGATCCTCAAACCCCTCAGCAAGATCTTCTGAACATGGATTTTAAGATACCAAGAGGCAGAAAAAGCCCAATAGAGATCAGGGGAACTACCAGCTTTTAGGATACACCCTTAAAGGCCCCAATGCCCCAAAGGGGTCTCCTAGGATGCCATCTGGGTCCTGCTTCAATAGTGGAAAGGAAGGTCATTGAGCTAAAGCCTGCCAGACTTACATGCCTCTGCTGTGAGGAAACAGGGACACTAGAAGGTAGGCTTCTCCCTCGCTCCTCTAAGGGAGGGTTCAGTCTCTTCCAGCCCTGCTCCAGCCACCTATGACCTAACCTTGCCCAGAATGCTGGGGTTTGCCACTGAAGGCTGAAGGTGCCCAGGGCCGTTGGCCCCATCTATGACACTGTGGATGAGCCTAAGGTATTTCTTCCAAAAAGCAGGTAAACTGATCTCATTTGCACAAGGGCCACTTAACTATGTCTTGCCTGAATAGTCAGGTTTTTTATTCTTCCCTCAAAGATCTCTGTTGTGGGGGTTGATAGTCCTATTTTCTGCTGCTTTGTTTAATATATAGTGTTGTTTCCTTTATTCCTCCTACCTCAATGCCGCATTCATATTTCAGGCTGGGACCTACTCCTAATTTAGAGCTCTCTTTCCCCCCTTTGCCAACTTCTATTATGAATCTACCTTTGCCACACAGCTTAGTCTATCCCAAGGTTCTCTTTACCAAGCCACAGTCGCAGAGCTCCAGGGAAAAGCAACCTGGTCTCATCTCTCCAGGCAGAGGAGAACAGAAGCTCCATCCCCACACATGCTGCAGATGGCTTTTGCAGTCTACCTGAATCATTACCAGCTAGAAGCAGTGGTCATTGGGACTTGGACGTGAGCTGCAAAGTATAGAATTGTGAGAACAATTCCAGTGCCATGCAGACTTTTCTTGGATGTGGACTTTTCCTGGACTCCTGCTCCTTGTGAAAGCTCCTAACAGACTGAACTGGAGTTGGGTTCCATTTTTCAGGGATTTGGCATGGTGTTGGGGCCAACTTGGACTTGGTAAACATGTTAAGGACACTACTCTTTTATGGATTCTTGCTGTATTGGCCAAGAGTTTGCTTAAAGGCTTTTAATCACTGTAAAAAAATAGAAGACTGGATAAAGAAGATGTGGCACATATACACCATGGTATACTATTCAGCCATAAGAAATGATGACATCGGATCACTTACAACAAAATGGTGGGATCTTGATAACATTATACGGAGTGAAATAAGTAAATCAGAAAAAAAACAAGAACTGCAGGATTCCATACATTGGTGGGATATAAAAATGAGACTAAGAGACATGGACAGGAGTGTGGTGGTTACGGGGGATGGGGGGAGGGAATGAGGGAGGGGATAGGGGGTGGGGGAGGGGCACAAAGAAAACTAGATGGAAGGTGACGGAGGACATTCTGACTTTGGGTGATGGGTATGCAACAGAATTGAATGACAAGATAACCTGGACATGTTTTCTTTGAATATATGTACCCTGATTTATTGATGTCACCCCATTAAAATAAAAATTTATTTATAAAAAAAACCTTATCACAATGACATGTAAAGTTGTTGTGAGAACAACTTTAATATCCAAATAATATCCAAATAAAAGATATCATTGATGCATCAAAGCAAGGGATATAAAGTCTGAAAGTAAACAATGGAGTTTAAAATAAGCTTGAAAGGTATTTTTGTAAAGATTTTATTTGCTACTATGTATCTGGGTGTGTATTTTAAGAGTTAACTTAAAAGAGTTGCAGTAAAAATATATATCTGAGAAGAGATAATATTTATACATACAATTTATGGAAATATATAATTTTTTTCTTAAAGCTGAATGCTAATTTCTTATTGCTCAATTTTCAACATGTGTTACTTTTTATTTTATGAGTAAATATAATATTGAGAAATGGAACCAATAGGTATATTAAAGTTTGAAAGTGACACTATTCTCAGTGTCTATACTTTTGAGAATAACATATTTATATATATATTACTACTTCTTATATAAATTAAAATATATATCATATTTATATATAAGATATATTATATATTATAATATATATAAATATATATATATATTCCCCGTTTGACTTGATTAGGATGAAACATTATAAAGGTCAAAATCATGAATTGGATTCACATTTAATATTTATATTTTGCTAGTGATTCACTGACTATACCCATTTATAAGTCTAAAATAGTATGTGTTGTCAAGAGTGCCTAGACCAAAGTACATTTACATAGATACAATCTAGAATACTATTTTGAAAAGCTGAGAGTTTATTTTCTGCTCATTATGAGATAATCATAATCAAATGTAAATCCACTAGCATATATATTTATTTTAATAATTATTATCTATTGAGTAATTACAATGTGTCAGTTATGTTCTGTTATGAACTCCAACACATAATTAGAACTTTATAGCTATTGCTACCAAAAGTAAATATATAAACAAGAAATATTTGACAGTGATAATAAATATATCTAAGGATAAATTAAATTATAAAGTATTAGATATGAACAGTGCATGTTGGTGGCTATATCTCCAAGATAGTAAATCCAGGTGCTACTACAGGATCTGAAAAATAGTGGTTTAAACAAGATAGAATTTTGGGTTTTTTTTTCCCCTCATAAAATAAATAAATAATAACAAATAAATCAATAAATAAAAGTGCATTGGTAGATAGTCCAGGACTTACATGGATGCTCTTCTCGCTAAGCCTCAGGAATGTTCTAAGCTCTTTTGGCATTGTGTCTTCAACATGCTTGAAGTACCTGGCTTTTGTGCTCAATCTATGATTATAAGATGGTTGCTGACGTCCAAGCAAGAAGAAGACTTAAAAACGGAAGAAATAGAGGGACTAAAGCTACTTGCCAATTCAGTAAGATGCCTTCATAAGGAATTATATTGGAAGCTTCAATTAAAATTTCAACCATCATTATACAGTCAAGAAGTTAGCCACATGGCCACCCCTATCTATAATGACGAATGTCAAATTAAAATTTTTAGGTGAATGTGTTACTGTATTCTTGCCATTCTCCGCAAAAAAAGTTTATTGGTAAAAAAAAAAAAAAAAAAGGAAGGATGAATGTTTATCTTGTAAACAGTGAACAGACTCTTCCCAATGGCTAAACAAGTAGAAATTCTATTTTTAAAATTATAGGTAAATATGGGCCCTGGCCGGTTTGCTCAGTGGTAGAGCATCGGCCTGGTGTGCAGGAGTCCCAGATTTGATTCCTGGCCAGGGGACACAGGAGAAGCGCCCATCTGCTTCTCCACCCCTCCCCATCTCCTTCCTCTCTGTCTCCCTCTTCCCCTCCCGCATCCAGGGCTCCATTGGAGCGAAGTTGGCCCAGGCACTGAGGATGGCTCCATGGCCTCTGTCTCAGGTGCTAGAATGGCTCTGATTACAACAGAGCGACACCCCAGATGGGCAGAGCGCTATCTCCTGGTGGGCGTGCTGGGTGGATCCTGGTCGGGTGCATGCGGGAGTCTGTCTGACTGCCTCCCCGTTCCAACTTCAGAAAAATACAAAAAATAAAAAAATAAAATAAAAAAATAAAATTATAGGTAAATATGTATGTATATTTGTATGCTACATGTTTTTTTCTTCTTGAGCAATAGCCATCAAGTATTTTTATTTCCTCAGATTTCAAATATAGTGTAAAAAAAGGATTATAATATCTTCTCCTAATAAAAGAAATAATGTGTAAGTGTTATTCTATGTTCAGATGAAGGTAATTTTTCTCAAAAGCCTCTAGTCCTTGATTTCTCCAGCTAAACCCTGTCTGCCTGTCTGGGAAGTTAGGAGAACATAGTTAGGTCAATGTCAATCTAATGTGCTATCATGGAACAAAGGACATACCAGTTTTCAATTTTTTGTTATTATTATTTTAATTTGGTAAAGGATCACTAAATTGAAATAAAATAAACTCACTTGATTCACAGTATAGTTAACACATCATTCTACCTTTGACTTAATAAAAATAGTACTGTAATTTTATCACAGCATGTAAAGTTAATCACTGCTTGTCACTTCCACTTCTTTAGTTTTAGGAGGGGTTAACTCTGGAAAACTTAAAGGAGCAGAAAACTTAAGGGAAAGTTATGAACAGAAGTAAAGGGAAAGCTGAGGAAACAGGTTGGAAAGTTCTTTAAGATTAAAACAGCCCCAAGTTCTCCAGTCTTTTCATCCTATCTGAAAGTTTCAGCACCAGGCAAAGAGATGCCAACTAGTTTTTTGAGCATCACTCTTCATTGGAACAGTCACATAAATTGGCAGAAGGAGCAGGCTGCAACCTATAGAACAAAGGAGGATCTATCTCCAATACAATTCATGGTGCTTTTGCTAAAGTGGCAAAAACAACTCATGTTCAGCACAACTTCTGAGGATTGTGTCTTACTCTGAGCTAGCGTACTAAGTTATCAGTGACTCAAAAGTCTATCAGGAATATTTGGAAACACAATACTACTTAGGCCCATTGTAAAGAGGAAGTTGTCCTTACAACTTCCTTTAAGGTTTCAATGCCAGGTGCTGTGGAAACTTTTTATTTGTCTTATTCTATCAAGACGAAGGTCACATTTTTATGACCATTGATGTCACCCTGTTTTCCTCCTCACTTCTTGTATATTTTCAGGCACTGTGCCCAAAATGTAAAGCACTCCCTTTGTTTTCCTATGGGATCCCATGTAACACAACAGTGGCAAAGGATCCAAACGATTGTTTCCTACTTTTAGTTTGGCACCTGAACAATTTCATCTCTACCGAAGCAACTGCAATCCAGATTGCTTTTTGATCCACAGATACATTTATTTTCCTATTTTCTTCTTGGTATTGTCTTTGTTTTTCTTCAAATATACCAATATAATACAGATTTTAAAATTCACCCCAAAAAAGAGGGGAAACAGATATGCTTTTTGTAAAAACTGAGTGAACATTTACAAGTCAATTCCTTTATCTGAAGTTTCTATTTCAGCCAAGAATGAAAAGCAGAAACAATGTGAGCAAGTGTACTTTTCATTTCTTTAGTATAATTCTTATTATTTTCAATCCACATGACCTGATGTTTTCATATACATCTCTTGTTTTTATCAACCACTTCAGATATATTTTTCATATATAAAGTTTTGATAACTTTATGGCTTACTATTACAAACTATGGAAATCATGAGGAAAAACTAAAAGTTGTCTTTCAGTGACTTAGCTTTTCTGGTAAAAGCAGTAGCAGTTGACCTTGGACATGGAACATGTTAAAGAACCAGTGATTATTAAGAAATGAAATTGAGGAGATGCATGAAATGTATTCATAGGTGATGACGAAAACCCAGTTGACCAAGACCTGAAATGTATTTATCAACTTTTTTCATTAATACATCTGCTATCTTTTTTTTATACTAATGTCTTATTTTTCTCAGGGTGTTGATTCTAGAGATATGATTGCTATAGTCCTCACAGAATGGCTAATCAAGAGGTCCTCTAAATGTGCATTTTCTATTCACTTATCCAAATTATAAAGTAAATCCTAAATTATCAGGAAAATAAGCTGAAATACATTTCTGTTAAATGTTCTCTGCTAAATTCTTGTTGTATTATCCTTTTTAAAAAAAAATGTAATAGATCTTTTTTTCTTGCTTTGCAGATAGAGGATTATATAAAGCAAGACTAAACCTTAAACAGTTATGGTTAGCTGACTCACAGAGTGAGGTCATAACTCTAAACAATTTTCTTACACATTATAATCAATAATAGTTCAAAATGAAGGACTGAGACTTTTATCTTTATACAAAAGGCCACAGTTTATAAGAACAATACCATACAATAAAACTGTATATATGTGGTATATGTTCTTAGAGGTATGAACGCAAGATCAGTTCATAGAGTCACTTGGTTAATCCATGGGCTCTGAAAAGCTGCAAGGCAGACATTTGAAACAAAAACATGTTACTGTAATAGACTTTGGTCTGGGTGATTTGCATAGAAGTTACTGTAAGAAGAGGACAGTGGTGGATAATAACATAAATGTTTGCACATGACAATAAAAAAGATAAGCCCCTTCTCAGACTAGTTGCTAACTAAAGTATTTTACATACAGTACTTCGTCTGGAAAAATCAGTGCTGGAGAAGTAAAATCAGACCGATTCCCTCATGGAACTGTTTCCGAAAAACTGTTCTTGTCTGTTATCCTTTTATGCAATTTTCTTAAGATTCAGTGTTAACTGTTGACTGTCATCATAATACACATATGTGATTAAAGCTGTGTGTATGGGGGTGTGTGTGTTTACATTTAAATCCTGAGTAAAGTCTCCCAAACCAGTGTTAGCAGAGCTGCGTTTGACTTTTGTGAGAAGTGATACAGGACCTTGATGAGCATGTTGAAAACGGTGGAGATAGAGAGAAGCTCCCTGTGCAGATTAATTCAGTGCACAGCTGGGGCTGGGAAGGCAAGCCCATTCTCGGGAATGAAGAATGGCTGATCGGGGGTGGAGCTGCCCGCCCCCCTCTCCACAATGTACTAATCCTCAATTTGGCACTGCTTTAAAAGAAAAGAAATCTAAATTGAGGCCAGCTGATTTCATACTGAATCAGCCAGCTGGATGTGGAGCCAATTTCCACAGCTTCCACGCTGTGGCAGCCAGGAAATATTTTAATTGAAAGAACTCTATGTTGACAAATACCGAAGACAGCCTATTTATAACTTTTAAGCAATATTTATGGAATTCCCTGATTTAATAACATTTCCCTTTAAACTCAATTGCAAAATAGAAAAAATTGTTAGGCTAGAGCCAAAGCTAAGTGATGTGGAAGGATAATAAGCAAAACCAGAGAAAAGGAAAAGGAAATAACTGGTAAATGTTGTACACAAATCAATAGGCACATGTAACTGAGGTTCATAATATAAATATATTCAACAAAAATAGTTTCAAGTTGTCATTACTAAAAATAATATAATCAGAATGTTTAAGTATTATAACATCGGTGATGCTATGTTGTTAAGCACATATCCTTAAGAAGTATGTCCAAATTATGCATATTAGGTGGGGAATTTTATTTTGGCTAGCCAAACTAGGCTTATTTATTCCTTTGTTAAGATGAAATAACTTGAGCTTAAAATGATCCTAAAACATAAATAAAATCCAAACAAACTTTCTCTTTTCTTTGATACAGTGATTTAAAAGTGCCAAACTTGATTATAAGAATGATGTAATTTTTAAAATACATGCTTTCATTTCTTAAAAAAAATTTGGCAAGTTATTTACCTTGTTAGATAATTACATTTTGCTGTTCATCTTATCAATAATTTTTTAATGTTTGAAAGTATTGCTTTGCCTTTAAAAGTTATATTTTCTTTATATAAATCTATTTTATTCTTAACATTTTACAATATTCAATGTTACGTGTATAACGATTTGTTTTTTTTTTTCTTACAGCCAGGAGTATTATTTATTACAAAGTTACTTATTTCACAGGCAAAGAGGAGTGAGAAATTGGAAAGTAAAAATTGTGTTTGGAACATGAAGCATTTTTATATCCAAGCCCAAAATCGATGATTTATGCAGTTCCAGATACCTGCTAGTTACAAATATATGACACAATGACATGAGATGTTGGGAAAACGCTATTACTAACTTTACTTGATTGGGAAGCTCCTGTTGTTTTTCCATTACTGTTACTGATAATGGGCAATTCTCAAGTGTGGCAGCGCCGCTGGCTGTGGTACGCTGTAAGGCAGCTCTCCCTAGTGGACACTGTGCTACAGTCATGCTCAAGAGTGGAGAACATCATCATGAACTTTCTGAATGGAGTGTGATCTATACAGATAAATAAATATCAAGATGTGAAGTATTATGTATATTCATTTTCAGGATAATGTTATCTCAGATGATAAATTGATTTTGGAGTGGGGATGTTGAAAATCCAATGTTATAATATATCTCTCTCAAAATAGAACAATTATTTTTGAGCACCATCACCTCCAAATGAGCCATTATCTATGGAAGTAAATAGTAAGAAGTGATAAGAGAAATATTTTAGTTCATTCATGGCAGAGATAAGAGGAATATTTAAGTTCATGGAATCTGATATAAAAACCTGCATAAATAAAACCCAAGTGTAAATTTTTTAAAATTTGGCAGAGAACTGTTGAGAGTTATTTAATCATAGAGGACTGTGCCTGCCAAAGAATTTCATAAGTAATCATATTGAGGAGATAGATGCACCTCATTACTCACTTTCCATTTTTATGAAAGGTTCATCCACATGTGCAATGAAGCATTTATAGGTTTACACCCTCTTTGAAAAAAAAAAAAGGCATTTTGCATTTAAATTGCCCTTTCTAGTCCTAAAGGAGCTCTAAGAAGAAGAGTGGGCCTTAAAGTAACAATATATACTAAAGACAGGACATTATTGAACATAGTTTGAAACAATATATTATGTTCTTATTTCTCATAATTGGTTTTATTAGGTTGTTTACATTTGAGTCCATGAAGTTGTGAGGTAATAATTTTAGGGGAGACAATTCCTTCTATGGTGCTTGAGGCAGAGTGAGAGATAATGGTGTTATTTCTGGGAGTACAGTCAGTCAGTGAGAAGGCCAAAGAGGCACATCTCCTATATCCATTGCCACATCACCTAGATCCATCGCCACATCACCTAGATCCATCGCCACATCACCTAGATCCATCGCCACATCACCTAGATCCATTGCCACATCTTCACCTCTTCTCATGGAAGCAGTGAGGAAAGATAAAACAACACAAGAAAAACCAAGTTATTACATGTGCAACCCTCAACACTCTTCTGTTTTTGTTCAATTCTGGAATACCTTAACCTTTGTTCTGAGAAGGTGTATTTATAATAATTATCCAGCTTTTTTGCCATGTTGTCAAAGGAAGTAGAGACAGTGTTTAGTATTTTACTGGGAGGGGCAATCTCCGTCATTTCTGAAGACTACTACTAAATAATGTTTAAATTGTAGCCCATGTGCTTATTGACTGGGTGACAGTCTAAATCTACGAATAAATTAACACTACGTGAAAAGAGGAGAAATTCTCTTTCCCAACCTCTGTATCTATACATACGTAGGATTTTTTGGTCTTGGCTTCAATTAAGGAACAGATTAGAATAGGGGTCAGAAAAAAAACTGTAGCCTCTACTTCAAAGTAATACAGGAGCCTCAGATTAGCATATCATTAAAAAAAAAAAAAACTCCAGGCCCTGGCTGGTTGGCTCAGTGGTAGAGCGTTGGCCTGGCGTGTAGAAGTCCCGGGTTCGATTCCCGGCCAGGGCACACAGGAGAAGCACCCATCTGCTTCTCCACTCCTCCCCCTCTCCTTCCTCTCTGTCTCTTTCTTCCCCTCCCGCAGCCCAGGCTCCATTGGAGCAAAGATGGCCCGGGTGCTGGGGATGGCTCCTTGGCCTCTGCCCCAGGCGCTAGAATGGCTCTGGTGGCGACAGAGCGACGCCCTGGAGGGGCAGAGCATCGCCCCCTGGTGGGCAGAGCGTCCCCCCTGGTGGGCGTGCCGGGTGGATCCCGGTCGGGCTCATGCGGGATTCTGTCTGACTGTCTCTCCCCGTTTCCAGCTTCATAAAAATACAAAAAAAAAACAAAAACAAAAACCCTCCAGGAAATGTAAAATTTATATTGGAAAAATGTTTATTTATGTCTTTATAAATCTGTGCCAGCAAATTTCTAGTAAAAGTGAAAATGAGAGAAAGAGAGATACAGAGGTTGGGAGGGGAGAGAAAGATTTTGGAAAATGAAAACCACAGGTCTCAGGGGCCTGTGGCGAGTTAACTGATATCTAAACCTTTTATAGAATTTTAAGATTGTAATTCTCATGCAGAGCAACTGAAAAACAAACAGACAGGAGTCATGTTACCAACTTAGAAAGAGTAAGGTGACTTGGGTGCTGCCACTCCTTAAAAGGGGAATTTCTTTTTTCTTTTTTCCCTCCTAGCTACATGGGCTAAAAACTTTGCAGAACAGTTGCATGAAATTAATACATGTTCTATACACGAGCAGGAAAGTACATAGTGTCCTATTAGGTGCATTAGAATTAGAAGAAGACTTCATCGTCTTTCCATGTTAGACTCATTTTTCAGAGGTCATATGAACATGACAACAGAGAAATGGAAAGATTCATGATGGGCCACCTGTTTATGAAGTTTTAGTCTCCTCACTTTCACTTATACATATTTAGGATGATGTTTAAAAGTTACTGTTTTCTCATTATATTAAATTTCAATGTTTTAATATTGAAATATGTTCAATATTATTATCAGTGCATATTTCTGATTTAATTTCTAATGATTTTGAATATGAAAAGTAATGCAGGTGAGCTTAATTTTATTTTCACTATACATGTAGATTAATTATCATTGAAAGATTTATTGCTGTTATCTGAAATTTTACGATTATTCAATTGTGTCTGAAATTTATGTTCTCTAGCTACATTCATAGGTTTGCCCCACAAGTTACTTAATTGTGATTATAAGAATATAATATACAGTATATACAAATCAGCTACTTATATAACTATGATTATACTCTTCATATTTTGTTTTTAAACCTGTTTAAATGTTAGAGTTATCATATTAATAAATGATATTTTATGACTGCTTCCTTTACAAGTGCTAGATATAGTAGTGATTTCTGTATTTTCATGTTATTATAATTCTGACAAATTATAACATTTCCTCTTTTTTTAAAAGTTTGTTTTATTTTGTATGTAATACTATTTACAGCAGTAGGCATGTAATGATCTTTAATAATATTGACATGATATGGTCTCAATTATCTATGCAAAAATATGGCAGGTGCAGAATTAAAACCTTGTTCACCTACAGAGAAATACTTCTTATTCTGGTAAACCATCTTCACCATAAACTATGTTGCTACATTTTTACTCCCATGAAAAAGTCTCTTGATGTTTCCCAAATCAATTGTGTCCTTTCTCCAAAAGTGGCCATGCTATTAAATGTAAATTTATCCCAATAAGGCAAATGCTTATACATATTTGTAAATATAAGTGATTGCAGAATGATTAATGAAATACACCTTTAGCCAATGTTGTACAGAAGTATATTTTTAAGGTTATGAATATAAAATTTCATCTGACAGTAATCAGAGATAATATAGTGCTTATAATTTCTAAATATCTTGATGATTTTCAGTGCTACTGCAAGAAAATTTTGAAAACAAATTTTAATAGCTTTTAAGACTATAGAATTATATGAATAATGTTGTTTTAACTATTAGTGACACTGGCCCTTTAAAGACCAATAACACATAATCAGCCATTCCTTGACCATTCAAATAGAAATCTAAGGACGTTTTCAGTTCAATAGTTGCATTGCAATGTGAAATGAGGTGTATCAACAGAAATAACCCTTTTCATTTTACCTAATCCCAGGAAATAAAAGCTTTAGCTAATAATAGCCCATCCTTATATTAGAAACGTAATTCTAGTAACGGAAAAATCTGAAATAGCTGACTGTATACCATTCATCATGGAATGTCAAACAGCCATCAATTCAAGAATAGAACTGAGGTGACAAACTAGTGGATATGAAAGTAGTTGATTTTCAGGTCCTTTTTCTATGAAAATAGCAGTGGAGAACTCCCAGCACTGGTGTTGGAATGAAAAATACCAGACATTCAAAATTATACTTGATTTCTTCCATTTATTATTTAAAAATACTTTATCTGACTCAGCTATATAAAATTAGGCAAACTAAGATATATTAAAAGGAGATTAAGTACATAAAAATGCATTAAAAATTATAAGCTAATTTTGGGCAAAGTCATTATTACTATATAACCAGAGGAAACAAATTATCTGAGAAAACAAAAATAAAAGTAACTATTACCTCATACACAAAAGACTCATAGGTTAGCCCACTGAGTAGTAAACTATCTGACTTTTCTGTATATTTAAGATTATTTTAATAGTTTATATAGTGATATGTATTTTAACAATTGATATAGATAATTGGAATGTAAACAAACATATAAAGTCATTTATTACTATTAGTTAATTATGCCTTTTTAAAAATAATAAACATGATGATATCATACCATTAAATATTCATAAAACAGTGAGTTAATATCAATTTATAAAAGTAACAAAAGGATGTAATATGTGATTTTTACCAAGGATTTGCACTTTAAAATTAATTTGATAGATTAAAATTTTATACACATGGTCCTGTATAGTAGATAGAGCATTGGCCCAGTGTGTTAACATCGTGGGTTTGATTCCTGGTCAGGGGACACAAGAAAAGCGGCCATCTGCTCCTGCCCCCCTCTCACTTCCCTTTCTCTCCCTCTTCCTCTTTTGCAGCCCGTGGATCAATTGGTCCGAGCATTGGCCTCAGGCAATAAAAATAACTCAGTGGACTCGAGCATGGGCTCCACATAGAGGTTGCCGGGTAGTCTGTCTCATTATCTTCTCTGCTCTCAATGAAAAAATAAACAAATAAATAAATAAATTTTATACGCATAACGTAATTCAAGTATATATGAAGAATGTGAACAATTAAGAGATTACTTACATTTCAGTAGGTTTTCCACATTTCGTATTTTTTTCTCAATCAATCCTCTTCCACCAATAGATTAACTTTTACGTTAATGTTATTGCTTTCTTAAAAAAGTAATTTTAGCATCTATAAATGTATTCTTAAATAATATGTTTTATATTTGCCTGGTTTTAGAGCTTGTAAAAATGAAATCGCACTATATTTATATTTTGTGTATTGCTTTTCCCTTTCAAAATTACATTTGTAATAGCAACATTATTGGATGTAGCTCTAGTTGATTTGTTTACATTGCTATATACAACAATTTATTTACCTGTTCTCTATTGCTGGTCATTTAGGTTGTTTCCATTTTCAAGCAATTGTAAACAATGCTCTTTGAATGTTCTTATGCATACATCCTGGAGCATATAAGATGTATGTCTATGGTTTTATATTTTAGAATGTAATTAAATAATAGGTCAGAACATTCACATTTCTTCAACAGCATGAAATAATGCACGTGAGTTTTAAATTGTTGATAGTAATTTACATGCTCACTAGTAGAGAGTTCTTGAAGTTAATGAAAAGTTTAACAAATGCATAAACCTGTATAATCCAAAGCTCCTTGAAGTATAAACTTTCATTTTTGCCCCAGAATGTTCCTTCATAAGTCTTCCCATGTAATTTTTACCTCCATCACCACAGAGGCACCCATGGCTATGATTTTTCTTCACTATAAATTGGTTGTGCCTGCTCTAGAAATTCATCTATATGGAATCCTATGGTATATATTAATTTAGGTAAAGTTTGTTTTTATTTACCATATCATTTTGGAGATTTATCCAAGTTATTATGTGTTATTAGAAGTTTGGTTATTTTTTCTTCCTGGGTGGCATTCCATTATGTAAATATAGAAATATAGTATTTGGTTGTACATTTTATTCCTGAGGCCTAGGGGTTATTTTCTGTATTGTGACATTATGAAAAAAGTTGCTATGAATATTTTTGGTCAAGTTTTTTTGATATTTTTTATTTGCTTGCTTTGTTTTTTACATGTGCTACATTACATTTTCTTAAAGACAGAGGAGTGGAATTGTTTGGCCATAGGGGAGCATATATTTAATGTTTTAAAAAGAATAACTAGGCATTTTTGCATAGTGCTATCCTATCTTTACATGTATGGAAGCTTGTATTTCTCCATGTTCCTGTAAACATTTGATATTGTCAATCTTTTAATATGAACCATTCTTACTTGTGATAACTTATTGGGATTTGAATTTGCAATTCCTTGATGACTAATCATTTGATTTCTTCTTTATGCAATTATTGGTCATTGCACATTTTATATTCTGAAGTGTCTAAGTGTTTGTACTGTTTTTTAATTTGGGTTGTCTTTTTATATTGATGAGTTGTAGAAGTTAATTATATATCCAAGATAGAAACTGTTTGTCAGAGATATACGGTAAATATCTTTTTCTCTAAACTGTAACTTTTGTTTTCATTTTCTAAATGGTATTGATTTGGTTAACAGAAGATTTTAATTCTTTTTTTTTTACACTTTTTTTAAATGAGGTGAAATTCTCATAACATAAAATCATTCATTTTAAAGTGTATAACTAATTGGCACTTAGTATATTCAAAATGTTGTGCAGGTACTTCCTCTTTTTAGTTGCAAAACATTTTCATCGCTCCAAAAGAAAACCACGTGTTTATTAAGCAGTAACTCTCTCTTCCTCCCTCCTTCCAGCCCCTGTCAACCCCTAAGCAGCTTTATCCATATGGATTTCTCTATTCTGATATTTAATATAAGTAGGATAATGAAATATGTATCATTTTGTGTCTGCCTTCTTTCACTTAGCCTGTTTTTTGAGTTTATGTTTATATATTCATGTTGTTGCATATATCAGTACTTCATTTTTTTGTAGGGTTAGTAATTCCATTTTATTATTCATTCCTGAACCTGTTGATAGACATGTATTGTTTCTTTTTCTCCTTTTTGGTTATTGTGACTAGAAACTTTAAATTTTGATAAAGGTTATCAAGCTTTGATAAAGTTTGATATTATTCTTTAATGATTATTGTGTTCTATTTCATTTCTAAAAATTCATGGAGTATCCCAAATAAATAAAACATTTTTTTTTGTTTTTTTGAAATAATCTATTGGTTTAGCTTTAAATTTAAGTCTAGAATCCATCTCAAGTCAATTTTTGAGTGTTCTATGAAAGAATCAAAAATCTTCTTCAACCTTTTTTTCCTCCCTTCTTCTACTTTCCCTCCACCTCTCCCAGCTCCTGGCCCCTCCCCATCTCATTCATCTTTTTTCTCCCCTTCTATTTTTTCTTCTACCTCTTATCCTCCTCTTTCTTCTTGTCTTTCTTCTTTTTTTCTTTATAGATATAGTTACTGTAGATCTACTTTTAGAAAAGGCTTTTCTTGCCTGTCCAGTGGTGGCGCAGTGGATTGAGTTTCCACCTGGAATACTGAGGTCCCCAATTCAAAACCCGAGGTTGCCAGCTGGAGCGCAGGGTTTTGGCTTGAGTGCAGGATTATTGACAAAATCCCAAGGTGACTGGCTTGAGCCCAAAGGTCACTGGCTTGAAGCCCAAGTTCAATGGATTGAGCCCAAGGGCACTGACATGAAGCTCAAGGTCATTGGTTGAGCACAGAGTCACTGGCTCGCTTGAGCACCCCTCCCCAATTAGGACATGTATGAGAAACAATCAGTGAAGAACTAAAAGTAAAGCAAGCACGACTTGCTTATCATCTCACTCTTCCCTCTCTCTCTCCTTTCTTATCTTTCTCTCAAATAAATAAATAAAAACAGAAAGAAAATACTTTTCTTTCTTAGTTGATTTCTTTACTTTAGTTCCTTCATCAAAAACCAAATCTAATCCTATTTCTGGGCTATCAATTTCATTCCAATGACCTACTAGTCGTTTTTTATGCCAATGCCATATTGTCATGATTAGTATGGTATCATGATAGGCACTGTAATGTTCCAAGTTTATTATTTCATTAAAGATTGCTCTATCTCAGGGGTTGGGAACCTATGGCTTATGAGCCAGATGTGGCTCTTTTGATGGCTGCATCTGGCTTGCAGACAAATCTTTAATTAAAAAAAATAACATTAAAAATATAAAATATTCTCATGTATTACAATCCATTCATTTCCTACTGCTCATGTTCAAGGTTGCGGGTGGCTGGAGCCAATCACAACTGTCCTCAGGGACACCACCAAAATTTTATTGGATAATGCCTAACATACATGGGTCGTTGTATGGCTCTCACAGAATTACATTTTAAAATATGTGGCATTCATGGCTGTCTCAGCCAAAAAGTTTCCTGACCTCTGCTCTATCTATTCAATATTCTTGGAATTCTCTGTAAATTTTAGAATCAGCTGGTCAATTTCTCAAAAAATGTCTGCTTAGTTAATGATTAAGATCAACTTAAATTTATATATCTGTATATGAAGAATTTATTTTATTTATTTCTTAATATAAAATCTAATTTATGAATATGATGTACAGTCTGGGCAACAGTAAGTTTATAATTATTCATATGGAAAGTAATACAATGACTAATAAATAATAATACAAGAATAACCCTTACCCTGTCAGGAAAGTATTGTAGATTTAAATGCAGAATCCTGGGTTTTTTTTAGTTTTTTTTTTTAAAAGCAAATATTTTCATAATACTAAAGATATAAAGCAGGGGTGGTCAACCATTTTATACCTACTGCCCACTTTTGTATCTCTGTTATTAGTAAAATTTTCTAACCACCCACTAGTTCCACAGTAATGGAGATTTATAAAGTAGGGAAGTAACTTTATAAAATTTATAAAATTTATATAAATTTTATATAAATTTATATAAAATTTATATTATTATATGCAAGTTAAAGCATATAATAATAATTACTTACCAAGTACTTTATGTCTGATTTTTTGCTAAGTTTGGCAGAATAAATCTTTATAAAACAACTTACTATAGTTAAATCTATCTTTTATTTATACTTTGGTTTCTCTGCTATCGCCCACCATGAAAGCTGGAACGCCCACTAGTGAGCGGTAGGGACCAGGTTGACTACCACTGATCTAAAGGCTTGAGGCATACATACAAAAAAAGACGACAATATCACATTCAGACCAAATATAAAAAGAAAGTTTCCATTTTACAAGCATACCAGAAAGCCAGATTAATTTTCACTAAAACATGACGGTGTTAAAAGAAGAGTTTTAAAATGTGGAAGAATATGAAGAACACTGATTCAGCCTTCATAGAATATGGCAGCAGAGTGTGAGATGGAGACAAAAATGGAGAGCTTAAGTCCAAGGAAGAGATGCACAGCATACTATGAAATGATAGATTGCAAGTTAGTTATGATAGGGAGACCTTTATTTTGACAATAAGAAGTGTAAGTACTGTATATGTGTGAGGCTCAATGAATTCAGTGAAGATACTGTCTTAGAAAAACAGCTTCACTATTTACATGTTTGTTTTGAACACAGGAGTTATTTGGTGTGTGTTTTATTTTGTTTTTGTGTAGACAAGAGTTCTTCACTAGTAGTATATGTTTGAAGAAAAAAGATAAGGGTGATTGAGGATGATAAACACTGATCTTGATCAAAGATATTTTTAGGTATTAACAACTAGTTGTAACAGATCCAGTCTTCATCTTATGGCTTGGTTTTTGATTTGACTATTGGGCTGGCTGGTGATTAATGCTCTGTTTTTCTCTATATAAGTGGATGTAGTTTTAGATTGAAAGAGGTTAGAGGCTTATTGAGACAATGTTGATATTCATTCATGGGGAAAATATTTTTCTCCTCAGAAGTAAAATATTGTGATCAAGTATGTAATATGAATATTACCACTTTAACTCCAACTCATCTCTCAGAGAACTTTTCAAAAGCATTTTAGCTATTTTCCAAAACATTCATTTCTTTTTTTAATAAATATAAGCACATATTATCTTCCAGAAGTAAAAAGAACAAAGATTTTGAGTTATTTTCCTAAGAAACAGAAATAAATGAAACACTCTACTGTTTCAATCCCAATCTTTACCAAGCACTGACTTTTCCTCCAGCGCTTCTTTAGCGTTATTCAGTCTGACAGGGAAAGGACACTCTAAATCCCATGTAATACCCTAGGGAGTGACATTTGCATGGAATGTCAAGTACTGAGAACTTGCTGTTAATTACTATGCTTTCTAAGATATTTTTAATTTATTATGAATTAGTAGATTTGTGTCAGTATCTTCCTTCTTTACATGATACAATATCATTTCCAACTTATCTCCTGCTCTAGCCTCCATCAAATTTCAGAGTGACCTTTTGTTGCACAGGCAGATCTAAGATTATATCAATTATGAATTGCAATGTATTATCAATCATAACGTTATTCATCAGACTGCTCTTCTGCTCTGATTAAATACATCCTCAGAAGTTATAATCTTATATTTGAAAATACGATATAAAGAATTTTATTCTCTTATCAATGAATGCCATAAATTTTTATTTCTGCTAATATTAATGGGGAAGTTATGTGTATGTGTCAAGTGTAAAATATATCTAAAAAAGAATATTAAATATTTATTGTTAAATTTTTAAAGAAGGATTAAAAGGTGCAATGCCTTAGCAAAATTTTAATAAATTATTAAAATAATTATTCTTAAAGATGTTTACAGGTGAGAAAAAGGCATTTTTTAAATTTTATAACTATTCTAGTTAGAGTCAATTTGATTCTTGGTATTATCCAGTATCTCAAAATTGAACTGTAACAGTGTATTTATTCATTTACTCCAAGACTGAAGCCTTGTTTTTCAAACAAAATTGATCAGTCCAACAAAATGAAATGGAAGTAAATGTTGCACATTTGTGTTTATTTTGTTGTTTGCACAGCATTTTCCCTCTAACTCAGTGCTCTTCAAAGTTTGATCTGTATCAGAATACTCTATACAACTTGATAGTAGACAGAGGAAAAGCAATCCCTCCCATCTCAGTTCTGCCTGTGTCATCTAGGGCTTCACAACAAATTTTAAGAACCACTGCTCTAAAAATCTTCCATTTTGTATAACTTTTTCATTTCTTTAATTCAATGTAATACCACTTCAGTTTTCTTTCTCTGTCCCAACTATTTTCACATCAATAATGCATTTTATAATCAGGGGTGCATTAGAGTTTAGGAAGCAAGGAAACGTCACAATTACTCTTTGGTATGCTTGATATTCTGCAGGGCCTGTGCTCAAGTCTTAATGATGGAAGTACTATCAGAAGTTTATCCCCCATACTTTCTGTTGTCCAGGGCCTTTTACTATATAGTAGCAAACTGCATAAACATTTTGGTTACTGAAGAGTTATAATGTAGATGAATTTGTTAACCATGTAGTCTCTTTTTAAACTATGTACATAGTTTAATTTTTATTTCAAATTAAAGTTTTCTTGAGTGATTTCTTATTTTCCATCTCTTGCTAGCATCTCATTAGAAGAAAGGTGGTTTTTTATATTGTCTTTCTTTAGAGAATCATCTGTTTATGACCATGTTATGGGTTTAAGGTAAGATACAACTTTTCCTCCGTGTCTCCAAATGCTTAGAAATATGTTGTGTTTGAAATGCACAGTTTTAGTAGCCTTAAATGTATACTCACTCTAGAAACCCTGGTTTTCCAAGTTGGCCCACTGTCAGATACAGAGCTCCTTTTTAACAGTCATATATCCTATACCCATCCTCAACCACCACAGTAACCCAATCTCTGAGAAGCAGACCTGGTATCTTAACCCTGCATTGCAGTCATTTCCCCGCTAGTGTTGTGTTATTCTCAGCCACTGCTGCAGCCAACTCATACTGTATTTTTCTGGATTGTATTTAGTAAGTTTGCCTTGCACTGGGTAATACTGTATCTCTGCAATCCCTTGGTCTCCCGGTTGCAATCTCAAAACAACAGTGGGTAAACAACTAGGAATCTCATTCAAATATAAAATTAAAAAAGAATGATAGTGTTCTTAGATTAAGAAACCTATATAAAAGATTTAGGCTCTTTGCTGACCCAGATGACTGCTCTTGCCTCAACCAGAATTATGTCAATGTTCTGAGAATGGGGCCTGAAGAAGAGGTGCATCTGCACCACTTGCTGATATGCATGCTGGTCAGACAGAATTGATAAAAAGCACTAACTGGTGACACGGAAATGGTGCTAGTGGAGCAGTGAGAGAGTGGTTGTTTTCAGGTATGTTTTAAAGGGCACTCTGTGCAGTTCCTCCTGAAATACCTCTCTGAGAACTCGCTAAAGGCATAGTCTCCAGTCAGGAATATGATAATTGTCCATTACTCTGTGATCTGCGTTGACTGAGGAATGCCAGGGATTTCTTGTCTCTAACATTTTTTTTCTCTAATGTCACTAGTGATAACATGAAATATGATAGGCTTTTTGTGGCTGGCAAATCAAGGCACACACACAAAAATAAAGTGTTTTAAATTCCTTCTGAATGTGGTAGCATAAAAGGTGTCTAATACTTCAGTTAAAGTGAGAAAGCCTATCATTTGAGAGGTACTAAACCAGCAGAGTTAAGAATATTGAGAGAATTTGTGGTAGAAGTACTTATAACGGTATCATGCTCTGAACCTGAAGGACAGAACAGGCTAGAAATGGGTGAAGAGGTACCTACAAAAGGAAGGAGCAGAATAAACATAGATTTGAGGAAGATATGTAAAAATGTGGTTGATGGCTTTTTTGCTTGTTTTTGAGAGAGAAAGAGGCAGGGGGAGAGAGACAGGAACATTGAGCTGTTGTTCCTGTGTGTGCTCTAAACGGAGAATCAAATAAGCATCGTCTGTACTCCAGGACAGCGCTCCAACCAACTGAGCTATCTGGACAGGGCTTCATTTTTATTTGTTCTTTGTTTTTTGTTTTAGAGGGTTGATAGCTTAATATATGAGCCAAAGTTGGTACTGGAGCACTGTTTGCTTCCTGTCCTGTGGGAGCAAACTGTGGTCTAAAAGGTCACACTAATTTAAACTTTTTTCAATTTTGTCCCTTTTTAGACATTTCTGTTATTACTGGTTTATTCAGTTTCCCTTTTCTACTAAACCCTTCTCCTTGCAAATTTTAGATGATTCTCAAAGTAATTAATTTATTTATTTTTACTCTATTTTCTTCTTTGAAGAACTTTGATGGAAAACATTTAAAATATTAGTGATGAAAATCAATGTCCTCCCCTTGAGCCTTTTAGTCAATTTCAAACCCACATCTCAACATTCAAAGCACAAAGGATTTCCTGTATCCATTCTTTCCTCTTTTTTTCTCTGAGTAACTTTTCTGATCAAATGTTTGCTTTTTCTTCTCCTTCTCATCTTTACTCTTTTTCTTCTGGAGCAAATAATTTTTTTTTCTGCACATCTGTCAAATGCTCTGTCATTTCTTCTTTAGTTCTTTACTGCCACAGAGCTTAGTCTTACACATCTAAAGACTAAGGTTGAATCGACTGATGAAGAATCAAAGAAAAAAGACACCACACCTCCATGGATTTGTCTTTTCCATCTGTTGTTTTTAATGTTTTTTATTCTTTTAATCATACATTAGTATCCTTGTTGCTATTGCTCACAAAACAGTGGACAGAATCAGCCGCTTAGTTTAACTTTTTGGCTAACAGTTTTGTATTAAAAGTTTATTTGTTTTACATGTTCATTTCAGAAAAATATAACCTTTTTAAGTGCCAAGCCAAAAAAAAAATTTTTAGTTAAACACAAATAACAGAGAAGAATTTTGTTGTTTGGTTCAGTATAATTTAATATTTATAGTATACTAGAATTGGAAAGTATTTTCTTTAAAAAGATTATATCAAAACTTTTCTTCTGCAGGAGAATGAAAGTGGTATGTTGAAGGTCACTCATATAAGAATATTTATTTCTCCTTATTTTAAGTTTACTGTTTCAGAAAATTAACAATGTAAGTTGAGTATAAAGTATATATTTTAGTGTTAAATTATAAACAAAGATTTTTTTGTGTAGATAACTTTAATGAACAAATTTTGTATATGGAAGGTAAACAAGTGTAAGCATTATAAACAGTGGACTGCTTGTGTTTCAAAAAATGATTTTGGGCAATGTTAACTGAAAATTAATTTCACTGAGCTTAGGTAAGAATATTGTCACAGACTCAAGACTGACTAAAAAAATAATGATGAATGGCTATTTATTGAGCTGAGATGCTAGATATCGAGAGAAGCGAGAATCAATGTAAGATAGGTTTTATTTAATATCTTCATTATACTTGAAAATTGTAGAAACAAAAATGACAAAGGATCTTCAAGAACTGATTCATGAGAAAAAGATTAAAATCATATAGTATTTATAGCTTTGCTAAAAATGACTTGTGAGAAATGATAAATATTTACAATGACTGAGATTAATTATTTAAGAGGATAAAACTAGATAAAAATAAGCTAATTTGTTTTCCAATTGTTCTTAGTGTGCGAGAACATAATGTATCATCCCTAGCTCCAAATTGTAGAGTACCGTTACTTTAAAATTAGAGATTGTAAGAGCAATAAGCATTTATTTAGTTCTTTCTATTTGCTAGGTGTTGTTCTAAATTGCCACATATTAATTAACTCAGTTCTCATGATAATCCTCAAATGGGTACTATTATCTATAATTATAAAGGACACCAAAGCAAAGAATAGAAATATATAGTAATACTAATAGGACATTTCAAAGATGCCACAATTTGAATGAGGTTGAATCAAGACTTAAAACAAGGCAAGTTTACACCAGCGTGGGAGATGAGTAATTAACCTTCACTCTGTCTTGCCTCACGTTTTATTTCAAGATAAAATATAGAGTACCTACAAGAATTTGGCGCCAGATATGGAATATTTTATATGTTTCACTTATATAATATTTGTTGAGTATATACTATATTCAAAGAATTGACAGGAATTATATAACCTTGATAGAAAGATAATATTTCAACTTGGATATTTTCTTATCTTTCATATTTTTCCCTCCAGTCTAATGCATTGGATTATTGACCCCTTATTGAATTCATTATCTTCCTAAACCTCCCCCTGGAAAAATCTGCTTTCAGTTATTTGCCATGATGATTATGAAATGTTAAGTCACACAAAGGGGAAAATAAGAAAGAATAAATAGCATTTTTATTTTAAAAACCCATAGTCATTTTTATTTAAAGAAATAATCCCTGAACACAGTGCCATTGTCTTTGGAGACATATTTTTGAGGCAGGGTTTATCTGAGCCTATACATGCTTACAATTTTAATAGATAAAATAATATCTTATTTTCATAAGTATATCCTTCTTACTTGGGGCAGGTCAGAATTGCTTAAACAATTCAGGCATGGACACAATTTGGTTCATTTCAAAACCACCTTGGTTATTTGATTTGATACACTTATGCACCACAAGTCCTGGGAGAATAGAGTTATGAAATTCTTATAGAATATTATTTTTAATTGAATGTGCCCTCTTAAAAGAGCATTTTAATTGAGATTTAATAACTCCATAAAGATAAATCTAGCTGCCATGTAATAAACAGTAATTAATTAGTTAATATCAATTAAATACTAAAAATATTAATTTACATTTAACGTCTAACTACTGTAATTTGCTATAGCTATCTTATTAAATGCTAATTAAATTCCTAAATATTCTTACAAATTTAACGCATTAATAATAAGAATGTAAGTACATATTTACTGTATCTGCACTTCTGAGTTCATTACATGAAAACAAGATTTATCTCTTTTATAGTAATTAAATGTACTTAAGCAAACCTCAGTAACTTTTCCTAACACACACCATAACTGTTTTATTAATTTAAAATTAAATGCTCATTTAAGGTTTTTAATCTACAGCTGCCTCAAACAATTTTCTACAGGCAGAGTAAAGGTTATTATATGTTTAATTAAACTTTAGTTTTTAAACTTTGGGCTGAAGCATTCTAAATATGACTTTTAGTTTTTCATATATTCAGTATTAACTTTTGATAATGATACTTATTCATACTTTTTTTTTTTTGTATTTTTCTGAAGTTGGAAACGGAGAGGCAGTCAGACAGACTCCTGCATGCGCCCGACCGGGATCCACCCAGCATGCCCACCAGGGAGCGATTCTCTGCCCATCTGGGGCGTCGCTTTGTTGCAAAATAGCCATTCTAGCACCTGAGCCATCCTCAGTGCCCGGGCCAACTTTGCTCCAATGGAGCCTTGGCTGCGGGAGGGAAAGAGAGAGAGAGAGAGGAAGGAGAGGGGTCTGGATGGAGAAGCAGATAGGCGCTTCTCCTGTGTGCCCTGGACGGGAATCAAACCCGGGACTCCTGCACGCCAGGCCAATGCTCTACCACTGAGCCAACTGGCCAAGGCCTCACACTTTTTTTTGAATTGCATTATTAATTCAAATTATTAATACATACACACAAACTATAAAGCACTTAGAAACTTAAATCTCTGAGTCATAGCAAACAGGAGGTAATTCAATATCCAGAGCTGAAAGAATGCTTGAGGGAGACTCCAACAGACTGGACCCCCATGGTGGAGAGGGCATCTTCAGAGGCGAAGGGGGGCCAAGGTGGAACAGCTCTCCGAGCTTCCTGTCCTCATCAAGGATCATGAGGGGCACCCCGTTCAAGGGGAGCTGAGCGATCTGCTGTTCTTCAGGCAGGTTGAAACTCTCAAAGTCTAGATGATTGAAGGGAAAGAATTTTTCTATTTCTGGAAAAGAGTCATCTGAGGCAGGAACAGACAGACCTCTTGGCTTTAACAGTCTTCTCGGCCACCTTTTTAGTACAGAAGTCTGTCTGTTTCTGTTTGAGAGGTCCATTGGTCTTTGCTGACTTTTCTGTCGCTCTGTTGACAGTTCCCAAAGCCTTCCTGAGAGCTTTAGGTATGGCTGGTGGGGCATCAAACACTTTGTCAACATGTGGTGTTGAAACCTGAGATTTCCCATCTAAAGCTCTGAAAGTCGGGGACTCCTTTTTTGCCGGTCCTTAGGAGTCACAAGTGTGCCTGGTTCTCCATTTTCCTTATCCACAAAGATCACAGTAGCCATTCTGGATTAAGTTAGGATCAACAGCCAGAAGCACCCAGGGCACAGCCTCACTTATTCACACTTTTATCAACTGCATGTTGCTTCCTTTGTGCTATCTTTGTACCTGTGTTCTACATCTACTAAGATTACACGTTTTATATTCTCTGTTTAATTCAGGTCGGCAAAATTTTTTCTTTCTTTTCCCATCATTAAAGAACAGAACTTTTATTTATATCCTCTTCATGTATCTTTTGTTTTCATTAATTACCAGTCCATTGTTAGAGAAACATCCCTACCAAGAAAATTTAAAAAAAGAAAAAAGAAAGAAAAGAGAAAAAAAGAAGAAAAGGGTCCTCTGACATTTGTAAGCAAAAGTGAGTCCCGTTGGAAAGACTGCAGAAGCAATAAGGCTCTGCCTAGGTTCCAGCTCCAGGATGACTTTGGAAAGTCTAAGAGAAAATACAGTCCTTGCATGTATCAAATGATTTAGAATCTTCAGTCCTTCCAGATATGAGGGGAGATGTCATAAAGACAGGAGGCTGCTGAGCAGCAAGGAAAGCACATTAGCTATTAACCTTCCCCCAGCCGACCAACTTTATTTTGCAATCTTCCCTCAGAACCATTAGAATACCCTGAAGAAATAACTTTCCAATTAAAAAGGATCTCAGAGAACAAAGCCATTTTATCTCTGACTCCTGGTGTTCTTTATTCCAATAATTTAAATTGGAATTGATTTTTCAATTTAGCCCGTTGACTTGCTATGGACACAGAGCTGAAAAGGCTGAATGGAATTGCATGGCTGAAATATTTGTCTTTGTGATGCACTTCTCATAAATTCACAGGAGCCCCCCTTTTTTTAATGCATTTTCTTCTGCAGTCTTTGCCTTAGACAACAGCTTTTTAGCGCAGCATGGGCAAACTGAGAACAGGCACCCACCATGACCTGGGGCCTCATCCTCCATTCCTCATAGATCTATCTAATAATTGTTACATCTCTTGGAAAATAAGTAAATTCAACCTATCCAAAATGATAGGGATTCTTGAAGCCCACATATTTGGTTTCTAATTTGTATTAGAGGTTTAATTTCTAGAAAGAGAGAAATACTTGTTTCAGTACATTTTACCTAAAGAATATGTTGTAATGGAGATGGAACTCTACTATAATTGCTTTAATTATTGGTAGCTAAAAAGAATGAATTTTCAATTAACATTTAATAATTGTGAATTAAATACTTCCAATAGTAAATGGTTCTTTATTATCCTTTTATATTTTATAATAAAACACTAGAATTAGCCAATTATTAAAGCACTTGGTTAGCAGTCAAGCCTATCTTGTCTCTTCATATTTCTGATCATTTCTTTCTGTGACCTTATTGAAATGCCAGTCTTTGTCATAGTCTCCTTCCTGTTTCCTCACCCTGTCACTCCAGCAGGTGTCTCTACTTTCCTTTGTCTTTTAAGCTCAAGTCCAGTGCTGAGATCAGTACTGATGTGAATAACAGGTATGGAAGGAAATCCTGAGCTCAAAACATTGTTTAATTTTTATCAAACACCATATTGCATATTACTCATGCTCCTTTTTTGCTATGCATTGTCTTTTACATAGTTGTGTGAATGCACAATCTTAGACCTGTCCTTGATTTTTTTTTTAAATATCAAGAGCAAAGAGAACTTGGAATCTGGTAGAATGTAAATGCATGGTTTACACCATTTTTAAATTCATCATGATTAAAATAACAACACATGGCAGCATTGATCACATGCCTGCAAGGAGTATGAATTTTTTGCCAACTAACATCAAAATACAAAAGAAATGTTTTTACAGCATTTATTCATTCAACAAATGTGTCCTCTTATGTGTTTGGCACTGCCCTAATACTTGGGGTACACCAACAAACTAAACAGAAACTCCTCTCTTTGTTAAACTTACAATCTAATGAGAGGAAACACATGAAAAAACAAACAAAATTTAAAAAGTGGTACAGTAGGTTAAATAATTTTAAGAAATGAAAAATTTTGTAGTTGGTTAAAATGTAACTAGAGCAGCATTAGGAGGTTCCTGAGCCAGTGGAGAGGCTTACAATTTAAAGAAGGCTGGACAGAAAAGACTCTTTGAGAATGTATCTGAGCAAAGCGTTGGAGCAGGTGAGGGAGGGAGCCATACTGAGTATCTAAGGAAAGAGCCTTCCAGGAAGAAGGAGCAGATTGCCAAGGGCTCTGACCAAGGAGTGTGCTTGGAAGACTTGGCAGAAGAAGAAGCCAGTGTGGCTGGAGCAGAATGAATGAGGCTAAGAGGAGTTTAGGTCAGAGAAACTTACACAAGATCCTGGAAAACCTTGTAAAAACAATGGCAGGGGCTTTGGCTTTAATCCTGTGAGAGAATCAGAGAACTACTGCCAGTTGCTACTGTTCTAGTCCTACTTTGAAAAAGTGAAGTGTACAATGCACTCCATAATAGCACCTGAGTACACACTGCCTTGATTTATTTATATGTATTTTTTGGTCGGGAGTGTGTATGTGTGTGTGGGGGGTGGTGGTGGTGGTGGAGTATGGATTGAGAAATTGCTCAAAAGAAGACTTGTATCCTCATTCTAATCATATGTTTTGCAGAGATTATGCTTCATTTTTCCGTTTCCTTTTGACATTAAGCACTTATTTTGCTCAATATGTTTATTACCCAGGATTAAGAGAGTCTTTTTTCCAAAACATCCTCACTGAAATATAGATGACTGGAGGACAGCAATTAGTTCTTTTCATTTATCTGTTTTCAGGGTCTGCCACAGCATAAAGGCTCCACAACTATTTGATGAAATGTTGAGCCTATCTGAAAATAAGCAGAAAAAGAAAAAAAGACAAATTGTGTAATTAAAGCACTACTGTATAACTTGGGAACCTCCTGCTTAAATTGCCATGCTAGATTTTTGTTGTTAAAGTTATTTAATAAGAAAATTTTCTGGAAGTATTCTTAATGTAGATGATGATTTATTCCAAATACTGTTCAGGCTTCTCTCAGAAAATCTATTAATTTAAAATTTTCTTTACTTCTATAATATCAGGATATTTGATGTCTGTATGCTCTTAAATTCATCTACACACATAAGAACCTCTATTTGCCTTGCTCTGCGATAATTCTTAATTCAGACAGTGAATATAAAAATTTCTGCATTCTAATGATGATTCTGTGAAAACTCCAAATTTTAGATGATTTTCTCATACAAATAACAGATGTCAAAAGCAAGGAGCAAGAATTATTTGCCTTCTACACATCAATATCTAGAATACAATGCACACACATATACACACAAACACACATTCATACTTTGGAACAATTCAGGCTTTGATTTTCTTATACTGAACTTATTTCCCTGTTCACCATTCAATAATGCTGATTATCAGTGGGCTACTTGTTCAGCATGGCAACAGCATAGCTTAGCATGTCACAGTACTGACATGGTGTCACAGGTTATAATCTTTTATTGTATTTCATGAGACACATTTAAAAATACACAAAATAGAGTTTTTATTTTTATTTTTTAGATTATCCATTTTATTTTTTTCATAGTTGTATGGCTAGTAGCCGCAGCCACCATAACAGCTGCCTGGACCGTGCAGGTTCAGGTTTCATTTGGACAGTCAGTAATGATACAATGGAGCCAAGAACTAGTGGGCCATTAGCTTTAATCCTAGCTTGAACCCGGCGGGCAAGAAATACACACAGTGGGAAAACACTTCCCTTTCCATTCAGGGCTCCCAAAGCCACTGATTTATTTGAGTTTCCTAGAATCAAAGGTTTCTACCTCACCAGCCTTATTCACCTCTGTTCCTCATCTCCTTCTCTCTGCACAAACTCTGCTCAAACTGGCTGTTCCTTCAACACTCCGCCACCTTGGCTGCTTCTCCTCTCCTCCACGTGGCCTTTCTCTGCTCTCCTCCAGCATGGGCTCCTCTGCCCCATTTTATAGTATAGATATCAAAACCTTTAATCCAATATACAAACAAAGAAGTCTCTGATGCAAAGTCACTTATCTGAGGCATAATGGGATTCCTCATAAGAGTGCACCACTCCACATTATGCAACAGTCAAGGGTGTTGGGAAAAGCTTAGTTTTGAAAAGATCTTAGTATTAAAAGGGTGGAAAAAGCTGTCTTAAAACTAAGCCTTAGGCTATAAGGACCCTGCCTGCCTACAGCCTGTCCCCCACACCCAATGCAAAATATAAGTGAGCAAACCTATATATCATATTTACAAACTTATTTGACCAACAATAGTATAAAAATATTTTTAAATTTTGTTGGTGTGACTCTGGTTGACATAATTACACAGATTTCAGCTGTCCAATTCCACAACACATCTCTGTATACTGTACTGTATTCAAGCCCTCCCTCAAAATAAGAGTTTTTAAAAAGTTGTTTAAAGATTGAGTTTTATGAATTTAAAAGAGGATTAGTTGCCTGCCCAGGCAGTGGCGCAGTGGATAGAGCGTCGGACTGGGATGTGGAAGACCCAGGTTCGAGACCCTAAGGTCTCCAGCTTGAGCAAGGTCTTATCTGGTTTGAGCAAAAGCTCACCAGCTTGGACCCAAGGTTGCTGGCTCGCGCAAGGGGTTACTCGGTCTGCTGAAGGCCCGCGGTCAAGGCACACATGAGAAAGCAATCAATGAACAACTAGGATGTTGCAATGCGCAATGAAAAACTAATGATTGATGCTTCTCATCTCTCTCTGTTCCTGTCTGTCTGTCCCTATCTATCCCTCTCTCTGACTCTCTCTCTCTGTCTCTGTAAAAACAAACAAAAAACAACAACAACAACAAAAAGAGGATTAGTTAAGAGGAACCACACTCAGATCCTAAATTGACAATTATATATCTATTTCCAGTATATTGACTTCAGTAAATTCAGTATATTAATTACAACCAGAAGTTCAACTAGAAGTAATATAAAAAGGTGAGTTTTGCTGTATTCCCCTGACTCAGGGCTTTCAGACAGGCTCTTCCCTCTGACTTGCCTGTATATCCCTTGCTTGCCTTAACTCACTCCCTCATTTCCTCAGGACATTTTTAAGAGTCTTTTCTTGATAGGGGACTCAAAAGTTAGGAATTTAGCTTCAGTAGAAATAGGTTTTAGTTGTGATTAATAGGGGTTAGGAAATAGTTAATTTGCTTGCTGTTCTTTCTTAATGACTCACTGGCCTTCCCCTTTGAAATGCAGCAAGAAGTTCCTCTTTGCAGAAGATTTGAGGAAACCTCTTTAAAAACTTATACCAGGGAAGGGCCTAAAGATTAAAACAGTTTAAATCACAAGAGTTGTTTGTGAAAGACTAGCCATAAATTTCCTGTGAATAGTTAAGGCCCTACAAATTAATTAGAAACTTAGTTCTCCAATCTTAGATCTTTACTTTGCCTCCCAAGGAAAGTAGGGAGCCTCTTTCACAGATAATTCCCAGAGTTGCCAGGCCCTGGCTGTTCCTCAGAGACATCTAACCCCAGCTGTCTTGAAGACATTACCAAGGACACCAAAATGGGGCCACGCTAATTGGACCTGTGTTAACATCAGAACTTGCTGGAGAGATGCTCCTGCCAACTGAACTCCACTTCCTACACATAGTTACATGACTAACTGCACAGACTTTACCCTTCCAGGCATCCCCAAACTACAGCCCGTGGGCCACATGCGGCCATTTATCTGGCCCCCTGCCGTGCTTCCGGAAGGGGCACCTCTTTCACTGGTGGTCAGTGAGAGGAGCATTGTATGCGGCGGCCCTCCAACGGTCTGAGGGACAGTGAACTGGCCCCCTGTGTAAAAAGTTTGGGGACCCCTGAAGTTTATACCATTACTAACTGCTCCTGAACTCTATACAAGGAGTGAGCACTGTGTAAGTATAAGGCAGGATTTAATAACATTTCTAAACTCCCTGCTTTCTCAGCTTGCTCACAATCTGAATAAAAGATACTTTTATACCACTTGTACTCACATTCTGTGACTCAGCAGTGATGGGCAATGAGAATCCCAGCTTGTTTCCGTAACATTTTCATGCAATACCTCTGACTACCTTGTTCAAAATGCACCCCTTTCTCCAAATCTATCTGTGTCAAGCCAGGAGCCACGGCCAGGGCCACCATCACAGCAGCCCAGCCCATGCAGGTTCGCATTGGATTCGGACAGTCGGTAAAGAAACAGCGGAGCCAAAAACTGATGGGCCATAGTCTTTAATTCTAGCTTGCACCCGGCGGGCAAGTAAAAATACACACTGGGCTCCAAAACCCAGTCACATTCAGTGCTCACAAAGCCACTGACTTATCCGAGTTTCCTAGAATCAAAGGTTTCTAGCTCACCAGACTTATTCACCTCTGTTCCCCATCTCCTTCCTTATCCCAAATACAAACTCTACACAAACTGGCATCTCACTCAGCACTCCACCATCTTGGCTGCTTCTCCTGGCCTCCTCCATGTGGCCTTTCTCTGCTCTCCTCTGCTCTCTCTTCTAATGATAATCTCAGGAACCAAGAGCAAACTCTCGTTTTGTCCCCATTTTATAGTGTAGAAATCCAAACCCTTAATCCAATATACAAAACAGGGAAGTCTCTAATACAAAGTCACTTCTCCGAGGCATGATTGGATTATACCACCCCACATCAAAAAGGGTAGGAAAGGCTTAATCCCAAAACCAAGCCCCAGGCTACAACGATCCTGCCTGCCCCCAACACACATTAATATCACCTGGGCAATGGCCTCCACGTGGGCAACGTTATCTTTTACAAAGTGAGCATAATACATTTTATCTGCCCAACAATCTGCTTCCTCTTTTATATTTTTATAATGTTTATCACCATTTAACATACTGTATAATAGTTTACCTACTTATTTCATAATTGTTTGTCTTGTCTCACTAAGTCTAAAGTACATAAGGGCAGAGACTTGTACTTGCTTTATGGGGGTAAATATTTGTTTAAAAAGTAACCTATTAAATATCACTCTCTAGTTTAAGATTTTTTTTTTACTATTTTTAGGTTATTTACATTTGTGAAATTCAAATAATATCTTTTTATATTTTATTGATATTTGTTTTTTCTTATGTGCTCAATGAACACCTGTTAAAATTGATAAATTAGGAACTATTTTTTTCTCCTTTTACAATACTTTTACTTGAACATACATCTTTTTTTTTTATTTCTTAAGTGAGAAGCAGGGAGGCAGAGAGACAGACTCTCTCATGCACCCCTACCAGGATCAACCTGGCAGGCCCCCTACCATCTGAGGCCATTGCTCCATTGCTTGGCAACCGAGCTATTTTAGTGCCTGAGGCAAGGCCATGGAGCCATATTCAGTGCCTAGGGCCAACTTGCTCCAGATGAACCATGCCTGCAGGAGGGGGAGAGAGATAAAGGAGAGCGAGAGTGGTAGAGAAGCAGATGGTTGCCTCTCCCGTGTATCCTGACCAGAAATCTAATCTGGGACATCCACACACCAGGCCAATGCTCTACCACTGAGCCAACCTTAATTCTCTTTTATATGTTTATTTTGATATGGAAATTAGAGTTATATTTGAGTCTGGAACACAATATAAACTATATTGGGCAGAAAACTAAATTTTGGTAGCTGAGATTTTTCTCTGATAAACCACTGTTCACCAAATTCATGTAGATCCTAAAATTTTTCTATTAATTTTAATTAATGATTAATTTTACAACAGGGTTTTATATCTTCTTGGTTTGTTTCAGTGGATCTTTTATAAAACTATTCATTTACTGTCTAGTGGGTGAGTTAAGGCATTTAATGATAAATACTAATCTATAAATAACAAAATTTCTAAAATCCTTCCTGGCAAAGAATCTCTATGTTTAAAGTGATAATAAATTTATTCACCTGAAAACATGACAATATTGTTAATCTCAAAATAAAACTACAGAGAACATTGTTGTGTATTTCCAATTTTTTTGAGTTTTTAATACATAACAATGGAACTTGCTTTAAATGCAGAGATGCTTCACCATAAAAGATACCTAAGGTTTGAAGGCAACCATATTGAGCATATTATTTGAAAATGGAACTGATATACTCTTTAAAAATAAGATCATCCTATGTTTTCTTTTTAGACACACTGTTGGAAACAATGCTTGATAGTGGATTCAAAGTGAAATGAGAATATCAGTCTTCATAATGTAGGTGTAATTAGAATATGGACAGAAGTTAGGAAATAGGAGAAGGAAAAGAAAAGGTTGAAGGAAAGGTAAGAAATGTAACTTAAGGTAGATAAGAAATTATATTTCAGAGGGAACAAGAAAAATATTTTAATGTCTCAAATATAAAAATTTCACAAAAATAGAAAATCTTAATCAGTTAGAAATTAGAAGATGGTGAGGATCATTTAAACAATCTAAATCTCTATTTCTTAGGTAAAAAATATGGTGTAAAGTTGATAAATAAATGAATAGATATATAAGAATATTGTTTAATGTTATAAAGAAAGTTAAGGAAAATATAAAACTAAGAGACATTAAAACTGAGTTTAATAATTGAAATGGCAGAGTGGAAAAAAATAATTCACTATTGTCTTCCATTGCAATTTCTTCTTTCTATTTTTTATGTGCATACTATCACTTTAATAAATATTTTTAAAGTAAGAAAAATATATATGGAAACCACATTATTCCCTACATTACATTCATTGTATATATTAAGAAGTATAAATTGAGATGTGGATTAAGTGCAAATATACACGAACACATGAGACCTTTTTTTATGTTGTTTTCTCTTTGAGGTAAGGTTGTGAATATATCTCAAGGTGAGAATTTACCTCAATATATAAATTTGTTTTAATTGTGAATTTAGTTTTTTCCCCCTGTTCTATGTGTAGAAAGAAAAAAAAAAACTCTACTTATTATTATGTTCACTGACTGCCAAAAAAAATATTGGACTTGGATCAGATATCTAGCAACAGAAAGCATTAGAGTTGCTCCAAAAAAAATAATGATTTGGAAGTATATTTTTAGTAGAAAAATAGGAATGATTTAGAAAATAAACATTAAAATAGCAAAAGTTGAAAACAACAGCTGGATTGTTTGATCCTCAACGAACTTCTCCATTGAAGTCTGAGTGAATGATGGAAAGAGAAGAATAAAGTAGGGCTGGGGTATAAGATCAGAAGAGAAGGGAAGCTTTTATTTGCATGTTTCATCAGAGTGAACTTGAAGACTATTATGACATTTCTTACAGGTACTTAAAAGTAAATCTGAGTTTAGAAGAAAAAAAATTCAGGAAATAGAACTTTTTGTAATAAGTTCAAAATTATGAAAATCCTTAAGAGAAATTTAGACTTCCACTTTCTTCAAAAATAAAAATTCTGTAATATTTTGTGTTCTTTCCAAATAATTTTAACACTTAAAAATCATCAAATAAGCAAAAAATGGCTGTTCTGATTACACAGAGGCCTGCTTGTCTACTTTAAAATGTTGGCTTCCCAAAGTGTTTATTTTACTATCGTAATAATCCTCTGGTGCACTGAACTCAACAGTAGTGTTAAGTGAGTAGCAGGGGAGAAGAGAGATTTGTTTAAGACATTGAAGAGTGTAAGGGGAAAGACAGATTATAAGCATGTGTAGAATTATAAACATGGATGAATTAATGCAGTTAAAAATTTCCTCTCAGTGAAATATCCTAGAGTCTTAGAGAACACAGGGTCATCTTCCAGTTAAAATGACATTCCCACTTCATATATCTTGATAACCTCCCCATTCATTTGCTCCTTTTCTCTGTATGTATCAATAGTTTGGGTAGATTTCTAGTTACCAACTCTTGACATCTCTTGGGTAATAAAAATGGATCTATGGTGGTACCCTCTGAAATTCTTCAGTTTATTTAGATTAGATTATTGTTCCAATCACTTCTTTTCCTGCTTGGAAGTGGTTTATATATTCACACTCTTTGCCATGGAACCTTGCCTTGCTTTAACTCTAGGTGGAGAATGCTTGCCTACCCTTCTGGCATTGGGCTTGGTCATCTGACTTGTGTTAGCTAACAGAATGTGGGCAGACATGAAGCCCAGACCAAGGTGAACACAGTCAAGTCCAGCCAAGTATACTTAAGCCTGGTGGAGATCAGCCAGATCCAACAGCAGCCATCCAATTTCCTCAAAAGCACAGCCCCAATGTGACATAAGCTAGAAATAAATGTTTGTTGGTGCAGCAAATGTCGACTATTTCACTTTGCTACTTATGTAAATGTTGACAGTTGTTAAAGAAAAATAAGGATTTAAAAAATAAGTAAAGAATGAGTTAGGGATAGAAATCAGTACAGAGGCATACTGATTTTTAAAACTGTCAGAAGTGTTGCTCTTAGTTTTTTATTCAAATATGACTTAATCCAAGTCTGATCTCACTTGTTTCTTTCCTAAAATTGTTTTTAGAGAATCTGATGGGAAACTCTGTAATTCTAATTGAAATTGAACGTGCCTGATACTGTGTAAACTGGAAGTAACATCAAGTTATATAAACAAATCTGAGCTTTAGGTAGATATGAGGCTGCACACTATTAGGGTGATAAAAAGTCAGATTACGCCTTCTAGCCTTGGAATATTCTTTTTAACTTGGAATCCACTTTATAGGTATTGAAGGCAGTAGAAATGCCTTTTCTGTTTCTCTTTCTTTACCCAGGGAATCTTTCTATGATTATAAACATAAACTGCTATGACTATGAGGGCCAGTACTTTTTTGTTAGTAAGTTATAGAACACAATTTCTGTTAGTCTTTACAAAACAGACATTTTACTGGATCACATACTATGAAAAGTACAATCTCCTCTCCTCTCCTCTCCTCTCCTCTCCTCTCCTCTCCTCTCCTCTCCTCTCCTCTCCTCTCCTCTCCTCTCCTCTCCTCTCCTCTCCTCTCTTCTCTCCCCCTTCTCCTCCCCTCCCCACCCCTCCCATGCCATCCCCTTTCCTCCCTTCTACTCTCTTATCTTTTTTCTTTCCCTCTCCTCCCCCCTCTTCTCCTCTCCTCTCCTTTCCTCTCCTCTCTTCTCTCCCCCTTCTCCTCCCCTCCCCACCCCTCCCATGCCATCCCCTTTCCTCCCTTCTACTCTCTTATCTTTTTTCTTTCCCTCTCCTCCCCCCTCTCTCTCCAATATCAACTTTCCTTATCTCTGCTTCTCTGCATGTTGACATCATTCTTCCTTGTCAAAATAAGGCTATCTCTATGAAATGTGAAAGACTACTGATCTTCAAGCCCATGGATATAGGTCCACATTCCAAAATTAAGACAGTCTTACTTACTAGTTTTAGAGAAGAGCTCCATGGAAATCTCTGATTGGCTCAGTTTCTCTGTCCAGAAACATGACCCATTGTGTTGTATGCCTAGATTGACTGCCCTCCATACAGTACATAGAAGAATTAAAGATTCCACCAGTGAACCAGAAAATAAAAACACAAAGTCTCCTGAATAGAAAAGTTTAAACTACTCCTGTCTAATTAGACCCAATTCTATAAATATAAACAGCTCATATATAGAATGAGAAAAATATCTTTTCATTTTTTTCCCTTTTTCATTCTTTGAGCATCTATGATTATGACACCTGGCTTTTACCCCAGTTCAAGTCTCTTTATTTACTTGATTTGCTAAACAACTTTTTCTAGATAAAACTATTTTCAATTTGAGGTGACAAGAATAGTTACAAATTAGTTTCTGGACCTATCAAATAATAGAGAAAATGTTCATAATAATAAGTTATTAGATTACCTTTATAACAATACTATATTTAAATAATAATTATAAGCGTTTGACTATTGAAAGTGAGATCCTGGAGGATTAGAGTAAGAGAAGTATTTGGCATTTACCATGAAGAAAGAGGGGGAATTAAAAAAAAATCATGCAGTGAGCAGCAGAACCAGCTTAATTGTTAAAGACTTTATCCTCCTAAATATATCTTTCCCTCTCATCCCCAGATATTTACGAAAGTCATTAAAATCCAGAAACAATTGGAGTTTGCGCAGAAAAAGATAAAAGATGAGTTTTGCATCTAGATGGAGGTTGGCTAAGGTGGCAACGGGGAAATCCTCAAGACAGCAAAGAGCATACGGAAAGTACATACTATGTGCAATTTTTAGAGTGGTGCAGTGGGCTCGATTCTCCCAGGCTGTAAATTTGTGTGTTTATGAAATCTAACCTTGGCCTCAACTGGTTGACTCAGTGCATAGTGCATCAGCCAGGCATATGGATGTCCAGGGTTGGATTCTGGGTCTGAGCACACAAGAGAAGCAACCGTTGGCTTCTCTCCCCCTACCCCTCCCTCAGTGAATGGCTCCATTGGTTTAAGTCCCAGCCCCAGGCACTGAGGGTGGCTTCATTGTTCTGAGTGTCAGCCCTAGATGGGGTTGCTGGGTGGATCCTGGTTGAAGTTCATGTGGGAGTCTGTCTCAATCTCTCTCCTCCTCTCACTTAAAAAAAAAATAACCTCAATCTCTGAGGAGCAAGAATGTTTTAACTGACTCCTGTGATAATATTTTCTAATATTAATATTCCTATAAACTGATCAGGGAATTATCTGAATTCTTTTAGTTCCATGATTGCAAAGTACTTTTAACTGCCATTTCGCTCTCACAAATTAGAAACACAAGTTAGAAACACTCTCCCACCCCAAATATTGGTTGATTGGCAAAGAAATTCTCTTCTATGATTCTCATGTTGTTTCTGTTACATAGTATGTGGTCAGGCCTTCTCTACTATAAAGTCGGGCTTAACACAACAGCTTTAAACCACAATTTATTTGCTCATGATTCTCTTGGTCAGCACCTGGGGCTGAGTTCAACTCATACGTTAGGGCCTTGGCTAGGATGGAGAAGATGTCTGGAACTTCTCCCTCTGTGTTCTCTCATCCTGACATACTAGCCCTGGTTTTTTTATTTATTTCAATTTTTAAAATTTATTTTAACCATTTCAGAAGACTTCCTAGCAACAAGAGAAGACAAGGCTTAATGCACAAGTACTTTTTAAGTATCTGATCATATAACAATTTTAGTATCTCAGTAATGAAAGCAAGTCCCATGCCCAAGCCCAAAATCAAATTGGGTGAGGTCTAGACTACAGTATACACTGTAAGACATTAATTTAACAACCTAGCATAGAAACCTTACTATTACCGATTATAAAAAGTTCTCAATCTATGTTACAAGTTTAGTATCTTTAATGAAGCCTGTCTTTGAGTATTAGTATGTACGTGTTCGTGTATGAATTCTTTCCTGTTATTATGTAATGGGAGAAGGTAAAAAGGCTCTGTTTCAGTTTTGACTACGAATTGGAAGTCACCCTAATAAAGTTATTACTTTCCAAAAATGGCCACTGTAATATTGTTTCACAATATTCACAATTAAATGCTAACCTATTTTTTTTTACTCAAAGGTTGGTTTTTTAAAATATGAAGGAGAAAGTTCCATGAGAAAATTAAATGTATAGGTTTTTATTCTCCATTTAATGCTTTGTATCTAGCACATAGCTTAGCATATTTTAGATGTTAAATATTAGTTTAAATAAATTAATGGGTGAATTCATTAACTAAATTAAAGATAAATTATTAAATAGAGAAAGAGAAATTGTCTTACCTAGTCAGGTATGTTAAATATTATAATTAAACAAATACAAGTAGTTGGTTTATATTTTATAGTGTAATAAAATATGTAAAAACCAATAAAATTGGTTTCCATCTTTATACACAGTCTGAGTCATGGAGATACATGAAATTATATTTAACATAAATCATAGTCATACCCATGTCTAGTCATGATTTTTGAGCTCCTGAACTTTTATGAAAAGTCTCTGTTTGAAAATCTCTAGGCAGGCCAAATTTAAAGCTTTTAGAAGCAAACTTATCTACATTCTATAGTTCTATGTTATTTCTCAATATTTTCTATCTTGATACCCAACATTATCTTTTATATAATTGCCGTGATCATAAAACAAGGATCTAAGTTTCTCTATCATCATTGTCAACATTTAAGCAGTCCTGACTGATAACTATCAAATTCATTCTCTACTATCTATTCCCATGGTCATTGTCTTGGTTAGAACTTTTATTATCTCTATATAATATCTCTCTATAACTTAAAAACAAAGTGAAACAAACAGCACCTCTACACAATTAACCCATCCTTTTTTCTCTTCATAATTCTTTCATCACAGTTCCACCAGAATATTTCTAAACTAAATTTGATTATCTCTTTTCTCCTGTAAATGTAATGAGTCATCATAAACCTTCTAGAAATAAGTCTGCAAGGTACATTGTCATCTGACACAAGCCTATAGTCTCAAATACATTTTTCCTCTAGGAAAATAGCATATACATATAATAGCAGGGTAGAATAGCTGTTCTCCATGGTCCTCATGTATTGGTAATTTTGTTGTTTCTGCCAGAAATGCTCTACTCAACTCGCTTGTCCATCATTCATTAAGTATAATACTAGTGTTACCCTCCCCTACACTACCCCTTTCCCCTTCGCTTAGAGCCTCTACGCTTTTTTTTTTCCTTTCATTTTTCCGAAGCTGGAAACGGGGAGGCAGTCAGACAGACTCCCGCATGCGCCTGACCAGGATCCACCCGACATGCCCACCAGGGGGCGATGCTTTGCCCCTCTAGGGCGTCTCTCTGTTGCATCCAGAGCCATTCTAGCGCCTGAGGCAGAGGCCATAGAGCCATCCCCAGCGCCCGGGCCATCTTTGCTCCAATGGAGCCTCGCTGTGGGAGGGGAAGAGAGAGACAGAGAGGAAGGAGAGGGGGAGGGGTGGAGAAGCAAATGGGCACCTCTCCTGTGTGCCCTGGCCAGGAATCGAAGCCGGGACTCCTGCACGCCAGGCCAATGCTCTACCGCTGAGCCAACCGGCCAGGGCCCCTCTATGCTTTATATTGCTTCTTAGTACACATCTCATGTTTCATGATTAT
Source organism: Saccopteryx bilineata (assembly GCF_036850765.1). NCBI lineage: Eukaryota > Metazoa > Chordata > Mammalia > Chiroptera > Emballonuridae > Saccopteryx > Saccopteryx bilineata. Next base: position 80,161,076 of record NC_089495.1, read on the forward strand.
TTGTTGCCATGCGCATATTTTTTTCCATAATTTCCTGACTTTAGAAAGTATATTCATTGTTTTATCAGTCAGAGTTCTACCAGAAAAACAGGACCAGTAGGAAATATGTATATGAAAAAAAAATATATATATATATATATATATATATATATATATATATATGAGTTATAACAAAAAATTAGCTTACATAATTGTGGAACTTGGCTAAGCAAGTCCGAAAACTATAGGGCTGTCTCTTAAAGGGCAAACTGGAGCTCTTAGACATGAGCTGAAGCTGCTGGAATGTCTTCAATCTGGGAGCATGAACTCTGCTCTCAAGGCTTTCAACTGATTAAATGAGGTCCACCCAGATTATCCAGGATAATCTCATTTACAGTTATAATTACTGATCATCAACTGGTTATGGGCTTTAATCACATTACAAAATACCTTCACAGCAACACCTAGAAAAAAGTTTCACTAAACAACTATGGATTGTAGCCTAACCATCACAATTACCACTATAAATTTGAACGTTCTGTAGTGTTTTGGAATGAGAGAACTCAAACTCAGAAGGAGAAGGACTAACTTTTAGATTTAGAATTGATTATACTTTAATTTAAAAATGAGTAATATTTATGTAATTGATTATTTTAATGTCTTAAAACTATTCAAATTAGAGGAGCATTGAATCATATGCACTGATTACAGTAAATATCATTTTACAAGTCATTGAAAGAATTGTTTAAATTAATGAAATGTATAGAGCAGCAATTTTTAACCTTTATCATCTCTTGAACATATAAACTAATTACTAAAATTCTGTGACACCCTAAAAATATATCTTTTTTGCCAATATGACATAAATATGGGTATGATTTTGATTTCATTCACATTAGATAGCTTATTGTTTCATTGGGTGTTAATCATTTTTTTCTATTTAACAATTGAGGAAAGAGAGGTTAGTGCCCCTGACTAAATAGTCAGGTATTGCTTATTTTAATATTCTTCTGGCACACTGATCGAAAATCACTGGTATAGAGGTATGCACCCAAGAAAATATGAAAATTAAAAAGAGAATTTCAGTGCAGGATATAGGGAATGAACATATAAAATCTTTTTAATTTTTTAAAACATTTTATTTGGAGAAAGCTTTCACAAAAACACATTGATTGTGTGAATTAGTTGCAAAATATTATCAGATAATGACCAAAGACATTTACACTCCTAAATAAGCCTTTACTATCATGTCATTATATATAGTTCTTTCAGTAGTTATGCATTTAAAAAAACACTTTTTAAGGAATATTTGTATTCCAACTTAACACAATGTATCTTTAATATGGGAACTTATTTCACAGTGTAAAATTAGTTTTGCAAAGCTAAGAATGAATCCTGGATTATAACTTTAGGCATCAGGATAATTAAGTAGAAACATATCAGGTCTGATCTAATTTGAAAATTCAAATAATTAATGTTCTTAATTGATATTCTAATTAATATTTTTTCAAAAGATTAAAATTATAAAAAAAATATTAGCATACATTTCATTGCTTATAAAGTCTACTTTTAGACTGTGTTCACATATTTTAATATGTGAATAAATTTATATGTATATAATAGAAAAATATATAATTTTACATGGGTTAATATTTATCACTGCAATAATTAATTTCATAAATGATGTGCTGACCTAATTCCAAAAAGTTAGAAAATAATTTAACTCTCCCCTAAAAGCAGTTTACAATCTATGTGTTTAAAGTTAATGTACATTTTCAGGGCATTCACAGGTAGAAGAAGGCAACAGATACAGTCCCCTAGTCTAGCACATCTATACTCATAACATCTATTTGCTTTGCTTTGTCAAAACATATGAAAAATCATTAAAGTGTTTTAATAAATGTCTAGTTTCCCTGCTCATTCATCTTATAAATATTAATTAGCCATGGATCAGGCAATTAAAGTTTAATCAATTTGCACTAATTAGCACCACATACTTGCATAAAAAGATAAAACCAACTCCTGCATCTGGCTGTTATTTGCAGTTTTTGTCAAGTGCTGATGAGTTTAATCTTGAAGGGAAGATTAAGAAGAAAAGAAAAAAAGTAAATCAAGAAAGTAGTGTTAATTTTATTAAATTTATCTCAAAGCACTGGCCATAAGTGATAGTGTTAGCAATATTACACTTTTTTTTAAACCAAAACCTGATACACCCACTTCTTCCTCATATCCCTACCCAAAATGGAGAGGCTCTATCTTTTATTTGTGACACACTGCTATATGCATTTTATTTAACTTGCAACATGAATTCAAATCTTACTTATTTCTATTCTTTGTGACTTAAAAACTTTTAAAACAAGTGTTCCCTATAGCCATAGACATTAAGAATGCACTTTCCTCCTTTGGAATGAATATGAATGGCCTATGTTGAGGAGAAACTATAAAGTTGTAGCCCTACAAATGAAATTGAAATGTTCATTACTAGAAATTATGTGCAACTGTTATGATAAGCAAGGTCTCTGAAAGACTTAAAATTTGCGTTCTGATTTTTGTGAGTATTTCAGAGCTGAATACATTTTTGTCCTACATAGACTTTAAGAGACTAACTCCTGCTTCTCTGTCTTTGACGTCTGAATTTGATTAAATAAATTACACTGCCAATCTAGTAAGGAGACATTGTACAGTGCATTTGCATTACTATTTTGTGTTTTAATAACCAGAGAAAATAAAGTGTTCCATTACTGCCTATTCATATAATTGACAAGGATTATAGGGAAAGGAACTAGTCTTTAATCACTGATGGAAATTTATCTTAGGCTTGGCAGGTAAAACTACATGTTTTAAGATGATTTAGCATTGTACTAAAAAATAGAGTGTGATTTGTAAAAAAAAAAAAAAAAAAAAAAAAAAAAGCTGTGCACCATTTACATGAGGTTTTTTATTCAGTTTATGCAAGAATATACCAGTGAATGTTTACTGATATTTTTCAAATAAAGTATGTATGATTCATTAAATTCCCTATTCCCTTGTGAACAAGCCACTGCTCTGTTAAGAAACCTTTGTATACATATCCCAGAAGAAAGCAAGGGCACAAAAAGGGGATGTCATGCTTCAATGCCTTTTATTTAAGTGCCTAAAAATGAGATCAAACACAGTAACAGATAATTCTTTAAACTACCATCTGGATTTCCATACACACTGTTGTTGAAAAACATAAATATGTTCTCTGTTAATAGAGTACATACATGTTTATATAGAGATAAGACCTGTGTACATTTTCAAAATAAGACTATGAATCAAATTCTGATGCTCTAGAATGTTTCTACTATTAATGAAATAGGGTATGAAAAGTACTGTTTAAAATCTAAATTACTATAAGATGACGTCATGGAGCAAGGAAAAAATACGTTAGCTATGCTCAGGAGACTCTGCATGAACAAATTCTTCATCACCTTATATGAACAATATTTAAACTCTAGCCTTATGTTTATAGGTAGAGGAAGCCAGCATACTATGGTGGCAAGATCTGAGTACACATGTGTATTGTCTTCTTCAAAGCTATAGGCTTTAGGCAACATTTTAATCTTTCTAGTTTCCTCTCTTTCCCATACAAAAAAGGGGTTCACTCTCTGTTTTGTTTAATAAGTACGTATTTATTGACTGTGTCTTTATTCATGGATAGCATAGGTAACCAAAACATGTATAACCTAAGAAATGGTAAAAGAAGTTGTGTTTGTTGCACCTTAGACAGTAAAAAGCATTATAATTTTCTTCAGTATGTAAATATACACATTATGGAAAAAAACTCAAAATTTATTCTGTTTGAGTTCAGGAAGTAGAAGAAATGTATAGAATTCACAGAAGATAAATATTTACTTTGTTTACTTCACTAGGAAATGACCCTTAAGTCTAAGTGTATGCCTTTTAACTAGTTTGTCATGGAAAAAAATGGGTCATGTTGATTCTTGGTGAAGATACTTTGTGAGGGATGTTGCCAATGAATAGAGTTAAAAACTAGTTATAAGATTATTAGAAAAAATTAAAAATATGATATGAAGACATAAATTACAGTATATTTGAACAATATCCTCTTCTAAAGCATTCTTATTAATTGCTAAAGTTTTTACACAAAAAATGTACATTTAATTTTCTTATCCATGTAAGATGAACACAAGTAAATTCCCATTGTAATTATTAAGCTAGGAGTCCAAAATAGTACACTCCTTTTACAATCTGGGGACCAGGTATTGAAAAGTTCTCTCTTTCTTGACTTATCTTTATATAGCTGGTATAAGTCAGTGTTTTAAAAAAAGTAACAAGGCCGTTTCCAGTTGGCTCAGTGGTAGAGCATCAACCTGGTGTGTGGATGTCCTGGGTTCGATTTCTGGTCAGGGCACACAGAAGAAGTGACTATCTGCTTCTCCACCCCTCCCCCTCCCCTTCTCTCTTGTTCTCTTCCCTTCCCACAGCCATGGCTCTATTTGTTCAGGGGCATTACCCAGGGCACTGAGAATGGCTCCCTGAAGCCTCCACCTCACATGCTAAAAATATCACAGTTGTGAGCATGGCCCCATATAGTCAGAGCATCAACCCCAGATAGGAGTTGCTAGGTGGATCACGGTCAGGACATATACAGGAGTCTGTCTCTCTATCTCCCCTACTCTCACTGAAAAAAGGAAGAAAAAATAATTCAAAAAGCACCGTTTACGTATATTTTTTATAGCTAAAGGTATTTTTAGATTTCAAATTTTTCAAGAAAAATTAGTGTATGTAAAAATAATGTTAGCTTTAATTTTTCTTCTCAGGATTTCTCATTCAAGTGTACATTTTTGAGAGAATATAGAGAAATAATTGGAGCTGCTAATCATTTTAGCTTACCCAATTGAATTCCCTTACTCTGTTTATACACACAGCTCATTAGAAGAATGAACACTATTAAGAATAGCTGAATGCATCTCTTCCCCAGAACATTAGAAAGATCATTGTTCACTATCTGAAAAATAGAGTTATAAGGCATAAATGATACAATTACATATATTTAAAGAAGGCAAATAAAGAAATAGGTATTCAAAGTGGGAAAAAAATGCTATACAGTGGTCCCTCGTCTATTGCGGGGGTTACGTTCTAGAACCCCCTGCAATAGGTGGAAATCCGTGAAATAGCAACCTTATATTTATTTTATTATTTTATATTTTAAGGCTTTATAAACCCTCTCCACACTCTTATAAACCTTTCCCACACTGTTATTAACCTTTCCCACACTCTTATAAACACATCATATGCTCTTAAACACTTTCTACACCCTTAAACTTATGTAGTTTTAACAACATATAAAATTCTACATGGATACTCACCAGTAAATATACAGTATTATTCTTTTAATATGTTTTAATTAATAGTTTTTTATATTTTTATATTGTTTTTAAGATTTTAGGCTAGAAAATACTTATTTTTACCACAAAAACAATGAAAATAATAAATATATAAAATACCTATGTACCACGAAATTCCATGATATAGCAAAAAATCCATGATACAAAATTTGATATATACAACTTAAAAATCTGTAATACAGTGAGACAATGAAAAGTGAACCGCAATATGGTGAGGGACAACTGTACTTCTTTGAGATTTTGATATTTATTTTATTCTCCAAAAATGTAATATGTAGGTATTGTATACTATATATAACTAGTTAATGAAAGTATAAAACAACTTATGAAATAAATGATGTCAATAGCTTGGGTGAAGAAAACTTTTTGTTATAGCTTTGTATAAAACTGAATGTTATAATAATTATTTTCTATCTCTGTCAAATTTAAACACACAGAAAAAAGTATAACAGTTCTATTAACTAATTTATTTGCTAAAGCAATGATAATTACCTTAAGTTTTAAATAGTTATTGAAGATAATTAAATTTTACCTTAAGATGTAAAGAAGGATAACAATTCAGTAAAAAACAATATTTTAAAAGAAAAACATTAAATCTGGTACATCTGTTCTCCAGCTGTTAAAACAGAGACACTAGACAGACTATGTAGTAATTAACACAAAATGATGACCATTGAATGCACTGGCTGGGTAGCTCATTCGCTTAAAATGTTGTCCCAAGGTTGCGAGTTTGATCCCCAGCCAAGGCACAATACAAGAATCAATAAATGTCCAGCCTGACCAGGTGGTGGCACATTGGATAGAAAGTCAGTCTTTGATGCACAGGGCCCAGGTTCAAAACCCCAAGGTCACCAGCTTGAGCCTGGGATCATGGACATGACCCCCATAGTCACTGGCTTGAGTCCAAGTCACTGGTTTGAGCAAGGGGTCACTCATTCTACTGGAGCCCCCTGGTCAAGGTACATGTGAGAAAGTAATCAATGAACAACTAAGGAATTGCAATGAAGAGTTGATGTTTCTCATCTCTCTTCCTTCCTGTCTGTCTGTCCTTGTCTGTCCCTCTCTCGCAAAAAACAACAACAACAACAACAAAAAAACCCAACAAACAAACAAAAAACAAACACCTAATAATTGAAAGAACAAATCTATGTTTCTCCCTCTCCTTTCCTCTCTCTTTAAAAATCAATCAATAAATTAAAAATCTAAATAAAGTAAAAGAAGTATTGAGAAAGGTAGTAAACTATGTGAGCAGAAGTTTGAGTACATTCTTCTCCAGGTGATTTTTAGCTGCACTTAATGTTATGTTAGTAAAATATGATGATTTTAATACATAGTTGGGACACAAAATTGAGTGCAGTGGTTACCGGGGGAAGGAAAGGGTGGAGAGGGAGGGAGATAGGAGAAGTGGAGGGGCTTAAAGAGAAACAAACTATAGGTTGACAGATGATTTGACTTTGGGTGATGGGTATAAAACATAATTGACTGTCCAAAGGATGTGGAGATGTTTTCTCTAAATCTATGTACTCTGATTGACCAATATCACCGTGTTAAATTTAATTGTCTAAATTTAAAAAAGAAAATATAGTTAACTAATGTTTTTAACAAAGAGATATATTTTGGAAATTTTTATACATAATAACACTGTTTTGAGTAATTGCAGGACATGAGAAAGCTTTGGTGGAAATAAAACTGTTTTAAGCAAAAAAAAAAAAATTCTCCATCAACTATTACAATGTAAACACTTATCCAGACAAGAAAATATTTTTCTGAAATATACCAATGGTACCAAACAGCTGCAATTATTTTCCAAAATTTAATGGTTTTCTATTCCTGGAAAATATGTCTATTTACTCCTTTATAACAAAATTCATGAGATTTTCTCTATAATTCCCTTATTATTATTTAAAAAAATTACTAAGGAATATTTTTGGATCCTTGTAACCTTTTTTCATCTTTATAAACTGCACCCTTTATGTTTACTCTTCATGTATTCTGTATTTTCCATTTCTTTAACATGTTTTCCCATGAGAAAACACACCTAATTAAAACACTCTACAGAGGAGATCTAAGATGGTGGCTAAGTAGGGGATATTATACTGACTACCTCCCAAGACCAAATTGGAATTACAACTAAAACATAGAACAAACAGCCTGAATAACCAACTGAAGACTAGCTGACAAGCAGTCTTATATCAAAGGATTTACAGAAAAATCCACATTATGACTGTTAACAAGGGTGAAAAAGTGAAATGGGTAAGTCCAGCTCCTACATGCTTCTGTTGAGATTCCAGAGGGATATTGCAGCTGTGTGTTGAGGGGGAGATATTCTCAAATGAGAAGTGTGAGGTCTCAACCCCGAGCCAGGCTCCCCAGTTCAGAGCACTCAAGCTTAGAAGAGTAGCCCACAGAACATCTGGCTGTGAAAACTGACAGGGATTGTGTCCACCCAGAGAACAGGAGTCTTCTAGAGATATAGACATCATATAGAGCCAACCAACAAAATATAATTTGTAACCACTCACCCTGGACTCTATTAGTGGGAGGAAGGAGTGGACTAGAATATCGTAAGGAGAGAGTGGGTTTTGCGACTCTAGGGAGAGAGCTAAAGGGACAGTTGCCGGGATCCCTGTGCTAAGTCATTCTCCCATATTGCAGACACCATCGTTCTTAGGTGGAGCAGTCCCCTCCTTACAGAATCAGATTAAGGGGAAAGCAATAGCCCACTCTCTGAACTTTCTCTTGCCCTACCCTGGTGGGTAAATACATAACAATTCAAGCTTACTTCAAGAAACAAGAAAAAATGTCAAATAAAAAATATATGACTTTACCTTTAAAGGAACTAGGAAAAGAACAACAAAGCCCAAAGTGGTAGAAAAGAAAAACTAGTAAAGATCAGAGCAGAATAAACAAAATACAGTTGAAAAAAACTACAAAAGATAAAAAAAACAAGGAGTTGGTTCTTTGAAAAGATAAACAAAATTGACAAACTTTTAACCAATTAATTAAAAATGATAAAGAAACTAAATAAAATTAGAAATGAAAGAGGAGAAATAACAACTGACACTAAACACATACAAAGGATTGTAAGAAAATATTATGGCCTGAACTGTGGTGGTGCAGTGGATAAAGCATTGACCTGGAAATGCTGAGGTCGCCGGTTCGAAACCTTGGGCTTGCCTGGTCAAGGCACATATGGGAGTTGATGCTTCCAGCTCCTACCCCCTTCTCTCTTTCTGTCTCTCTCTCTCTCCTCTCTCTCTCTCTCCTCTCTAAAATGAATTAAAAAAAAGAAAATATTATGAACAACTATATGCAAATATATAGGAAAATCTGGATGAAATAAATAAATTCCTAGAAATATATAATATTCCAAAACAGAATAAGAAGAATCAAAAAACCTGAATAGGACAGGTTACAACTAATGAAATTGAAGCCATAATATAAAACACCCAATGAACAAAAATCCTGGGCCAGATGGCTTCATAGGCAAAATTTACCAAGCCTTCAAGAAGGTATTAGCACTTAACCTTCTCAATTACAAAAATTTCAAGAGGAGAGTATAGTCCCAGGCTCATTTTACAAAACCAGCATTATCCTAATTTTATATCAGATAAAGACAGTGAAAAAGAAGAAAATTATAGGACACTATTCCTCATGAACATTAATGCTAAAATATTTTACAAAATATTAGTTAACTAAATCAGGAGTACACTAAAAAGATTATACACCTTAATCAGTGGAATTTATTCCTGGGATACAAGGTTAGTACAATATCTCCAAATCAATAAATGTGATATACCACATACACAAAATAAAGAATAAAAATCACATGACAATACCTATAAGTAAAGAAAAAGTATTTGCTAAACTCCAGCACCCATTTACAATTAAAACTCTCATCATAATGGGAATAAAGTCCATATATGACAAACACACAACCAATATGATACTCAGTAGCCAAAACTAAAAGTGTTTCTCTTAAGATTGAGTACAAGACAGGGAGGTCTGCTTTCACCTACAACAATCAGACAAGAAGAAGAAATAAAAGGCATCAAAATTCGTAAGGAAGAAAAACTGTCATTATTTGCAGATGACATGATATTCTATATCAAGAATTTTAAGGACTACACCAAAAAATTACTAAAAATAATAAGTGAATTCAGTAAAGTAGCATGATACAAATAAATGTCCAGAAATCAGTTGCCTTGTTATACACCAATAATGAACTCTCAGAAAGAAAAACTAAGAAACAATCCCGTTCACAATTGCTTTAAAAATAAATTAAATACCTAAGAGTAAATGTAAACAAAGATGTAAAAGGCTTGTACTCAGATAATTTTAAGACACTGAAGAAAGAAATTGAAGAAGATGCAAATAAATGGGGGCATATACAATGTTTATGAATAGGAAAAATTAACATCATAAAAATGTTCATACTACCAAAAGCTGTCTATTGATTCAATGTGAGTCCTATCAATATACTAATGGTGCCTGACCTGTGGTAGCACAGTGGATAAACCATTGACCTGGAATATTAAGGTCACTGGTTTGAAACCCTGGGCTTGCCCAGTTAAAGCACATATGGCAGTTGATACTTCCTGCTCCTCCTCCCCTTCTCTAAAATGAATAAAGTCATTTTTTTTTATCCAATGATGTATTTCACAGAATTAGGACAAATATTGCAAAAATTCATATGGAACCAAAGAAGACCCTAAGAGCCACAGCAATCTTGAGAAAGAGAACAAAGTTGGAAGAATCACATTACCTGATATTGAACTATATATATGACAAGGCCATAATAATCAAAACAGCATGGTACTGGCATAAAAAATAGACATATAGTTTATTGGAATAGAATAGATAACCCAGAAATAAACCCATGATTTTTTATAGTCAATTCATATTTGACAAAGGAGGCAATAACATACAATAGGGTAAAGACAGTCTCTTCAACAAATGATCCTTATAAACAGGAATAAATGTTTATAAATGTGCAAAAAAATGAAACTAGATCATTTACTTTTACAATACACAAGACAAAACTAAAATATAATTTTAAAAGACTTAACTGTTAGACTTAAAACATAAAAATCCTAGAAAAACATAAGCAGCAAAATCTTGGACATTTCTTGTAGCAATATTTTTTCTGATATATTTTCTTGGACAAAGAAAACAAAATAAATAAATAAATAAATAAATAAATAGGACTACATCAAACTGAATAGTTTGCACAGCCAAGGACACCATCAACAAAATGAAATGTGGAATATATTCACTAATGATACATCTAATAAGGGGCTAGTATCCAAAATTTATAAAGAACTTACACAACACCAAGAAAAAATGCCAATTAAGAAATGGGCAAAGAACCTGAATAGACACTTCTGTGAGTACATACTGATGGCCAAAAGACATATGAGAAGGTGTTTAATATTACTAATCATCAGAAAAATGCAAATTAAAGCTATAATGAGATACCACCTCAAACATATCAGAATGGCTATCACCAATAAATCAATAAACAGTTATTGGTAAGGATGATAATAAAGGGCATCCTGCTTCACCTTTGATGGGAATCCAGATTGGTACAGTCACTGTGGAAAGCATTGTGGAGTTACTTCAAAAAATTAAAATTGGCCTGGTCTGTGGTGGCACAGTGGATAAAGTGTCGACCTGGAATGCTGAGGTCACTGGTTCAAAACCCTGCACTTGTCTGGTCAAGGTACATATGGGAGTTGATGCTTCCTGCTCCTCCCCCCTTTCTCTCTCTCTCTCTCTCTCCTCTCTAAAATGAATAAATAAATAATTTTTTAAAATATAAGTTTAAAAAAATTAAAACTGGGACTTCCTTATGACCCACTGATCCCATTTCTGGGAATATGTATATATGAAGAAACTTGAAACACTAATTCAAAAGAATATGTTCACTTCTATGTTCATTTCCGTGTTATTTACAAAAGTCAAGATTTGGAAGCAGCCGAAGTGTCCATCAGTAGATGAATGGATAAAAAAGCTGTAGTACATTTACTTATCTGTAGAAAGTAGAAAATCTTACCATTTAAGACAGCATAGACAGACATGAAGTGTATTATGCTAAGTAAAGTCAGGGAGAGAAAAGTACCATATGATTTCACTTATATGTGGACTCTAATGAACAAAATAAACTAACAAATAAAATTGAAACAGAGTCATAGAATGAGTGAACAGACTGACAGTTGTCAAAGAGGAGGCGTTTTGGGGGTCTGAGTGAAAGGATTAAGAAAAAAAAAGTCTTATACTCACACAACAGTATGGTGATTACCAGACAGAAAGTAGGTGGGAGAAAGTTAAGGAGGTGATGGAAGGAGACATGACTCAGAGTGGAGAAATCACAATGTAATATACGGATAATGTATTATAGAATTGTATCCCTGAAGCCTGTATAATTTTATTAGCCAATGTTACCTTAATAACATCAATAATAAATTAAAGTTAAAACAAACATTAAAAGAAAAAAATTGTACAATGCCAAAAAAGTCCACAAAAACTCGTTCTAGAAATGAATGTGATGCTTTTCCATCACTGTTGCATAAGAAACTATCAATGATTAGGAGCAATTGCAATGTGAACAAAGGTATCTAATTAGGTTGTAGTGACTTAGTAGTCTACTGAAGCCAGATATGATAGTAAATCTTAATCTAGGCCTGCTATTTCCCACCTTAACGTTGTGACTACAATATCAGGAAAAACATCCAATTCATAGGAGAAGTAAAACTGCAATTTCTTTTTTCACCTTTCAAGAAATAGATATAGTACTTTTTGGTTACTTATAATCAAAGTATAAGTTTGCAAATTATTTACTTGAAATTAAAAACCTCATAATAAAATACAGATAAATAAAATATGCTTAAATTCTGATATTGGTAGAAGTTCTGTTTAGTGACATCTTCAATTTTCTTTCAGGCACCTGTCTCCTCATAAACTCCTACTTCTCTCTGGTCTTTCTTAATATCTGGTCTTAAAGCATTTTCTAGTGTACATCTCTATTTTTCATCAAACTCCAATCAAAATGTGTGTCTTTGTTTTCTTTTTCCATGAGATCGAATTTGTTTACTGTCAGATAGTATGCTCCCAGTAGAACTTGCTAGACAGTTGGGAAAATGCACACTTCTAGAACAGTAAAACCATACAATTTTGTCCAGAATTTGTACAGGGCTTATGGGGATTCTTGCCTCAATTCCATGATGCCTGGATCATAATCTGGGGTGACCCAAAGAACTGATATAGATCAACTGAGAGTATTTTTCTGGGTCCTCAGGTCATAAATTTAGTTGTCTTAGTGGAAGGTCAAAAAAGGCTTTATTGATTGTCAGATATCTCAGTGTTTTCCTTGTGACCTTTGTTTCTGTGAGGCTAGGTTCGTCTTCTGAGTATGGAGATCTCAAGGTTGTCCAACACGATAGCTGCCTTTCAAAAGGAAGAAACAGAAGTTGTCATTTTTCCTATAGGTACCAGCCAGGAACTGACACACCATCTCTCTTCCACCTGTTCTGTGGGCTTAAACATAAACGAGCCAACCCATACTCTGTGTCTTAAGGGGAAGATAGTGAAGAATTTTCATTATTCCAGGCCGCAGAATATTTACATTTCTCCTACTTTCAAAATTCCCTCAGCCTCTCCCCTGATACCTTAAATTCTCATCCTATTATATTATCACATTCTTGTCTGGAAACTTATTATCTAAGTAGATCAAAATGTTGGTTAAACTCAGTTTTTCAGGTGTAATTCTTTGGTTATGGCTTCTCATGACATGAAAATTATGAAATAAAACTGTCTTCTTTACATAACATGCGATTATAAGGTTTGGTTAGGAAAACTTCAATAGATGTTCCCTTTCAAACAGGAGGACAACAGGGACCACACATCTGTTACTAGGGTATAACATATCTAAAATCCTGCCATGTTCTTATCACTGGTTTCTTGATTAAGTCATCGCTTTGTTTCTTGGAAATATTTTATGTTTGGGGCAGTTGTCTTAAGTCAGTTGATTTGACATAACAAAGTACCATAGATGGGGTGATTTATAAACAACAGAACTTTATTTCTCACGTTAGTGGAGGTTGGTAGTTTGAGATTTGGATGCCAGCATGACCATGTTCTGGTGAAAGCCTCTTCCAGGTTATTGACTGCTTAAATTTCATTGTATCCTTCTGTGGCAGCAAAAGTGAGAGGTAGGTCTCTGGACCTCTTACTAGGAGGACACTAATCCCACTCATGAGGGCTCTGAGCTCATGATCTAATTATATTCAAAAGGCCTCATATCAAAATACCATCTCATTGTGTATTGGATTTCTGCATATGAATGGGGGCACATACATGGAGTCTCTATAGCAGTATGTTAAATAGAATTAAAAATTTTATTTTCTGTTTTCTTGCATTGATTTTAGTTTATGAGAAAGGTGTACAATATTTTCTTTGAAGTAGAATATTAGCCATATGTTTATCAATAAATGCTTTGAATAAGAGGGAGAAAATTCTTTTTTACTCTTACTTCCTGAAAGTTTTATCAAAATTGGTGCTAATCTATGTCAATTTCTTTTTCTGCATTGATAAAAATGAGCTTGTGATTTTTTTTTTCTTTATTCTGTAAATGTGATAAGTTATGTTGACTTTTGACGACTATATGAAAGTTGCATTCCTGGAATAAACATTTAGTCATGGTCCATCTTTATTTTTTATATACTTTTGTATTTGATTTGATAATATTTTGTTCAGGGACGTTATGACAAATTCATGTGGAGTATTAGTCTGTATAATTTGATTTCTTTGCAGTGTCCCAGTGTCCTTCTTGGGTTTTGTCCTTAGGCTTATTACTGCTAATAATATGAATTGGAGAAATAGCCTCTTTTCTTTTATTGTGAAAGAGTTGTAAGATTTATGTTGTTTCTTTCTGCCATAAATATTTAATAGAATTTAGGTGTAAAGCCATCAAAGCCTAGAGATTATGTGTGTGTGTGTGTGTGTGTGTGTGTTAATTCAGTTCTTTGGAAGTTTCAGATAGTCTGTTTCCTCTTTATCGGTTTTGGCAAGTATTATTTCACAAAGATATTTTTACATTTCTTTAAGCTGTTAAATTTGTTGCCCTTAATTTATTCACACTATTCTGCTATTATCAGTTTAATGATTTTTAAATAACTGTAGTAGTAATTCCTCTTTCAATATTAATACTACTGATTTTGTTCTTTTTTACTTGATTATTCTAGTGAGAAATTTATCAATATTTAAAATCTTTTTAAAGATCCAGTTCATAGCATTGTTTTTTTCTATATTCATATCTTATATTTGCTGAATTCTGCTTTTACTATTTTAGTTTTGTCTACATATTTTTACTTTATTTTGACACAGTTTTTAAAAATTTTTGAGAAGTGTTAGATTATTAAGTTCAGTTTTGTTTTTTTTAATACTGTCATTTCAATTTATAAATTTCCCTTTGGTTTCTGTTCTAGCTTCAGCCAACAAATTTTGATATGTTTTATATTTATTATAATTTATTTATTTTTATTTTTTCTTGTAATGTTTTTAACTTATGCATTATTTAAATGTGCTATTAAATTCTCAAAAAAGTATTTTGAGGGAACTTTTACATATTTTCTTGGTATTGATTTCTAATTTAGTTTCATGGAAGTCATAAAACAGTCTCTGTAAAATGATCATAAGTCCAATAATTTGAAAATTAACCCAAGCTGTTTTAAAGGTTCAGCACAGGATTTCACTGGTGAATGAACTATGTGCAAATATTTACTTGAAAATATTCTGTATTTTGTAGTTGTTGATTACTGAGCAGTGTTCCATAAATATCAGTTTAATTCAAGGAGCTTAACAGTATGGTTTAGGTAATTTATGTATTTAATGATTCTTTATCTAGTTCTGTAATTACTGAGAGAGGGGTGTTAAAATATCCTATTATAATTTGGAAATTATTTATTCTATGAGTATTTGCTTCACGTACTCCTCGGTGTTTCCAGTGTCTACCACATTGCCTGGAACTTAATGGAAACTCCAGAAATACTGTTTAAATTAAATTTTGGGGAAAAATTATATTATAGCTTCTTTTGGAAAACAAATATACAACTTCAAACGGATTTGAGGCAAACTGGGCCATAAACAAATTTTTTTTAAGTGGCTAAACAAAATTTAAAAAACAAGTTTATCAATAAAAGGAAATGTTTCTGGTGTGGAGCCAGCGGCACAAAAATACATAAATAAATAAATAAATAAATAAAAGTATATGATTACTTAGATAACATGTCCATTTTACTATAGCATAACTTTAAAAATGTTTTTTTTTTTATTATTTTCAGTTACAGTTTACATTCAATCCTACTTTGTATTAATTTTAGGTGTACAAGATCGTGGTTAGCTTTTAAGTACATTTTGTTGACTGCTATAGTCCATGCAGATTTCTATCTCCACACTTTGACAACATACTGACACCTCCTAAAGAAGACTACTATCTATATATATTATATAAAAATAACACAGATATTCCCTCATTTGACCAGTTCCACTTAAGTTTAGAAATGCAGAAATGCTTAATATATCCAGAGGCAGCTCCTTGATATGTTACTTGATCATTTTCTGAAGTAAATTTTCAAGAGAATGACAGTAAGATAAGGGAAGAAAACATGGAGGAATGAAGTACTAATTACTATACATGCATATATTTTTTTAACAGTAGGAAGAAATATTTTACAGATAAGTTATACAAAAAGAAAAGGCAAAGAAATACTTGTGTATAATAAATTAACACATTCTGCACAATGCCTTCACTTTGCTATCAACTCTTCATACTTTATGTGACCATCACCCCATCACCACTAATATCTGTTTTCCTGACTAGAATGAAAGACTGAATTGTCTTTTACAAGCACTCTCATATCCACCATCAGGCACAATAGCTAGAGTTTTAACATTCAGAAATCCATTCTCTTACAACCTCATGTTATAAGAAGATATAACTTGAGCCTTAAGTCCAATCATCTTTCTAATAAGGAGACGGTGGTTTACCAGAAAGATAGTAAACAAGTGAGAAGAGAGAAAGAAATGGCATAACTTTTCTACATATGTTCACCATGCTTCTCATCCAAAATATTTTTGGTTCATTTCTAAGAAAGCTGAAAATTTATTTTAAAAGATCTAGGATTAATGTCAAATATCATTAGGTTTTAATTTTACTGAAAAATGAAAATATACTATAACTGAGATATCTAATTCCAAATATGTAACTAGTGTCTTATTTTAGTAATTATAAGTAAAGATATTGCAAAACAAATTTACTAAAGTATAAATTTTTAACATTAATGATCTAGATAAGAAATTCTGTAATAAACTTTCAGTTATTCTAGATTTGTTCAGCAAATGTCTTTACATTGTAATATTTTCTAGGTTTGATTAACTACCTCTAAAATTTTTTGAATAATTAAAATCTTTTTCTAACATTTTTTTTTTTTTTTTTTTTGCATTTTTCTGAAGCTGGAAACAGGGAGAGACAGTCAGACAGACTCCCGCATGCGCCCGACCGGGATCCACCGGCACGCCCACCAGGGGCGACGCTCTGCCCACCAGGGGGCGATGCTCTGCCCATCCTGGGCGTCACCATGTTGCGACCCTCCTGGGTGTCGCCATGTTGCGACCAGAGCCACTCTAGCGCCTGGGGCAGAGGCCACAGAGCCATCCCCAGCGCCCGGGCCATCTTTGCTCCAATGGAGCCTTGGCTGCGGGAGGGGAAGAGAGAGACAGAGAGGAAGGTGCGGCGGAGGGGTGGAGAAGCAAATGGGCGCTTCTCCTATGTGCCCTGGCCGGGAATTGAACCCGGGTCCTCCGCACGCTAGGCCGACGCTCTACCGCTGAGCCAACCGGCCAGGGCCTTTTTCTAACATGTTTTTATTCAAATGGCATTTCTGTTTGTCATGGGGCTTGATCTCACTTTGTGACTCACCTACAATGTTTTCTATTACTGTGCACTGTTTGAAAATGCCTCGATGGTGATAATCATTGGGTTCCTAGAGTGTGATCAGTGTGGTGAGCATCCCTGAGCCTTTTAAATTTTCTTGATTCTCCCACAATTAAGCAGATTTTAGTCTTGTTTACAATTAGTCTCTCACTTTTCATTTTTTGTCAGTTATGAGTGTTTTTCTAACCCTAAACTGAATACTAAAATTAGTTAATCTTAAAATTTAGGGATAAATTTTATGAATCTAACCCATGGAAATTTTCTTGCCATGTATGTATGTATGTAGCCTGGAAGTAATATCAGTTTGTACTATGTGATATAACATTTTACATTTATTCTTTTTCTTCTGGTTCTAGTCTATGAATCTTTAAAACAGTATTTATAAGTTTCTGGGTGAGAAAATTCTCAAGTCCTTCCTAAAGCAGTTTAGTATATGAAATTCATAACACCGATCCTATCATGCTGAAGACTTCTCTACTTCCTCTGTAGCATCTTCAAGCTAATTTGTTCTAAATCTTCTGATTAAATGCCACTGTTCCAGATTTCATCCAAAGCATTGAGATCCTCTTTTGCAGGGTACCTCTTCCACAACAAGCTAATAGTTGTTCAAATAACATAATTGATAAGTATAATTTCAATGCTTTCCTGTTTAATTTTGAATTATCTACACATTGACTACAATTTTATGTTAACTAAAACTGAAATAACAGTCTAAAATTATACTCAGAGTAGATTGTTATTTATTAAGTAGCTTCATAGTTTATTTGCTTAAAAACTGAAAGAACTAATTAAAGTGTTACTATATCACATGCATAACTTCCTCCCTCCACACAAAATGTAATCCATTACTTATAATTTATATAGGTCACTGACCCAAATGCTCAGGATTATGATAATAACCAGACAGATAATTTTAAAGAAAAGATAATGACTATTTTTGATCAGTCCATTTTTGCACAGTAATGGAAAACATTCCACCTCTGTTATGGGAAAACTTTGTTGAAAGTTATATTGTAATATGAAGCATATTCCAATGCATTTTGTGAAATTAAAGGTAGTTTATTAACTATTCAAGATGCCAAAATAGCTCAGTGGGGTGTGATCTTTCTCACATTCTTTTCATACCACCCAATATGGGTCATTTAATTGGCAATTAGCCCATGCATGTATGCATTGCAGCTATCAACAACTGCCCCCGAGGAATCTTATCATTTTAGAGAATGTATTGTCCTGTTTGTGGATCCCAAACGGCCTCTTTGTCATAAGAATTCTTTCGAGCCATCTGTACCTAGCCTATCTATGAGAACCCTGAATTTCATTAGTCAGGTATACGCAAACTGTTAGGTTGGCAAGTCAGGCAAAACCAAGTTTCACAGCAAGTGTATATAAAAAAATCTAAGCAATAACAATAGTGTTCCCAATTAATAGTGTCTCTGCTTTCGAGCTCCAATAATTTGTATGACTTCAGGCTTGATTCACACTATTTATAAGTACTCTCTTTATATGGTACACTCAAGTTTAAATAAATTGACATAAAACACTGGGTTCAGAGTAGAATTGTTTGCAACAAGGAAAAAATATTATGGGGTTATTTGAAAATAACAACAAAAACTTTACCCATAAGTTTTTGACAAGAAGAGACTATAGAGCAGGAATTATATATATTTGCTGGTCACTTTCCACAGGCCCTTTCATTTACTCCTCAGAAAACCTACACAAATTAGGTATTATTACATTACCGATGAGAAAAGATTACTTTAGATTATTTGAATCAGTTCAACACTGTAATAATGGAGTTTCTGTTATCTGCATCCATGGTCTTTGGGAACTCCCAAGATAGAATCAAAAGGGTTCACCACAAAAATAGTATTAACGATAGAGATTTATAAAAACTCAAACAGGAAGGAGACAACATCCAAAGGGAAAAAGAAGATACTGCTCGTGGAACAAAATTTGGGGAGCATTTTTAAAGGTTTTTTGGTGGGAAATGTGGCATTTAAGTGTGCCGTCTAAGCAAGTAGAGGCAGGAACTCTGGAGCTGGTGCAGTAAAACTACAGGTTTCTTGTGTGTCCCTCCTTATTAATATGTTAAATCTCCACCCAGGGGTGTATTCTTACTGTTATAATAGAGTAAGGTCACACAGCAGTGACTCTGGGGCTTACCGTGCATCCATCACTGTGGAGACAGTTCCTTTGCCAATGTAGTTACAAGGGCCCTAAAGAGTAGGAAAAGAGGCGGAAGAGCGTCAGAGAGATGCCGTGTGAGAAAACTCACCAGGCTACTGCTAATTCTGAAAATGAAAGGTGAACCCAAGTCAAAGATCTGGAAAACAAGCACACTGTCCCTATGGCCTCCAGAAAGGAACAAAACCCTTCCCAGCTGACACTTGATTTTAGCCCAGTGAGACCCTTTTCAATCCTCTCGAACTGGAAGATTCACATTGGTTTGAGCCACTGTTTGTGGCAATTTGTTACAGCAGCAGTAGGGAGCTAATACACTGAGTCATGTACTAAATTAATGTACAGTACAGATGCTGAACATGTGTTCTCTGGCTAGAGATAGGACAACTTAGTATGAAGTTGAAAATCTTATGGGAAAATCAATTTGTACTTTTTGTTTTTGAATTTCTAGTTTCTAAATATTAAAGATGGACTTTTTGCCACATGGGTAGGCATAAAACATGACCCATGTTTATACCAATATCAATTTATTTCTGTGTATCTGTGTTTTCAGGAACTCTCAGACAATTTGAGATTATAGATGTTCACAATTTATATTTGACAAGGCCAACTCCCTAATCCATCAGCTTCCAGTCCAACACACTAGTCATTAAGCCAAGTCTATACACTATTTATCCATTAAATGTACAATGAGCTTTTAGAATGACTGACTCTGAACTTTGCAATACCTATCAAAACCTACTTTCTCTTCTCAGAGGTTTTATTTAGTGCTGCAACTTCAGTGTGTAGGGTGGACTCTGTCATTTAATTATGTCTTAAAACTCTTTGTTGACTAAATGAATGAATGGAAATAAGCAGTGCTTAGAAAATTGAAGTATTCTGTTAAGGCATTTTTTGTTAAGGGATCACCAGAGTGCAAAGGATTTTCTGTTCCTTGGCTGTCCTCAACTCATTCCAGAAATGCTCCACCTGTGCAAAAGTTCCCATTTTTACTTTTAGCAGATATAAGTACAGCTCAGGTACTTACTTTCTCAATGTCTCAGAGGTTTCTGTTAAATAGTTCTTTTAGTGTTCACCCATCATTTTCTGAGCATTCTCATATGAAACATAGCCATCAATTCGTCCAATAGCTGCACTGATATTGTGCTATACTCACAACTACTTTCTTTCTAATTTAAGATTAATTTTAAAAAAAAACTTATTCAGTTCCTTATCTTATTATATTTCTTTTGAGACTAGCCCGCTAACTTTCTAAAATATAGCCATACATAGTAAAATAAAATTATAAACACAGTTTAGGTGCAAGCTAATATTCCATTGACTGAGTTTCACATGTATTCATCATTTCCTACAAACAACCTTTAAAATATTTATAATGTAAAAAGCTTCTAAGATAGTGACTGATACAAAGTAGACTCTTAATAAGTGCTAATTTCTCTACTCCTTTCTATGAAGAACCATGAAATTCTTTCTAGTAAAAAATGCTTAAATTAATGTGAAGAGTATAATATTTTAAATATTTAAAGCCATAAGCCCAAGTAGACAGCTATTTAACATGATTTCATAATGGATATGTAGTTAATATATACTGAACAAAGTATATATAGAGCAGTAAGGGAATGTCAACACATAATATCCAGAGCTTTTTCGTCCCATTGTAGAAATCATAATTGGGGAGATTGGGGAGATTATCCTTAATGCTAATTCTCTACTGAAGCTAGTGCAATTAAAAGATAGCTTTGGCTCTAACTTACAATCTTAAATTGCATTTGATGCTAACAAGTAAATTAGTCAAAACTTCTGTATTCAGTTTTTTAATTCAATATTTCTTAAAAACAATAATACAAATGTTTGTTTAAGGGAGTTTGGTCTTTTTACTTAAATCAGAATTATTATGGATTTATAGAAATGGTTCCTAAATATACATAAGAGGAAAGATCTGAAAGAAAGTTTTATTTAGTTTCAATCTGTCATTTCTCTTATGAAAAAATGTTCATATATATATGTAGCATTTGGTGTTTCAAATTCTGGTGTGATTAAGCATACTTTTGTGGAAATAAAACACAAACCTTCTTAGATGGTATACAAATTATATAAAAATTTGGTGTTTTGAAAATAGGAAAGAAATTTTCTCATTATTTCCAATGACTTTTTAAATGCATTTCAAAAGGTGCCTTAACCCCATTAAAAAAATAAAATTATAAAATAAAAAAATAAAAAAAAAAAAAGGTGCCTTAGACTAATCACTAAAGGGAAAAAAGTGCTGGACAAAACTTTAACCAAGTGATCAAAATTAGCATCATCACTAAAATGAAAAATTAATAACATGTGCCTCTAGATGTGATACACTGAGAAGGACCCTTTGTCATTTATGTGATTTTTCTGCCCCCCAAGTTTATAACCTGAACCTAGCCATGAGGAAATAGCACACATCCTATGAAATAACTGTTTGCAGTATTCAGTGTTCAGGTCTTGAAAGTTGAGGTGCAACTGAGGATCTCTTCTAGAGTGTATGAAAACAGAGACATGATAACTAACTGCTGAGATGCTGGATCTGATCATAAGTCAGGAGAAGAAAAATCTCTCTAAAGGAGATTAATTGGGCAAGTTGATGACATTAAATCTGAATATGGAGTAAAGGTGAGATAACATCACTATATTAGTGTTACATTTTCTAATTTTGAGAATTATACTATAATCATGTAAAAAATATTGTTGATTTCAGGAAAATACATATGGGAGAATTTAGGACATAGTACATCATATGTCCAACTTAATCAAACTGTATTAAAATTAAAATTTATATGTTACAAATATACAAAGAAATAATAAGATAGGGTAAAATTTAAATAATTAGGTGAATCTCGATAAAGAAGGTACAATTTTGGCACTATTCTTGCAACTTTTCTCTCAATTTAAAATTGTATTAAAATTTTAAAATTACATAAAACAAAGGATTCTGGGAAATGTATATTATTTATAATGTACATTTTCCTTATAATCAAAGTGTATACATTTAAAATTAGAGTGTTTTGAATATTTGACAAACCTACTTCATTTGCTAGAAAATATGTAGTCTAAAAGATTTGTTTCAATGACTAATTTAATAATATTAATTATTATTTTGTTTTTAAACAGCAGTTGATAATTTGGGGGAAAGCAGTGTTGTTTGTGATTGTTTTTGTTATTTTTCTTGTTTCAAAGATCAAGGAAATGGCTCTCTTTTAACACAGTTAAGAGTCAAAGTGAATTGAAACCAGATGTCCTGAGGGTTTAATTCTACTCTAAATTTTCTGATACACACTGTAGAAAATGTCTAAGATGTAATGACCAGCCACGATTTCCCATTTAAAAAGGGACATTCCTGGGTCAGCCTCCAAGTTCAATGTTTATTTTTCTAGCAGTTTAATAGTGAAATTTGGTTGAAAGACTTGGCACAGTACTCTTCAGTTTAATTTTAAGCCTGACAGAAATGCTGGCCTCAGTGTGTGTATGTGTGTAATTTAGTTGCTGTGCTACTGGAAGTCTATGGAAGATTAATGAATGGTGAGGCTCAGTGGCAGTTGTGAGGAGTTGTGGGATAGAGAAAACCAGCTACCATCTGTTCAAAATGTCTTTTGTAGGGCTTTTAAGGAAAACAGTTCTCAGCAGGAGACAAAGACAAACAATGGCTTTAAATATTGATGTTTCTGTTGCAAATAAATATTGTAATGGTACTTTTAGTATTTCAATAAATGAATATTCATACATTATGTTGTGATCATACTGTACATTCAAATAAATTCTTTAAAAAGCAGAAAAATTACTAATACTTTATTGTCCGTATTGATAGTTACTCTCAATTAAGGTCTTTGGAGATATAATATATATTAAGCCCAAAGAAAGTCTCTGGGAATCATCTCTTCCTCAGCATTAATCTTTTCCATAGAATCACATTCACCACAGTCTTATACAATTTGTACAATATGCATTAATTACATCTTCATAGATTCAGTATCCCAAATTTGCCTTCAAATCTTTCAAAATCGGCTTGTTATAACTGAAATGCTATCAGTTCTGTGTGCTCTCTCAGAAAACTCTAGATCAGTACTTTTCAAACTTTAATTGAAAAGAAATCACCTGGGGGTGTCTTTTTAAAATAGAGATTTGATGCAGTAAGTCTGAGCTTCAACCTGACTGCAAGGCAAGGCCGATGCTGTTGGTCTACGGTTAAATTCTGATGCTAATAGTCAATTATCATGAATCTTTTGAAGTATAGAATGGGAAAGCAGTCAGTCATAAAAGGCTCAAAATATTTGCATACTCCAAATGTTTGTATCTATTTGGCTCAGTTTTTGCAGAAGCTTCTATTCACCTAGTCAACAAATAATTATGGTAGTACTACTATGTGTTTCCCGGAAAATAAGTGTCTTATATTAATTTTTGCTCCTAAAGACGTGCTAGGTCTTATTTTCAGGAGATGTCTTATTTTTCCATGAATAAGAATTCACGTTTATTATTGAACAAAAAATCAACATTTATTAATATACTGTAGTCATGTTATCAGCATAACCAGCCAAACTCTGACTTCTATCAAGAATTTTTTGTGACTCTATTTCCGTATACAACAATCTACCCTGTTTCCCCAAAAATAAGACAGTGTCTTATATTAATTTTTGCTCCTAAAGATGTGCTAGGTCTTATTTTTCAGGGGAGGCCTTAAATTTCTAAGCTTGCAAAAAATTGCACTAGGTCTTATTTTTGGGGGATGTCTTATTTTGGGGGAAACAGTGTAAGTACTACTGCTAATAAAAATGCTTTAATGAACCCTGGCCAGTGGGCTTAGCAGTAGAGCATCAGCAGCATGTGAAAGTCCTGGATTTGATTTCGGACCAGGGCACACAAAAGAAGCACCCATCTGCTTCTCCACCCTTCCCCCTCTCCTTTCTCTCTATCTCGCTCTTCCCCTCCTGCAGCTAAGGCTCCATTGGAGCAAAAGTGGGTCCAGGTGCTGAGGATAGCTCCATGGCCTTTGCCTCAGGCACTAAAATGGCTCCAGTTGCAATGGAGAAATGACCCTGGTGGGCATGCTGGGTGGATCCCTGTTGGGCATATATGGGAGTCTGTCTCTCTGCCTCCGTATTTCTCACTTCAGAAAAAAACAAAAAAAATCCTTTAATGGTTTATTGAATTTCATTAGAATCTGTACTGAACCAGTATTGAGTTGTTAATAAACAACTTATGTCAGGAAATTTTAAAATAGGTATATAACAATTTATACATTTTTATCTGACTTAAAAAATATAAATGTTAACCCTTTAGCCTATGTTGATCCAAGGCCTAGTTATTTTATTTCTTTGTAAGTCTACTGATTAGATTCCCTTGTCATCCTTCATGCATAAAAAGCACCCATAATTCATTAACTTAGATTTCCAGTTTCCATTTTTTCAAGTGAAGTAGTAACATAAGTCCACATGCAAAGCATTATAATTAGAAGATTTACAATAACTTCCAATTTTTTTACATTAGCTGTCTATACCTAATTTAAGTCCAATTGTTTTAGGATGTTAAACTCTATTGGGATTAACCCAATACACTCAATATAATTTCCATGAAAACCAAATAATATATTTTTATGTTTTCTTTTATTTGTTGTTATCTCTGTTTATATAATGATTAATTAAGTTATAGCTTCAAGGATGAAAGAAGCCAAATTACTAAACTCATTACTCAACAATAGTGGTACAACTCTGTGTAAATTGGAAGTGACTGACCAGCAAAAAGGGTCAGTCCATTGTGACATTAGTATCCATCAGTTTGCTTCAGAGTATACTGAGAATGATAACAAATTACAGAAGTGGCAAATGGTTAACGAAGATACTAACATGAAAGAAAAGCCTATGCATACCTACAATACTTAAAAAAAATTAAGGGATTTAATTCACAACCTACATAAATATATCCCATAATCTATTCTGACACTTTCTAATTCTTTTGTACATTGGGGCTGATCTTTTCTGCTTATATTGAGTCATATTTTCTTCTCTATATGTATTGACCTAGCCATTTTATATCCTCCCCCTTTCTTACCTTATCTTTCAAGTTTCTCTCTAATTCTCCTACTTTTGAAACATAAACTATTTGAGTGCCAAAAGCAAACAGGAATTGGGCAATATAAAATTATTTCCTTGCTAATAAATTGTCTGGCAAATGTTTGTGAAATTTTTTTTTTACTGGATCCATTAACCTGGGAGCTACAATAGCAGTGCATTAATTCATTAAGCTACTTGAGTCTCAATAGAATGAATAAAAGTAATTTTGTTGCTTGCTACTAGAGAATGACATATAGGTAAGAATCATTCAAATCATGCCAAGTGAAAGTGTCATTAAATGCAGCACAAGTAAATACACATGAGCTCATTGGCTAGGACCAAAAATCTGGGCAAGTACTTTATTCTCTTAATAGTAATGTAATGACATTAGTGCCACCAACTGACAATGAAAACATGAAATATAAGCAAAATATAACTAGATAATTTACTCTTTTTAAAAAAAATCATGGTATTTTCCTATTCTTTATGATCTTCATCAGAGAAAGTAAATGAGAGAGCAAATTTTTAAAATAAAAATATTTCTTAGTCAAAATTTTAACAAAACCATGCTAGCAAAAAATAGTCAAAAACATGAGTTGGTTATAGTCTCTTAATCAGATTTTGCTTCATAATTTTATGATTTAGTGGTAAAAAGATTGGATTGGAATCTGGAAACGTCAATATTCATATCCATTCAGGTTTTTATTTTTTTATCTTTATTTTCGTTTTTTAGCAACAGAGACAGAGATAGAGAGAGATAGGGAGAGGGACAGAGAGACAGGAAGAGTGAGAGAAGAGAAGCAACAATTCTTCATTGGGGCACCTTAGTTGTTCATTCATTGCTTTCTCATATGTACCATGACAAGGGTGTGGGGGGTGGCCTTCAGCTGAGCCAGTGACCCCTTGCTCAATCAAGCCAGTGAACTTTGGCTCAATCTAGCAATAATGGGGTTATGTCTATGATCCCGTGTTCAGGCCCAGTGAGCCCACGCTCAAGCTGGATGAGCCCACGATCAAGCTGGCAACCTCGGTGTTTTGAACCTGTGTCCTCAGCATCCCAGGCTGATGCTTTATTCACTGCACCACTGCCTGGTCAGGACATTCAGTTATTTATTTATTTATTTATTTTTGTATTTTTCCAAAGTTAGAAGTGGGGAAACAGACTCCAGCATGTGCTTGGCCAGGATCCACCTGGCATGCCCACCAAGGGGTGATGCTCTGTCCATTTGGGTTGTTGCTCCTTTGTAGCTGGAACCATTCTAGTGCCTCAGACACAGGCCATGGAGCCATCCTCAGTGCTGGGCTAACTTTCCTCCAGTGGAGCCTTGGCTGCGGGAGATGAAGAAAGAGATAGAGTGGAAGGAGAGGGGGAACGGTGGAAAATCAGATAAGTACTTCTCCTGTGTGCCATGACCAGTAATTGAACTTGGGACTTCCATTCATCAGGCTGATGCTGTACCACTGAGACAACCAGCCAGGGCCCATTCAGTTGTTTATTTACTATATAAATCAAATAAATCATTTAACATTTTCAAAGTTTTTTTACTGTTTCTTCTGTTATATAATTTTGAAACAATTATTTTTAAAATAAAATATCTTGTAAAATACTTAAAACCTAAAATAGGCCAAGTGTATAAGCAACACACAGAAATTAATGGATTATTTGTATATGTTTATACTTAAGCCAAAACTTAGATTCAAATTAGAAAATGGAAAGCAAATTATTCTAATCACATATCTTTTCCTGGTAAACAGAAGTTATTTTTATAGCAGTACATGTTTTATTTACTTTATTTTTGTTAATGATTTAAAGTGATTAAGAGAAACCCTCTCGCCTGACCTGTGGTGGCACAGTGGATAAAGTGTCTACCTGGAAATGCTGAGGTCGTCGGTTCGAAACCCTGGGCTTGCCTGGTCAAGGCACATATGGGAGTTGATGCTTTCAGCTCCTCCCCACCATCTCTCTCTGTCTCTCTCCTCTCTCTCTCTCTTTCTCTCCCTTTCTCTATCCTCTCTAAAATGAATAAAAAAAAGTAAATAAAAGACAAGTATCAAAGAGAATCTTATTAAGAGAAACCCTCTCCAGGTCCAGAAAGTAGACATTTATGGCATTTGACAGCATATGATAGTGTTTGTGACTTCTGCTGTACACACGACATATACATAGTCCACATAAAAACACAGATATAGCCACCCTCTTCCACACCTATCAGTTGATAATATTTTACCTTATTTATTATTGTTTTGATCTCTTTAATGAAATCATGCTTTATTTACAGGGCATCTGTATTAGCAAAACTGATTCAATGTGATATTCAGGTTAATTACTTTATTCTTCTGAGGCTTTTGACCTGATTTCTATTTCAGTAGTCAAAACACAGTAAAAATTGGGATTAGTAAAGCTCTTCTTGCCTGTAAATTAATTTCCAATGTAAAGAGCTAAAGCCAATTGTAAAAACAAAAACAAAGACTTACAACGCTAAGAAATGACTATTCTCTAATATAGACACAACATTAAATTAAAAAAAAAACTTACCAAAACATCTCCCAGATTTAGTATACTTCTTGCACAAATTTTGTACACCACCTTTGTTATGTAAATTGCACTGGTCTAGATACAAAATTTTAATTGGAGTCTAAGCATAGGAGATTTGAATGCGTGATTATAGTTATAGTTACTCTTACCTCAATTTTCAACAATAAAATTATTGCACAACAGTTGAATAAAACAACCCCAAAACTTCTAAAATTATAAGGAAGTTGTGAGTGTCAAAAAACAGCTTAGCTTGCTCATGCTCTTTAATTAATCCTTTACTACCATATGAGTTTAAGGCAAAACTGATCTGTTACTCTCCTGTCACTCTCAAAGGCTGGGTTATTTTGGTGTATCACCCAGAAGTCCATATGTATTTTTTACCAAAGTCACTCAATATCAGTAGTACTTGCTTAAAAATTTAAAACCACCTACAATTTTGCCAACTTCCTCAATAATATTCTTTTTTTTAATCTTTATTTTTTTATTTTTATTATTAATTTTACTGGGGTGACATCAATAAACAGGGTACATATGTTCAAAGAAAACATGTCCAGGTTATCTTGTCAATCAATTATGTTGCATACCCATCACCCAAAGTCAGATTGTCCTCTGTCACCTTCTATCTAGTTTTCTTTGTGCCCCTCCTCCTCCCCCTTCCCCTCTCCCGCCCCCCCCCCCCGTAACCACCAAACTCTTGTCAATGTCTCTTAGTCTTGTTTTTATATCCCACCTATGTATGAAATAATGCAGTTCTTGGTTATTTTATGATTTACTTATTTCACTCCATATAATGTTATCAAGATCCCACCATTTTTTGTAAATGATCCGATGTCATCATTTCTTATGCCTGGGTAGTATTCCATAGTGTATATGTGCCACATCTTCATATCCAGTCATCTATTGAAGGGTTTTTTGGTTGTTTCCATGTCTTGGCCACTGTGAACAATGCTGCAATGAACATGGGGCTACATGTGCCTTTACATATCAATGTCTCTGAGTTTTGGGGGTATATACTCAGTAGAGGGATTGCTGGGTCATAAGGTAGTTCTATTTTCAGTTTTTTGAGGAACCACCATACTTTCTTCCATAATGGTTGTACTACTTTACATTCTCACCAACAATGAATGAGGGTTCCTTTTTCTCCACAGCCTCTTCAACATTTGCTATTACCTGTTTTGTTAATAATAGCTAATCTAACAGGTGTGAGGTGGTATCTCATTGCAGTTTTGATTTATATTTCTCTAATAACTAATGAAGACGAGTATCTTTTCATATATCTGTTGGCCATTTGTATTTCTTCCTGGGAGAAATGTCTGTTCATATCTTCTTCCCATTTTTTTATTGGAATGTATGTTTGTTTGTTGTTGAGTTTTATGAGTTCTTTATATATTTTGGATATTAGGCCCTTATCTGAGCTGTTGTTTTAAAATCTCATTTCCCATTTAGTTGGCTGTCTGTTTATTTTGTTGTCAGTTTCTCTTGCTGAGCAAAAACTTCTTAGTCTGATGTAGTCCCATTCATTTATTTTTGCCTTCACTTCCCTTGCCTTTGGAGTCAAATTCATAAAGTACTCTTTAAAACCAAGGTTCATGAGTTTAGAACCTATGTCTTCTTCTATGTACTTTATTGTTTCAGGTCTTATATTTAGGTCTTTGATCCATTTTGAATTAATTTTAGTACAAGGGGACAAACTATAGTCGAGTATCATTTTTTTGCATGTGGCTTTCCAGTTTTCCCAGCACCATTTCTTGAAGAGGCTTTCTTTTCTCCATTGTGTGTTGTTGGCCCCTATATCAAAAATTATTTGACCATATAAATGTGGTTTTATTTCTGGACTTTCTATTCTGTTCCATTGGTCTAAGTGTCCATTTTTCTGCCAATATCATGCTGTTTTGATTGTCGTGGCTCTATAATATAGTTTGAAGTCAGGTATTGTAATGCCCCCAGCTTCATTCTTTTTCTTTAGGATTGCTTTGGCTATTCAGGGTTTTTTAAAGTTCCATATAAATCTGATGATTTTTTCCATTTCTTTAAAAAATGTCATTGGAATTTTAATGGGAATTGCATTAAATTT
The DNA here is from genome assembly GCF_036850765.1 of Saccopteryx bilineata. Lineage (NCBI taxonomy): Eukaryota > Metazoa > Chordata > Mammalia > Chiroptera > Emballonuridae > Saccopteryx > Saccopteryx bilineata. The sequence continues at coordinate 80,191,302 of NC_089495.1, forward strand.
GTATGTTGCTTTGGGTAATATGGCCATTTTGATTATATTCTTCCTATCCAAGAACAAGGAATATTCTTCCATCTCATTGTATCTTTTTCGATTTTTCTTAACAATGCTTTGTAGTTTTCATTATATAGGTCCTTTACATTCTTTGTTATGTTTATTCCTAGGATTTTATTTTTTTTGTTGTTGCAATCATGAAGGGGATTATTTTTTTGAGTTCGTTCTCAAATGTTGCATTATTGGTATATAGAAAGGCTATGGACTTTTGTATGTTAATTTTGTATCCTGCGACCTTACTGTATTGGCTTCATATTTCTAGTAATATTTTTGTAGATTCTTTGGGGTTTTCAATGTATAGGATCATATCATCTGCAAAAAGTGATACCTTTACTTCTTCTTTTCCAATATGGAGGCCTTTTATTTCTTTGTCTTGTCTGATTGCACTGGCTAGAAACTCTAGCACCAGATTAAATAAGAGTGGAGAGAGTGGACAACCCTGTCTTGTTCCTGATTTAAGGGGGAAAGCCTTCAGTTTTGTCCCATTTAATATGATATTAGCTGATCATTTATCATATATGGCCTTTATCATGTTGAGATATTTTCCTTCTATACCCATTTTGTTGAGAGTCTTAAACATAAAATTGTGTTGTATTTTATCAAATGACTTTTCTGCATCTATTGATAAGATCATGTGGTTTTTGTTCTTTGTTTTGTTGATATGGTGTATTACGTTAACCGTTTTACGTATGTTGAACCATCCTTGAGATTCTGGGATGAATCCCACTTGATCATGATGTATTATTTTTTTAATATGTTGTTGTATTCGATTTGCTAGTATTTTGTTTAGTATTTTAGCATCTGTATTTATTAGAGATATTGGTCTGTAGTTTTCTTTTTTTGTGCTGTCCTTGACTGGTTTTGGTATGAGGGTTATGTTGGCCTCATAAAATGTGTTTGGAAGTATTGCTTCTTCTTCAATTTTTTGGAAGACTTTGAGTAGAATAGGAACCAAGTCTTCTTTGAATGTTTGATAGAATTCACTACTATAACCATCTGGGCTAGGACTTTTATTTTTGGGGAGGTTTTTAATAGTTTTTCTATTTCTTCCCTACTAATTGGTCTGTTTAGGCTTTCTGCTCCTTCTTGACTCAGTCTAGGAAGGTTGTATTGTTCTAAGAATTTATCCATTTCTTCTAGATTGTTGAATTTAGTGGCATATAGTTTTTCATAGTATTCTACAATAATTCTTTGTATATCTATGATATCCATGGTGATTTCTTCTCTTTCATTTTGAATTTTGTTTATATGAGTTCTTCCTCTTTTTTCCTTGGTGAGTCTTGCCAAGGGTTTGTCAATTTTCAAAGAACCAGCTCCTTGTTCTATTAATTTTTTCTATAGTTTTTCTGTTCTCTATTTCATTTATTTCTGCTCTGATTTTTATTATCTCCTTTCTTCGGCTGGTTTTGGGTTGTCTTTGTTCTTCTTTTTCTAGTTCCTTAAGGTGTGAAGTTAAGTGGTTCACTTGGGCTCTCTCTTGTTTGTTCATATATGCCTGAAGTGATATGAACTTCCCTCTTATCACTACTTTTGCTGCATCCCATAGATTCTGATATGTTGTATTGTCATTTTCATTAGTCTGTATATATCTTTTGATCTCTGCGCTTATTTCTTCTTTGACCCATTCATTTTTTAAAAGTATGTTGTTTAGTTTTCATATTTTTGTGGGATTTTTTTCCTCTTTTTTGCAGTTGAATTCTAGTTTCAAGGCTTTATGATCAGAAAATATGCTTGGTACAACTTCAATTTTTCTGAATTTGCTGATGTTATTTTTGTGGCCCAACATATGGTCAATTCTTGAGAATCATCCATGTACATTGGAAAAAAATGTATACTCTGTCACTTTAGGATGAAATGTCCTATAGATGTCTATCATATCCAGGTGCTCTAGTGTTTTATTTAAGGCCACTATATCTTTGTTTATTCTGTTTGGATGACCAATCTAGAGCCGTCAGTGGTGCATTGAGGTCTCCAATTATGATTGTATTTTTGTCAGTTTTTGTTTTAAGGTCAATAAGTAGTTGTCTTATATATTTTGGTGCTCCTTGGTTTGGTGCATATATATTAGGAATTGTTATGTCTTCTTGATTCAGCGTCCCCTTAAACATTATGAAATGACTATTTTTGTCTCTGAGTACTTTTGCGGTCTTGTAGTCAGCATTATCAGATATGAGTATTGCTATGCCTGCTTTTTTTTTTTTTTTTTTGGATGTTATTTGCTTGGAGTATTGTTTTCCAGCCTTTCACTTTGAATTTGTTTTTATCCTTGTTGCTTAGATGAGTTTCTTGTAGGCAGCCTACAGTTGGATTTTCTTTTTTAATCCATTCTGTTACTCTGTGCCTTTTTATTGGTGAGTTTAATCTGTTTACATTTAGTGTAATTATTGACACTTCTAGGTTCCCTATTGCCACTTTATACATTGATTTCTGTTAGTTTCATGTCTTTTTTGATTCTTCTCTTTTGTTTTTCTATCTTTTGTTTTTGTTTGGTTGTATTCCATACTTCTTTCCGCTGTTGTTATCTTTTTTAAGTCATGTGCTTCTGTGGTGGTTTTTTCAAGGGTGGTTAGCATTAAGTATTGAAAAGTGTTCCTACCCTGTTCATTGTAGTTTACTATCTTGTGAGTACTTTTGCACTCCATCATCATTTGCTACTGTTAATCTCCGTCCTCTCCCCCCCCCCTTTTTTTGTTGTTGTCATAGTTTAAATTTGGTTTTATGATGTTCTTGGTGGAGCTTTTACTTGTGGTTTTGTTTTATTTTGTTCTTTGTATCTGGTTGGAAAACCCCCTTTAGTAATTTCTGGAGTGGGGGTTTCTGATGATAAATTCCTTCATCTTTTCTGTATCTGTGAATGTTTTTATTTCTCCTTCCTATTTGAAGGATAGCTTTGATGGGTATAGTATTCTTCACTGAAAGTTCCTCTCTTTTAGGACTTTAAATATTGGAGTCCACTCTCTTCTAGCTTGTAGAGTTTCTGTTGAGAAATCCGATGATAATCTAGTAGGCCTTCCTTTATATATTATATTCTTCTTTTCCCTGACTGCCTTGAGAATTTTTTCTTTGTCGTTGATTTGTGCCAATTTCATTATGATGTGCCTTTGAGTAGGTTTGTTGGGGTTAAGAAAACTTGAAGTTCTGTTTGCTTCATGAATTTGAGGCTTTAGTTCTTTCCACAGGCTTGGGAAGATCTCATCTATTATTTGTTTGAATATGTTCTCCATTTCATTTTCTCTCTCTTCTCCCTCTGATATACCTATTATTCTTATGTTAGTCTTTTTTTATGGAGTCAAACAATTCCTGAAGGGCTTTCTCATTTTTTTAAATTTTTGAGTCTCTTTCTTCTCTCTGTTGGACTTCAAATTGCTTGTCTTCTATTTCATGAATCCTACCTTCTATCTGGCCTATTCTATTAGCTAAGCTTGTTACCTCATTTTTCACCTCGTGAATTGAGTTTTTCATCTCTGTTGGATTAGATTTTATAGTTTCAATTTTCTTGGTGATATATTCTTTGTGTTCATTGAGTTGTTTTCTGAGCTCCCTAAATTGCCTTTCTGTGTTTTCTTGTATATCTCTGAGTATTTTTAGGATTCTATTTTAAATTCTCTGTCATTTAGCTCCAAAGTTTCCAATATATTAAATTTTTTCTCCATAGATTTTTCTTCATCTATCTGTGCTACTTCTCTGTCTTTTGTATCCATGATATTTGATTTCCTTTTCCTTAATGGCATCTGAGGGTGGTTTTGTTGATAGTACTAATGAGAATTAATAAAGAATAAAAACTTAAAAAATTATTATTTCCCTTTTTTCCCCCTCTCCTCTCCTCTCCGCTCTGTCTTGAGAAAAAATTGTTGGGAACTATGAATTATATTGTGCTAAATAGAACAAAAACTACCTATAATTGAGGGCCTGAGTTGGGGAGAAGTGATAAAGGGGCAAAAAAGGGGGGTATGGACCCACAAAATTCAAAAAAAGAGAAAATTTGAGTCAAGAATAAAATGATTCGCTTTTAGGTGATGGTTGACTAAGAGATATAATGAGAGGAATAAGAGGGAAACAGGAAAAAGGGAAAAATTAAAAAAAAATTTAAAAAATTAAAAAATTACTATTTTAGTTAGTGGAGCAGAAAGTAGATAAAATGGAGAGACAGGGTTGGGAGCACTGCTAATGAGTTAAAAAAGCAAAGTAAAAAACACCCAAAGCATCACAAAAAATAATTGAGTCCCAAATAAAATAATTTGTTCATGATTGAGGATTGAATGAGAGGAAAAGTAAAGGAGAAAAGAAGAAACTAATATAGAGGGAGAAAAACAGAAAGAGGAAAACACAGAAAGTAGAAAAAAGAACAAAAAGAGAGAGGGAAAGATTTAAGGGTTTTGGAGTGCAACCATCATAGGGAGAAAGGAAGAGGAAAGGAAAGATAATGGGAGATGTAACACTTATGGGTAGTGTAGTTCAAGGGGAGGAAAGAGTAAGACCGGCAGAGAATTAAACGACCAAATTGGAAGAAGAGGAAAATAATCAAGACAAGAAGATAAGAGAAACAAACAAACAAATATAATAAAATGGGATAGGTTTTAAAGTCTGTGGATTATTCTTGATTTTGAGAGGTTATCTTCTTGCTCTTTCTTTTCTCTCCCTCTTCCTGGTCAGTGACTCTGTACCCTGGGTTCTACCCCTGTGGCATGCTTAGGTAGAGGTTTACAGTTGATAAGTCTCTATGGCGATTTCATGCATTGTGCTTCAGTCTCGTTGGCAGTTGAGGTTCATCAGCATTTGCAGGCTCCGACAATGAGAGAGATTGTTTTCCCGGAGCCTGTCTTCTAGTCTTTATTTCCTGAATTAGCAGTCTGATGATCCAGCTATAGGGTTGCTGCTGCCTCTGCCTGGAGAGTAAGAGCCTCAAAGAGCTGGCAAATCCCCACTCTATCCCCACTCCACGCAGGGCTTTGGGTAAGGCTCAATCAGTCAGAGCTGCTAGCATAATCAGGCGGGGCTGGGAGCCAGTTGTTTTCAAGGTGCCTTTCTATGCACCTCTAGGCATGTCCCGAATACTCAGCACTCTGTAGGACCACTTTCCCCAGGCTTTTTGCACTTTGTAACCTGTTTTGGCTGGGTAGAAGATGCCCTAGTTGCTGTTTGCAAAGCAGGAGGACTTACAAGCTACTAAATCCCTCTTTTTAACATATAGCCCTGAGTATGCAAGCTCTGCCAATCAGAGGTTTCCTCCACCCCTATGTGCATAGTATAACAAGAGGTACTAAAAAATATCACCCCTGTTGTCTTAGATCGCTGACCTGAGGGAGATCTTGTCAGTTAGGGTCACGTAGGTCAGTTGGGAGGCAAGCAGACTGTGGGTTAAGCTAATCCTTCATGGGTCTGTTAGCTTGTATGGCTGGGTGAGGCACCCCACTCGCCCAGAGAAGGTTGAGCGTAGGGAATCTTGCTTTCACGCCGCTCTTCAGGATGCAGGGGTAACACTGAGACTCCAATCACAGCCCATGCAAAGGCCTCTGACTCTGCCCCTCTGTCCGGGAACACAGGCGCCCACTCTTGGGGTGCTTGGAGGAATCTCTCGCCCACTCTCTGCGCTCACTGACCAGGATATCAGGTCGGCCTCCTCTCACTCCGGGTGAGACGCCCCACCCACCCAGAGAAGTTTGAGTGTAGGGTATTTCGCTCCCATGCACTCTCCACGCACCGCTTTTCAGGGCGCAGGGGCAACCCTGAGACTCCAGTTTCAGCCCACACAAAGACCTCTAACCCTGCCCCTCTGTCCGGTAACACAGGCGCCCACTCCCAGGGCTCTAGGAGGACTCTTTTGCACACTATCCGTGCTCACCAACCAGGAGATCGGGGCTGAGGGCTGCCCCACTTGCCTTTCTTTGTCTGGGTCTGGCACGAGCATTAGCTTATGTTGACTGGGTTGCCACAAGCACAGTTTTTCCTTGGCTTGGATGTCCTTGCCACAGCCTGGTTCGGATGTTTGTGCCACAGCCTGGTACTATTCACACCCTATGCCCGCCTCAGTTCCTATATTCTCAGTTTCCAGTGAAAGCAGCCCTTATTTAGGTTAGTGAGGAAGGTGAAGTGTTTCTTTCTCTGTCTTTTCCTTTGGGGTTGATTATATATTTAGTCAATTTTTCGCTCGATCATACCTTTGTGTTCAGTGCGGGACTTCTGGAGTCTCCAAGGATAGATTTTTCTGTCTCTGGTTGAAGATCTTGTTGAAATTTTGGGGAGATTTATCAGTATCGCTCCTTACGGTGCCATTTCTCTGACGTCACCAATAATATTCTTTAGAACAAAAAATGATGCAAGTGGTGGTCAGAAAACCCTCACACCACATTCCCACACCCACCCACCTTCAAAGATGTTTTATCCTAATGTCTGGAATCTATAAATATGTCTTCTTACATGGAAAAATGTGATTAAGGTTAGGGTGATAAACCTTGAGATGAGACAATTAACCTAAATTATCCAGGTGAGCCCAATCTAATCACATGAATCTTTAAAAGTGGAGAACCTTTACCAGGTGTCGTCAGAGAGCAGTAGATGACAGCAGCAGAAGGATTCAACTTGAATGACATTCAGTTGCTGGTTCTGAGATGGTAGGGGGCTGTGTGCAAGGATCTGAATTCTGCCAACAACTTGAATGAGCAAGGAACTGGATCCTCCTCAGGTCTTCAGACAAGGATGGAGTAATGCCAATACCTTGACGTAGCTAGGGTAACTCAGTGTTGGAATTTTGACCAACAGAGAGGATAATAACTTTAGATTTTTGCAAGCGACTAAGTTTGTGGTAGTTTAGTACCACAGCAAATAAAACCTAATACAATCCAAAGTTGTGCCTCTCATATAATTGCTATATCTCTTTAGTCTACTTCATTTTGCAAGTTTCTCAGCCTCCCACTGACTTCCCTGATCTTAAAATATCCTTCAATATCGTTTTGTCTAACGTATCAACATGATTAGATTTAGGTTGTATGCATTAGGCAGAATACTACAGAAGTGATATTCTGGTTCTTCTCAATGCATTTTATCAGATGGAGCATGATTTTGATATTTTCCCATCATGATTATATTCACTTTTACTACTTGAATATTTTGCTGTCTCATAGGCTTCTTGAATTGGGAGGTTACTTTTTTTGCAACAATTCCTAACAGTTTTTTAGAGGGTATCTTTAAATTTGCAAGTATTAAATTTGTCAGCAAATTTTCAATTTATTTATGCATTATAAGTGTGGACTTTGGTTTTATTTTTAAAGATGATAATCATTACTACTATTTACTACTTAAATGCAATCGTATCTCCTTAAAGAACATTCTCATTACTGTTTTTGGATTCTGATTTGGGTCATCTGGCTGTGAGGACACTCCCATCACAGAACTTGAGAACCAGATTGTGCCCCTTTCACTCTTCCTAGGCTCTGATGTACCTCACAAACCTGACTCTTCACATGGATACTCACCTCACTCTACTGTGCTCTCACTTCATATTTTTACAGTTTTTAAACCTAAGTTAAACTTGTTGTTCTTCATGAAAACTGATAATTTGGATGTAAAAGTTTATCAGCTATTGGAGAATGTTTTCATGAGTACATGGTATCAATTGTGAAGTGTCATTACTCAGTTTTGCATGGGAAAGTATCCTTTTGTTTATTTATTCTCTAGGGCTAGAGTGGGAAATTTTAAGTTTTACAATGTGATAAAAACATTAAATGCTAGAAGAGTTTATAATTTTCATCCAAGAAAATTCAATGTGAAAATGTACTGTGAATTTATATTCATCTCATTAATTTACTTAAAATACTAATATATAACCCAAAGGAATCAGTAGATCCAACAAGATAAAATGAAAAGTATTTTAAATGCTAAGCCAGAAATCCTGGAATCAAATATTTACTTTCTAATTTGTTTTGGACAAACTAATTACTTTAAATCTGTTTCCTCATTTGTACATAGAAAAAGAAAAATTGCTTCCTTGTTCATTTTAAAATCAGTGGGAAGAGAATGATTTTTGAAGTCAGGTAATTTTGGATTTGAATCTCTGTTTTGATATCAATAGTTATGTGACTTTTTAAAAAGTGGTCAATTTATCTGATCTTCCATTTGGTCATCAGTAGCTTGGGAATTGCAATGGCTACTTCAGAGATCTAAGGAAGGGATGAATTGAGATAATGTGTATTTTGTTTGTTTGTTTTTACAGAGACAGAGAGAGAGACAAAGAGAGGGACAGATAGGGACAGACAGACAGGAAGGGAGAGATGAAAAGCATCAATTCTTTGTTCTGGCTCTTTGTTGCAGCTCCTTAATGTTCATTGATTGCTTTCTCATATGTGCCTTGACGGGGGGGAGGGGGGGGGCGACAGCAGACTGAGTGACCCTTGCTCAAGCCAGTGACCTTGGACTCAAGCCAGCAGCCTTGGGCTTTAATCCAGGGACCTTTGGGCTCAAGCCAGCGACCATGGGGTCATGTCTATGATCCCACGCTCAAGCCAGCAACCCCCCACCCACTCAAGCTGGTGAGCCTGTGCTCAAGCCAAATGAGCCTACACTCAAGCCAGCAACTTCAGGGTTTTATACCTGGGTCTTCTACATCCCCATCCAACATTCTATTCACTGTACCACTGCCTGGTCAGGGGAGATAATGGATATTAACACTTAGACCAATGGCTGTTAGGTGCTTACAGTGTCTGACATTAGTAGTATCAGCACTTGGATTAAAAAGAAATTTTATATATAAAGTTGTATTGTGCCACATATATGTGATTTAATTGCTCCTCTTTTATAATGATGGTCTAACACTTTGTATGCCCCTTTTTTTTAATATTACCATAAGTATAATGATTTATTTTCTAGTTACTTTTAAGTCTTTATTCACTAAATATAAGAAAGAAAAAGACTCAACTTTGTGCTTTACTACAATACCCTCATATCCACCTATAAAATTTTAATTGTAGTTATTTGTATTCATAATTTAACAAAATAGAAACAGAAGCATAGATACATAGAACAGTTGACAGTTGTCAGAAGGGAGGAAGTTGGGTAAAAAAAGGAGAACTAGGTGAAAAAGTTGAATGGATTAGCCAAAAAACATATATACATAACATTGACACAGACAACAGTGTGGTGCTAGCCAGAGGGAAAGGCTGTGGGGCAGATGGAAGTGGACGAAGGGGGCAAATAGAAATGGAAGATCACTTGATTGGGGTGGTGAGTGCACAATGCAGTGTGCAGATGATATTTTACTGAGCTGTATACTTGAAATATTTATGGTTTTATTAATCAATATCACCCTAATAAATTCAATTAAGAAAAACTGGAAAAGAAATACACAAAAGGTATTATTATTCCTCTAATGTTTTGATCCTTCATATATTCTCTTTTTACATTCCTATTATGTACCAGCTGCTACTCAAGTAATTTGAGGAGCAGTAGTTTATAATCAAGGCATTCTTGAGTACAAAATTTGAAATCATTATTGTCTCAAAAGTACAATTACATATAAACATTAACATTAACATTAAGTATTATTCTATCATACTTAAATAATAGGTTAATTTATTTTAAAATATTCACATTTCTTCCAGAAGGTTTATATAGCATAAAATGTCATTCTTTTGTATTTGACTACCCTAAAAATATAAATAGACTTTTAATTTGACTTTCTAAAAGAAAACTCCAAAGTGAATGTTTAGGAGCAGATTGACAAACTGTTAAATTGAAAACTAAGATAAAAGAAGCTTAAACAAGAATTTTAAATTTTCAATGATAATTTTTATTAATTTCTTCAATATAGTTAAAATATAAATTTTAATATATTACTGTTAAAATCATTTATATTTTCTCTTGTTTTTAAATATTTCCCCACCAAGTTGTTATATCTTTATATTTTTTATTTTTTTAATCTGAAAAAGTCATATATAACAAATTCTTCAACAGGGGCATACAAGTAAGTAACCTGATACCCAGTGGGCAGGGTAGGGGTGAGTACAGTGTTGGATATCTAGGTCAAAACTGTATATTCCAGAAATATAGCTAGAGTGAGAGCTTAGACTAACTAATGAACGCAGGAAGTAAGTTACTGTATCATACATTACACAAAAAGCAGCACTACAATGATCTTATAATCGTTTATAGATTTTGTTTGGCTAGTGGAGCCTCTTTAAATGGATTTTAAAATCTACCTACTAATCATAATAGTTAACAAAGCTTAAAATTTAAATACTAATCCCAAGCAACAGGTTCAAGAGGGAAGATGGCAAAAGGTCCTTGAGTGTCTAACACTACAGGACAGCAAGTAGCTTTTTAGGGATTCTGGGCTAAAGCATTAGAATAGCCTAGGAATAAGTCAAGGCCATCATTCCATTCGACCTCTTAATTTTACTACCAAAACCATGGTGTTAAGTATTTTACTGATAAATCTAATCTACCCACTGTGGTGTTTTATGGATGTTAATTACCTGAAAATTATCAACCTTCTCCAAAGACCAGTACTAGAAATTTTACTGTTAGTTTTATCTTAGATTGGATTATTATTATATGGTATGTATAATGGAAAGCATAGTAATAAATTGAAGCTGTTGTTAAGTGATGGATGTTTAAAATAAATATTTTTAATAAACCTCCAAGACTGAAAATGTTAACAGTGGAGAAAATGAGAGTAATAGGTTTGCAATAATTTTTTCACTTACACTTTTCAGTTTCTTCCAAAAAAATCTTTCAAATTTTTAAAAAGGATAAAGCTGTTAATATTGTTTGCCTGCTTAATACCCTTCTATCACTCTTCAGTAAACAAGATAATACACACACATCTCATAAATATAGTCATCTACATTCTATTCACTCTTCTTTTCCATTTAGCCATTTCTCGCAAACACTATGGAAACCAGTTTTCGTAAACTAATTATTGCTTTCTTTATGCATTTTTGTGATTTTTTTTTCTGCTGAAAATGACCCATTTATTTACCCAGTGAGCAAAAATACCCATTGAAAAATCCTCGAGTCATATGCCAACAGCTCTGTGAATCCTGGCTGGCTCAAGCAGCATTAGCTGATTCTTCTTTGTGGCTCCCATGTCCCTAATGATGTTGTTGTGGTCATGTGTAAATGTTTAATTCTCCCATTAGTCTGTCAATTCCTCAAAAGGAGAGATCATGTTCTAAACCTGCATGATTCTCTAGTGCCTGAATATAACAGGTGTTTTAGAAATCATCGATGAAGAGTAAATGAGGAAAAAAAAACAGGAAAAGAAATATGATTAAGATGTCAAACAGATTCAAATCAGAGATAAATGAGTATGTTCTGAGGATAAAAATTCATTGACTTGACACTATATTGAGGGACAACTAATTTACCTTCCCTTGTATAACCACCTTCTCCATGCTATCCATGTATGAAGAGTAGAATTGAAATGATGCCATTACATCCAGTACAACCTAGCAGTTAAAGTGTCATCACTTAAACATGTGATGTCTTTGAACAAATTAACCCTCTCTTCAATACTTTGCCACATTTTTATCTCTATAGCTCAGTCCACCCCCAAGCAATTGAAGAACACTTGAGTGATTTTGTTTTCTTACATTTTTAAAAATCTACCATTTATAATTTATTCTTTCTTTCCGTGCACATATATAATATCATCCATAATGCTTTTAATCAACTTCTTTTGTAGCTAGCACTAAAATGATGTTGACATTATAGTAAATAATTAATATAATTTTACACAAGCACTATGAAAATGTTGAGTTCATGTATTTACAATTTGTTACCTTCTGCAGAATCTGACAGAAATATTTTTACTTTAACACAGTAGACAGATACGTGAACAAAAATGACCTTTTCATATCATAAGGTCTTCAAATCCTCTACAGTGATTCAGTTTGCATTCTATACCTGCTGAGTTTCTAATGCAAACTATCACAGCATGTGGCCTCTGTTACTGTAAACACAAATTCTTTCTCAATGTGATTTCATACCTTCAACACTGATTATAACGATTCTTTGTCAGCCCAAAGCTGTCAACATTGTTCTCCCAGGACTGCAATCACTAAAAATATAGAGATATCTAGTCACATGGAATTAAAGGTCAACTAGTGCTCTCAAATATAAAAGACAAAAGGAAAAAATAAACTGTATAGATCTGGTTTGGTCTGACCTTACTCATGAAATTCAGTATGTTTTAATGAAGTGCATAACATCACTTCTTTCTTTTTTAATTTTACTATAGCAATATTCTAAATATAAGCCACCGATAGTTATTCCTCTGTTTAATCCTCCTTAACACATTTCCCTTTTCATAAAATGTGATAAACTACACAAACACTCAGCTGCCCGATTACCCAAATACCTCTACTAATTTGCCAAGGTTAGCAGAAATGGAGCGTAGAGTATATTGTTGGCTATGCATGAATGAAGGGTGCAGAAACAGCACAAGGCTATGTATTTCACACTCCATAAACAAAATAGTGAAATACACACTAGAAAGGTACAATACTTATCTAATCTAAATTCAGCCAACATCAGTAGTTTTGATCTCTATTAGGTTAAATCACTGTCTCTTCAAGGAATGACCAAATCATTAACCCAACAAACCAGTTGATGAAAACACATACATATAAATACTGAGTAAGCAACATTTCTGATGCTGTGAAAAATAACTTCATATAATTGAGCAGAAAAATAATGACTGGAGTAGCTTTAAAGGTTTATCCCCTCTTTTATCTATGTGCCTATTCATACAAAATTGTCTTGAGTGTCTATGAACTGAGCAAAGATAAATAGTAATTTCTGATACCCCTGAAGCTCATGGTTTAGTGAAAAGAACCAGCTTTATAGACAATTAATAAAACAGAACATTATTAGCAATTGTGTCAGCAAGGATAATCAAGATCATAACAAATGCCACTCAAATCACAGTGGTTTGTAATAACTAAGTTTTTCCTCATAGTTGACTTGGTTTTCTTCTATGTCATTTCCCCTATAAAACTTCAGCTAAAAAAAAAAAACCCTATCTGTGATATATTTCTGACTTTAAATTTTCTTTGTGGAAGGGACACATGTCAATTCCATTCATGTTTCACTGACCACACCAAATAGCATGGTCAAGACTGACATCAACCTGGTGTAAAATTATAATTCTCCCTTTGCAAAGAGCAAGAAAAAAATGGGAATAATTATGCCACTCTCATGGTACTATAAAAGAGGAGTGGGCTAATTGCTTTTGGAAGACAGTGTAAAAACCCATGTTAAATCTGGAGTCTCTGGTGTGGGAGGGCTTCACAGAGGAGGTGACACTTGAAGCAGATCTTGAACAATAAACATATTCTCTCAAATATTACCTGTAGTCAAATCATTAAAAAGGGACAAAACAATTCTCTACAGAGATTCAGAAGACAGCTTAGAGTATAAAAGAAAAAGACGTGCTAGGGTAAGAGTCAGAAAAGACCAGAAATATAATATTTTTCAGAGGAGAAAATGTAGTGACTTGGGTATATAATATAGGTGGCTTTGAGGGGTCAGAGGTAAAATTTAAACAATAAAGGAATACAGTGGTCCCTCATCTATCACGAGGTTTAGGTTTCAGAACCCACCATGATAGGTGAAAATCCATGAAGTAGCGACCTTATATTTATTTTATTATTTATATATATCTTAAGGCTTTATCCCACACTCTTTTTTTTTTTTTTTTTGTATTTTTTTCTGAAGCTGGAAATGGGAAGAGACAGTCAGACAGACTCCTGCATGCACCCGACCGGGATCCACCCGGCACGCCCACCAGGGGCTATGCTCTGCCCACCAGGGGGCAATGCTCTGCACCTCCGGGGCATCGCTCTGTTGTGACCAGAGCCACTCTAGCGCCTGGGGCAGAGGCCAAGGAGCCATCCCCAGCGCCTGGGCCATCTTTGCTCCAATGGAGCCTTGGCTGTAGGAGGGGAAGAGAGAGACAGAGAGGAAGGGGGGGGGTGGAGAAGCAAATGTGCACTTCTCCTATGTGCCCTGGCCAGGAATCGAACCGGGGTCCCCCGCACGCCAGGCCGACGCTCTAACGCTGAGCCAACCGGCCAGGGCCCCCACACTCTTATATACCTTTCTCTTGTTGTTTTATTATTTATTTTGCTTATTTACCACAAAAATAATTAAAATAATAAACATATAAAAATTCCTATATACTGTACTGCAGTGGTCCCCAATCTCTTTTGGGCCACGAACAGGTTTAATGTCAGAAAATATTTTCACGGGCTGGCCTTTAGGGTGGGATGGATAAATGTATCACGTGACCGAGACAATCGTCAAGAGTGAGTCTTAGACGGATGTAACAGAGGGAATCTGGTCATTTTTTAAAAATAAAACATCGTTCAGACTTAAATGTAAATAAAACGGAAATAATGTAAGTTATTTATTCTTTCTCTGCGAACCGGTACCAAATGGCCCATGGACTGGTGGTCTATGGCCTGGGGGTTGGGACCACTGCTGTACTGCAAAATCTTGCGATATAGCGAAAAGTCCATGATACAAAATTAGATATATACAATTTAAAAATCTGTGATACAGTGAGACAGTGAAAAGTGAACCACGATATGGTGAGGGATGACTATATGGACTTTAAGCAAATTACTCTGATCTCATAAGGACATGTGAACTAATGGGCAGTTAGAAAACAAGATGTAGGCATGAAATGGGAGAAACAGTAAGAATGGGAAACAATGAATTATTTCTTCATGGAACGTTTTAATTTGTTCAAACACAGTTAATATATGGAATCTTAGTCGGTCATTGAAATTAAGGTAAAGATGGTTAAATACAGAAAAAAAACCATTTTCAGATTTCAACCAACTTTGAGTATTATGATATTAAAACATTATTTTTAATTATAGATTACTTAATTTAAAAAATTGTGATAACTAACAATTTACCATTGAAACCATTTTCAGTGTGTAGTTTAGAGGTACTAAGTATATTAACATTGCTGTATGAACACTTTCACCATACACACATAGAACTTTTTCATCTTACAAAACTGAAACTCAGTTCCAATATTTACAACTTCCCATGAACCCTGCCACACCCTGGGCCCTGGCAATCACCATTCGATTGTCTATACCTATGAATTTGACTACTCTATGTAGTTCTTTTTTTTTTTTTAATAAATTTTTATTAATGGTAATGGGATGACATTAATAAATCAGGGTACATATATTCAAAGAAAACATGTCTAGGTTATTTTGTCATCAAATTATGTTGCAAACCCCTCGCCCAAAGTCAGATTGTCCTCCGCCACCCTCTATCTAGTTCTCTGTGCCCCTCCCCCTCCCCCTAACTCTTTCCCTCCCTCCCTCCCATGTCCTCCCTCCCCCCCCCACCCTTGGTAACCACCACACTCTTGTCCATGTCTCTTAGTCTCATTTTTATGTTCCACCAATGTATGGAATCATGTAGTTCTTGTTTTTTTCTGATTTACTTATTTCACTCCTTATAATGTTATCAAGATCCCACCATTTTGCTGTAAATGATCTGATGTCATCATTTCTTATGGCTGAGTAGTATTCCATAGTGTATATGTGCCACATCTTCTTTATCCAGTCTTCTATTGAAGGGCTTTTTGGTTGTTTCCATGTCTTGGCCACTGTGAACAGTGCTGCAATGAACATGGGGCTACATGTGTCTTCACGTATCAATGTTTCTGAGGTTTTGGGGTATATACCCAGTAGAGGGATTGCTGGGTCATAAGGTAGTTCTATTTGCAGTTTTTTGAGGAACCACCATACTTTCCTCCATAATGGTTGTACTACTTTACAGTCCCACCAACAGTGAATGAGGGTTCCTTTTTCTCCACAGCCTCTCCAACATTTGCTATTACCCGTCTTGTTGATAATAGCTAATCTAACAGGAGTGAGGTGGTATCTCATTGTAGTTTTGATTTGCATTTCTCTAATAACTAATGAAGCTGAGCATCTTTTCATATATCTGTTGGCCATTTGTATCTCTTCCTGGGAGAAGTGTCTGTTCATGTCCTCTTCCCATTTTTTTATTGGATTGTTTGTTTGTTTGTTGTTGAGTTTTATGAGTTCTTTGTAAATTTTGGATATTAGGCCCTTATCTGAGCTGTCGTTTGAAAATATCAGTTCCCATATAGTTGGCTGTCTGTTTATTTTGATATCAGTTTCTCTTGCTGAACAAAAACTTTTAATTCTGATGTAGTCCCATTCATTTATCTTTGCCTTCACTTCTCTTGCCATTGGAGTCAAGTTCATAAAATGTTCTTTAAAACCCAGGTCCATGATTTTAGTACCTATGTCTTCTTCTATGTACTTTATTGTTTCAGGTCTTATATTTAGGTCTTTGATCCATTTTGAATTAATTTTAGTACACGGGGACAGGCTGTAGTTGAGTTTCATTCTTTTGCATGTGGCTTTCCAGTTTTCCCAACACCATTTGTTGAAGAGGCTTTCTTTTCTCCATTGTGTGTTGTTGGCCCCTTTATCAAAGATTATTTGACCATATATATATGGTTTTATTTCTGGGCTTTCTATTCTGTTCCATTGGTCTGAGTGTCTATTTTTTTGCCAATACCATGCTGTTTTGATTATCGTGGCCCTATAATATAGTTTAAAGTCAGGTATTGTAATGCCCCCAGCTTCATTCTTTTTCCTTAGGATTGTTTTGGCTATTCGGGGTTTTTTATAGTTCCATATAAATCTGATGATTTTTTGTTCCATTTCTTTAAAAAATCTCATAGGGATTTTGATGGGAATTGCATTAAATTTGTATATTGCTTTGGGTAATATGGCCATTTTGATTATATTTATTCTTCCTATCCAAGAACAAGGAATATTTTTCCATCTCATTGTATCTTTTTCAATTTCCCTTAACAATGCTTTGTAATTTTCATTATATAGGTCCTTTACGTTCTTTGTTATGTTTATTCCTAGGTATTTTATTTTTTTTTGTTGCAATCGTGAAGGGGATTATTTTTTTGAGTTCGTTTTCTAATATTTCATTGTTGGCATATAGAAAGGCTATGGACTTTTGTATGTTAATTTTGTATCCTGTGACCTTACTGTATTGGTTTATTGTTTCTAATAATCTTTTTGTGGAGTCCTTCGGGTTTTCGATGTATAGGATCATATCATCAGCAAAAAGTGATAGCTTTACTTCTTCTTTTCCGATATGGATGCCTTTTATTTCTTTGTCTTGTCTGATTGCTCTGGCCAGAACTTCTAGCACCACGTTGAATAAGAGTGGAGAGAGTGGACAACCCTGTCTTGTTCCTGATTTAAGGTAGAAAGTCCTCAGTTTTATGCCGTTTAATAGGATGTTGGCTGATGGTTTATCATATATGGCCTTTATCATGTTGAGATATTTTCCTTCTATACCCATTTTGTTGAGAGTCTTAAACATAAAATTGTGTTGTATTTTATCAAAAGCCTTTTCTGCATCTATTGATAAGATTATGTGGTTTTTGTTCTTTGTTTTGTTGATATGGTGTATTACGTTAACCGTTTTGCGTATGTTGAACCATCCTTGAGATTCTGGGATGAATCCCACTTGATCATGATGTATTATTTTTTTAATATGTTGTTGTATTCGGTTTGCCAGTATTTTGTTTAGTATTTTAGCATCTGTATTCATTAGAGATATTGGTCTGTAGTTTTCTTTCTTTGTGCCACCCTTGCCAGGTTTTGGTATGAGGGTTATGTTGGCCTCATAAAATGTGTTTGGAAGTATTGCTTCTTCTTCAATTTTTTGGAAGACTTTGAGTAGAATAGGAACCAAGTCTTCTTTGAATGTTTGATAGAATTCACTAGTATAACCGTCTGGGCCTGGACTTTTATTTTTGGGGAGATTTTTAATAGTTTTTTCTATTTCCTCCCTGCTGATTGGTCTGTTTAGGCTTTCTGCTTCTTCATGACTCAGTCTAGGAAGGTTGTATTGTTCTAGGAATTTATCCATTTCTTCTAGATTGTTGTATTTGGTGGCATATAATTTTTCATAGTATTCTACAATAATTCTTTGTATATCTATGATGTCTGTGGTGATCTCTCCTCTTTCATTTTGGATTTTATTTATTTGAGTCCTGTGCCTTTTTTCCTTGGTGAGTCTTGCCAAGGGTTTGTCAATTTTGTTGATCTTTTCAAAGAACCAGCTCCTTGTTTTATTGATTTTTTCTATAGTTTTTCTGTTCTCAATTTCATTTATTTCTGCTCTGATTTTTATTATCTCCTTTCTTCGGCTGGTTTTGGGTTGTCTTTGTTCTTCTTTTTCTAGTTCCTTAAGGTGTGAAGTTAAGTGGTTTACTTCGGCTCTCTCTTGTTTGTTCATATAGGCCTGAAGTGATATGAACTTTCCTCTTATTACTGCTTTTGCTGCATCCCAGAGATTCTGATATGTCGTATTTTCATTTTCATTTGTCTGTATATATCTTTTGATTTCTGCGCTTATTTCTTCTTTGACCCATTCATTTTTTAGAAGTATGTTGTTTAGTTTCCACATTTTTGTGCGTTTTTCCCCCTCTTTTTTGCAGTTGAATTCTAGTTTCAAGGCTTTATGATCAGAAAATATGCTTGGTACAATTTCAATTTTTCTAAATTTGCTGATATTGTCTTTGTGGCCCAACATATGGTCAATTCTTGAGAATGTTCCATGTACACTAGAGAAAAATGTATACTCTGTCGCTTTGGGATGAAGTGTCCTGTAGATGTCTATCATATCCAGGTGTTGTAGTATTTCGTTTAAGGCCACTATATCTTTATTGATTCTCTGTTTGGATGACCGATCTAGAGCCGTCAGTGGTGTATTGAGGTCTCCAAGTATGATTGTATTTTTGTTAGTTTTTGTTTTAAGGTCAATAAGTAGCTGTCTTATATATTTTGGTGCTCCTTGGTTTGGTGCATATATATTAAGGATTGTTATGTCTTCTTGATTCAACTTCCCCTTAATCATTATGAAATGACCATTTTTGTCTCTGAGTACTTTTTCTGTCTTGTATTCAGCATTATTAGATATGAGTATTGCTACGCTTGCTTTTTTTTGGGTGTTGTTTGCTTGGAGTATTGTTTTCCAGCCTTTCACTTTGAATTTGTTTTTATCCTTGTTGCTTAGATGTGTTTCTTGTAGACAGCCTACAGTTGGATTTTCTTTTTTAATCCATTCTGCTACTCTGTGTCTTTTTATTGGTAAGTTTAATCCATTTACATTTAGTGTAATTATTGACACTTGTGGGTTCCCTACTGCCATTTTATAAATTGCTTTCTGTTAGTTTTGTATCTAGTTTGATTCTTCTCTTTTGTTTTTCTATCATTTGTTTTTGTTTGTTTGTGTTCCATACTTCTTTCCTCTGTTGCTACCTTTTTTAAGTCAAGTGTTTTTGTGGTGTTTTTTTTAAGGGTGGTTACCATTAAGTAATGAAAAGGGTACCTACCATATTCATTGTAGTACCCTATCTTATAAGTATTTCTGCACTTCATCATCCTTTGCTACTGTTAATCTCCATCCTCTCCCCCCTTTTTTTCCTTTGTTGTCACAGTTTAAGTTTGGTTTTATTGTGTTCTTGGTGGAGCTGTTACTTGTGGTGTTGTTTTCTTTTGTTCTTTGAATCTGGTTGGAAAACCCCCTTTAGTATTTCCTGGAGTGGGGGCTTTCTGTTGATAAATTCTCTCATCTTTTCTGTATTTGTGAATGTTTTTATATCTCCTTCATACTTGAAGGATAGCTTTGATGGGTATAGTATTCTTGGCTGAAAGTTCCTCTCTTTCAGGGCTTTAAATATTGGGGTCCACTCTCTTCTAGCTTGTAGAGTTTCTGCTGAGAAATCTGATGATAATCTAATAGGCCTTCCTTTATATGTTGTACTCTTCTTTTCCCTGGCTGCCTTGAGATTTTTTTCTTTGTCATTGGTTTGTGTCATCTTTATTATGATGTGCCTTGGAGTGGGTTTGTTGGGGTTAAGAAAACTTGGTGTTCTGTTTGCTTCTTGAATTTGAGGCTTTAGTTCCTTCCACAGGCTTGGGAAGTTCTCATCTATTATTTGTTTGAGTATATTCTCCATTCCATTTTCTTTCTCTTCTCCCTCTGATATACCTATTATTCTTATGTTATTCTTTCTGATGGAGTCAGACAATTCCTGTAGGGCTTTCTCATTTTTTATTATTTTTGAGTCTCTTTCTTCTTCTCTCTGTTGTGCCTCAAGTTGTTTGTCTTCTATTTCACTAATCCTATCTTCAATCTGGGCTGTTCTGTTAGCTAAGCTTGTTACCTCATTTTTCAGCTCATGAATTGAGTTTTTCATTTCTGTTTGATTTGTTTTTATAGTTTCAATTTCCTTGGTAATATATTCTTTGTGTTCATTGAGTTGTTTTCTGATCTCCCTATATTGCCTTTCTGTGTTTTCTTGTATATCTCTGAGTATTTTTAAGATTTCTATTTTAAATTCTCTGTCATTTAGCTCCAAGGCTTCCAATAGGTTAAGTCTTTTCTCCATAGATTTTTCCACATCTATTTGTGTTACCTCTCTTTCTTTTGTATCCATAATATTCGATTTCCTCTTTCTTATCAGCATCTGAGGGTGGTCTTATTGATAGCACACAGGCGCACTTCCTTGCGGTTTGAAAGAACGTCCCTGTGGTAGATTCCTCCACACCCTCGTCTCTCAGATTCAAGTGATAACAGTCCTTTCACTATCAGTTTGTGTGGAACTCCGGAATGCTCCGAGGATAAATTTTTCTGTTTCTAGTTGATAAATTTGTTGCGATTTAGGGGAGAGCTGTCGGACGCGCTGCTCACGGCGCCATTTCCGTGACGTCACTCCACTCTATGTAGTTCATATGAGTGTAAATACATTTTAGTATATTTCTCCGATTACAATGAAACAATTCATATAACTACTATGAAATTTGCTGTCTCAGTGACCCCGTGGCCACATTAGCTGGAGAGTCACTGGAAGGACTCACATGACTCAACATAAATGTAGACTCACTTTATTTATTATAAACTCATAGTTATTATAGAAAAGATGCAGTATAGGAATGTCCAGCAAAAGATGCAGAGGCAAAGGTTGTAGTGGCCTAACACAAGCTTTCTTTTTCTTCCTCCGCCAAAGCATCTGTTTCTCCACCAGCAAACTGCAGGCACTTGTGTGGGCTGAACTTCCCCAAGAAAGACTGTGTATTTTTTTAGTTCAAATATCCTGATGGAGTTAGTCACATTCTTGCCATATGACCAGACATAGTGCAGGCCTCAGAACAAGCATCAGATGCATAACCCTGAATCTTCGTGTGTATGACATATGAACATGCTAACAACTTGGTTTAGTCGATGGACCGCTCAATAACATCCACAAGTGACAACAGGAGAATTTTAATTATTTAGTTCCCAAACTTGGTACAAGTGTGATTAATCACCAAGGCTACCGGGATAAGTGAGAATACAGTAAAACAATCCTGCTGCCTTGACTTTTTCCTCACATGGATATATTTTATTTCTAAATATTTGCAAACTCTCAGCATCTGTCTAACAACTACCTAATTATCAATTTTAATATAGACATCTACTTAATAATCAACCCCAAATCTTACAAATACTTTTTGATGCATATTGAGTCTTCAGAAAAATCTTTTGAGTTCCTAGCCTTACATGCAGTATGCATGTAAGTCGATAGGACTTTGACCACAAGTTACAGAGACACACTTGTCTCCTTATTTATATTATTCTAAACAAAAAATCTTATTGTATAAATGAATGTTGCCTGCAGAATTCAGAGAATTGCAAAGAAGCCAGGAGCACACAAAGGACAGTTCTGGGTGCCGAAGGTTAAGTTAGGAGCATTGGCATAACATCCTTGCAGCCTTAAATTTCAAAATTATGCCACTAAGTTTTCCCACATTGCTATACATACATCACTGTACATAAAACATTTCTTTGTCCAGCTAACCAGCTTGCTTCTTTATATTCCCCCTATTGTATCTAATTAGGATGATAAAACCATTCAATTTCAGCGAATTGATTTGTAATTTATACATAAATACAGGATTTTGGAGGAAATTAAAGTAGAATCATAGACATTTAATTTGTTTCTTCTTTTTTAGAAGATTTCTAGTTTAATTCTTGTTGATGTGAATTAGGCCTTTATAGTTTAGAGTAAATGTCATCAAAGGCCACTGAAATGTTTTGAGCAAGAGAGAGAAATGTTCAGAGCAAGATGTTCCGATATGCCTTTCCTAAGAACATCCATAGAAAGCCATGTCTATGAAAACCCTGCCCATCTGAAAGAGCAGGAGTCTGAAGGGGGATGGCTCCTCTCCAGCTCTGATACAACTTGAAACACGTAGTGTTGTAGCGATAGTCGCTCCTGTAATAAGGATCTTATGTCATAGTCTATTTTTTTCCTTTTAGCTTAGTAATATTACAGACCCACTTATGCTGCATATTGGGCTGAGTCTCCACCCTTCTGCTCAGCAGAGGGGTCAGTACCTGTGTCGCCGTGTGCTTGAATGCATGCTGACTGCTCCGTTTTGTCAACCTGTGTCTAGCACTTGCCCCTGTACTCTCTTCTTTGGTCAGTATTTATACACAGTGTAAAAACTAATGTAACTAACTGTTACCCTTTAAAAAAATTTTTTTTAAGCCTTAAAGATAATTCATCTTTAAGACTAATTTCTTTTCGAGAAAAAAAATTCTTTCTCATATATAAATAATTATAATAACATTTCAAGAAAGGCACAATTTTTTGAGTGGCAATGTGCTACCACAAAAAAATGTTCATTGCACTCTTAATGGGAGATATATGACTTTGAAATAATGTCTCCCCCTTTTTGGTTTTCAACAAAATTAGACTATGTATGATTGGTGCTGCAATGCTCTTTTAATAAAGAAACTTGACAGAAACTGAGTCACGGCCTCTCCTCACAAGAAGAATTACATATGGGATTCAAGGACCACCAGAACATTGAAGTAGAGCATAAATTAGAGTCAGAAAACTCAAAACTCAAGTGATGGGCTGTATTTCAAAGGATAATAATAGGTCTAAAATTCATAAGCAAAGTACTCTTGGTACAAAGGGTTTACCAGAACTATCACATAGAAGACAAAGAAAGAGGGGCATAAACTCAAGATCCAGAACAGTTTTCCTTAAATGTGATGTTATTTTTGCTGACTTCCTAGCCCTCAGTATATTCAGACAAATCCTCCTTTAGGGGCAACTCATGATTCTGAAATGCTGCATAATTTATTATATTTAGTATGATTTATTAAATAGAATAAATTTAGATTGACTTATCCTGCCAACTTCATATATAAGAATTTAAGAATCTTACCAGCTAAAAGCACAAAGCCTCCTCCCTCTAGAATTCTGTTACTTAGAGAAGTAAACCAAAGTTATGAATCATGTAATCTGCTGAGAAGGCTGGGGACTCCATTTTACCATATTTTAGTTCTTATTTTGGACATTAAATAGGTTTTAGAGAAAGTTAAGGGAAAAAAAAAGGAATGAAAGAAATTTTTTAAAAAGCATATGTGCTAGTATGTAGAATGTTGTAATTGCTTCAATAGCATTACATGCAAAATGATACAAACTCTGATCTTTTTTTATTTTACCTACTTCTTTCAGGTTGGAAACTATACTGAGAAAGCTCTTTGAATCTTTGCCTGTAAGGACTAGGAATGAAGCAGGGGAAGATATTATTAGAACATTTGGTTATCTTTGAGGAGATGGAGTTTCAGTTTGCCAATGAATTCTTCCCTAAGTCAGTAAACATCAAAGATGCTTTTCTGTGGATGGTGTGATTTTCTAGATGTGTCAATATGAGGATGATTACTTTACAGTCACCATGGATAAACACATAGAGTAGTTAAAGTTTTTAATTTGAAAAATAATATTATATTACATAATTTATGGGAAATGTGCAATATATATTATTGACTACATGTAGAACTTGGAAATATGATTTATATGAATTTGCTATTTCAGTGTGATGAATTGATTGTCACAGTGAGGATTATGGAATTAGCTGGAAGAACAGATGATTAACCACCACAGCCTTTTGGCTACTGAAGTTTTACCTTCTGATTTTTGAACATTAATAAATCATACTTCAGCATATGGGACTATTTTGGCAATAGGGCTACTATCAATTTAATCATCCCAAACCAGAAAGCAATGTGCCAGTTGCAAATGCTGCAGACATGAAAACTAGTTACTAAGAACAATTAAGTATTATTCTTATAGTCACATTAATTATAGCTGAAACAAACCTTGAAGAGCTAAGAAAACATAGCACAACTTATCTACCATTTACTAGGGGGGAAAAAGAAATCAATATAGCCATTAATTGCACAAATAGCAATAAATACTTTGGCCGCTATCCAGGAAGTGTACCAACTGAGAGAATTTTTTGTACTGCTGGTTTCATTACACAGATCATAGTCACAGTAAAGCGAGCAGTGGACTGCTGTTCAATAAACTAAATTTAATGTTACTCAATTATGATCATCGCACTCAGATATAATACTAATAGGAATGTCAGCCACGATTACATTTTCAGATTTATGTAAAATAATTCAAATGCTATTTGCTATCCCTCAGATACACGGCTCATCCGGTTGTTTATGCAGTTGGTTGATATTGATCGCACACAGCAAGTAGCATAGTAGAGGCCCAATGGCAAGTATATATACCATCCCTTGTGCCAGCCACCCGGGTGCTGTGCCAAGCATCAGGTGCAGCATGCCAAGTCATCAAGCAGATAGCACACCTCTGCAAAGCTGCCTTGTTGTTTTTTTACAATATTTTTTTGAATTGCTCACATGTGCCATGAATAATTATTGCCAGAGTTTCCCAGCGTGAAGTAGAAATGAAGGCAAGGAAATGTCTTTCTTAGAGAATTCTTTTTAGAGCTAAATGAATCTAGTGAAGATATCACTCTAGCATCATAATATGTTTTTCTGTATGGCTGGGGCTGTGTCATTTAGCAAAGTATTACTCAGTGGGCTGAGCAGCTGGTGTATATGATTTTGTATACCACCTGCAAAAAAGATGTCAAACCATATAATCAACCACCTGGCCAAGAGAGTAGGATAGCTACACACTACTTTGTTGTTGCTCCCACATTTTCAGGAAGTTTGAGAACATAAGCAGACATAGGCAGAATGAATGTTGTACAAGTTAAGGTTTGTTAAAGCTTTTCTGTTCAATAAAGCATATAGTGCCTGCTGTTTCAAGTACCGTGGAACAGATTTGCTTTATTTCTAATGGAGGTGTTTGGGCATTTTTCTGGCACAAATGGAGTAAAATTATGTACTTAAAACAACATTGTAGAATAACAACCCGAAAAACCACCACTTCAATTGCACTGCAACAGCTTGGGAAAATGAAAATAGATATAAACTGAAACTCGATAATGAATTAGTATCATTACTGTGGATGTATCATTCATTTAGGAGACTCTTGCCTAGTTTTAAACAACCTGTGTGTCTAGCAACTTCCACTGAATTCCTTTCTGTCTAAAACATGTGTTTATTATAATCATCTCCACACCATTACTCATGGGGAAAATACTTTACAGGTGGCCTCTTTACGTATTTGGATTTAAGTGAATATGAGAATAATTTGATTGTAAACTAATCTTTATATCACCAGATTTCCAGTGTCAGCAATGTCAATCTCATTATCCCACCTTTTCACTGGCTCAGCTTTCTGTGGCAATGCACCTTTTAAAATTCTAGTCCCTCATTGTCTGACAGATTACTGGAAAAAGAACTAATAACTAGATAAGGGTATTCAGAGAGAAACAAAGGGAGTTGCAGCTTCCAGACCAAGGTCTCTTGCTCTCATTATCTCTGTGGCTAGGAGTTTAAGCTCATTAGACTCTCCCTTTTGTCTCTTTTTAATATAAAAAGACTGATCTGGGACTTGTTGACTCAATCCCAACTTCTTAAGTAAAAAAAAGTGCTAGAATTTTGAACACTTGCAGAAGCTCTACTGTGTGATATTGGTTTTTTATTTAGCCATCTCTTTATTTTAGATGGTTTGGTCATATTCTACCCAATCGATTTTCCATCTTTCACTTGAAGAGAAGATTCTCACAAGGAAGCTTTCACAATGGTCAGTCCTTGTTAATACATGAAGGTATTTGGCCAATCACTTCAAATGTGCGTTTTTCCTTTAGTTTCCTCTAGGGAAAAGAATATAAAGGAGAAGAAAAATGAAAGTTTTAAAACATATTAGAAAATGTACTGTATATATTAGATTAAAAACTGGGACATAGGTAACATGATTATTTATTCATTCAAAATGAACTCTGAATAAGAAGAATATAGGTATAAAATTAAATTATTATAACTATATAATAAAAGTGAACAAATAATGTTCTTGAAATTTAAAAAAAAATTATATTGTACTGTATAATGTTATGGGTTAGCTTGACTATGCTATTATCTGCCCAGATATTTGGTTGTACATTATTTCTGGGTGTTTCTGGATGAGATTAACATTTATATCAGTTGATGGAATAAAGCAGATTGTTCTCCTCAGAGTGGGTGGGCATTATCCAACCTTTTGAGATGCTGAATAGAACTAAGAGGTGCAGAAAGGAAAAGTTCACACTCTCTCTGCTTGTTTGGGCTGGGACAGTGGTCTTCCCTGCCCCAGGGAAATATGACACCAGCTCTCTGGGTTCTCGGGCCTCAAACTCAACTGAATCTACACTACCAACTCTTCCACTACTCACTGCAGTTTGATTCTTCCAGCTTGTGAGGCAAATACGTAACCTAACTAAACACATAAGTCAGTAATATTAACATATAAATATATATGATATATATGAATAATTTTTTTCACAATATATAGTCTCCCATCTTTCCTCATTTCTTTACCTCTTGCTTTTGTTATGTATATTATCATTTTATAATTGTAACTTTTTTGTGCTTTGAAAGTATAAGAACATTTTCCATTTTAAACATTTTAGACTGGTTCTGAACATGTTATATTTGGGTAAGTAATATTAAATTCAGAAACAGTAATGTATTTGAACTTATTCAGAAGATAATACAGTATAGGCCCTGGCCAGTTGGCTCAGTGGTAGAGTATCAGCCCAGCGTGTGACTAGACCTTGTTTGATTCCCAGTCAGGGCACAAAAGAAAAACAACTATCTGCTTCTTCACCTCTCTTGCTCTTGCTTCTCTCTCTCTCTCTCTCTCTCTCTCTCTCTCTCTCTCTCTTTCCCTCTCACAGCCATGGCTCAATTGGTTAGAGAGCATTAGCTCTGGGCGCTGAAGATGGACCTGTGGAAACTCTGCCTCAGGTGTTAATAATAGCTCAGTTGTGAGCATGTCCCAGATGGGCAGAGCATCATCCCAGACGGGGGTCGCCAGGTGGATCCTGGTTGTGGCACATGTAGGAAGGAGTCTCTCTATCTCCCTTCCTCTCACTTAAAGTTAAAAAAAGAAAGAGAAGGCCCTGGCCGGTTGGCTCAGTGGTAGAGCGTCGGCCTGGCGTGCAGAAGTCCCGGGTTCGATTCCCGGCCAGGGCACACAGGAGAAGCGCCCATCTGCTTCTCCACCCCTCCCCTTCTCCTTCCTCTCTGTCTCTCTCTTCCCCTCCTGCAGCTGAGGCTCCATTGGAGCAAAGATGGCCCCGGCGCTGGTGATAGCTCCTTGGCCTCTGCCCCAGGCACTAGAGTGGCTCTGGTCACGACAGAGCAACGCCCTGGAGGGGCAGAGCATCGCCCCCTGGTGGGCAGAGCATCGCCCCCTGGTGGGCAGAGCGTCACCCCCTGGTGGGCGTGCTGGTGGATCCTGGTCGGGCGCATGCGGGAGTCTGTCTGACTGTCTCTCCCCGTTTCCAGCTTCAGAAAAATACAAAAAAAAAAAAAAAAGAAAGAGAAGATATTATAATCACTACATCACTATAAAACGTTAGGAAAGTACAATTTTCTAAGTTTCTAGGACAATTTAAAAATTTATATTTTTTCACATATTTGTCTTTAACCAGGGAACACTGTGCCTCTATTTTTTTCTATTACATTATCTTATTTCTCATAATTTTGTTTCTACTTTTCCTGTTTTTCTAATGAAAGAGAATCTTCCAAAAATATTTAGTTTGATATATATTAGTAGTAGCACCTAATCTCATTACCTTATGACTGGAAAATCTTTATTTTGATTTACACTTTAGTCATTTTTTTTAGCTTATATTGGAATTTTAAGTTCAAAATTATTTTCTCTCATTGCCTTCAAAAATAGTCAAGACCTTCCTGGCTTGGAGAATCCAGTGTTGTGAACACTGTTAGGTATGGGTAGAATGTGTTTATATTTACATCTTTTCTCAGGAATATTTTTCAATGATTTTATTATTTCCTGTTTGTGGCATCTTATTCCTTGCATCTGAAACTCTTATAAACAATAGTTTTAAACAACTGAGAAGTTATTCTCATTTTTAACGCTTCTCATATTTGCTCCTCTTTTTCCTTTCAGCGATTTACATTTGAATATGTCTGTCAGTTTATTGTTCAAATCAACAGCTGGCATTTTAGATTTATCTATGCTACTGTATCATCTTTATGTTCTCTCCATATATAATGCTAATTTCCAAGGTTCCTTTATTTTTCTAGTTATTCCTTTGTTTCTCTAATTCTTTCTATCCTCCCTCTGTCCTTTCCTTATTCCCTCTCTCACATTCCCTTCCACTTCTTTTCTTTTGTTCCTTTTCTCTTCCTTCCTTTATTCTTTTTTTCCTTTCAAATACTTAGTAGATCACTCTGGTTTTCTTAAGCTAATAGCCTATTAAATTTTCCTGATGGTGTTAATATCTCTTTAAAAGTTTTGTTTGTTGTCTTATTTATTTATTTATTTATTTGAGAAGTCAGTTTGTATAACTTATGTTTCTTCTATTTTATGTCTTGGATTTTCTTGTTTATCTGGTGAACCTTGGTTCCTAGTCTTTATAAATGAACGTGCAGGATGATTAATATTGATTGGTAATGAAATATTCTTATTTTGTTTTTGCAAGTTTTTCATTTATTATTTATTTATTTTTTGCCAAAAAAGATTTTTTATTGGAATAGAAGAAATGAGTTTAAATTTTTAGTGACTGAATGGGATATGAAAAATGAGAAAGAAGTCTATCTGGGCCCTGGCCGGTTGGCTCATCGGTAGAGCGTCGGCCTGGCGTGTGGGGGATCCGGGTTCGATTCCGGCCAGGGCACACAGGAGAAGCGCCCATTTGCTTTTCCACCCCCACCCCCTCCTTCCTCTCTGTCTCTCTCTTCCCCTCCCGCAGCCAAAGCTCCATTGGAGCAAAGATGGCCTGGGCGCTGGGGAGGGCTCCTTGGCCTCTGCCCCAGGCGCTAGAGTGGCTCTAGTCGCGGCAGAGCATCGCGGTGGAGGGGCAGAGCATCGCCCCCCTGGTGGGCGGAGCGTCACCCCTGGTGGGCGTGCCGGGTGGATCCCTGTCGGGCGCATGCGGGAGTCTGTCTGACTGTCTCTCCCCTTTCCAGCTTCAGAAAAATACAAAAAAAAAAAAAAAGTCTATCTGTAGTTCAATCAAGCTGAGTTGAATGTTAAGGCTATCTTGGTCAATAGCTAACAATGTTACAGATAGTGGCTTCTTCATTGGCCTTTATTCTGGATCAACCACAACTCTTAGCCAAACAATATATTTATAACTCAGAAATATACTCACCATAGCAAGCTACTGAAATTCTGATATACAACATATCTACAATCTATTTTCCAAATATTGGATAAGTGATAGTTATAAAATATATACAATCATATCACTCTCCTGATTTATTTGTTCCAAAAAATATAAACACACCATGTAAACATAGTAGTAGAATGAGAGAGATGACAACATTATTTAACATATGCAAAAATATAATATTTGGTAAAGATAGGTAGGGAAAAATTTAAATGCCAATTACAGGCATGATTTAGGTTATTGATGACATTGTAGTTAGGGACAAAATCTAAATTCCCAAATAATCTGAGCTATTAGATATAAATTTTAATACTAGATATAAACAGGAATATTCTGTATTTTAGAAAGCTTCTCCCTTCCAACTGTGCAAGAACAATCCATTTTTTCTTTGACAGTTAGATTCAATGACCTCAGCCAAAAAAGTATCCCTTTTGTTTTTCACTCTTTTTCCAGTTGGAAGAGCTAAGTGGATTGAAGGCTGCTTCAACTCTCATTCACCAAAATGACTTTTGAGTCTCCTAGTAGAAAAGCACCTCTCTTGAACCAAAAAGTCAACCCTCTACTGTCCAAACTCAGAGTCAAAATGAGCAACAGGCCCTGGCCGGTTGGCTCAGCGGTAGAGCGTCGGCCTGGCGTGCGGGGGACCTGGGTTCGATTCCCGGCCACGGCACATAGGAGAAGCGCCCATTTGCTTTTCTACCCCTCCCCCTTCCTCTCTGTCTCTCTCTTCCCCTCCCGCAGCCAAGGCTCCATTGGAGCAAAGATGGCCCGGGCGCTGGGGATGGCTCCTTGGCCTCTGCCCCAGGCGCTAGAGTGGCTCTGGTCGCGGCAGAGCGACGTCCCGGAGGGGCAGAGCATCGCCCCCTGGTGGGCAGAGCGTCGCCCCTGGTGGGCGTGCCGGGTGAATCCCGGTCAGGCGCATGTGGGAGTCTGTCTGTCTCTCCCCGTTTCCAGCTTAGAAAAGAAAAAAAAAATGAGCAGCAAATACTATCCATAGTGGTAATTATGAATTACAGCGAGGAGGGTAGCTTGGCTTCTAGACCTTAAATGTATTCTTGCTAAGCAAGAAACAGCTGCAAATATTAGATACTGGTTCAGAGCACGTACCTCATGCTAAAGGAAACATTGCCTCTTCTAAAATTATTAGCTTCCATCTGGACTGTGAATCTTTTTTTCTTTTTTTTTTGGTATTTTTCCAAAATGAGAAGTGGGAGTAGGGGGGCAGAGGGGGGCAGACAGAAAGACTCCCGCACGTGCCTGACCGGGATCCACCTACCTGGCATACCCACCAGGGGGCAATGCTAGGCTCCTCTGGAACATTGGTCCTCTGCAATGGGAGCCATTCTAGTGACTGAGGTGGAGGTCATGGAGCCGTCCTCAGCGCCGAGGCCAACTTTGCTCCAGTGGAACCTTGGTTATGAGAGGAGAAGAGAGGAATAAAGAGGAAGGAGAGGAGGCAGGGTGGAAAAGCATATGGGTACTTCTTCTGTGTGCCCTGGCCCAGAATCCAACTGGGACTTCCACCCACAGGGCCAATGCTCTACTGCTGAGCCAACCAGCCAGGGCAGGGACTATGAGTCTTTAATGGGCTGTTCTGTAATTGTATAGGGTGCCTGTCTTCTGTTAATGGGGTTTCTTGAAATATCAACAAATTCCTTCAGTATTAGCCTGTTGATTTATTTTATTTACTCAAAAATAAAATTGTAGGTCAGAATTTATGAAGTATGAGAAACTGTGGTGGAAAACAAATCATCCTCTAAAACTATGAGTGTTGCTGGTTGATGCATGATAGGTACTCTGTGATGGCAATTCAATATATAAAAATGCTACTTGCTCTTTCAAGTGAAAGCAGATTGCTTCTGCTATTCTGCGTTCACTGGAAGAGATAAAAATATATTTGGTGAAGCAATGTAAACATTTCAGATGCCAGGACCTCTGTTGCTTTTCTTCATGCTACGTCTAAAACAGAAGCTGCTTTAAACTTACCACCTGTTTAACATAACCATTGTTATTCTCTAAGGCCCAACTGTTCAACACAAAGGTCAAATAGGTGAGTTATTTGGGGGAGCAATCTCAAAGAGTCCCTCTGAATCTTTGAGATTGCCGGTGG
Organism: Saccopteryx bilineata; assembly: GCF_036850765.1. Classification (NCBI taxonomy): domain Eukaryota; kingdom Metazoa; phylum Chordata; class Mammalia; order Chiroptera; family Emballonuridae; genus Saccopteryx; species Saccopteryx bilineata. Next base: position 80,223,156 of record NC_089495.1, read on the forward strand.
TGTCACTGATGTCTGCTGTACCTTCCAGGTTACAGTTTAACTTTTGTTTATTTATTTTTTGTATAAAGGGAGATTTTTATAGGATTATACTTAATTGTTCTTATTGTAAAACACTAGGCTGGAAAAGCATGGTGAGTTTCTGCCTTCTGTTGAGTGTGTCTATTCCAACTGAACAACACAGGACCTGTACAAATAACCACAGAATAAGTCCACAGGGAAACACTGAGTGAATCATGAGACAGAGTGATGTAAACTACCTTGATCCTAGGATCTGACTCTGATATGGTTCCCACAGTGCTCTTTCGGTTCCCTAGAAATTAATACTTTCCAACTGAAAATTTATAATATGACAGAGAAATATTGGTAGTTCCTCTTCTCTGGGGTACCATCATTCTTCTATTAGCTTCTATGTTCCTTTGGGGAAGTCTAGAATGTATATTAATAATATGTAATTATAATGTTATCATAGATTCATAATTGTCACTTTATTCAATGGGAGTTCTATTACTTGACTCAGGTTGAGGAACTGGGTGAAGTACTGTGATTCTTTAAAAGAGACTTTAAGTCAGGCCTTGGTGCTGTAGACCTACAATTATTTTGGACATTTTAAAGCTGTCCACCTCTTTTAGTCCAAAGAGGCCTATATGGAATTAGTAACTGTCAAAGATCAATGAATGTCAGTCTGTTCTGAATGCCACACATACCCACTTATCTATTATGGTAACCATGCCTCTTTTACTCTTTAATTATGTGTTTTGTTTATATCCCCTGGATCATAATAGCCTCCATTTAAATCAGGGAGTGTATTTCAATGGCAGTATCTGTTGCAATCATTGCTAGACTGTTAACACACTCCTTAATCAATGTATTTTCCATTTCCATGAGGAAGGGAGCATCTTCTGGGCTTTCTTTTGGGGCAACTAATAAATTTAATCCAGTATCCCCTTCTCTTTTATTATTTTTGTTTTTGACTTTTTTAATTAAATTTATTGGGGTGACATTGGTTAGTAAAATTATAAAGATTTTAGGTATACAATTATATAACACATCATCTGTATATTATATTGTATTTTTACCACCCCAAGTCAATCTCCTTCTGTCACTGTTTATCACCTCTCTACCTTCCTGCATCCCCTTTTCCCTCTGGTAATCACCATACTATTGTCTGTGTCTCTGAGTTGTTTTCTTTTCTTAATTCCTTCATGTTATTTTTTTATCCAGCCCCCAAATCCCCTCCAAGCTGACAGACGGCTATCAGTATATTCTTTGTATTTGTGAGTCTGTTTCTATTTTATTAGTTTATTTTGTTCTTTAGAGTCTACAAATAAGTGAAATCATATCATACTTGTCTTTCTCTGACAGGCTTATTTCACTTAGCATAATACTTACCAGGTCTATACATACTGTAGCAGTCAGTAAGGTTTCCTTCTACTTTACGGCTGATTGGTATTTCATTGTGTAAACATAGCATGGCTTTTTTATTCATTCATGTATTGACGAACCCTAGGGCCCCTTCCAAATTTTGGCTATTGTAAGTAATGCTTCAATGAACATAGAGATGTGTTGGGAAAATAAGTTTGTAGAATTTGTGTTATTTGGTTTTGCTCACTTTTAATTAAAAATGGTGCTGCTCATGTGGGGCTGCTGGTTACCTTCATGCTTGGGAAGGGGCTTAGTTATACTAATGTGTGCTAGGGGGAGGGATTGTACCACTGAAATATTTTAAAAGGAGGAGCTAAGAGGCTGTATTGGGGAGGAGGCCACATGGTTGTAGAGAAGTTAGGCAGCCAAAATAGAAGCATGCAGAGGGGATTGAGTAAGACTAGTGGGCCTTTGATTCTAGGAAAGAGCTGGAGAAAGTCAGTGGCATTGGGAGCCATGAATGTGAAGAGAAGTGTTTTCTCTCTGTGTGTATTTTCTCGCCAGTTGGTTGCAAGCAGGAATAAAGGATAGCCCACCAATTAATTGGCTCTGTTGTTTCTTTACCGTCTGCCCAAATCAAATGTGAACCTGCACTGGCCAAGCAGCTGTGATGGTGGCTGCGGCTACTGGCCTTACAAGATGCAATATTCTTTCAAACTAGTGTTTTGGTTTTTGTAGGATATATTCCCAGAAGTGGAAGCACTGGGTCATAAGGCGGCTTCATTTTTAATTTTTTGAGATAACTTCATACTGTTTTTCACAGTGGTTGAGCTAATCTGCATTCTCATCAACAGTGCAGGAGTATATTCTTTCTTTCACATCCTTGCTATTTGTTGATTTGTTGATCATAGCCATTCTGACAGGTGTGAAGTGACATTTCATTGTAGTTTTCATTTGCATTTCTTTGATAATTAGTGACTGAGCATCTTTTCATATGTCTATTGGCCATCTGTATGTCCTTTTTGGAGAAGTGTCTATTTAGTTCTTCTGTCCATTTTTTAATTGAATTGCTTGTATTTTTGGTGTTAAGTTGTGTAGGTTCTGTATAGGTTTTAGATATTAACCCTTTAACAGATGTATTATTGTCAAATATGCTCTCCCATTCAGTGTTATTATTTTGTTGATAGTTTCCTTTACTGTGCAAAAAGTAGTCAATTTGTTTATTTTTTCTTTTGTTTCACTTGGCAGAGGAGATATATCAGAAAATATATTGCTACAAGAAATATCTGAGATTTTACTGCCTATGTTTCCTTCTAGAAATTTAATGACTTTGAGTTTAACATTTAAGTCTTATATTCATTTTTAGTTTATTCTTGTGTATTGTTTGAGAAAATGGTCTAGGTTCACTTTTTTTTTGCACATATATGTTTAGTTTCCCCACACCATTAATTAAATGGACTGTTCTTACTTTATTGTATGTTCTTTTCTCAAATATTAATTGATTATAAGAATGTGGTTTTATTTATGAGCTCTTCATTCTTTTGCATTGATCTATATGTCTTTTTTTATGCCATTTCCATGCTGTTTTGAATACTCTGGCCCTGTAATATAGTTTGGTATCTGGTAGTGTGATTCCTCTAACTTTGTTTTTTTTTTTTTAAGTTTGCTGTGGCTATTCAGTGCATTTTGAGGTTCCATATAAATTTTTAGAGTATTTGTGACCTTGGCTGGTTGGTTCAGTGGTACAGCATTGGCCTAGTATTTGGATATCCCAAGTTCGATTCCCAGTCAGGGGCACACAGGAGAAGGGACCATCTGCTTCTCTACCCTCCCTCTCCCTCTTCTCTATCTTTCTCTCTCTCATCCCCTCCACAGCCATGGCTCAATTGGTTCAAGTATATTGGCTCAGGGTGCTGAGGATAGCTTTGTGGAACATCAGCTTCAGGCACTAAAAATAAGCTCAGTTGCGAACATGGCCACCAATGGGCAGAATTTTGGCCCCAGATAGGGTCATTGAGTGGATTCCAGTCCAAGTACATGCGGGAGTCTATCCGCTTCTTCTTGCCTGAAAAAGAAGAAGAAGAAAAAAAGAATATTCTAATTCTCTGAATCACTTTTATCTTTATACACAAATAATGAACTATCATAAAAAAACAAACTAAGAAAATAATCCCATTTAAAATTACATCATAAAATACCTAGGAATAAATTTAACCAAGGACATAAAAAACCTATATTCAAAAATTATGACATCAAAAAAAGAAATTGAACAGTATCCTTTTTTCTTAAAGTATCTGTATTCCTTTGGCTATCTTAACTTCATTGCCATCTATTATCAGTGTATCCAGGATTTAGTCAAATTAATGAGAAAGAAAGTGAGCCTCTCTCATTTGTCCAGTCAGTTTTAATATAAAACTGGGCTTGCTATCCAATACTGTAACCACTGGCTACATGAGTCTACTGAGCACTAGAAATGTTGCTTGTATGACAAAACAACTGAATATCTATTTTAAATTAGATTAAATTTCAAAACAAACTATAAAATATTTTCTGTGAAAAATATCTTTATTATTTAGGGAAAATTACATTTTACTTTAGATGTGTAACTCTATATGCCTTTATTTGAATATTTCATACACACAAGTAATATCTCGGTAATTCATAGTTGTTAAATGAATTATGTATTTTATTTTAAAATAATTAGAAATGTATTATTTTAATTGTATATGATTAACTATTTTTCCAAATAAATTTTATGAACAACATTATAAGTTTAAAATAGACATATTATTGATGTAGAATTAAGTGGAAATGCAGAAACTATTATCACAAACAGAACAGTAAAGGATATAATATACTGGAAGAAAATATATTGTAAATTTCACCATAAATGGCAATTACAGTTTGATGTAGTAGGTCAAAATGAGAAAGCTGTTCGTTGTCTTGTATAAAATAAAATAAAATAAAATAAAATAAAATAAAATAAATAAAAATTGACAAAGTTATGTGAGCAATATTGAAATATATTTAGAAAATGCATAGTTAATTTGATAAAAATATTTTCCTCAACACTCAAAATAATCAATAAAATTATTTACCTGAAATAAGAATAAAATGTCTAACAAAAATGTTTAAAACCCATTAGGAGAATATGAACTTGAAAATTTACTCAGCAATAGAATAGTTTGTACAGTTGCTTCAAAAAATTTAGATTGTATAATAATAAGAATGATTATATGTTCTAAAAATTTCAAAATATTAGAATTTTAGGAAAAAAGACTATTCATAGAATCAGATATGTCTTAAAATATTAAAAATCAATTGAATCAAAATAAAATAATTTTATGCTTTTATTCACTTTGAGTCATGAGGTATAAAAAATAATGCTTAACTAATGTTTTTCATATGTTTTATATCAAAGAAATTCCAAATTAAAAAAAAATCAACTCATGGCAAAAAAGTAAAACATAAATATTTCTATATAACATACATATGTACACATATCTTTGAATATTTTCATATTGCAAAGAAGGATTTTATATATATGAAAAATATAGTTTCACATCAGTACTCCATCGATGTTTAGTCAAGACCTAGGTTTATGGTAATTTTGTATCAAGAGACTGATGTTTTCCTAATTACTTTGTTCCTCTGCATGTGAATATTGGAAATATCTCTATTCAGTTTTTAGAAGCTAATTTTATAAAAAGTATCATGCATATAATTGTTAAAATTATTCATTTTTATGTATATGTAGGCAAATGCTCTGAATTGTCATTAGTTTATAGAATTAAGGGGGTTGAGGGCCAGGTGAGATTTGGGAAGTGGATTAAGCAAAAAAAAAAAAAAAGGCTCATGGACACAGACAACAGTTTGTTGATTGCTAGAGGCTAGGGGATGGGTAGGAAAGGAAGAAGTGGGTAAAAGGAGATAAATATTGATGGAAGGAAACTTGACTTGGGGTGGTGAATACACAGAGTCGTGTACCGACAATGTGTTGTGGAATGGTGCACCTGAAACCTATGTAATTTTGTTGACCAGTGTCACTGCAATAAATTCAATAAAAGAAGAAAATTAGAAAGAAATAATAGACAATTAATTTAAAAATCTTGTATACTTCACCAATGCTCTTTTGATGAGACATGGATGATTTAATTTATTGTACTCTCGTTCTAATTCAAGGTTTGTTGAAACAAAGGAGTTTTCGCTAAATATTCAGTAATCAAAGAAAAAATGGCAGTGTGATTTGTATTTTTCACTCATGCCATATTGCTCATGAGGCTAAGTGTAAAGCTTCAAGGAAATGAAGAAGTTATTTGTGTCTTAGCTAAAGAAGTATGCAAATATTTATTGAAATTGAAACTTCATTTTACAAATCAATAATAATAAAATTTGGACATGAGAATTACTGAATTTATTTAACTTGTATAGACTTAATTTTAAAATTATATGCTATTGCTTCAAAATAAAACATTCTTATAATGAAGTTGAACAAATTTTTTTAAAGTTGATGAAACTATGTATAGAAAATTACATTTGATTCTGTTAGTCACAACTTTTAATCATGTTTGGAAAATCTTTGGGAATGAACCCACTTTCTCAAATCTAAGTTTTATTGTATTAATAAATCAAATATTTTCTGATGAAAACTTAGCATCTGAATGGAGATATGCTTTAAATGTAAAATTATGCTGAATTTTGAAGAGGTACAAAAAACAAAGTAAAATATGTGCTTAATATTTTATATTGACTTTATTTGGAAAAGATATTTTATATATATTTGATTAACAAAATATAATACTAAAATGCATTTTACCTATTGCTTTTTACCTTTTATGAGACTACTAGAAAATTAAATTACATACATAATTTACATGACATTTCTATTGGACAGAATAATGTTCTCAGATACACATTCATATCAATAAATTCAATCTAAAACTATGTTCTACACTTTTTGGTCTTGCCTTACAAAAAATACTCTCACAAATTATTTTGAGATTTTTGCCACTGTATGTTAGCATAATGCTACATTTCTTTTCATAGGGTGTAAGTGTCTGGTAAGTGTATGACATATGGAATCTGACTCTAGTAAAGCATATAGGCACTGACAGGTAGTGAAGGTGATCTTAAGGTAATGCTTCTCCAGGTCTTGAAAGAAAGTCTGGTTATGCTGGCAAGTGAGGCTCAGTGGAAGTCTGAGGGTAATCAGAAACAAATAAATTCCTTCAAATATCATTACGCTTAATGTCAATCCCTGATTCTTTTCCAGTGTGTACTCTAACTAGTACATAATGTACCAAAGGCTCTGTGAATTAAACGTATGCTGTAATTTTTCAACCCACAGCATCTGGCTCTGATTTTCTTTTAGTGCAGTCATAGAAACCTTTTTTCTACCATGCCTTCATTCAAGACCTTTAGACTTAAAGCCTATCGTGTTACTGCAGCTTTAAATTCTACAGTGGATGAAACAGCCATTTAATCTATTTTTAATTTTTTCTTGAATTTGTTGGGGGTGTTATTGGTTAATAAAACTATACAGGTTTCAGGTGCACAATTCTATAAAACATCATCTATATATTAAATTGTGTGTTCATCAACCCAAATCAAGTCTTCCTCCACCATCATCTCTCCCCCTCTACACTCCTCCACCTCCTCGCCCACTTTCCCTCCTGTATTCTCCACACTGTTGTCTGTGTATATGTTTTTTCCTCTGTTTAATCTCATCACCATTTTCACCTAGCCTCCTAAACTCCATTCCCTCTGACCACTGTCTGTCTGTTCTCCATATCTATGAGTCTATTTCTATTTTGTTTATTAGTTTATTTTACTCATTGCAGTCCACATATAAGTGAACAGCCATTAAGGTCTTATATCCCTAACTGTTGTAGTATGGTGGTGTAGCAACATCCATTTGGGCTGCTGGAGAGGGATCAAGGATAATTAAGGCAACTCATTTGCAATTTGCATGTGCAGATCACTGGTATTCTACTTGGAAATAAATTAATGTACCACTGTCAAGACTAAGGAGGCATCAATCCTGATTCCCATTATTCGAGTTGTGTTATCATTTACTGTAATATGTGAGTTACAGTGATAGATATAATCTATTCTAGATAGTTTACAAGAGAAAAATTTTTTAGAGGCAATGAGATCTTTGAAACTGTTGAATGATTTGGTATAGAATCCAGAACTGACAGCCAGAACAATGTCACTGAACTGACATCCCTAGGAATCTACAAGCTCTTCCACTTCTGAATCTGGGAAATCGGGAGCTATGATGGCAACTTCAGCTTCTGTAGTATATTGTCACTGTCATGTCCTCAGCAGAAATCAAATACCTGCCTGATGCTTTGTGAGCCAGCTGCACTATTTGTTTATACCACTGTAGGACAACAGAAAACTTACATCCAGATCAGTAAATTTGTGAACAAATGAGTCAGGTACAGTATTATACAGAAAAAGAAGAAAAAACAGAAAAATAAAGAGCATTATTAAAGATAAAGTCACTAAATAATAGCAAAAACATGCATTTTAATAAGAAATTAAAACTCTAAACTTTTATGTATCCAGTGACATATCTTTAAAATACACAGCACAGGCCTGACCTATGGTGGCGCAGTGGATCAAGCGTCGACCTGGAACGATGAAGTCCCGGTTCAAAACCCTGGGCTTGCCTGGTCAAGGCACATATGGGAGTTGATGCTTCCTGCTCCTCTCCCTTCTCTCTCTCTCTCTCTCTCTCTCTCTTTCTCTCTCTCTCTCTCTCTTTCTCTCTCTCTCTCTCTCTCTTTCTCTCTCTGTCTTCTCTAAAATGAATAAATAAAAATAATTAAAAAAATAAAATAAAATACATAGCACAAAGAGATATAATCATAAAAAACAGGCAAATGTACCATTAGAATAGAGGATTTTTATATACCTATCTAGTGATTGACATATCAAGTAGACAAATTATTCTAAGGGTATCGATAATTTAATCAACATAACTAATATGTAACACAATTATAGATATTTACTTCTGAAAAGTAATAGATAATAAAAGGGATATTATAAGTAATTATCTGGTATATGTGAGGACAGGACATTATCTCTATCTTCCAAAACTGTTTGCTATACATAACTGTTTTAAAAGATAATCCTGGACTCCTGGACAAAGGGCAGTCAATGCCCTGCTTGCATGATATAAGAAATGCAAGAGATCCATGCTGAATTGGGAATTGTCTCCCAACAATGACCCCACTTAGAGATAGGAGTTTTATATTAGTCATTAATTGTTTTAAAGTCATATCATCAGGTATAATTTGTTGCCTCTGAAATCCTAAAATGCTTACCACCATGTTTTGACTTTTTCTCAGTCATAAGAAGTATACAAGGACAGAAAGTAGTTTTTCACCTTGAGGGGTATAGGGGATTGTACACTGCTCACAAAAATTAGGGGATCAAGAAACGTGTAGATACTCCAGTACTTTCAACCGTTTGTACAGTGAATTTTCACCAATAAAATAAAAGTTGGTTTTACATCTCATTTGCATAATCTAACAACTTTCTTTGATTTGTTGTTTGCTTTTCTGATGTTCTTGTTTAATAAAAAAAATCAAATGCTTCTTTCTATTATCACTTTATATTCATTTTGAAATATCCTCTAATTTTTGTGAACAGTATATTATTTGTTTGAAGACCCTTTGCCTTCACCTTTGCCATGGTTCACAGCAGGAGCAGTGTAATTCCCAGCCTTTTTGCCTGGTTTTGATTTATACTCTAGCTAAACTGCTTCCTATTATGAAAACTAAAACCATCCAAAATAACCACTGGTTCATAAGCTTTGGTACTGAAATGAAAGGTATGTAGAGCTAACCTGAGCCTCACATACAGCCTGAAAGAGAGACAGTACAATCACTTCATAGATCTATGTTCAAGAAACAAATATGTGTGTTGTAAGCTACTGAAATTTTAGAACTATTTTTATACAGAATTATTATAAAACAAGTTGACTAATACAGAGAAAATATTTTGTTATGCCCCTAACTAGTGGATACCTAGAAAATTTATTTAGGTTCAGAGTCCTAAGTTTTAATGGAAATTAGCTACTATTTTGTTCTAAATAAGAAAAATTTCAGAAAGTCGTCTCCTTAACTGCATGATATTCAGTGCTGAACTGTAGTTCTTTCCCTGGGATGTTATGTGATAATTGATAATTTCTCTTTACCTCAACCATACACATTGTATTTAGTTCTCATTGTATAAGAACTAAAACCTGGCCCTGGCTGGTTGGCTCAGTGGTAGAGTGTCAGCCTGGCATGCAGAAGTTCCGGGTTCGATTCCTGGCCAGGGCACACAGGAGAAGTGCCCATCTGCTTCTCCACCCCTCCCCCTCTCCTTCCTCTCTGTCTCTCTCTTCCCCTCCCACAGCAAGGCTCCATTGGAGCAAAGATGGCCCGGGCGCTGGGGATGGCTCCTTGGCCTCTGCCCCAGGCGCTAGAGTGGCTCTGGTTGCAACAGAGCGATGCCCCGGAGGGGCAGAGCATCGCCCCCTGGTGGGCGTGCCGGGTGGATCCTGGTCAGGCGCATGCGGGAGTCTGTCTGACTGTCTCTCCCCGTTTCCAGCTTCAGAAAAAAAAAAAATAATAAAATGAAAAAAAAAGAACTAAAACCTATGTGTCTAAAATATGGCTCACTAAGCAGGGAAATTAAATTCCAAGTTCAAGACTTCCTCATTAAAAGGGGAATATTCATTGAAGTGAAACTTTTTTATTTTATTTTATTTTGTTTTTTTTATTGCTAATCTAGTGCCTGGGTGATTGCTTCAAGTCTTACATCAGAAATCTTATCTTCTAATTAACAGTAGAAAATGTTTGCTTTCAAAGTTTTTTCATATGACCTTTAACTTTCAAACTTTATTACAATAATATTATAAAATTATCTAGAAAAAATTATTGTCTTTATTTTAATCTTCATTTTACTTATAAAAACAATGATGAATCAGACTATAAACTGATTTTTAAAAAGTAACATGTTAAGATTTTTTTCTATGTGAATATGAGAAATGTTTCTTAAATAGTGAGAAAATATTTTGTTTGAAACCACTCTGTCACTGAATAAAACTCTGTTTTTTTCCAAACTAATTTTCCAAACTACAGTTTAAGAAAATGTCTCTGTATGAAACAGGTCTACATATTTGTGGTTATATATAAGACTTCAATTTTGTGAAATATTTTCATTGTAAAGTATCTTTTTCCATAGGCTAAAGTCTACAAATATTTATTTAATGTATTTTTTCTGTAGAATTTTCAAAAGGTTTAATAAATATTCATTATCTCTGACCTAAAGAGCTCAGATAAAGTAAGAATAAGCAACTGTAAATAACTAATGTCAGTAAGGACCTGCCCGCCATTACTTAATCATACCCATATTCTACAGAAAAACAGCCATGTAAGGGTCATTACTAAGAAGAATGTCAAATTGGCCAATTTAATGTTACTTAGGGCTTACTTTATCTATATAACTGTCTCAGATAAGAATTGTAAGCTAATAATAATTACATTAGTGTCAGAAGTATAAGGGACACCTATGGTTTATTTAGTAGGGAAAGACAGTTTTAATGTTCTAAATTGAATTTTAGTGTCTACTTTAAGATAGTTAAAATACCATATGTAAAATATTCAACCACCCATTAATGGTTGATATCTGAGAAATACAGATTTATCTAAAATATTTTAATGTCTGCTGTTACCTCAGTCCAAACTGCTTGTCATAAGGCATGTAGTAGCTAAAATGTATTGTTGATACATTAAATAAAATTACTATATTTTTGTGATGTAAATTTAAATGTGTCATTTGTAAAATTAAAAATCATCTGTGCCCTGTAGATTTAAAAAATTTTGGTATCATGTTACAGTCTGCAAATTTATATGTCTAAGGGAAAATATACTTTACTAAAGTAAATTTGTAAATAAAAAGCTTTGAAATAGTGATCTGTAAGCAATCTAGGTTCTCACATAATACACACACACTCACAAATACATACACAATCTCTATATATAATATATAATATATAAATATATAATATATAATATATATGAGTTTCATATATATATGAAAACTTAGCACCATATCAAATCTAATTTAGAAGTGAAGTATCATTGTCTATATTTTTTATGTACCTACTTTTCAGATAGTTAAGATTTTCCAGCATATATGCATTACTCATATGAATTAAGCAACAAGCATCATGAAATGTCTGCCATTGCTGCACAATAACATTTAAAAAAAAATTTTAAACATATATCTAAAATTTTCAAAACTGTTTGTAATCACATCTTCATTCATAGTGGAAACTGTGACCATGACAGAATTGCAGCAAAATGTAGATAGTTAGTACAAAAAGAGGAATTATTGGATGAGCATGTGCTAAATTCATTGTGAGCATGAATCTCTGTTAACTACTTTAGTATAGCAGAGGGTAGGTCTATCCAGAAAGAAATAGCAGAACCCCTTTGGAGAATGTTTCTTTTTACTGTTTGGAATGAAAAACGTTGGAACTGATGACGAAGAAATACTTTATTGCCATTGCTACATCAGCCAAAATGGCAGTATTTAGACTAAATGCATAAATGTCTAAATGGACCATTTTAGCTTTATACCTTTTGTTTGAAGCTCAGCTTGTTAAATCTGTCAGAACAACTGGTCAAACTGTCACCTGGCTAGGAGCTACAAAGACACAGAATAACATGTGTATACTGTGTTTATAATTGACAAAACATCTTACCACACATTCTCTCATTTGTTCCTCACCACAACCAAGAAGTATGGGAATGTCAAATATATTCTGCAAGTTCAAAGACAAAGGCTGAATGAGAGAATTTAAGGCACAAAGCTCATGGTAGCAGACCCAGGACCTAGACCAAAGTTTTCTGATTAATCACAGACTTCTTTCAATATATTACATATGCTCCTGTGAGAAAGATAAAAACATATTTCATCATGATTTAATGCATGTCATAATTTTATTAACTGTCAAATATGTCAAAATTCTGGAAAAATTCAATATGGCTGTGAACTTCTTTTGCTCTTAGATCAGTCAATATTATGAGAAACCTCTTTTTCAGGCACTAGGACATCAAAATGTGTACACAGTGGGCTTTCTACCTGGATGGTAATAGTGGTATGACAAACCATATATATGGAGTAAGATAACTTGATCATTTTAACTAATATTCTCAGGTAAATAGTTCTAAAAGCACAAATGAACAGGATTGCAACAAAGATCTAGGTGCTTCTCTGTGAGTGTGTACATGTGTACATTTTCCCCCATATATATATGGTGGCTGATATAGCTCCAACTAATCCTTTATGTGATAAGACACTGAGAATTACAGAGAACTTGACTTCTGTATTAAAGAAGCTTAGTAAAGAGAGACCAATATTAATGAAATAATCATTGCCGTTAATGTATTCATTTATTTAGCTAATATGTATGATATATTTATGAAGAAGAAATTATTCTACATATTGCATATTGCAGATATGGCTGTGTAAATATAGATGTGATTGCACAGATTTGAAGTGAGAACTGCAGCAGGGACACAATACCTTCTGCAGCCAGAACATGTAATTTGATCTGCCTGAAAGCTGTGTCTTGTGAACAATTCACCAACCAAGTCACAATTCTTCAGTTACTAGAGATATCTCATGGTCATTTGCATTGGCATTTCTCTGATGATTAGTGACATTGAGCACCCTTTCATATCTATTGGCCATCTGTAAGTCTTTTTTAGAGAAGTGTCTATTACGTCCTTTGCCCTTTTTTATCATTGGTGAATAGGTTCTCCCATTCAATGGGCTGTATTCTCATTTTGTTGATGGTTTCCCATGCCGTGCAAGGAATTTTGCAGTTTGATGTAGTCCCATTTGTTTATTTTTCCTTTTGTCTCACTTTCCAGAGGAGATATATCAGAAAAAAAATACTGCTTTGATAAGTGTATGAAATTTTATGGCCTGTTTTCTTCTAGGATGTTTTTTGATGTTAAGTCTAACATTTAAGGTTCTAATCCACTTTGAGTTTATTCTTGTGTATACTGTAAGAAGGTGGTCTGGTTTGACTTTTTTGCACATATCTGTTCAATTTTCCCAATACCATTTGTTGAATAGACTATCTTTAGTTCATTTGTATCTTCTTGCCACCTACCTTTGTCATATATTAATTGACTATATAGTTTATTTCTGGACTCTCTGTTGTATTGCAGCATAATCTGCAATAGCCAAGATTTGGGGGCATCCTAAGTGCCCATCAGATGATGTATTATAAGATTGTACCTCTGAAACATATAAAATGGTGTTAACAATGACACCTCCAAAAATTCAATAAGAAATAGAGAAATTAATATATATATATATAAAATATGTGTGTATATATACATACATAAAAATAAAATAAAAAATTTTGACTGCTCTTGGAATAGCTCAGTTTAGAAGTGATGAGGGGCTCAAAGAGGATGGAAGTGTTGGTGGGAAAAGGCAGGACAGATATGAAACAAATCAATCATCTAGGGTGTTTTTCAACTGCTGGTCTGCAGACCCATGCTGGTCCTCCAGAAATTTCAGTCTGGTCCACGAAAGAGTTAACCACCCTGATGTTCTATGAAGAGTATAGATGCAATGATCTTGGTTGAATTCACTTATACTCAGGGTGATTGCCACTTATCAGCCTGTATCTGGATGAAAATAGTATTAAGGTTGTCCTAGATATCTTTGGAACATGTAGGCTTATTTAAACAACCTTTTGCACCATGCAGAGCATTTATAAACAATGCACAATAGAGAAAAAACATTCAGACAAACTTATGTAATATTCAATGTGAAGTTTAAAAATCAAATACCAGTTTGTACTGTGTATCACTATTATGTGAGGTAAGATAACATTTATTTGTTGTGTGTTTTCTTTTCCTGATGGTTAGGTCATTGGTCCCCAAGTATCAAAAGGTTAAAAACCACTGGTCCTCAGAATGATGTTCAGCTGGTCAACAAATACATATTGAGAGCTTAATATGCGTCAAGCACTCTGTCAAGTTTATGGAATATATCTGAGCCCTTATTTATACAGGGGGCAAAGAAAAGATAACACCATGGTTTGGAAGGAGTGTGGCTGTGGGAAGGATAATGAAATGAATAGAGTGAAGAACATCAGAAAGTTGGGTCTGGTTTACTGGCACAGGTGAAAGAAGATATATTGTTGTATGTAACTCCTAATAGGAAACTTACTTTTCTTCTTAAAGAACAAAGTAAAACATTGAAGTTTTTGTTACTATTTTTGGAAAATATTTAGAAAAATTATTTTCATCACCCTTTCACCCTAGGTATGTTGTGATAGCTTTTTTTTTTCTTTCTTGTGGGAGAGACAGAGAGAGTCAGAGAGAGGGACAGACAGACAGGAAGGGAGAGAGATGAGAAACATCAATTCTTCGCTGTGGCTCCTTAGTTGTTCATTGATTGCTTTCTCATATGTGCCTTCATGGAGGGGGTATGGAGGGGGGCTACAGCAGATTGATTGACCAGCAACCTTGGGCTCAAGCAGATGAGCCTTGTTCAAACCAGATGAGCTCACGCTCAAGCTGGCGACCTCGGGGTCTCAAACCTGGGTCCTCCACATCCCAGTCCGATGCTCTATCCACTACGCCACTGCCAGGTCAGGCACATTGTGATAGCTTTGATGAATGCTTTATCTGGAATAAACGCTCATCATCCATCTTACTGGCAGGTTTTCATAACCAGAAGTACTGCTGACATTTCAAAATGGGAAGTGTGAAGAAAACGTGGTAGATAGTACATAGGATAAGTATCAATTACATACATGACCCTACAAAACTAAGATACTAATACCGAATGAAAAGATCCTTAATAGTTATTTTTAAAAATTAACATGAAAATCCTCTACAAGGGGAGAATATAGTAGGACTTTAGAAGTCAGTGCAGCAGTCACGTTGCGCAGAGAGCTCAGTCGGCACAGCATCAGCATGTGAGCTCCTATGTTCCCGGAGCTCTATGTCTTAGAAGGCTGAATTGAGTTGTCTTTTATTTTTAGAATGTTTATATTTTGTATTTAGGAATTATTTAGTTTCTGTTTATATTTGCATCATACATAATTCATTTCTTCAATATTTCTCCATTTCAACATATATAATTACTGCTCCCTTTCACCATGCTTAGAGCATTGGAAGTCTTCTCTCATGATTTGGGTTTTATCTTACTATATGGATCCAGATTTTATATCCAATCCAAATTTACCATTTCAGGGAGAAATATAAGAATTTGAATCAGTTCCTTTTTTGTTCATTTAGATTCCCAAATGAACAATAGTTTGCAAGTGTTGAAACACTTCAGAAAGTATTAATTTCTCAAAAACAAAAGCTCTTTTCTATAGGAAAACAGTTATTTTAAAGGGTGAGGCAAAAGTAGGCTTACAGTTGTGAGTACATGAAACACAGAGTTTATTCTTGTATTATGATTATTTATTTATTATTATATTATTTTCTATATAAACAATTGTAAATTTACTTTTGCCTTACCTTGTGTAGGAAAATATATCACACTAAATGTTTTACTGACCAACATAGAGATGAAGGGTACTGGACATTTTCTAAAACAGAGCTTCTATAGTGTGTGCATGTATGTGTGTCTGTATAACTGTGTGTCTGTGTGTGTCTGTGTTGTCCACATGCATATGTGCTCATTCGTAATTATGGGTACTGGTAAATGTTTTGTTTCCCATTGACAAATATAAATGTCTTATTCTAAAATAGACACATAAACTATCAAATGCAATGTGATGTTTTTGTTAAATAATAAGCAACAGGAACATACAGAAATAAATATTTCTCAAGGAGGTAAAATATATACAACTATAAAATCATAAATATACAGAAGAATTATAATATGAATTTGTAAATTGTATGCAAATAACTTGAAACCAGATCTATAAAGACATAAATAAAGCAACAAGACTGAAAGGTTTATACGTTGGCTTGTTTATAGAGTAGCACAAACATTTTTCTTTTTTAATTGGCAATTAATTTTCGGCAGCCATCTAGGTACTTTCATGTCAAATTACTTTTCCTACACTAAACAAGATTAGGCATCCAAGCAGCAAAGCACTTATGTGAAAAGTGAGAAACTGACTGTCAAGTAGATATTTTCCACCTATAACCAATTAAAATGTTTCTTTTTTGATGAATGGGTGTTGTAATTTTACATGTTGTATTTTTACCTAAGTACATACCTGTATAAGATCCCAGTACACAGGGCTAAAAACGATGTATACTGAGGTTTCTGTTATTTCTTCCATGCAATTTATCTTCAGAATGGAACAATGAGCATTTTTTTGTAGAGGAGAAGGGTATATATTAAAAGACACAGCTTTCTTATGTTACTGCACACAAACATACATCAACAGGACAAGTATATAGATATGTTTTAGTGAATAAATATATGTATGTATAAGTATATTTGTACATACATGTGTTTTTGAGCAATAAACTGCAAAAAAAAAAAAAACCCTCCGTCAATGATATTTAGCTTTTCAGTTCCTTGTAGATTATGATTTTACATTAAAAATGTAAAGATGCCTGTATTTAAAAATCAGACCATTGACACATGAGGTAAAAAAAGTAATGTTTTATTGATAATCTTCAAGTGAATGACATAAAAAGGAAAATATCGATTTTTTGGAAGATGTCTCATTTTTCTTACTTCACAGAAGACTGATGCAAGTTCATGAGCCTATCAATATCATTTGAATTAATGCATATTCCTTACTATTGATTGCTTTAACAAAGATTGTCATAGCTGATTTATGGGCACTTATGCCTGTTAAATATTTTAAGAGGTAAATATCAGATTTGTATACATAAGTAGGTTGACTTGAATAAACAACAGGGTTGGATGTTAACATTATGCCTTTTGACTTAATCCATATTATAATACATTATGAAACGTATATTTTTAAGATAGTAACATATTCCAACTAAAAGTAGATCATATTGCCTAATAGAATTAAGTGAAAAATTCCAAAAATAACAAGTATTTTATATTTTAAGGTATTCTCAGGTAATTTGGAAATGTAGGTAACATCCATGAGAAAACTAAGCCCTATTAAACTAATATAAAATTTGAGAATTCTTTTAATATACTTAAAATGGATCTGTTCTCATTGCTTAGAATAAAGGAAAGAAAATGTAATGGTGTGGGAAACAGAGAATATATATATATATATGTCATCCTATATTTAGCACTATTGTATTTCACTTAAGATATAAAAAATTACTTTAGTTACTTATCTAGGAACACACTTTTTAAAAATCATATTTTTTGGAGTAGCATATGAGTTCATATGCTACTGAGTTTAGAGTACAAGTCAATGATTTTTATTAACAGAGTTATGTAAACATCACCACAATCTAATTTTTAAAAATTTCCATTACTCCAAAAAGATTGCTGGTGCTCCTTGCAGTCAGTCACTCCCTGTTTCCAACTCCAGTCCCAGACAACCACTAATCTATTTACTGTCTCTATGATTTTCATTTTTTTTTGGAAAATTCACATAAATAAAATCATATATAGTCTTTTGCTTCTGGCTTTTTCATTTGGCATATATTTTTGAGGTTCATCCATGTTGTAACATGAATCAACACTTCAATCTTTTTATTGTCAAATACTTTTTCATTGTATGAGTAACCACAGTATTTTATTTTTTATTTTTTTATATATTTACCAGTTGATGGATGCATGCATTTTTTTTCCACTTTTTGGCTATTAAATATTGTTGTTACGATTATGTAGAAATCTTTATGTGCATATATTTTTATTGTGCACTTTTATTTATTATTTATTTATTTATTTATTTATTTATTTATTTATTTATTTTAGAGACAGAAGAAGCATAAGAGAAAGAGAGAGAGAGAGAGAAAGAAACATTAGTTTGTTGTTCCATTTATTTATGCATTCATTTTGGTTGATTCTTGTATGTGCTCTGACTGGGGAGTGAACCCACAACTTTGGTGTATTGGGATGATACTCCAACTGAGTTACCCAGCCAAGATCTCTTGTGTACTTTAGATATAGAAGTACTAGATCATATGGTAAATTTATGCTTAATGTTTCAAAACACTGCTCAACTGTTTTCTAAAATGACTATATCATTTTACATTGCTACTGACATAGTACAAGGGTTCTAATTTTGCTACATCCTTGACAATATGTTTCTTCTGTCCTTTTGATTATAGCTATACTAGCAAATGTGAAGTAGTAAATCATTGTGGTTTTAATTTGCATTTTCCTAATAGCTAATGATGTTGCTCATTTTTTCATGAGCTTGTTAGCCACTGCATATCCTGTTGAGAAATGACTATTTTAATCCTTTGCCCATTTTTAAATTGGATATCTGCCTTTTTGTGCTTTGGGGATTATACCTAAAACACATTATTTCATCCAATGTCATAACGAGTTAGTTCTCTGTATTTCTCTCTGAGGTTTTATAGCTTTATTTTTACATTTAGATCTATGACTTATTGTGAGTAAATTTTGACGGTGTGAGGTAAGAGTCCGATTCATTTATTTTGCACGTGAATATTATCTCATCACCATTTGTTAAAGAGACCCTTCAATTCCCCATTGGTTTGCCTCTTCCCCTTCCCTTGCCAGATGTATATGTCACACTTCACTTTTTCTTTTTAGTCTCATAATTTTGTATGAAAATTGAATATTTTAGGTTATATATTGTAATGACTCCAGATCTTAACACTTCCTGGGCCTTCATGATTTATGCTGTTTTTGTTTAATCATTAGATATGTGTGTTTAGTGAATTCACTAAACTAACTCTATAAAGTCTTTTTCTATTGTAATGTGCAGTCTCTGACGACCTGTTTTGTACTGTTTTCCTTATTTTTATCTTTTTACCTGACAACCCAGAATGGTCCTGTGTCAGCATAAGCCATTTATTGGTAAAAAGTTGTACTTAAATCTCCTTGGCCAGTTAGACATTTACCTTTTGCAATTCAATGCATGTATGGTTGGAAGCCGGTATTACAATTCAGAGTTTACACTTTTGCTCCACCCCCACTCTCACGCCATTCAGCCAAGAACAAGTGACGTGAATTTTCCCTGTATGATCATTTTTTTAGAAGGTGCAGCTTTGCACATGCCCACGGTCTTCTAGACTCTCTAGGATGGCTGTGATTTTATTTTTAATCTTGGCTTATTTTTTTTTTAATTTTTTTTAATTCATTTTTAGAGAGGACAGAGAGAGGGAGAGAGAGAGAGACAGAGAGAGAGAGAAGGGGGGAGGAGCTGGAAGCATCAACTCCCATATGTGCCTTGACCAGGCAAGCCCAGGGTTTCGAACCGGCGACCTCAGCATTTCCAGGTCGACGTTTTATCCACTGCGCCACCACAGGTCAGGCCTAATCTTGGCTTATTAATATTTGCTTCTGGGTCATAGTAAATTACTGTTCAGCCAATGTTTTAACCAAACATCAATACTGTACTTAAGCCTGACCAGGCGGTGGCGCAGTGGATAGAGCATTGGACTGGGATGCCGAGGACCCAGGTTTGAGACCCCAAGGAGGACAGGTTCGAGACCCCAAGGTTGAGCACGGGCTCATTTGGTTTGAGCAAAAAGCTCACCAGCTTGGACCCAAGGTCACTGGCTTGAGCAAGGGGTTACTCGGTCTGCTGAAGGTCTGCCGTCAAGGCACATATGAGAAAGCAATCATTGAACAACTAAGGTGTCGCAGTGCGCAACAAAAAACTGATGATTGATGCTTCTCATCTCTTCATTCCTGTTTGTCTGTCCCTGTCTATCCCTCTCTCTGACTCTCTCTCTGTCTCTGTGGAAAAAAAAAGATTGTACTTAAAATGTGCGAGTGAGGCTTTTGCCCTTTGCTATGGATCTGTGTCTACTTGGGAAGTGCTTACATTTTGGTACCTTCTCCTGCTCTGATTACTCCTCAGCTGGTTCTCCTTGTGTACAGTCTTTACATGTCCCTGGGTTAAATGTAATTCTAGCAGTTCTTCTTGGATATGAATTTTCCTGGTTCTGCCATATCAGATTTTTGTGCTTGGTAGAGTTCTGTACAAGCTTTTAGTTTCTCTCTACCAAGGTCACCACTGTTTGTGACATCTCCCCTTTCTCCCAAAGGCAGGGGAATCCTCACACTCTTCTCCAAATGAAGTCAGTTCCCTCAGAAAGAATTGAGAAACTTTTTTTTAATCACTATTGTGTGCTTTCCTACTGGGTAGAGCTTTTGTATAACTGCACAAGATCTGGGACCAGGAACAATGTCTCATTTCTCCTGTAGTTATACTTTCTCTACAACCGGGAGTCTATGCAGGGATGGAAAGTGTCTCCTGGGAACTTCCATCCTAGCAGATGGAATGGGGTGATAAATAGGGCCTGGGTGATAGAAGGGAGTTTGTCTCTGTCATCCGGGCCTACCCCAAATACTGCTTCAGGAACATGGAGTTGAGGGAAACAAGAAATACCACTGGGAATCCTCACACTCTTCTCCAAAGAAGATAATACATCTTGTGATAACATAGCTGCTTAGATTGGAAGCTAGCAGAGGGGAGCCCTGTGAGATGAAGCTTTTTGAGTGCGGAGAGGCAATGGGTTGTGGCTTAAAGACCACAGACTCTCACTGTTCTTGCTAATATTTAGTAGATTTCCATTTGCTGTATGCCCCTAGAAAAATTTACAATAACTTAAAATATTTGTTTTTTTAAAAAGATAATTTTCTGCATATAAACAGTAGTTTTGTTGAGGAGAAAATATATTGTCCTCCTTGTTTTGATGTTCTGGAAAACAAAAACCATTCTCGCAAAATGCTAATTTTTAAAATGTATTTTTTTTCTATTTTCAAAAAGCCAAAAAATTTATTTGGGACATAAGCACTCTATGGTCTTAAATATATTATAAGTCTTTGTAAATATTATAAAATAAATTCAAATGTTTTTGTTAAAAATAATCTCTTTGTTATTAAAAATGCAAAATGATAGCCTTTTATCAACCAGAAGAAATACATATAATGCCATCATCATAACTTTTTTCTTCTAAACAGTCTTCATTTAATTGTTCTTGATAAAACAGCATTTGATATCATAACATCAATATTAATGCTAGCATAAATTTTAATTGATATAGTCTAATTGCTAATCCCATTCTGCACTAATTTATAATTCTACCTATGTCAAAAATATGAATAGTTTCCAATCACATACTGCCAAGCATTTGTTCAAGGACTTCCTTTAATTACTTCCATTATTCCTGATCCTGTGGTGTAGGTGAGAGGAAATTTGGGTAACCTTTTGGATGCTACCACTGTTTTATGTGTCAAAATTGGATTAGATACTATGCATAATGCAAATAACCATGTAATTATTTTGAATTTACAATGTATTTACTATGTAATTGCATAGTCAGTACCATATAATTACAAGATGATTACATGATTATTTCTGCCTTTTACACAGCTTTAAAAGCAAAGATTTTGTTGCAATTATTATTGACATTTATTGGTAAGTGTTACATAGTAGGGAACAAAATATTTATTATGTAATCCACCAAGAAAAAACCCCTTACTGGCTATTTTCAGTTGCAAAATTATATTTAAAAGTTACTAAGTAAGCCTAAATCTGCTCAAAAATGTTTATGAACTAAAATAAGTTATTGCACTTGAGGTGTTAGAAATGAATAAAATGCAAGATTTGATATCTCTAAGACATCTGATTATTTTATACATCATCCTGTTTATTATGATAGTGTATTTTTAATTAAAGGTTTGAATTATACATTGATTTTTTAAAAATATTCCAAGAAAGTTTAAATTGGCCAATAAGAGAAGAAACTTAAAAAATAAAAGTGAAAATAATACTGAAAAATATCCATACATATGATAATAAAACATGATTAAAAAATTCTTTACTCCTACTTTTTTTTATCTTTTTAAAAAATAAGCATTTTATATTAGAGCAGTATAAAAAGTACAAGAAAGGCCCTGGCTGGTTGGCTCAGCGGTGGAGCGTCGGCCTGGAGTGCGGGGGAACCGGGATCGATTCCCGGCCAGGGCACATAGGAGAAGGGCCCATTTGCTTCTCCACCCCCACCCCCTCCTTCCTCTCTGTCTCTCTCTTCCCCTCCTGCAGCCAAGGCTCCATTGGAGCAAAGATGGCCCGGGCGCTGGGGATGGCTCCTTGGCCTCTGCCCCAGGCGCTGGAGTGGCTCTGATCATGGCAGAGCGACGCCCCGGAGGGGCAGAGCATCGCCCCCTGGTGGGCAGAGCGTTGCCCCTGGTGGGCGTGCCAGGGGGGATCCCGGTCGAGTGCATGCGGGAGTCTGTCTGACTGTCTTTCCCTGTTTCCAGCTTTGGAAGAATACAAAAAAAAAAAAAAGATAAAAAGTACAAGAAAATTGTGAAACTAGTATAGAAGGTTTCCACATTCCTTACACTCCTGATTTTTTAAAATTTTTTATTAATTTATTCATTTTTAGAGAAGAGAGAGAGAGAGACAGAGAGAGAAGGGGGGAAGAGCTGGAAGCATCAACTCCCATATGTGCCTTGACCATGTAAGCCCAGGGTTTTGAACCAGCGACTTCAGCATTTCCAGGTCGACGCTTTATCCACTGCGCCACCACAGGTCAGGCTACACCCCTGATTTATACACTTGTTAACATCTTCTATTTTATGGAGCATTTGTTACAATTAATGAACTAATATTGATATATTATTAACTGAGGTCCATAACATATTCTGATTTCATTAGTTTTTACTTAATGTCCCTTTTCTGTTCCAAGATCTCATTCATTCTACCACCTTACATCTGGTGGTCACGTCTCCCTATGCTCCTTTGGACT
The DNA here is from genome assembly GCF_036850765.1 of Saccopteryx bilineata. Taxonomy (NCBI): domain Eukaryota; kingdom Metazoa; phylum Chordata; class Mammalia; order Chiroptera; family Emballonuridae; genus Saccopteryx; species Saccopteryx bilineata. The sequence continues at coordinate 80,246,420 of NC_089495.1, forward strand.
GTGATATTTTCTCAGAGTTTTCCCTATACATTCCTCACCTCCTCCCTGCCCACTTCACACAGCAATCACCACACCATGAGTTTTTTCTCTTTTTTTCCTTAAAGCTACTAAACTCCCACAGAGCCCCCTCAACAGCTGCCAGCTGCTCTCTATGAGTCTGACTCTGTGTTGCTTGTTAGTTCATTTTGTTCATTAGATTCTACATATAGCTTTATACTATATGCAGTAAACTCAATTCTTATTAAGTCCCACAAAACGACCACAGGCTGGCCACCTGTCACTTATAACCACCATCCTTTTGCTCTTCCCTCTTTGTCTTTCTGGTCTTCAAACCTGCTAGCCATACTGCTCACTCAAGGCCTTTGGTGTTTGTTTTGCTTGCTCCTCCAAAAATTCACTTGAGTTGATTCTTCCTGATTTAGGCCTTTGATCAAATGTCACCTTGACAATCAGAACTTTCTTGACTGTTCTGACATAGTAGCTGCCTTTCTCCCTGTACTTCCTTTTCCTCTCCTATCACTTTATATTTCTCCACAGCACTTACTGTTATCTGACATGAAATTCAATATTTTTTTGTATATAGTGTCCTAAGGAGCAGAGATGTCTTTCAAACCCAGAAAGTTTGCATCAAGGTAGTAAAAAGAAATCTTTCTTGTTTCTTAGATTGGATGGACAGATCTAGTGCCAGGCAAAATTAAGAATGAAAAAACACACATGGTTATATAGCTATGTGTATCTCTGAAATACAAGGAGAGAGAAAATAAAATTCAGTTTTAACACCCCTGATTTCTGAAAGTCCTATCATAAAGTGTAGCCTTTTGTCTTGACACTAAATATTACTTATTAAGGTATTTCATAGGAAGAAAGAGTAACTTTCATTTCTTAATATACCTCTCTTAAGTTGTAATGATGTGTGAGCTATTTTTACTCTTTTTTCCTAGTAAAAATATTGATTGTAGAAGAAACTGAAAAATATATAATTTAGTATAAGATGACAAGTCAAATAATTTAGCTGAATTACTTATTAAGAATAGAGAAAATAACCCAATCAATACTTCTCAAATGCTTTTTTACTATTGAATATTTTGCATAAACTGTTCCCTCAATCTCTCATCTTAAAATGACTTTTCCTTCTTTCATATATATATATATATATATATATATATATATATATATATATATACACACACTCATCCTATAAGACCCCAATTCAAATACCACCTCTCCCATAGAATTCTGTCCATACTTCAATATAACAAACAGACACAATATTTTATGATTATCTGTCTACATGTTACCTGCTCCCTCTAGACTGTGAAAATCTTGAAGATATGAAGTACTACTTAAAATTATATCAACTCATAGAAGGACTGACCATGCACTATAAAAATAAGCCAAAATTAGTAAGACAGAGGGTAAATAAAAAGTGAAAATTCTTATATTTGAGTTCAAAATATTGATTATACAAACAGGAAGAGAGAGGCCTGACTTAACCACAGTTCATATAAAATGGCTTACCAGATTTTGTTAACTATACAGTATGTGAGTCAACAATGCACCATGACTGCCAAAATAAGCAATAAGCATAATGAAACTGTTTCACTTTGTCAGGCTCAATGCACATTATTTTGCTATTCTGATGGTCTCTAATTAGGATAATTAAGAACTGAAGTGTCAACATTGGCCCCATCAATAATCTCCTGATTTTCATGGACTTTAGTGACTCCAGTTTGGTGGCTCGGAATTCTACCACTCCAGGTTTTTATACTATTACTCACTCCTACCTGCCTCATGCATGCACTAGATGGTTTACCTCGATGCCCACATGCATACTGTGATAAGGTATACAGTCATAAGAACTGGAAAAATCACATTAGGAATTGTGCTTTAGTAGTAGTTTTGATTTCAGCCCAACAGTGACTTTAATACTTTTTGTTCAGCATTATGTTTGATAACTATAATAAATTGAAAGTATTCATTAAGATAAACTACAATGTTATTTCTACAGGGTTTAAGGGAAAATAGATAATAAAAAAATCTTCAGGACCTGGCTGGTTGGTTCAATGGTAAAGCATTCATTTGGCAATGGAAAATCCCAGGTTTGTTTCCTGTCAGGGAACACAGTAGGGGTAACCATCTGTTTCTTCTCTTTCCACCCCCTCCTCTTTCTCTCTTCCCTCTCCTCCTGAAGCCATGGCTCGACTGACTTGAACAAATTGACCCTACGTGCTGAAGATTGCTCTGGGGAGCCTCCATGGAGCCTCAACCTCAGGTGCTAAAAATAACTCAGTTGCTAGCATGGCCCCAGATGGGCAGAGAATTGGCTCCAGGCAGGGGTCACCAGGTAGATTCCAGTCGGGGCGCATGAGGCAGTCTTTCTATCTCCCTTCCACTCACTTAAATGTGTGTGTGGTGTGTGTGTGTGTGTGTAAGTGTGTGTGTGTAAAATATCTTGTAATTCTTTTTCAAACTTACATATAAAAAGGCAAATCAAAGAGTTGTACTTACCCATAATATTTAGGCACTGGAAATCTATGTATTTATGTATATATTTCAAAAGTGACAGTATCTCTCAAGTCTTTATTTGAGACAGTATCTCTCAAGTCTTGACAGTATCTCTCAAGGTTAGTCAGATTGAATAATGCCATTCAATTAGGAAATAATTTTTCTATTTAAAAATATTATAGGCCCTGACCAGCTGGCTCAGTAGTGAGCATTGGCCCGGGTGTGGAGGGCCCAGTTCCATTTCCTGCCAGCGCACACAGGAGAAGTGCCTGCCTGTCTGCTTCTCCGCTCTTACCTCTCTCCTTTCTCTCTGTCTCTCTCTTCTCCTCCCACAACCAAGGCTCCATTGGAGCAAAGTTGGCCGGGGGTGCCGAGGACGGCCCATTGGCCTCTGCCTCAGGCACTGGAATGGCTTTGGTTGTGGTGGAGCTGCACCCTGGATAGGCAGAGTGTCACCTCCTGGTGGGCATGCCAAGTGGATCTCCATCATGGGGTACTTGCAGGAGTCTCTCTGCCTCCCTGTTTCTCACCTCAGGGGAAAAAATATAGTATTAATGTAATCTTTTATCAAGAAGATAGAAAATAACTTTCATCTTTCTCCTCAAATTCTAGATAGATGTCTTATCTCAAATCAGGATGGAAAGTGTCTTGTCTCCTGCTCTAGATGTAAATGTCTTTGATCAGGTTCCTGAGAAACAAAGCTTGGGACAGAGGTCTGGGTGCACCTAATTTATTGAGAAAGAACTTTTCAAGAAAACCTTGAGGGAGTGGAACAGGATAAGGAAAGGAAAAGTGCCAGACAAGAATGTGGGTTCAGGTCAAGCCTAAGCCTAGTCCTTGCCTGACCTATATGGTGAGACATAGGACATTAGGAGAACAAACTGTTCTCTTGCATTGTCCACATTTGAGGCAAGAGGGTTATCATTTAAAACCCCATATCAAGTAGTCATTGGCTATGAGCTTCCCTCAGAATCTAGATGGGCATGAATAACTTCTGATGTAAGGTACCTCCAATCAGCCCAAAACAATTCTCCATAGAGCTCAGAAATGTACCACAATCACAGAACCAGGAAAGGGAATCTAGATGGGCATTATTCAGGTATAGCTTTTCTACAATTCTGTGGTCAAAATAACTGAGACAATCTACAAGAACAAAGTTACTGGGTGAACTATAGGCCACCAACACCAATGCTACAGTTAGTGCCAAGACTACAATTAACATAACTTCCCTTTTTTATTACCCCTTCCTGATTCCTCTCACTCTTGCGTAGCACTTCTGCTGGACTAGAGGATTACAGGATAGGATGGCTCAGATTTCAGTCTTGGAGATTGTCAGTGTCTGGACCTCAAGATATCATGCACATATCTGAGGTGGATGCTGCACTTGCTCATTTACAGTTCAAACTGGCCATGTGAGCACCACCAGTTGCCTCAATTGGTCAATTGAATAACAAATATAATTCTCCATCCCTTAATAATAATGCAGCAACCCAAACTTTTGATAGTAATCAGTGTCAGTTATGCCTGCCATAAGGAACCCCAAATGACCCTATGCCAATCCTAGAATTAATCTTATAGTGTCCCCTCTTTTCACCCCCATCTAAGTCTGAGTGCACTTCTGGACTCACAGTTTTAGGAAAGATACTCATGAATTCCTCACGTGGATACCTAGAAAGATTGGCATGTAGGACCTTATGGCCCAAATTACCCCTTCCCACAATTCATATGTTGAAGCACTAATCTCAAGTGCTTCAGAATGTGACTGTATTTGCGATAGAAACAATTTTTTTTAACTTTTTGGAGTGACATTTGTTAAAGAAAATTATACAGCTTTCATGTGCACAATTCTACAATACAATACCTATTTAATGCCTTGTGTGTTCACTATCCCAAGTCAAGTCTCCCTTCACCACCATCTGTTTCCCACTCACCCTCCTCCACCTTGCACCACCCCCATTTACCTCCTGCAATCCCCACACTGTTGTCTGTGTTTATAAGCTTTTTTTTCGTTTCTTAATACCTTTACTTTTGCACCCAGCCTCATAACCCCATTTCATCTGACAGCTTTCATTCTGTTCTCCATATCTTTGAGTCTTTCTATTTTGTTTGTTAGTTTATTTTGCTCATTTGATTGCATATGTAAGTAAAATATAGTATTTTTCTTTCTCTGACTGGCTCATTTCACTAGCACAGTGGTTCTCAAAGTGTGTGCCAGGGTGCTCCCTAGAAGATTTCCAGATGTGCCCTATGGTATTCCAGAGAAATGTGTGCCTGTTGGGGACCAAAAAACCAACAGGATTTTTGGAGTTTAGATTTTGGGGGGACAGAAGTGTGGGGAATTGGCTGTAAGCTGACAGTCTGTCCAATCCCCACCTCACTTGCCTGATTAGGTTGCAAAAGGCTGTTAAACTGTGGTGCTGGATTGTTTACACTACCCTTCATGTTCCCCAGAAAGACTGGAGGCAAGTTTCTTCTATCCTTTGTTAGGTGTGAAGTTAAGATGATATGTATGGTGGGGGTTTTGGATTGATATTAAACATACGGAATTATTTTTTGAAGCCTTTTGGATTTCTGAAAAAGAAGAATATGTGGCAATATCTAAAATAACTTTGAACATTTTACTATAATTTTCAACATCCTATTTATGTGAATTAAGATATTCTTTTTTTTAATAAATAAACTTTTATTTAAATGGGGTGACATCAATAAATCAGGGTACATATATTCAAAGAAAACTTTTCCAGGTTATTTTGTCATTTAGTTCTGTTGCATACCCATCACCCAAAGAGAGATCATCCTCCGTCACCCTCTATCCAGTTTCTTTGTACCCCTCCCCCTCCCCCCTCCCTTCATCCCTCCCCCCACCCCCCATAACCACCACACTCCTTCCCATGTCTCTTAGTCTCACTTTTATGTCCCACCAATGTATGGAATCCTGCAGTTCTTGTTTTTTTCTGATTCGCTTATTTCACTAAGCATAATGTTCTCAAGATTCCACCAATCTGCTGTAAGTGATCCGATGTCATCATTTCTTCTAGCTGACTAGTATACCATGGTGTATATGTGCCCCATCTTCTTTATCCAGCCTTCTATTTTTTTTTACAGTGATTAAAAGCCTTTAAGCAAACTCTTGGCCCATACAGCAAGAATCCATAAAAGAGTAGTGTCCTTAACATGTTCACCAAGTCCAAGTTGGCCCCATCACCTTGTCAAATCCCTGAAAAATGCAACCCAACCACAGTTCAGTCTGTTAGGATCTGTCACAGGGAGCAGGAGTCCAGGAAAAGTCCACATCCAGGAAAAGTCCGCATGGCACTGGAATTGTTGTCACCATTCTATACTTCGCAGCTCATATCCAAGTCCCAGTGACCGCTGCTTCTAGCTGGTAATTATTCAGGTAGACTAGAAAAGCCATTTGCAGCATGCGTGGATATGGAGCTTCTATTCTCCTCTGCCTGGAGAGATGAGACCAGGTAGCTTTTCCCTGGAGCTCTGCAACTGTGGCATGGTAAAGAGAACCTTGGGATACACTAAGCTGGGTGGCAAAGTTAGATTCATAATAGAAGTTGGCAAAAGGGGGAAAGAGAGCTCTAAATTAAGAGTAGGTCCCAGCCTGAAATATGAGTGGGGCATTGAGGTAGGAGGAATAAGGGAAACACTATATATTAAGCAAAGCAGCAGAACATAGGAGTATCAACACCCACAACAGAGATCTTTGAGGGAAGAATAAAAAACCTGACTATTCAGGCAAAACATAGTTAAGTGGCCCTTGTACAAATGAGATCACTTTACCTGCTTCTTAGAAGAAATACTCTGGGCTCGTCCACAGTGTTGTAGATGTGGCTGACGGCCCTGGGCACCTTCAGCCTTCAGTGGCAAACCTCAGCTTTCTGGGAAAGGTTAGGTCATAGGTGGCTGGAGCAGGGCTGGAAGAGACTGAACCCTCCCTTAGAGGAGTGAGGTGGAAGCCTACCTTCCAGTGTCCCTGTTTCTTCACAGTAGAGGCATGTAAGCCTTGCAGGCTTTAGCTCAATGATCTTCCTTTCCACTATTGAAGCAGGACCCAGATGGCATCCTAGGAGACCCCTTTGGGGCATTGGAGCCTTTAAGGGCATATCCTAAAAGCTGGTAGTTCCCCTGATCTCTTTTGGGCTTTTTCTGCCTCTAGGTATCTTAAAAGCCATGCTCAGAAGATCTTGCTGAGAGGTTTGAGGATCCCCATCCGCCTATATAAATCTTTTCCATATATCTGGATCTATTTGGAAAAAGACAAAACAGTATATTAGCTGGATCAAATAAAGAAGGTAGTAGTTTGCAGGCGAAAAAGATTTGGTGTCTCCTGTTCATCAGCATTCAAAAGAAATGTAAAAAAAAATAATTTTTTTTAAGTAAAAAGCTTAATATGGTAGACCCGTAGGAGTTCCAGGAAATGACTACCCCCTTTTAAATTGTTTTTTTTTTTTAATTGACCTTAAAATGTTTGCTGAGTACACTTTAATAATACCTTAACTTTAAAGATTGTAAGCATGACAAAACATAGTAAATGCTTTTGCTCAATATGCAGGAGCATTTTCAGTTAAGCCAGTTTAGGAAATCCAATAATAGAACAATGCATACAGACCATGAGCTATAGCATGCTTAGCAGCCTCTCCTGTTCTGACAGAGGTTACTATAGATCCGGAATATGAAGCCACTGCAATGTGGACATATGACTGTTTGCCAAACGATGGTATATGAGTAACATCCATCTGCCAAAGTTGTCCTGGTAGGGGTCCTTGAAGGTTAACTCCAAATGAGGGGGCAGTATGGGACCCCTTGGACAGGATTTCCCAATCTGCCGTGCTGCTTCCCGAGAAAGTTGAAACTGTTTACACCGGGCTGCATCGTTCTGGTGACAAATAGTATGAGACTGACTTGCTCAGTCTGTCATGGTTGCTCCATATAATTTTCTTTTAGGTAGCTTGATCAACAAGGGTATTCCTAGGCCCTGGCTGGTTGGCTCAGTGGTAGAGCATTGGCCTGGTATGCAGGATTCCTGGGCAAGAGCACACAGGAGAAGCGTCCATCTACTTCTCCACCCCTCCCCCTCTCCCTCCTCTCTGTCTCTCTCCTCCCCTCCCCCAGCCAAGGCTCCACCGGAGCAAAGCCACCCTGGGCACTAAGGATGGCCCCATGGCCTCTGCCTCAGTTGTTAGAATGGCTCTGGTTGCAACAGAGCAACACCCCAGATGGGCAGAGCATTCCCCCCTGGTAGGCATGCCAGGTGGATCCCGGTCAGGCGCATGCGGGAGTCTGTCTGACTGCCTCCCCATTTCCATCTTCAGAAAAATACAAAAAATAAATAAATAAAAGAAAAAATACAACAAAAAACAAACAAACAAAAAAAGAAAAGAGTAAAAAAAAAAGGGGCATTTCTTTGTGTTAAAGCTCCAGGGAGCAAGGAGTGAGCCTGAGTATGTCCTATGAAACATGGAGCTCTATGTTGACATATAAGTCTTTGAAGAAGGAGGAACTGCTGAAATAGTTCATCAGCATTTGTCCCTAAGACAGCAGTCTTTATAGTGGAAACACCATAAGTAAATATTTGCTGTCTGTCTATAGATTAAAGGGGGAATATGGCAAATGCTGAAAAGCCATGATCTTTGTGCCCCTCCCCTCCCCCAGCCCCTCCCTCTCCTCCCCCCACCCTGTAACCCCAACCCTGTTGTCCATGTCTTTGAGTCTCATCTTTATGTCCCACCTATGTATGGAATCATATAGTTCTTAGTTTTTTCTGATTTACTTCTTTCGCTCAGTATAATGTTATCAAGGCCCATCCATGTTGTTGTAAAAGATCCTATGTCATCATTTCTTATGGCTGAGTAGTATTCCATAGTATATATATACCAAAGCTTTTTAATCCACTCGTCCTCTGACGGATACTTGGGCTGTTTCCAGATCTTTGCTATTGTGAACAATGCTGCCATAAACATGGGGGTGCATTTCTTCTTTTCAAACAGTGTTATGGTGTTCTTGGGGTATATTCCTAATAGTGGTATAACTGGGTCAAAACGCAGTTTGATTTTTTTTATTTTTTTTATTTTTTTTTATTTTTTCCATTTTTCTGAAGCTAGAAACAGGGAGAGACAGTCAGACAGACTCCCGCATGCGCCCGACCGGGATCCACCCAGCACGCCCACCAAGGGGCGACGCTCTGCCCACCAGGGGGCGATGCTCTGCCCATCCTGGGCGTCGCCATGTTGCGACCAGAGCCACTCTAGCGCCTGAGGCAGAGGCCACAGAGCCATCCCCAGCGCCCGGGCCATCTTTGCTCCAATGGAGCCTTGGCTGCGGGAGGGGAAGAGAGAGACAGAGAGGAAAGCGCGGCGGAGGGGTGGAGAAGCAAATGGACGCTTCTCCTGTGTGCCCTGGCCGGGAATCGAACCCGGGTCCTCCGCGCAGTTCGATTTTTAATTTCTTGAGGAATCTCCATACTGTTTTCCACAGTGGCTGCACCAGTCTGCATTCCCACCAGCAGTGCAGGAGGGTTCCCTCTTCTCCACATCCTCACCAGCACGTATTCTGTGTTGTTTTACTGATGAGCGCCATTCTGACTGGTGTGAGATGATATCTCATTGTGGTTTTAATTTGCATTTCACTAATCATTAGTGATGTTGAACATTTTTTCATATGCCTTTTGGCCATCTGTGTGTCCTCTTTGGAGAAGTGTCTATTCATTTCTTTTGCCCATTTTTGGATTGGATTGTTTGTCTTCCTGTTATTGAGTGTTACAAGTTCTTTATAAATTTTTGAGTGTTACAAGTTCTTTATTAACCCCTTATCAGACGTATTGTCAAATATATTCTCCCATTGTGTAGTTTGTCTTTTTATTCTGTTCTTTTTTTTTTTTTTTTTTTTTTTTTAATTTTTATTTATTTATTTATTCATTTTTTAGAGAGGAGAGAGAGGGAGAGAGAGAGAGAGAGAGAGAGAAGGGGGAGGAGCTGGAAGTATCAACTCCCATATGTGCCTTGACCAGGCAAGCCCAGGGTTTCGAACCGGCGACCTCAGCATTTCCAGGTCGACGCTTTATCCACTGCGCCACCACAGGTCAGGCTTTTTATTCTGTTCTTATTGTCTTTAGCTGTGCAGAAGCTTTTTAGTTTGATAAAGTCCCATTTGTTTATCCTGTCTTTTATTTCACTTGCCTGTGGAGACAAATCAGCAAATATATTGCTGCGAGAGATGTCAGAGAGCTTACTGCCTATGTTTTCTTCTAAGATGCTTATGGTTTCACGACTTACATTTCAGTCTTTTATCCATTTTGAGTTTATTTTTGTGAGTGGTGTAAGTTGGTGGTCTAGTTTCATTTTTTTGCAGGTAGCTGTCCAATTTTCCCAACACCGTTTGTTGAAGAGGCTATCTTTACTCCATTGTATTTCCTTACCTCTTTTGTCAAATATCAGTTGTCCATAGAGCTGTGGGTTTATTTCTGGGTTCTCGGTTCTGTTCCATTGATCTATGTGCCTGTTCTTATGCCAGTACCATGCTGTTTTGGGTACAATGGCCTTATAATATAACTTGATATCCGGAAGTGTGATCCCTCCTGCTTTATTCTTCCTTTTCAAGATTGCTGAGGCTATTCATGTTCTCTTTTGGTTCCATATAAATTTTTGGAATATGTGTTCTATATCTTTGAAGTAAGTCATTGGTATTTTAATCAGTATTGCATTGAATTTATAAATTGCTTTGGGTAATATAGACATTTTAATGATGTTTATTCTTCCTAACCATGAGCATGGTCTATGCCTCCACTTATTCATATCTTCCCTGATTTCTTTTATCAATGTTTTATAATTTTCTGAGTACAAGTCTTTAATCTCCTTGGTTAGATTTATTCCTAGGTACTCTATGTTTTTGGTTGCAATGGTAAAGGGGATTGATTCCTTGATTTCTCTTTCTGACAGTTCATTATTAGTGTATAAAAATGCCTCTGATTTCTGAGTATTGATTTTATATCCTGCCACCTTGCCAAATTCATTTATCAGGTCTAGTAGTTTTTTGACTGAGACTTTAGGGTTTTCTATGTACAATATCATATCAGCTGCAAATAATGATAATTTTACTTCTTCTTTTCCAATTTGGATGCCTTTTATTTCTTTTTCTTGTCTGATTGCTGTGGCTAGGACTTCCAGAACTATGTTAAATAAGAATGGTGAAAGGGGACAACCCTGCCTTGTTCCTGATCTTAAGGGGATTGCTTTTAATTTTTTCCCATTGAGTATGATGTTGGCTGTGGGTTTGTCATAGATGGCCTTTATCATGTTGAGGTATATTCCCTGTATTCCCACTTTGCTGAGAGTTTTGATCATGAATGGGTGCTGAATTTTATCAAATGCTTTTTCTGCTTCTATTGAAATTATCATGTGGTTTTTCTCCTTTCTTTTGTTTATGTGATGAATTACATTGATTGATTTGTGAATGTTGTACCAGCCTTGCCTCCCAAGAATAAATCCCACTTGATCATGGTGTATGATTTTTTTCATATATTGCTGGATCCGGTTTGCTAATATTTTGTTGAGGATTTTTGCATCTAAGTTCATCAGGGATATTGGCCTATAATTTTCTTTCTTTCTGTTGTCTTTGCCTGGTTTTGGAATCAGAATTATGCTCGCCTCATAAAAGGAGTTTGGAAGTCTTCCTTCCTCTTGAATTTTTTGAAATAGCTTGAGAAGGATAGGAGTTAGTTCTTCTTTGAATATTTGGTAGAATTCACTTGTGAAGCCATCAGGTCCAGGACTTTTCTTTTTTGGGAGCTTTTTGATAGCTGTTTCAATCTCATTTGTTGTAATTGGTCTGTTTAGGTTTTCTGATTCTTCCAGATTGATTTTTGGAAGATTATATGATTCAAGGAATTTGTCCATTTCATCTAGGTTGTCTAGTTTTTTGGCGTACAGTTCTTCATAGTATTTTCTTACAATATTTTGTATTTCTGTTGTGTCAGTTGTTATTTCTTCACTCTCATTTCTAATTTTATTTATTTGAGTCCTCTCTCTTTTTTTTTTGATGAGTCTCATTAAAGGTTTATTGGTCTTGTTACCTTTTCAAAGAACCAGCTCCTGGTTTCATTGATCCTCTGTATTGTTTCTTTAGCCTCTATGTCATTTATTTCTGCTCTGATCTTTATTATTTCCTTCCTTCTACTAGCTCTGGGCTTTACTTGCTGTTCTTTTTCTAGTTCTTTTACATGCAGGGTTAAGTTGTTTATTTGAGCTTTTTCTAACTTCTTGAGGTATGCTTGTAATGCTATAAACTTCCCTCTCAGGACTGCTTTAGCTGTGTTCCATAAATTTTGAGTTGATGTATGCTCATTATCGTTTGTTTCTAGGAATTTTTTAATTTCTTCTTTGATCTCAATGTTAACCCATTTGTTATTTAATAACATGCTATTTAGTTTCCAAGTGTTTAAATGTTTTTTAATTTTTCTATTGTTGTTGATTTCTAGTTTAATGCCATTGTGGTCTGAGAAAGTGCTCGATATGATTTCAATCTTCTTAAATTTTTGAGACCACTTTTGTGCCCTAACATGTGGTCTATTCTAGAGAATGTACCACGAGCACTTGAAAAGAATGTATATGCTGCTCTTTTAGGGTGAACGGTTCTGAAGATATCTATTAAATCGAGTTTATCTAATATGTCCTTTAAGTCTGCTCTTTCTTTGTTAATTTTCTTTCTTGAGGATCTATCTAATGATGTTAATGGGGTATTGAAATCCCCTACTATTATAGTATTGCTGTTGATCTCGCCCTTTAAGTCCATCAAAGTCTGCTTTATATATTTAGGTGCTCTTATATTAGGTGCGTAGATATTTATAATGGTTATATCTTCCTTTTGGATTGCTCCCTTTATCATTATGTAGTGACCTTCTTTATCTCTAACTATGGTCTTTGTTTTAAAGTCCATTTTGTCTGATATAAGTATTGCTACCTCAGCTTTTTTTTCATTTCCATTTGCATGAAATATTTTTTTCCATCCTTTTAACTTCAGTCTGTGTGCATCTTTTGATTTAAGGTGTGTCTCTTGTAGACAACATATGTATGGGTCCTGTTTTCTTATCCACACAGCTACCCTATATCTCTTGATCGGATCATTTAATCCATTAACATTTAAGGTTATTACTGATATGTAATTGTTTATTGCCTTTTTTTTCTTTAAAACTGTATTCCTTTTTTGTTGTATTCTTTTTTTCCTTTGATCTGTTTACAACAGGTCCCTTAGCATTTCTTGCAGCCTTGGTTTGGTTGCAGTGAATTCCTTGAGTTTTTTTTTTGTCTGTAAAGCTTTTTATTTCTCCTTCAATTTTAAATGATAGCCTTGCTGGATAAAGTAGTCTTGGTTGTAGGTTCCTGTTCTGCATTACTTTGAATATTTCTTGCCATTCCCTTCTGGCCTTAAGTGTTTCTGTTGAGAAGTCAGAAGTCATCCTTATGGGGGCTCCTTTGTAGGTGATAGTCTTTTTTTCTCTAGCAGCTTTTAATATTTTCTCTTTATCACTTAGCTTTGGTATTTTAATTATGATGTGTCTTGGTGTTGGTTTCTTTGGGTTTCTCCTTAATGGAGTTCTCTGTGCTTCCTGAACATGTGAAATGTTTTCCTGCCTTAATTGGGGGAAGTTTTCTGCTATGATTTGTTTGAATGAAGTCTCTATCCCTTGTTCTTTCTCTTCTTCTTCAGGTACCCCTATGATGCGGATGTTGTTTCTCTTCATGTTGTCACAGAGCTCTCTTAGAGTTTCCTCAGACTTTTTGAGTCTCTTTTCTTTTTTCTGCTCTGCTTCTGTGCCTTTATTTATCATGTCCTCTAACTCGCTGATTCGATTCTCTGCTTCATCCATTCTGCTTTTAATTCCTTCCATTGTATTCTTTATTTCAGATATTGTATTTGTCATTTCTGACTGATTCTTTTTTATTATTTCAATGTCCTTTTTTATATTTGTTATCTCTTTATTTAGGTTTTCATAATGGCCATCTATGGTTGTTCTAATATCTTTGAGCATCCTAACAATCGTTATTTTAAACTCTGCATCTGGTAATTTGGTTATATCTGATTCACTTAGGTCCTTTTCTGGGGATTTCTCTTGGTTTAATTGTGTTGTGTTTCTCTGCCTCCGCAGAAAATTGTATTTTCTCTTCACGAGAGTGGCTGTGATCACGTGCTCGGGTGTACAAGCGTTGGTGGCTTTGGCCTTTGCCCCGTCCCCGTGTGTGACGTTATGCTTGGTCCTGAGGGCAGTGGCGAGCACCTCTGCTCAGCTGCGGGTCTCTGCCTGTTTTGGGGCTTTCACCCTGCCCTTGCAGGAGGAGCCCGCTCGAAAAATGGCTGCTAGCCTTGGCTCTACCACTGGGCAGGAATGCGTTCCCAAGCTCAGCTCAGTAGCGGAACTCCACCTCTTCTGGGCTTTTGACTCCAACCCCGTGGGAGAAACTGGCTACCAAGTCAGACTGCAAACCTGGGTTGCACGGGTGGGGCAAGGCTGTGCTCCTCTGCCCTTGCCCCGGGGCTTGTCTCCACCCTTTCCGGGGTTCCTGCCCTTCTCCTGCAGACTGGATTACAGGCTGCCGGCAGCTGAGTTTGACCGCTTTTGCACACCCCCTTCCCCCAGCCAGGCAAGGTTGAGCTCACACTTGAGCCCAGTGGTGGCCAGCTGGCTTCTGCCCCTGCCAGCAGAACCGCGCTTTTGTCTCCTGCTGCTGCTGGCCCTCCGGCGAGCCCTCAGCCGCGTGGGTGGGGGCGTTGCAGCTCAGACCCTAAGACTCACTGCTGTAGACCCAAAAGCTCCTTCCTTCTATGCAACTCTGCTCTGAGTGCCACGGGGGAGCTTGTTTGGCTGCTCTCCTTCTTCCCTTTGCTGGTATTGCTGTTTCCGGGGGAAATATTCACTTCAGCTTTGGGGATTGACTCGTCCCAGGGGTTAGGGTGGCTATCTTTCAAAATATTTCTCCCTGTGCCTCCTAGATTACACTCTCTTTCTGTTACTCTGGTCCTCTCCTCTCTCCCTTCGTCCCCAGGAGCCCCGGGTGAGTGTTTGTGAGAGAGATGTTCTGCATGATTCCTTTAAGAAGGATCCTGGGTCTGAGAAATCAGACTCTTCCTCACAAACAGTATCCTGACTTATTTCCAGCTAAATACTGTCCTTACGCCTCTTCTGGGCTCTGGGGATGCAGGCTGGGGCTTTGTTCCTGGGGCTCAGGACCCTTCCTCCTCTGCTAATCTCACTTCCCGCCACGTGAGTCTCTCCCTGCTGCCGTTCATTCTGGGGAGCTGGGCAGCCCTCTCTGTGTTTCCGCTTTTTCTACCAGTTTCGGTGTGGCCTTTTCAGTGTTCTTTGGTTGAAGAGTCCTCTTAGTTTAGTCCAAAGTTGGTTTTTCCAGATGATAGTTCTAAAAATTAGTTTGTATTCCACTTTGGTTCTGGGACGTAGATGTTGGTATGTCCGCCTACTCCAGCGCCATCTTGTCTTCCCTGTCTCTCTTTTTTTTTTTAAGTGAGAGTAGGGGAGAAATAGAGACAGACTCCTGCATGCACCCAGACTGGGATCCACTTGGCAACCCTGAATTAAGATTTTTTACCCACAACACAATTAAGAGTAAAAAGAGAGAAATTATTCAATATATTGATGAGGAAATGAGAGTTTGCCTTTCAAATATATGCCCAAACATTGAAGAAATCACTAGGACACATCAGGCTCATGTTTCTTATAAACACTAGAATGAAAAACTTAACACATTTGTGCTTAGACCTGCTGAATTTACTAAATCTTACTAAGAATGTATATATCTATATCTATATATAATTTTTTGTTGTTTATTTTTAACCCCCTTTTTTTTTTACAAATTCTAAAAAGCATAACTTAAAATATGTAACATAAAAATGTTTTTTAATGTCAGAATAAATTTTATTTTGTCATATTTATTTTGTGTAATTACCATAAAAGCACGCTTGGACTCTATATCTCTTTTCTTTAACATTTGACTTAATTATTATAACATATTTCTCAGAAATTTTATATAATGCACCTACAATTATTTGTAGGATTTTAAGTGCTCCCTGACTTCAAAAAGTTTGAGAACCACTGCACTAGCATAATAATCTTCAAATTCATCCATGCTGTTGCAAAAGATAAGATGTTCATCTTTTTTTAACAGCTGAGCAGTATTCCATTGTGTAAATGTACCATAATTTTTTCATCTACTCATCTATTGGTGGGCACTTGAGTTGCTTCCAAATCTTGGCTATTGCAAATAACGCTGCAATTATCACAAGTGTCCACATATTCTTTCAAACTAGTGTTTTGGGTTTATTTGGATCCATTCTCAGAAGTACTATTGCTGGGTCACAAGGCAGTTCCATTTTTAATTTTTTGAGGTTACTTCATACTGCTTTCTACAGTGTCAGCACCAATCTGCATTCCAACTTACAGTGCATGAAGGTTATCTTTTCTCTACATTCTTGCCAACACTGATTGATTGTTTATTTATTGATGATAGCTATTCTGACAGGTGTGTGGAGATATCTCACAGTCATTTTCATTTGCAATTCTCTTATGATTAGTGATGCTTAGCATCTTTTCATTGACTATTGGCCATGCATATGTACTCAAGTCCTTTGTCTATTTCTTAATTAGATTGCTTTTTTGGGAGGCAGGGGCAAGGATTTGATGTTGAGTTTTATAAACTCCTTGTAAATTTTGGATATTATTCCCTATCAAATATATATAAGTGAATATGTTCTCCCACTTAGTGGGTTATCCTTTCATTTTGTTAATGGTTTTCCTTACTGTGCAAAAAGAAATTTTAATTTGATGTAGTCCCATTTGTTTTTCCTTTTGTTTCTCTTACATGAGGTGATATATCAGAAAAAATATTGCTATAAAAATTATTGCTATTTGAAATGTCCAAGATTTTATTGCCTATGTTTTCTTCTGGAATTTTTATAATTTTGAGTCTAACATTTAAGTCTTTAATCCATGTTAAGTTTGTTTATGTGTATGGTGTTAGAATTTTATTTTTTTTGCACGTTATTTGTCCAATTTCCCCAACACCATTAATTGAATAGACTGTCTTTATTCCTATTGTATGTTTTTTACCTCCTTTGCCAAATATTAATTGATCATATAGGAATGGATTGATTTCTGGGTTCTCTATTCTGTTCCATTGTCTTTTTATGACAGTACTATGCTTTTTTGATTACTATGACCTTGTAGTATAGTTTGATATCAGGGAGTGTGATTTCTTCAACTTTCTTCTTCTCAAAATTGTTGTGGCTATTTGGGGTCTTTTGTGGTTCCTCATGACTTTTTGGAATATTTGTTTTAAATCTGTGAAATGTGTCATTGATATCTTGATAGGAATTGTGTTGAATCTATTGATTGCTTTGGGAAATATGGATATTTTAATGGTTTTCAGTCTTTTTATACACAAACATAGTGTATGCTTCCACATATCTATTTCTTCTTCAATTTCTTTCTTCCATGTCTTATAATTTCCTTAGTACAGGTTTTTTACATACTTGGTTAAATTTATTTCTAGGTATTTTATTCTTTTTGAAGCAGTTATGAATGAGATTGTTTTCTTATTTTCCCTTGTTGATAGTTCATTCTTGGTGTATACAAATACAACTGGTTTCTGAATATTTATATTTCTATCTTGCTACTTTACTGAATTCATTTATCCATTCTAGTAGTTTTAAGTGGAATTTATAAGTTGCCTATATACAGTATCATGTCTTCTGCAAATAATGACAGCTTTTTTTCTTCCTTTCCAATTTGGATGACTTTTATTTTTTCTTCTTTTCGGATTGCTATGGCTCATATGATACTATGTTAATATGAGTTGTAAAAGTGGACATCCCTATCTTGTCTATGATCTTAAGGGAAATAATTTGAATTTTTGCCCATGGAGTATAATGTTGCTGTTGGTTTTTCATTTATTATGGACTTTATTATGTTGAGGTATGATCCCTTTGCTCCTACTTAGCTGAGAATTTTTATAATAAATGGGTATAGGAATTTATAAAATGCCTTTTCTGCATCTATTTATATAATCATGTGGTTTTTATCCTTCATTTTGTTTATATTGTGTTTCACATCAATTGATTTGTATATATTGTACTAAACTTGCATCCCAGAATAAATCCCACTTAATCATAGTGTATGATTTTTTAATATATTGCTCGACCTGGTTTGTTAATATTATGTTGAGAATTTTAGCATCTATGGAATATGACTTTCTTTTTTTGTAGTGTCCTTATCTGTTTTTGGAAATAAAATACTGCTGGCCTTATAAAATGAGCTTAAGAATCTTCCCTCCTCTTGAATTGTTGAAAAAAGTTTGAGAAGGATACATATTAGTTCTTGAAATGTTTGATATAATCCACCTGTGAAGCTGTTTGGTTCAAGAATTTGTTGGTTGGGAGTTTTTTAATCAGTGCTTCAATTTCACTAGTTGTAATTTGTCTATCCAGATACTCTGTTCCTGATTCAGTTTTGGGAAACTGTATATTTCCAGAAATTTATCTACTGTATATGGATTTTGCTTTCTTATCTACTCAGTTACCCTATATCTTTTGATTGGAGCATTTAAGCCTTATAGATTTAAGTGATATTGATATGTACATATTTATTGCCATTTTATTCTTTTAGCTATGATTCTCTTTTTCTTCTTCTCATCCTCCTCCTTCTTCCTCTTCAGTTAGGTCCTATAGCATTCTTAAATATTGGTTGGGTGGCAAACAAGTTTTTTAGCTTTTTATTCTGGGAAGTCTTTTAAGTCTTCTTTAATTTTAAATGATAGCCTTGTTGAGTTAAGTAGTCTTCACTGTTGGTCCATGCTTTTCATGACTTTCATTACCAATCCCTTCTGGCCTGAAATGTTTCTGTTGAGAAATCAGCTAATAGTCTTATGGTAGCTGCCTTGTAGGTAACTAACTACTTTTCTTATGCTGCTTTTAATATTTCCTCTTTGCTTTTAACTTTTATTGTTTTAATTATGCTGCATCTTGGTGTGAGCCTCTTTGGGTTCATCCTGTTTGGGACTCTGAATTTTCTGGACTTGTGTGTCTTTTTCTTTCACCAGGTTAAGTAAATTTTTGGTCATTATTTCTTCAAATAAATTCTTAATCACATGACTCCGATTTTGCCCCACATCTACAGGGCAGAGTATCCTTATGATACTGATGTTGTTATGTTTCATGCTGTGATGTTTTCCTAGAGGTCCCTTAAACTATCCTTAATTTTTTTTATACTTTGATTGTGTGTTTCTTTTTTTCTACCTTGTCTTCCAAATCACTGATTTGAACCTCTTCTTTATTCAGCCTATTTATCCCTTCCAGTGTATTTTTTAATTATTTTAATTTTTATTATTTATTTATTTCAGAGAGAAGAGACAGAGACAGAGAGAGAGAGGGGAGAGAGAAGGTGGGAAAGAGCAAGAAGCTTCAACTCTCATATGTACCTTTACCAGACAAGCCCAGGTTTCAAACCAGCAACCTCAGCATTCCAGGTTGAGGCTTTATCCACTGTGCCACCACAGGTCAGGCTATATTCTTTTTAAAAGAGAGATATATAGAGAGAGACAGACAAACAGAGGCAAAGAAAGACAAGAAGGGAGAGAGATGTGAAGCATCAGCTTGTAGTTGTGGCACTTTAGTTATTCATTGATTGCTTCACATACATGCCTTGATGGGGGGGGGGGGCTCCAGCCAAGACAGTGACCCCCTGCTGAAGCCAGCAACCTTGAGCTCAAACCAATGACCTTTGGGCTCAAGCCAACAACCATAGGGCCATGTTCAGGATTTTATGCTCAAGCTGGTGACCCCATGCTCAAGCTGGTAAGCCCACACTCAAGCTGGATGAGCCTGAACTCAAGCCAGTGACCTTAGGGTTTTGAACCTGGGTCCTCAGGATCCCAGGTTGATGTTCTATCCACTGAGCCCCCACTTGCTCTGGCCCTTCTAGTGTATTCTTGTTGTCAGATATTAATTATAGTCTTCATTTTTGACTGTTCTTTTTTTATAGTTTGACATTTTTCATGCTATTGAATATTCTTAAAACCAGTATTTTTAGCTCTATATCTGATAAAATGCTTACTTTTATTTTATTAAGCTCTTTTTCAGGATATTTCTCTTCTTCTGTCATTTGAGGCCTTTTTCTTTGCCTCCCCATTTTGATTTCTTCTTTGTGTTTGCTCTGATATATTAGATAGATCTGCTATGACTCCTTGTCTTCGTGTGGTGCCTTTATATACTAGGTGTCCTGTCAGACCCAGTGGTGTTTTCTTCTTGATCAGCAGAGCTGGGTACTCCAAGAATGTCTTTTGTGTAGGTTATGTGAAACCTCCTATTGTAACTGGGTCTTTATTGCTTTTGGCCTGTTCATATATGGGTTCAACTGTCTGGCTGGCTGACAGTGAAGCTCAACCCCCATTACAGCATCTGAGCTATTCTGCAGGTGCTGACTTCATAAAGCTGAATTTACTGGTTTTGCTGATAGTACCCTTTAGGCATGTTGTCCAAAGGAATTCTGATACAAGTCAATGTCAGACATTATCTGTGCCATGCCTCTAGCAACCTGTTTGGAGCTTCACCTGATCCACATTTTGTGGCTTCCTCTACTGGGGTTGGATATGCATGGGGAGGACCTAGCTGTGCACCAATATTCACTTTTATTAGCATTGGCAGCCTGTGATCTGGTCAGCAAAAATCACAAGTCACCCCTAGATTTGGTACAACTCCCTCCATCTGCCAGCTGTCTGTTAGGTACAATCACTAATAGAAGCTCTGATAGAGTCAGGAAGATGGGACTAGTGGATTTATTGTGAGGGAGGGGTGCTGATCAGGCTTAGGGAAAGTAATGGGTATAGCCTAGGGCCACATGACTCCAATTTTTCCCAACATCTGCAGGGCAGAGACACTAGCAGTTGGATAGGTAGGGCCTTCAGAACAGATGGCAGTTCTATGAACCTCCTATGAGGAGGGAGTGCCAATAAGGTTTACAGAAAAAAGTAAGGAAGAATGGCCCCTGACCCAAAGGCAGACAACTGAGTCACTGGAACCCCCCCTCCCGCATCTTTCCAGATCTCTACTCTATACCCTGGCCAATGCAGGTGACTCCTCAGCAAGGCCTAAGCTCTGCCTGTGGGGGCTAAAGGGAGTTCAGTAGAGGCAATTGCTTTCTTCCAGGCTGATGCCACATGGAGTGAAGTGCTCCACCCAAGAAATATGGAATCTGTGGTATTGGAGAATGACTCTGAGGGCTGTCCCCCACCCCCACACCCTTGTTGCTCCCCAGATCCACAAACCCCATGAGACTCTAGTCTGCTCCTCCCTTCCTCTGAAGGAGCCTACAGTGAGTGGCTGTGAATGAAATATTTTGTGTTAGCCTTTTAAGAATGTGCCTGGTCTCTAGCTTTCTCTCCCTGGTGGACAGAAATCTGGTGTCTTTTTACAGCTGAATGTAATATAAGCTTCTCTTCCAGGATTTGGTGTTCTGGAAGCTGAACTGTGGAGTCCAGATTGGGGTTTAGGCCCCACACTTCTCAGAGGAGACACTCCCCACCTACACATAGTAGAGATATCTCTCAGGAGCCCCAACAACTATCCATAAAAGTAAGGCCAGACTCTTTCATATCTCTGTCCTTACCAGTCTCAATGTGATTTATATTGTGAATCTTCAATTATAAAACTCCTTTTTATCTAGTCTTCAATTGGTTATTTAAGATGATTGACCTTTAATTTAGTTGTAATTTCAGTTTCATCCTGGGAGGAGGTGAGTGGAGCTTCTATCCACTCTAACACCATCTTGATCCTCTCTTGGAATATTCATTTTCTTTTTTTTTTTTAAATGAGAGGGTGGAAACTAAACAACATACTTTTAAAAAATGAATGGGTCAAAGAAGAAATAAGTGCAGAGATCAAAAGATATATACAGACTAATGAAAATGACAGTATGACATATCAGAATCTATGGGATGCAGCAAAATTAGTGATAAGAGGGCAGTTCATATCACTTCAGGCATATATGAACAAACAAGAGAGAGCCCAAGTGAACCACTTAAATTCACACCTTAAGGAACTAGAAAAAGAAGAACAAAGACAACCCAAAACCAGCCGAAGAAAGGAGATAATAAAAATCAGAGCAGAAATAAATGAAATAGAGAACAGAAAAACTATAGAAAAAATTAATAGAACAAGGAGCTGGTTCTTTGAAAAGATCAACAAAATTGACAAACCCTTGGCAAGACTTACCAAGGAAAAAAGAGAAAGAACTCATATAAACAAAATCCAAAATGAAAGAGGAGAAATCACCACAGACACCGTAGATATACAAAGAATTATTGTAGAATACAATGAAAAACTTTATGCCACTAAATTCAACAACCTAGAAGAAATGGATAAATTCCTAGAACAATACAACCTTCCTAGACTGAGTCAAGAAGAAGCAGAAAGCCTAAACAGACCTATTAGTAGAGAAGAAATAGAAAAAACCATTAAAAACCTCCCCAAAAATAAAAGTCCAGGACCTGACGTCTATACCAGCAAATTTTATCAAGCATTCAAAGAAGACTTGGTTCGTATTCTACTGAAAGTCTTCCAAAAATTTGAAGAAGAAGCAATACTTCCAAACACATTTTATGAGGCCAACATAACCCTCATACCAAAACCAGGCAAGGATGGCACAAAAAAGAAGACTACAGACCAATATCTCTAATGAATACAGATGCTAAAATACTAAACAAAATACTAGCAAATCGAATACAACAACATATTAAAAAAATAACACATCATGATCAAGTGGGATTCATCCCAGAATCTCAAGGATAGTTCAACATATGTAAAACAGTTAATGTAATACACCATATCAACAAAACAAAGAACAAAAACCACATGATCTTATCAATAGATGCAGAAAATGCTTTCGATAAAATACAACACAACTTTATGTTTAAGACTCTCAACAAAATGGGTATAGAAGGAAAATATCTCAACATGATAAAGGCCATATATGATAAACCATCAGCTAACATCATATTAAATGGCACTAAACTGAAGGCTTTCCCCCTTAAAACAGAAACAAGACAGGGTTGTCCACTCTCTCCACTCTTATTTAATGTGGTACTAGAGGTTCTAGCCAGAGCAATCAGACAAGACAAAGAAATAAAAGGCATCCATATTGGAAAAGAAGAAGTAAAGGTATCACTTTTTGCAGATGATATGATCCTATACATCAAAACCCCCAAAGAATCCACAAAAAGACTACTAGAAACAATAAGCCAATACAGTAAGGTCGCAGGATACAAAATTAACATACAGAAGTCAATAGCCTTTCTATATGCCAACAATGAAACAACTGAGAAAGAACTCAAAAGAATAATCCCCTTCACGATTGCAACAAAAAAAATAAAATAAAATACTTAGGAATACTTAAACGAGAGGAAGGGAGATAGTGAGACAGACTCCTCCATGCATCCGGACTGGGATCCACCCAGCAACCCATGTCTGGGGCCAATGCCCAAATCAACCGAGCTATCCTCAGCACCTGGAGCTGATGCTCAAACCAATTGAACCAATGGCTGTGAGAGGGGAACAGAGGGGGAAGAAGGAGAGGGAAGGGAAGAGAAGCAGACTATTGCTTCTCTTGTGTGCCATGATTGGGGATCAAACTTCAGATATCCATACATTGGGCTGATACTCCATCCACTGATCCAACTGGCCAGAGCTGAATTCTCACATTTTAAAGAGAATTCAGCTACAAGCTGTTTTTGTTGACCCCACTATTTCCAAGTTGCTATTCTGCTGCTTGTGATAGAACCTTTAAATAGTTCATATGAAGTTGTTAGAGTGATTCCTAACCCAATCTGATTGGTACTTTTATTATAAGAGAAAATTTGGGCACAGAAAAAGAGACACCAAAGGTCTGTATGCCTATAAAAACCCTGTTATAACACAGCAATAAGGTGGCCATTTGTAAGCCAAGGATAAAAACCTTAGAAAAACACCCAACCTGTCAACACTTCAATCTGGGACTTCCAGCTCTAGAAATGTGAGAAATAAATTTCTGTTCTTTAAGTCACCTAGTCTGTGGTATTTTTTTTTTAATAACAGCCTTATCATGGAGCCACTTCTGCCTTTATCTCTCTTTTTCTAGACCCATATATTCTGTTTATTAGGGATAGTGCCACATAATGGTTAGTTTTTAAAGAGTATACCTCATACTAAAGATTAGCATCTCTTCTTTGCACAGGCTCATGTCTACATTTTTACAAGATTAGTGCACTGCTCTTTTACACAAATATTTTCAGAATGATGTGGTGGGTAGTGGAATAAGTAGACCCCATGTTTGTGAGTGCACTGCTGTACTAACTCCACTGTAGAACAGGTCCCTCTGTCCAAGGGGACATTATGTGGTATCCCATGCCAATGACAAATGGATTTAGTAGAATGACTGAATTAAGAGCTCTACAAATCTCTTCCCACAACAACAACAAACTGGCCAAATTTTTCAAAAGAAGCATTTCAGTACTTTGGAATTAAAGTAGATACAAAAAATGTGAAATATTTATTTAAGATAAATTACTGATATGTTTATAAGAACACGGAGAGTTTAAGAGGTTTTTCGTCTGTGACAGATCCCACTGCTTCATCCCAAAACTTTCTAACCCTACTTTGTAAATGATCATTCTGCTGGAGGGGAACAAACCATAAAAACTAGCAATTTCATTGCTGGACATCACTAACTTGATTAGGAGCAGAGCATGCAAAAGCTCTATGACCAGTGCCGTTGCAGGCTGAAAACAATACTGAATAATGACAACCAAACTTGCAGCTGTTTGAAGTTGTGATATTGGTTGGGACAAGCAACAGATGAAGAGACATGACATAAGTTTATCAAGGAGATCTAAGGAGTGAGATGGCCATAGTGAGTGTGATAAACTACCACTCAGATGGTGTCAAAGGCTATGCATATAAAGAGTGGGGCAACTGTAGGTTTGCAGTTGTTTTTATGGGAAATAATACAATGATTAATAAATAATAGAACAAAAATAAACTCTGTGTTTGTCTGTTCACAACTATAAACCTATTTTGTTCACCTTGTATATGCATAAGGATGCACATAAACTTAGGATAGACTGGAGAGGGGCTTAGTTATCTCCAAGTTTCTGGATGATATGATAAGACCCAGCAGAAGGTAAAAATTGAGAAAGATTTGTAAACTACTTGAATTATTATTGTATAGTTAAATCTTTACACAAGCCTCACAAAAAAATGGAAACCTTACAGAAGTGAGATGTTTAAGCACAATCTCTGCCCAATCTTTGGTTGGCTATTAAGTTTTACTAGCCCATGTCTCACCACTAAGATCTCAAGCTTAATAATAAGAACAAATAGATAAACTGAAAAGAAAGATCACTGGCAACACACTGCAGAAAAGGTAAACTCTATAGAATTAGCCTAGGTCAGTGGATAAAATGATAAACAAATAAACAACAAAAACCTGTAGATTAAAGAAGGATGAGCACCAGAATCCAGACTTCTACAATATATTATCTAAATATATATTCAGTTTTTATCAAAAATTTATGAGACATGCAAAGAAACATGAGCATGTGATACAAACATGAGAAAAAAATGAATATTAACTATTTTTACACATCCAGATGTTAAACTTCACAAAGACTTCAAAGAAGTTATAAAGATGTTCAAGGAACAAAAGGAAACCTTGGCTAAAGAAATAAAAGGGAAATTATGACAATTACTTGTGAGTAAAACCAATAAAGAGATAGAGTATAGAAGCCAATTAAAGTTCTGGTGTTGAAATGTGGAAATATTGAAATTAAAAATTCACTAGAAATATCTAAACTGAGGATACAAATGATGAAAGTCAAGAATAAAAGTGTTGAGCACTGAGAAGTTTGGTGGGCACAGATGAAATGCAGGAAGAGCAGGCTGCGTGAGCAGGCAGACCAGTGTACCAGCCAGCCAGCAACAAAAAAATATCCTTGTAATTTACCTCTTGAGCATGTAACCAGTCACTTACCGATTTTACACGAGCCCCTCCACTGTCAGCTCAGGTTTAATCAGTCCCCAACCCGCCTGGGAGAGCACTAGCATCTCTTTCCTTTGATTCTTGGGATATGAAAATGGCTGCACATTCAGCCCTGAATGTTGTGTTAAAAAGTACCATCAAGATATCTCTAAATGAGCGGTTTACTAACATGCTGAAGAATAAGTGGTCAATACCATCTTTGATGCAGCAATAACAGCTAGCAGGTGGCAGAAACAGAAGACTGTCCCAACAAATGGAGGTAGACCCTTTGTCCAGGCAGCATTAAAACTTAAGCAGAAGAGCTTGACACAGCGCCTGGATAAGAGTAACATCCAGGCCCAGACATAATGGGTCCTGCCCAGAAGACTGATCGAAGACTAGGCCTGCCCATAATTCAGAGAGGCTAACCCAGAGGAGTAGTGTCATAGAGATGTGTAGCAGGAACCCTACTTAAGGCTGGCAATAGCTCCAAGGCCAAAACCTTCCCTGAGGAGAAGGAGCCATAACGCCCTGAAGGGGCTTAGGAAGAGGGGGTGATCAAGGCTATTGAAGTCCTGGGAGAGAGGACCTAGGGCAGTGGTTCTCAAACTTTTGGAAGTTGGGTGCATTTAAAATCTTACAAATAATTGTAGGCACACTATGTACAAATTTTTGAGAAATGTTATAATAATTAAGTCAAATATTAAATAAAAAATATATAAAGTATAAGCATGCTTTTATGCTAATTAAATGAAAAATATGACAATTAAATTTATTCTGATATTAAAAAAATTTTTCTGTTACATTTTTTGAGTTATGCATTTTAGAATTCATAACAAAAAGGGGTTAAAATTTAAGTGACAAAAAAGTTATCTTTTTATATATATATAGATACATTCTTAGTAAGATTTAGTAAATTCGGTAGGTCCCAGAGCGAATGTGTTAAGTTTTTTCATACTTGTGTTTATGAAAAACATGAGCCTGATGTGTCCTGATGATTTCTTCAATGTTTGGGCAATTATTTGAAAGGCAAACTCATTTCCTCATCAATATATTGAATAATTTCTCTCTTTTTACTCTTAATTGCGTTGAGTGCAGAAAACCCCCACCATACATATCATCTTAACTTGACACCAAACAAAAGATAGAAGAAACTTGCCTCTAGTGTTTCCGGGGAACATGAGGGGTAGTGTAAACAATCCAGCACCACAGCTTAACAGCCTTTTGCAACCTAATCAGGCAAGTTAGGTGGGGGGTTGGGCAGACTGTCAGCTTACAGCCAATTCCCCACACCTCTAACCTCCCAAAAATATAAACTCCAAAAACCCTCTTGGTTTTTTGGTCCCCAACAGGCACATATTTCTTTGGAATACTATAGGGCGCACCTGGAAATCTTCTAGGGCACACCAGTGTGCCCTGGCGCACACTTTGAGAACCACTGACCTTGGGTATGAAACTATGGTTTGTAGCAGAATTGATGGCAGAGGCTGGGTATGGTAAGTGTAAGGCCACTGGCCACTGCCATGGCCATTCAGGTTCCCTTTGGATTTGGGCAGACAGTAAAGGAAGTATGGAGCCAGAATTGTGGGCCATTTCATTTATTGAAGTCTTGTAATGGTGAATGAGCCAAGAGGCAGAGAAGACCACTTCCCTCTCACTCAGTGCTCTGGAAGCCCTGACACATTCTCCAGACTCTCCTGAACTCACAGGCCCCCACCAGCCTCAGCACCCTCTTTCTGTCTCTGCACTTTCTGCACTCTCTGCATTCTCTGCACTCTCCTGCAAAACATGCTGGGGCAAAAAAACCCTTCTCCAGCAAATAGTAGTGAACAATGGCCTCTCCCAAGCTGTAAGGCAATCTGCAATTGGCAATCTGCCACCCTGAGGGCAAGCACCCACAGCCTTCCACAGATGATACCCACATGGCACTGCCCCGATACAAGCAAGCAAACCTAAAAAACAAAACACTTGTTTACCCAACAAGGAGAAAAGGGGCTTAGTAAAGCAGACCCAGGCTTTGGAGAAAAGATCAGTGCTGGTGTTCACTCGGTACTGACCAAGGAGCTGGTGGACAACCAGTTGGGTGCTTACGTGTTGAAAACAAAAGAACCTCTGGATGCTAAGTTGGATGCCTATGTGACACAGACAAATTCCAGTGATTGAATCCTGCCCACCCTTTTGTGAGAGACTTTTGTTAAAGTTGTCATATAAATAACCTTTATATATCTGTAAATTACCTTCAGATAACAGATGAAAAGAAACCTGACTGATATTGCAAGGTGCTATCTAGGCTATGGACTTACTTGCCCCTACTGTGTGCATTTAATATGTTCCTTTTACTTTACTTTTTTGACATTGTTGTAGGAAACCCTGTTTGTTTGTTTTTTTCTTTGTTGGTTTGGTTTGGTTTCATTGTTTGTTTATCTCTCTCCCAGACTTCTCTTTGAACTTGAATATGTCTGCCATGTAGATATTTTAATATAGTAAGTTAGGCCTAGGACAACCTCTTTCCACTTCTGCCTCCCCTCACTTGTCATATATGATCTGATGTTCTAACATTTTCTCTGTCCATTTTTGTACCCTCTGAATAAGTCCCAGAATGGTAGTCTCTTAGAAGTGTTTAAAAAATTTAGAGTTAAAAAATGCTTCCTGTCACACTGATATTTTAGTATAGAAAGTTAAGAGCATTGATTTAGCTACAAGGCCCCTTAACAGGTTACTCATGGTAGTAGCTCTGATTTGACTAAAGTTGCTAACATCTGCATCAACACTACATAATGTGTGCTGAGTTGGATATGTGCAAGCACACTTTCTACCCTGTAATAAGATTTATAAAATTTCTTCTTGGCTTTGCATCATATCCAAAGGGGTACTATTGGGTTGACTTATAAATGCAGTAGAGAGGGAAATGCCATTTGGTTAAGCAGATGCTTCAGAAGGGAAAAGAATAGGAGAATGATGGTAGGTACCCGCTGGGTTGGGGTCAAAAGATACCCAGGCTGAATACTATTATCTTTGTTTATCCCAAACTAATGTAGGGCTTCTCCATACACTGACTTTGTCCCTCTTCCTAATTCCCTTGTAATTAAGTTCAACCATATTCTGTCAATTGTTTCTGTTTCAACAGAATCTTGTATTTCTAATTTATTATAACAAGAAATCATTTCCTCTAATAATTAAAAAGATAATAAAAGAGGATTCATAACTATTAAACTTACAGAAATAAAAATAATTAGAATAATATGAACAATTTTGGCCAACAAATTAAACAACTTAGATGAAGTAAATAAAGTCCTGAAAAGAACCAAGTTATCAAAACTGACTCAAGAAGAAATAAAAAATGTGAATCTGAATAAATCAAAGACAAGTAAAGAAGTTAAATTAGTAATTAAAAATCTTCACAAAATAAAACAAATTAGTAAATTTAAAATTTTATTTTTCTTTAAATTTTATTTAAAATAAAATAACATTATTAAAACAATTTTTTAATTCTATCAACATTTACAAAATACAGCGGTACCTTGAGATACGAACAGACCAATATACAGATTTTTAAGATATGAGCTGCAACTCGATCCGTATTTTTGTTTGAGATCCGGGTGAAATTCTGATACGAGTTGTGATTCGGGAAGCTGCTGCTAGTTGGCATGTTGGCACATGGGTCCAGTATTGGCAGTTTGTTATACGTGTTGACTGACTTACGAGCTTGGTTACAGAACGAATTAAATTCGTATCTCAAGGTACCACTGTAAATGATACTGATCATTCACTCTTTTAGAAGACAGATGAGGGAATGCTTCTCAAATCATTATGAGGCCAATGTTAATACCTTGTTACTAATGTTAAACAAAGATATCACACACACACACACACACACACAGACCATTATCATCTGTGAATAGAGACAAAAATCTGAAATAATAGCAGATCAAAACAGAAATATAAAAAGGATTATATACAATGACCAAGTGAGATTTATTTCATAATGCTAAATTGGTTTAATATTTAAAAGTCAATAATGTAATATAGCATATTCATAGAAAAAGAACAAACATAAGATCATCCAATAAATGCATAAAAATGTTCTGAAGATGACCTTTCTTGTTGATGGATCATATTGTCTACATTTTTATATGTAATCATTTTAATTTAAATGCAGATATGTGAAAAGCAGAGACAGAAATAAACAATATTTATGTTCATTAAAGGGTAAGTTTCTTATATAAGGTTGCTTGAAGCTATGTAGTCAGTAGGGGTCCTTGGCTTTGTGGTTGCTTGTTAAATTCAATTCACCACATACTTTAACTTTTATGAGGATAGTATAAGCTTCCCTTAGAAGAGAGCTGAGCCTGCCAGGTTTCTCTCAATTCTCAGGCTTGCCCTGGGCCTTTGAGAAACCGATTGTCCACTCATCAGTGGTGCCCTCTCAGCTCTGCATTCTCTCCTGCAGTTCAAGTGGGAAGCTGCCTTTTCTCCAACTGTAAGGCCTCCAAATGTCTTGTGGCTTCCTTTCATTTGGTGCCTTTTTCATACTCCACATTCAGCAGGTCGTTAAGGCCTTGCCTCAGGCGGGTTTTCTCAGCTCTCCTGCCTTTTCGCCAGGGGTAGATACTGTTTTCTTCTAAGGCAGGCCCGCAGTGCCTGGACAGGTGCCATTTCTCCTCATTCTCCTGGTCCTGCCTGCACCTTGGTGTCAGTCGCTGTAAGTCCTCTAGACTTTTTTTGTTTGTTTGTTTATTTGTTGTATTTTTCTGAAGTTGGAAACGGGGAGGCAGTCAGACTCCCACATGCGCCCAACCAGGATCCACCCGCAAGCCCAACAGGGGGCAATCCTCTGCCCATCTGGGGAGTTGCTCTGTTGCAACCAGAGCCATTCTAGCGCCCGAGGCAGAGGCGACAGAGCCATCCCCAGCGCCCGGGCCATCTTTGCTCCAGTGGAGCCTCGGCTGCGGGAGGGGAAGAGAAAGACAGAGAGGAAGGAGAGGGGGAGGGGTGGAGAAGCAGATGGGCGCTTCTCCTGTGTGCCCTGGCCGGGAATCGAACCCGGGACTCCTGCACACCAGGCCGATACTCCACCACTGAGCCAACCGGCCAGGGCCAGTCCTCTAGACTTTTAAAGACAAGGTGAGACACTAAAAAATTTAAGTCTATTTGATCAAAAAGAGATTCAATCCTGCCACGCCAAACAAGAATTGGCTAGGAGCACTCCCCCCACAGAAGGGAGAGGAAAAACACAGAGATGGGTCCCAAGCAAATTGTTTGGCTAGATCTGAATCCTAGTTGGCTGTTTGTGATTGGTTGTCCTTAGGTTTTGGTTTCGATTTCCTAAGCGTAAGGTATTAATAAGCATAGGTTTTGGTTTGCTCCCATAGGCCACATTGGCATTAGGGGCAACTGGGTCTAGCCTCCTTGTTTAATTAATATAACCAAACCTGACCCAGTTTTCCTGGAAGCATTCAGTGCAGCCTTCAGGAGTCCTCAGGTAAGGGCAGATCTCCTTGTCTTAATTAACATCCTGAGGAGCATTTAAACTCAGACTTCATGTGCAGCTTTTTCTTACAGATGAACGGCATCTTGGCCTTTTATTCGGCAGTGATCAAAGCAGCAACTGTTTCCTTCTCTTTTACAGGGTGTACGTCATATTCTTTTTTCATCTTATTAGGTTTCTTTGCTATGTTGGCACTAATGGGTTTTTTTAAATATGATTTTTTTAAGGTTATTTGATTTATTTTGTTAAGTTAGGAGGAAAATAATCTTGTGACTTAAAATCCTCAGTGGAACCCTGGCTGGTTGGCTCAGTGGTAGAGCGTCGGCCGGGCGTGCAGAAGTTCCGGGTTTGATTCCCGGCCAGGGCACACAGGGGAAGCGCCCATCTGCTTCTCCACCCCTCTCCCTCTCCTTCCTCTCTGTCTCTCTCTTCCCCTCCCGCAGCCGAGGCTCCACTGGAGCAAAGATGGCCCGGGAGCTGGGGATGGCTCCTTGGCGCTAGAGTGGCTCTGGTCGCGACAGAACTACGCCCCATAGGGGCAGAGCGTCGCCCCCTGGTGGGTGAGCCCGGTGGATCCTGGTTGGGCGCCTGTGGGAGTCTGTCTGACTGTCTCTCCACGTTTCCGGCTTCAGAAAAATACAGAAAAATAAATAAATAAATAAATAAATAAATAAATAAATAAATACATACATACAATCCTCAGTGGAGTGCAAGCCTTGATTTTAGCTATCTTTATTTCTTGCCTCCTTCTATTTAATACGGGTTTATTTTGTTTACAATTCTATTGCTTCTAAGGTGAAAACGATCTTTCTTAGCTCTTCATTAGCTACATTACACAATTTTGTATATACTTTTGCTATCATTCAATTAGAATTATTTTCAATTTTTTTATATTTCCTTCATTAACTCATATATAATGTAGAAGGGTTGCTTAATTTATGGGTTTTTTATCATGATTTTCTGGATCTCACTGTAGTTAAATTTTAATTGAATTAGGTTATGGTTGGAGAAAATATTTTCAGATATTTTAAAAATAAATTGTGACTTATTTGTGGCCCAATTTTTGGTCTCATCGTTAATATTACATGTTCTTGTGAAATGATTTATTCTATAAGGATCAGCTGTAGTGTTCTGTAAATATCAACTAAGTAAGGTTGGTTGATAGTGTTGTTTCAGTCTTCTATATCCTTACTGATAATTGATCTATCAGAATAAAATATTAAAATTATCCATGATTTTGTATTCATTTGTTTTTTCCTTTAGTTCTCTGTTTCTATTTGTGTTTTGAATCTCTGTGCATACATATTTACAGTTTCTGTGGATCCCTGATATAGTGATCCTTTTATAATTAAAATGTATTCCTTTTTATCTCCTTAAATACTCTGACCTGATGTCTGTTTAGTTTCTTTTTGTATATGCTTATTGTTTGTATGGCTTATCTTTTTACATCCATCACTGTTTGACCTGGATTTATCTATATTCAAAGTGTGTCTTTTATCAAATAACATATACTGTTTTATGGCTTTTTGTCTGGTATAACAACCTCTAGAACATATTGACATGCTTTGTTCATTTACATTTTATTATTATTATTGATATAATCTGTTTTATGCCTACCATCTTACTTATTTTTAATTTTCCATCTGATCTGTGTTCCTCTTTTCTGCCATTCAAATGCTCTTCAGGGTAATAAAATTTTGGGGGGAGTATTCCATTTTAATTACTCTGCTGGCTTTTGACCTATACGGTTTCCCATCATTTTCTCAGTGTTTACTATAGAATTATAATACGTATCTTAATTACAGTCTACTTAGAGATAATATTGCTCTACTGTTTGTAAAATGTAAAAACTTCCCAACTGCATAATAATTGTATATATTATCCTCCTGTTCTTTGTGTATTTTTTTACATAACTTGTTTTTCCATGTATTATAAAATCATCAGTATGTTTTTTTATTAAACAGTAACTCTCTTTTAAAGAAGAAAAATAATTATAAAAAGATTATCTTTACTTATTCAAACATTTACTATTTCTGGTGTTCTTTACTTTTCCCTACTGATTAGTTTATAATTAAAAAAAATATTTTCTTCAGACTATTTAAAATTTGTTTCTTAACCTAAAGAATGATATTTTAGCATGTCTTTTATTTTTAGTTCATTTTATTTTATTTTTTATTAAATAAGAAGTGAGAAAGCAGAGACAGACTCCTGCATGGTGGGCCCGGGATCCATCTGGCAAGCTCCCTACTGAGTGATGCTCTGCCCATCTAGGACCACTGCTCTATTGCTCAGTAACCAAGCTATTTTTAGTGCCTGAGGCGAAGCCATGGAACCATCCTCAGTTTCTGGGGCCAACTTGCTCAAACCAAGCCATGGTTGTTGGAAAAGAAGAAAGAGACAGAGGGAGAGACAGAAATAGAAGGGGGAGGGGAGGAGAAGCAGATGGTTGCTTCTCTGTGTTCCCTGACCAGGAATTGAACCTGGGACTTCCACATACTGGGCCAATGTTCTACTGCTGATCCAGCCAGCCAGGGTCTAGCATGTCTTTTAGAGTGAGTTTGCTGATACTCAGTTATGTTTACTCAACTATTTTTATTTTATACTGACATTGATTTTAGGTATACTATTTATTTTCCTTTCAACCATAAAGATTTTGTTCCACTGTATCCTTGATCCTAGTGTTTCTGATGAAACATTAATTGTCATTTGTATACAATGCATTATCTTAAACTGCTTTTAAGATATTATTTTTAAGTATTGTTTACAGTAGTTAAATTACTTTATTACGGGGTAGGACATTTTATTGACCTGTTTGGGCTTAGCTGAGCTTCTTATATTTGTAGGTTGATGTTTTTCAACAAATTTCAGAAAATTTCAGACATTATTTCTTAAAATATTTGTAATGCTCCATTTTCTCTTTTATTTTTCCCTGGGGCTCCAATGAATCTATGTTAAACTGGTTGATATTTTTCCATAAATTGCCAAGGTTCTCTTTATTATTATTTTCTCCCTGTATGTTATTCAGATGATCTCTTTATGTTCATTAATCATTTCTTCTTCAGACTCCAGTCTACAGTTGAACTCATTCCTTAAATGTTTGTTTTAGATATATATCTATAATTTAGATTTCCAGCATATATGTTCAGTCTTTAAAGAAAATAGTTTCCATTTCTTTGATGAGATTTCCCTCTGTTCGCTTATCAGGTCCATATTAAAAAATCTGGAGCTTATTTATCATAACTGTTTCAATTATCATTGTCTGATAATTTGCACATCTGGATTTTCTTACTGAAGTTAATAAAGTCCACTGAGCCCTGGTGGGGGATGGTGACATCACTGCTCCATACAGTCATTCAGGAAGCCAGCTGATGAAATCTCTGCCATTCTCAACCTGTGGTGCTGTGATCCCTTTGGGTCTCATGATCCGCTGCTGGATTTTCTGTGTCCCACCAGCGGACAGGAAAAAAGAATGGAAGAATACGTATATTTTTATAATTCAAGTCTAGAAGTAGTGTACCTGACCTTTTCATACAATTCAGTGGTTGAGATCTGTTCACAGAAAGCTATGAATAGAAGAAGGAAATATAGTCTAACCCAGGACCCAGGATGGAAATGCAATAATAAACAACATGTCAGTTTTTGAAATAGCCCATTCTTCAGCAAATAACTACTCATTTCACCGTCTATTTATAATTAGAACACAGTCCACCTCTTCTCTAAGGGAGACGGTTCACAATTGCAATCAATGTATCTACCTCAAAGTTCACAATATCCAGATGATGTACAGTTTTTAATTCTGTTTTAGACACTTGATGGTCATTCATTATAGGAAATAAAATTAATTCACCTCTGTTCTTCACATCTTTGAACACACACACAATTTTTAATGCAATGAAACTTATATAAAAGAATAAAATGGAAGATCCTCAAATTAAAATATATAGTAATTTTGAAATTCCTTTTGGTGGATGGCATTAAATTTCCTTCCTTAAAGAAAAAGGAAGCCTTTGATTACACCCTGATTATACTTTGAGGAAAGAACTGTTTCATTATTGTTCATATTACTCCAATTTATTCTTGTGTCCATTATTTATTGTGACCATGACTGAAATGCATGTTGAGAGGCATTCTTCTTTGAGAGCTATATAGTGTTTTAGCTATTTCCATGGACAGATTTTTTCCAGTAATACTTTAAAATTAGTCAAAGACATTTTAACATGAGCTTACAGTTTTGTTAGTATATACTGCTCTCAAATACTTAGTATGTTCTGTTCTATCTGCTTCCAGCTAGTTGCACATGACAGAAAACACAATCAAACTTTTTTCTTAGATATAATTCTCAAACCTGGTTATTACCATTACTATCATTATTATTATTTTCTTCCTGAATCCCTTACTCTGTCTCAATTTAAGAAAGAGAACCATAAGGCAATCTGATATAATAGACTTGATTGGAGAGACTAAATCCTTAAACTGAACTTGGCTGATAGAGTCTTTTCCTCTTAAAAATCTTTCTTGGCTTGCTATTGAATGAAAATACGTGTCCTCCAAAAACTTTATATGTTGAAATTGTAACGCCCAATGTGATACTAAAATATGAAGCCTTCAGGGTTTTATTACATCATGAGGATAGAGTGCTCATGAATGAGATTGTGCCTCTATGAAAGAGGACACAGAGACCTCACTTGATCCTTCAACCATAGGAGAATACTTCAAGAAGATAGCCGTCTCTGAAGTGGACTCTCGTCAGACACCAAATCTACTGGCAAATTGGTCATAGACTACTAGTCTTCAGAACTATGGAAACAAATTTTTGTTGTTTGTATGTCACCCAGTGTATGGCATTCTGTTATAGCAGCCTGAATGGACTAAAGAGAAATTGATACCTAAAAGTGGAGGTGCTTCTCTAACAAAAAGCTAAATATGTGGAAGTAGCTCTGAAACTTGGTAATAGGTAGAACCTTGAAAAGTTTTGAGGTCCATGCTAGAAAAAGCCTACATTGCCATGAACAGAGTTTTATAAGCAATGCTCATGAAAGCTGAGAAAGAAAAAACTGTAGAGAAAATCTCAGTCTTATTAGAGAATACCTAAGTAATCCTGAATAATATTGACAGAAATATGGATGGTATGGGGCAAACCAATATGTTTCAAATTTGCTCGCTTATATTTTGCAGGGCAGCACTGTGTGTGTAGTTTATGGAAGGCTGTGGATACTTGCCCTCAGGATGGCAGATTGTGAATAGCGGATTGCCTTCTTCTGGTTGGGAGGAGCCATTGTGTGCTATTTGCTGGAGAAGGATTTTTTTTCCTCCAGCCTGTTTTTCTAAAAAGTGCAGAGAGAGAGAGAGGTGGGGACAGTGGGAAGTGCTGAGGGGCTTGGGAGCCCTGAGATTTTGCCCCAACGTGTTTGGCTGGCAGTGCTGAGTCTAGTGGGGGCCTGTGAGTCCAGGAGAGTCTGGAAAATTAGTTGGGCTTTGGGAGGCCTGAGTGAGAAGAAAGCGGTCTTTCCTGCCAGTTTGCTCATCTGCTGTTACAAGACTTTAATATATGGAATGACCTACCATTCTCCAGATCCAGTTTCTTTATCATCTGCCTGAACCCAATGTGAACCTGAAGGGCCATGGCAGTGGCCACTGGCCTTACATCTGGCATAGTTGGCAGGATTTGGATCAGATTGGTATGAAGCTACAACCACCCTTGAGGAGTGGGGTAGAAGACTGCTCCTTGTTCCTTAGTGTATGGTTCTCCATGGCTCTTCTTATGGAAACTGTTGGCTGGCTGTTTTTTGCAGTCCTGCAAGAGAAAATCGAGAACTGAGGTCAAGAGTGAACTGCAAACTGAATTGCAGCAATTTCCTGAACTGGAATGGTCACAAGAAAGAGCTGCAGAGCTGAGAACTGCAGGTACAGCACCTAGAATCGGAAAGGTCTCTGGAGATGGAGGCCAAATGGGTTCGTAAGTTGCAGTTTGTCATGGAAGTTGAATGTTGGCAGTGGCAGTTGTTGAAGGAATAACTGTGGCTTCAGCTTTAGGTAGAGAGCTGGCAGCTGCAGCAGCTGAAGATGGAGCTGTGCCAGCAGAGTGGCTCTGAGTCAGCAGAAGCAGGGGTTTCCAGATCCTTTCTGAAGATGAGGAAACTCAGGCTAAAGCTGCTGTTTGCAGACTCCAGAAGGGAAAAACCCAGAAACAGAGTACCTGAATAGCCCCTGGTAGGATTGCTGTGATTGTGGGATATAAGTGTTGATGACATCACGCTCTCCAGAGCAGAGGTGAGAGATTGGCCACCATTGCCACATTCTCCTCCATGGGGCAGTGTCTTCAGAGCTGATATGACTACAGGGATGAGGAGAGCGGCCTGAGGCCCTAGGTAAAACTAGTTGCCTGTAATGGATCTTTACCTTGGTGATTTGCACAGACAACTGGGCTGTCTATTGTGGACTGACTCTTGGACTGTGTGTGACCAAAGGGGAGCACCAGCTCCCTCATTGGATGGACATGCCACTTTTGGACAGTATGAGAGACCCTGATGAGGGGGACCAGCTCTGGTGGAGGCCCTCCTGCATCGGGCAGCTCCCATTCAGTTGCAGATATGCACCAAGGACACTAAGGTTTCCACAAACACAGCCCTGAGGCCTTTTCACCTATGGTGGAGTAGGAGACAGAGATGGTCCCTCAGTTTGTGCCTTGGGCAGAGTGCTCAGGGAGACATTGTGAAGGGCACCTTTGTAATTGTTGCAATTGTATAACTTGTGCTGTTGCTCTAGTTTGTTTGTTTATGTAATGTACTTCATTCTTTGCACAGGGATACCTGTGATGTAATTGTGAAGTGAACAAAAGGGGTGGAATGTTAAATAAACAAGTTTTTTTTTTAGGTTTGCTCACTTGTATTGGGGCAGTACCTTGTATGTATAGTCTATGGAAGGCTGTGGATGCTTGCCCTCATGGTGGCAGATTGTAAATTATGGATTGCCTGTCTTCTGGTAGAGGCCATTTTTTGCTATTGTTTGCTGGAGAAGGTTTTATTCCTCCAGCCTGTTTTTCTAGAGAGTGCAGAGAGAGAGAGTGAGAGAGTGCAGAGGGCCTTGGGAGCCTTGCTGAGCTTGGTGGTAGAGTGCAGAAAGAAAAAGAAAGAGAAAGAGAGCTGAGGGGCTTGGGAGCCCAGATACTTTGGTTGGGCCTGTTTGACTGAGCTCTGCTGAGGCTGGTGGGGCCCTGAAAGTCTGGAGGGAGAGTCCAGAGAATGAGTCGGGACATTGGGAGCCCTGTGTGAGAGTGAAGCGGTCTTCCCTGCCTGTTTGTTTGCCCCCCATTACAAGAACTTAATAAATGGAATAGCCCATCTTCTGGCTCCACAGTTCCTTTACATTTTGCCTGCATCCAGTGTGAATCTGCATGGCCACTTGCCTTAGAGATGGTAAAGGCCATTCAGTGAGGTCTTTGATGGAAATGTGCAACATGCTATTGGCAACTGGTGGTAAGGCAATCCTTGTTATACAGTGATAAAGAACTTGACTGGATTGTGTTTGGATTCTAGTGTCTTACAGAATGTAGAAATAACAAGTGATGAAATTGGATATTTAGCTGAAGAAATTTTTAAGAAAAGTGTTGATGATACAGCTTAACTTCTCTTGATTGCTTATAATAAAGTATCAGAGGATAAAAAACCAAAGGTATAATTAAGCTCAAATGAAACAGAATTTTAAGAGTTGAAAAATCCTCAGTCTATCCATATTGCAGAAATGAGAAAGCATGTTCAGAAGGGAATGCTAAGTGTGTGTCCAGGCAACCATTTGATGAAGAGATTAGTGAGTATGTGAACTATGGGCCTAAGTAGCTGTCTCAGTGGAAGCCAAATTGTGTTCTTCAGAACAAGGGAAGAATTTCCAAAAGGTGATCCAGAGATTATTAAGATTGCCTCTTCAATTTCAAAAGAAAGGATCATCGCCTCACTTGTAGGTAACCTCTGGTAAAACGAGTGAGGTTAGGACCACCCAAAATCATGGAGCATGACCACCCAGAATCTTGGTATCCAGTCTTACCCTGCTGAGCTGCAGGGACAGGATGCCTTCCCCAGTAGATTCAGAAGGCAAGTACCAGTCCTTCCATTGTATCTGGAAGGCAGATCTTTACCCCAGTACACTTGGAATGGCGGACAGAGAATCAAGCCAAAAAAGATTATTTTTGAAACTTAAGATCTCATGGAGTTTGTCTTATAGTTTGGACTTATTTTGACCTGGATTCCTCTTTCTTACATCTCCCTTTTAGAATAGGAATATCTGTTTTATGCCTATTGAACCATTGTATTTACAAAGCACATAACTTGCTTGGTTTCACAGGTTCACAGATGGAGAGGAATTTGCCTAAGGATGAATTTTACTCGTATCTGATTGAGATCATATTTAGATGAGACTTTGGATTTTAGATTTTAGAGTTGATACTGGATTAAGACTTTTAGGGCCATTGGGATGTAATATGTTTTCCATGCAAGAGGACAATGAATTTGTAGGGCTAGTGTGGACTACTATAGGCTGAATATTTGTGTCTCCTGCTCAAATTTATGAGTTGAATTTCTAACCCCAAAGATAAAGTATTAGGAGGTAGGCCCTCTGGAGTTGTATAAATTATGAGGGTAGAGCCCTCATAAGTGGGATAGTGTTCCTATAAAAGCGACCACAGAGACCCATGAGGACAGAGCAAGAAGACAACCATTTTAGACGAGATCGGGCGCGTTCAGGGTGGTATGGCCGTAGACGAAGACAACCATTTTAAACCAGGAAGAGAACTTTGACCAGGTGTAAGGCAGGAGGTCCAGACTCAAATAATTGGTCTGGGATTGTTGTGGGTTCTCAAGGAAACAACAAGGAAGATAAGATGAAGCAGACACAGTCTTTATTACTTACATACAAGAGCAGCAGAGATGATGACCAGTTGTTCAATGTTCTGCAACCCCATGCAGTTTAAATAGCTAAGCCCTGGGCAGTTACTCAAGCAAAATTTTTGTCTATGTGCAAGCAAGCACGTGCCATATTACCCCATGCATAAAACACTGTCATATATAAGACACACCTAATTTTGGGGCCTAAAATTTAAAAATGTATTAAATAAAGTTATTGAAATTGAGTTTTATTCATCAGAAAACTCATACAACTCCTCATCACTGTCGAAACTCCCATCCATTAGCTTGTCCTCATCTGTGTTTGATGATGAATCACTGCCTTCATATATTGCCTCGTCTTCAGTTCCATATATGGCATTTGAAATGCCACACTTCTTAAATGACTTGACAATGATCTCAATCTTAAGATTATTCCAGGTACAAACTTCTCCTACAGTTGGTTTCTTCACTCTTCCTACTAGTGTCCAATTTCCCCAGAAGATTTCATCCATGGGCTCTGTTCATCTCTCATGGCAGCTTTGAAGGGTTTGTTAATGCTAACATCAAGTGGTTGGAGCTGAGATGTCAAGCCTCCAGGTATGACAGCAAGTTTTGCTTTTTGCTCTGCAGCATTCTTCTGTATTTTTTTGTTATGTGTGCCCTGAACTGATCAGGGCAGGTTTGCAGAGAAGCCTACCTGGTCTCCTTCTCCAAACTTTCTCAAACCAGATCTTCATCGCATCCTGATCCATTCAACCCTGTCATGTACATGGACAGTCACTCCTTGAGGAATGTCTTCTTTTGGCATTGTGCTTTGCATTTGAAAATCAGCATAGGAGGCAGCTTGGTTCTGTTGGCACAACAAACTAGAACGACTAAAATGGCTCTTTTCATGTCCACTTGTCTTCAGAGTTAGAGTTTTCACCCCCTTCTTATCAACAGTTCTGTTACTCGGGACATCAAACTGAAGGGAGACCTTGTCCATATTTGCAATCTGTCCCAACTCAAACTGATGTGTCTTCCGACACTGAATAACAAAATGATGAAATTCAAGGGCTTTCTGCTCATAGCTTTCAGGCAACTTTGGTGCGTGTACACATGCTTAGTCCATATTGTTTCATGAACCTGAAACACCAATTGTGTCCTCCTTTGAAATCAGTAACTTCTTTTTCATCAGCAGCTTTTCTTGCCTCATGCTGAACCATCTTTTTGGACATAAAAATTCCAATTGCCCTTTGCTCTTCAATCTATATCTTTAATTTTCTCTCTATATCAGGGCATTTTCCTGACTTACCTTTCATGGCCTTCCTCTGCTGTGGCATTTTCAGTAGGGTTTCTTCTCATAGCCAGTCTCAGATTGATTTCTCAGTTGGAGGAAGACCAAACTTATGTTCAGCAGCATGATTTCCATCCACTTTTGCAAACTGAACGACTTTTAACTTCAATTCAGCACTGTACAAAAATCTTTTCTGAACCTTTTCTGGGTAGAACTGGTAAAATGTAACCTACCATAATATACCAGTAACAAGTATGAAACAATGAGCGCAAAGACAACAAATGCAAAAAAGCAGAAAATGCAAGTAAAAAAACCTACAACAATTAACACAAAAACAAGTGCAAAAAAGCAAGAAATGCAATTAAAAAAACCTACAGTCACTGTATAAGATGAACCCAGTTTTTAGACCCCAAATGTTTTTGAAAAAGTGTGCATCTTATACATGGGGAAATATGGTAAGTAGGAGATAAGGGGATGGACATGCACCTGTTCTGAATTGCCCTTCCTTGGTACATATCTGGTGACTCATTTCCATTGTTCTTAATAAAACCTTAGTTTCAGTTTAATTACCCTTTATCTCATGGCCTGAGGTCAGGATCTGTGACCTCTCGACTTGGCTGAGGAGGGGGAAAGGCCATCCAGTATCAACCCTACACCAGGCACTGCATCTACTGGTATCCTGGTCTTTGACTTCCC
The DNA here is from genome assembly GCF_036850765.1 of Saccopteryx bilineata. Taxonomy (NCBI): domain Eukaryota; kingdom Metazoa; phylum Chordata; class Mammalia; order Chiroptera; family Emballonuridae; genus Saccopteryx; species Saccopteryx bilineata. The sequence goes on from NC_089495.1 coordinate 80,288,320, forward strand.
AGCCTCCAGAAATCGGAGAAATAAATTTGTTGTGGGTAAGCCACTCAGTCTATGACATTTTGTTACAGTGTCTGACACAAAATAAGACATAGCTTCCTTTTGTACTGTTTAGGATCTAGAAACACTTTTTTATTCCTACTCCTGCAAAGCTGAAAAAAAAATGAACTCCATTAAAATGTGTCCATAAAGTCATGGTGCGCTTTTGACCGGTCACAGAAAAGCAACAAAAGACGATAGAAATGTGAAATCTGCACCAAATGAAAGGAAAACTCTCCCAGTTTCATAGCTATTCAGTGCAGTTTGTCTATGTGGGCTCACACACAGATTTTTTAAGGCTCCTTAGGTAGCTATCCTGTATAGCCTCTACAGACTCGTCACTGACTGATGGCCTACCAGAACGGGGTTTCTCCACCAAACTGCCAGTTTACTTCAACTGCTTATCCCACCAAGTAATGTTATTCCTATGTGGTGGCACTTCATTATAAATGTGCTGATATTCACATTGCACTTTGGTCATGGATTCGAATTTAGTGAGCCACAGAATACACTGAACTTTCCTCTGTACTGTCCACATCTTGACTAGCATGGTCGTGGACTGCTCTGCTGTATACATGATGTTACATCATCATCTGTGCATGCGCACATGCTGCCATATCATCCTACAGAAACTAGGAGGGTTTTCCTTTTATTTGGTGCAGATTTCACATTTCTATCATCTTTTTTTGCTTTCCTGTGACTGGTCGTGTAAAGCCAGTATCCAAGGCCACCATCACAGCAGCCTGGCCCATGCAGGTTTGCATTGGATTCGGACAGTCGGTAAAGAAACAACAGAGCCGGCCCTGGCTGGTTGGCTCAGCGGTAGAGCGTCGGCCTGGCGTGTCGAAGCCCCAGGTTCGATTCCCGGCCAGGGCACATAGGAGAGGCACCCATTTGCTTCTCCACCCCCCCCTCCTTCCTCTCTGTCTCTCTTCCCCTCCCGCAGCCAAGGCTCCATTGGAGCAAAGATGGCCCGGGAGCTGGGGATGGCTCCTTGGCCTCTGCCCCAGGCGCTAGAGTGGCTCTGGTCGCTGCAGAGTGATGCCCCAGAGGGGCAGAGCATCGCCCCCTGGTGGGCAGAGCGTCACCCCTGGTGGGCGTACCGGGTGGATCCCGGTCGGGCGCATGCGGGAGTCTGTCTGACTGTCTCTCTCCGTTTCCAGCTTCAGGAAAAAAAAAAAAAAAAAAGAAACAACAGAGCCAAAAACTGGTGGGCCATCATCTTTAATCCTAGTTTGCACTGAGCGGGCAAGTAAAAACACACACTGGGCTCCAAAACCCACTCACATTCAGTGCTCACAAAGCTACTGACTTATCTGAGTTTCCTAGAATCAAAGGTTTCTAGCTCACCAGACTTATTCACCTCTGTTCCCTATCTCCTTCTCTCTGCACAAACTCTGCACAAACTGACTTTTCCTTCAGCACTCCACCATCTTGGCTGCTTCTCCACGTGGCCTTTCTCTGCTCTCCTCTCTGCTCTCTCCTCTAATGCTAATCTCAGGAACCGAGAGAGCAAGCTCCAGTTCTGCCCCCATTTTATAGTGTAGAAATCAAAACCTTTAATCCAGTGTACAAAATAGGAAAGTCTCTAATACAAAGTCACTTATCTGAGGCATGATAGGATTGTACCACCCCACATCAAAAAGGGTGGGAAAGGCTTAGTCCCAAAACCAAGCTTCAGGTTACAAGGATCCTGCCTGTCCACAGCCCGCCCCCAACACACATTAATATCACCTGGGTGATGGGCTTCCAGGTGGGCAGTGCCATCTTTAACAAAGTGAGCATAATATATTTTATCTGCCCAACAGGTCAAAAGTGCACCATGACTTTAAGGACATACTATTTTCTTACTATTTTGTTTCTAACCTAAGCAATTTCCACACATGCATTCCTTTACTTCTAATAACTACTGACCCATCAAGCCAGTGTCATGTGTCCAGAATTTTGTTGCAGTATTACCTGTATTTTAAAAAATGAGTGTCTGTTGTAAAGCCAGTAGCTGCAGCCCCCATCACAGCCACCTGGTCTGTGCAGGTTCACATTTGATTCGGACAGACAGTAATGGAGCAACAGAGCCAAGAACTGGTGTGCCATTAGCTTTAATCCTAGCTTGCACCCAGCAGGCAAGTAAAAACACATACTGGGCTCCAAAACCCACTCATTAAGTGCTCACAAAGCTACTGACTTATCCAAGTTTCCTAGAATCAAAGATTTCTAGCTCACCAGCTTTATTCACCTCTCTCTGTTCCCCATCTCCTTCTCTCTGCACAAACTCTGCACAAACTGGCTTCTCTCCTCCATGTGGCCTCCCTCTGCTCGCTCCCAGCATGGGCTCCTCTGCCCCATTTTATAGTGTAGAAATCAAAACCTTTAATCCAATATACAAACAAGGAAGTCTCTGATACAAAGTCACTTAGGGTGGCAAAGGCTTAGTTTTAAAACTGTTATAGTTTTAAAACTATAATGACTGCTTGCTTACAGCCCTGTCCCCCGCACCCAAGGCAAACTATAAGTGAGCAAACATATATATCATATAACATTCCACCCCTTTTGCTTGCTTCACAATCTAAAGCACAGATATTTCTGCACAAGGAAATTAGGCACATTACACAAATTATAACAACAGGACAAATTATACAATTTTAACAATTACAAAGATACACTTCACCAGTCTCTGAGCACTTTGCCAAAAGCGCAAAATGTCCTCGGCCTTCTTTCTAGTCATGTGGAAAGCTTCCCGGGGCAAGGGAAGGGCCTCCAGCAAAGCTGCCCCCACCCCCATCAGGGTATTTCACATTGTGTAAAATCTGTAAGTCCATCCAGCAAGGGAGCCAGTGTCCACTCCCGTTGTAGTCCAGGAAATCAGTCCACGCATATGAGGCCTCAACCACCCCCCTTATCTCTGCCATTCTGGCAGGTCTTACACTGTCCCAAAGAGGAGCACACGGAAATGGCAGTAAGTGTTTTCATCTCTGCTTCAGAGAGCATGATGGCATTTACCCCTGTCCCATAATCGCAGACCTACCTTGCTGTTGGGTTCTCACCTTCTAGAGACTGCAGATCGCAACTCCAGCCCAATTCTCCTCATCCTCCAAAGAGGAACTGGGAACACCAGCTCCTGCTGCTAGACTTGAACCCTAGGCTGCCACTGCCTTCTGCTCCATGGGCCTTGCAGTCCCGGTCTCAGCCCCAGCATCTGGCTGCAGCTGGCTCTCTACAACGTCCAGGGCAATCTGCAACTCAGGAACCTGTGATTTGTTCTCCAGCCGCTGCTCCATTTGCAAGCAAATTTTGTGAACCTGGTCGGCCTCCTCCAGTGCTTGCTCCAGCTCCAGGGTTGGCATCTCTTTCTCTCACATTTGTTCCAGCTCTTTCCACTGCTCGGTGTGCAGGTCCTGGGCAGCCTCTTCCACAGAGCTCTCGGTTTCCTCACACATGGCTGTAAAAGTCAGCCAGCCTATGGTCCCCAAAAGGACAGCCATGGGGAACCATAACAGCAGCCAGTCCTCTACTCCACCTCTCAAAGGTGGTGGTGGCTCCATACCGAACTGTATGGAATCCTGCCACAGACTACACCAAATGTAAGGCCAGAGCCGCCATCATGGCCATTCACATGCAGGTTTGCATTTGATTCGGACAGATGGTAATGGAACAACAGAGCCAAGAACTGGTGGGCCATTAGCTTTAATCCTAGCTTGCACCCAGCGGGCAAGAAGTACACACAGTGGGAAAATACTTCCCTTTCCATTCAGGGCTCCCAAAGCCACTGACTTATCTGAGTTTCCTAGAATTAAATGTTTGTACCTCACCAGCCTTATTCACCTCTGTTCCCCATCTCCTTCTCTCTGCGCAAACTCTGCACTAACTGGCTTCTCCTTCAGCACTCCACCATCTTGGCTGCTTCTCTTCTCCTCCATGTGGCCTTTCTTTTCTCTCCCCCAGCATGGGCTCTTCTGCCCCATTTTATAGTGTAGAAATAAAAATCTTTAATCCAGTATACAAACAAGGAAGTCTCTGATACAAAGTCACTTAGGCTATAATGACACTGCCTGCTTACAGCCTGTCCCCCACACCCAATGCAAAGTATAAGCTAGCAAACATATATATCATATTTACAAACTTATTTGACCAACATCTGTAATTTAGGGAATTAGTGCTAGCTACTGTAACAGATAAATTCCCAAATTTCAGTGGCTTAATGCAATAAAATTTTAATTCCTGCTCACAATAAGTCAGTGTGTACAGTGGAGAAAACTCAATTTATTTATAAGTACCCATATTGGCAGAGATTGACAGCTCAGCTTCACCATTTTGGCAAACAACTAGCTTATCTCTGCCAGTTTTCTTTCTGAAATGCAAATCTAATCATATAATTTTCCCTGTTGTAATCCCTACTATGAAGCTCTTATTACATTGAGAATAAAATTCAAACTTCTTCACATGTCATAAAAAAACCCAACTTTATTTGTTTTGAACTCTTCTACCTCTCACACAAAGTGTATACCCAGGAGTATAGAGCTACTTCAATGTACCTGCAGATTTAATCTTTTTTTCTTATCATATAATGTTTCCTCATTTTGGAATCTTCCCTCCTCCATTACTATTAGGCACTGTCATATTCATTCTAAAAAGTCCAGCTCAACGTTACCTCTTCTTAATTGCTTCTCCAAAATGCCCATCTAACAGAGATAATCAACTCTCTTTTGTGTTATATCATTTATTTTTATATTTTATTTATTTATTTTTAGTGAAATAGAGACAGACAGGGACAGGCAGACAGGAAGGGAGAGAGACAAGAAGCATCAACTTATAGTTGCAGCACTTGTGATTGATTGCTTTCTCATATGTGCCTTGACTGGAGGGCTTAGCTGAGCCAGTGTTGCCTGACTCAAACCAGTGACCTTGGGTTCAAGCTGGCAACCATGAGGTCATGTCTACCATCTTATACTCAAGCCAGTGACATATACTGAAGCCATTGACCTTGGAGATTCAAACGTAGGTCCTCAGCATCCCAGGTTGATGTCCTATCCCACTGGTCAAGCTCTTTTGTATTATAGCTTTAAGTTAGTTGTGGTTTTATATTTAACATGATGCATTCTATACATTTTTATAATCTTATTCAACTTTGTAAAATTATGTTTTTCTCAATATCTAGCACAGTGCTGACAGTGAAAAATCAAAGAGCTGTTTATTGAAATACATTGTAATTTTAGAATGTTCTAAAACACATTATAGCAGCAATATTTTGCATTAAAAATTTTTAGTCTTTTTAAGTCCTATGAATTAAAATTACTGTGATCCTCAGAGTCTCTATGTTTCTAAATATAATTGTTTGTATTTTATCTGACTTCATGATAATTTTTCTTTGAATACAATGCCGTTTTCTTGTTTTGTTTTTCTGAATACAGAGGCTTCTCTGTTTCTTCTTCTAATTTGCTTTATTTATCTAGTAAATTGTAAAATTCAAAACCTGTATGCATCATGGTAGATATTTGGCTATGCAGTACATTTTCACATGATTTTGAAGCATTTCTTTTGCCTGCTTCATACAAGTTACTTAAAGTTCCAAATAGGGCTGGGTCAGGGAGATTTAACTGTGTTTGAATTAATTTAATTTCAGAAACACATTAATGTGGCTTCTACAAAGTATAAAGAACTATGCTCAATTTTTAGAGGAATAAAACTAAATAAGACATTCTTTCCCTGCCTTCACATAGCTGTCATGGAGACCTTTGCATGAGAGGCTCACAGTGAAAGAGTGCTCAGTCTTTGGTGTTTTCTGTGATGACTTTCTGCAGTTTATACTTTTTTCTCATCTCAAAAATATTCATTATGGATAGTGATGTCAGAGAAATGGCAACATGAGAGATACTCCTGATCTTTCTCCTTGAAATTTCAACAAATTCTACAACTATATACTGAGAAAAAAGCCCGGATGAACCTGGAATATACACACACCAGATAGACAAAAATAGGATTGCATGAGAAGGCAGGCCACAGATAGAATCTGCTCATGGGGGAAAAAACCTGGAGGACTGAGTTTTTCTCTTTCCTCACTGATCTGAGGGAGAGAGAGGCACTTTTAGTATGGGCTTTGTCTCAGAGCCAGGAGAAGAGGAGAGACTGAGGTGAAGGAGGGTGAAATAATGCCAGCAACCAAGAATGGGAGCAGGGCCATTTCCGGCATCTGCCACACCCTTTTGTGATTGCAAGTGCTGGGTGCACACAACGTCTGCGCAGTGCATGAAGCCTGTGGCGCACTCCCAAGAACTGCAGGAATAGACCATGGAGATTGGCCCATAAGGTGCTGAGGAGCACTTGATCTGACTGTAGGGGCCCAATGAGTTTGAACTGCCTGGCACAGAGGCGAGTTCCAGCCTGCATGGCCCTTGGAATTTAGCCTGTGTGGTGTAGAGGCACACTTGATCTGCAATCTGCACCTCACTGTCTCCTGAAGCTTGGGCACTGGCTCACAGTGGGACATGGCTCTTGCCCTGCCCAGGGCTATACTTTGAGTGGTATTGGAGGAGGTATCAGGCTGTGTCACCTCAGCCTCCCAGGCCCCACATTGCTCCCCTTGCTGTGCAAACAGTGGTGGTGACAGATCCTCTTCAGCTGGGTCTCCAGGCTGTTCTCTACTATAAGAGGCAGGGGTGATCTCTATTGGGATGTGAGGAGGGGTGCCGTAGGACCCCAAGAGGGCCATCGCTAGAGCCATAAAATTGCAAATCCCTAGAAACAAGCCCCTCCTACCAACACGACTCAGGCCCTTTCTACATCATTACAACAATGACACCTCAGCAGAATTTCCCCCCAAAATCTCACAGAGGCAAATCTTATAGTGAAGTGCCTCCTGCCAGAAAAAAGAATAAGTTACTTCTCAAAACTGGAAAAATGTACTTTTTTTCCTGCTTTTTCTCACTTTTTTGTTCTTTCCTTATTCTTTTTTTTCCCCATTTAAACTTCATTATCCATAGTTGTTATATTTTTTATTCTTGGTTTTTGCAAGGGTTTAATTTCTTACACTTTCTCTTTTATTTCTTATTTTTTTCTTTTCCCTTTTCTTCCCCCCCCCCTTTTTTTTCTCTATTTTTACCCTCTCACCTAAACATCATTTCTCATCAAATTATTATACTTTGGACTCATACTTATTTTTATGGTGTTTTGCATATTTTTTACTTCATTTTTTCTCCTTTATTATTTTTTCAGTTTCTATTTGTTATCTGTAGTTTTTGTTTTACTTATAACTACTTATAGAATTTTTATTGTTTCACTTTATTATTTCAATTTTATTTTTTTAGTTATCTTTTGTTAGTGTTATTAATAATGCCATTCTCAAATGCCATCAAGAAAAAAGAAATTAAATATGGATATATAAGTCACATACGTAGCTCAGATAGATGATGAAAAATCTCCAGAATAAAACTCAGTTACATGTAAACCTTGGAGTTAAATGACAGAGAATTTAAAACTAAAGTTCCAAAAATACTCAATAAGATACAAGAAAACACTGAAAAGCAATTAGGTTAGCTAAAAAAACAAACAAACAAAAAAAAACCCACCACAACTTAATGAACAAAAAGAGTACTTCACCAAGAAAATTGAAACTATAAAAAGGAACCAAAAAGATCTGAAAAACTCAACACGTAAATTGAAAAATATTGAAAAATGAGGCAACAAGCTTAGCTAGTAGAAAAGGCCAGACAGAGGAGAGAATTAGTGACATTGAAGACAGGCAACTAGATATACTACAGAAAGAAGAAGAGAGAAACTCGTGAATTAAAGAAAAATGAGAAAGCCCTACAATAATTGTCTGACTCTATCAGAAAGAACAATATAAGGATAATCAGTAATTGGTATATTAGAAGAAGAGAGGAAAAAGGGAATGGAGAACATATTGAAACAAATAATTGATGAGAACTTCACAAGCCTGTGGAAAGAGTTCGAGCCTCAAATTCAAGAAGTAAACAGAACACTGAGTTACTTTAACCCAAATAGTACTATTCCAAGGCACATCATAATGAAGTTATCACAAGTCAATGACAAATAAAGAATCCTCAAGGCATCTAGGGAGAAGAAGAATATAACATATAAAGGAAGGCCTCTTAGGCAATAATCATTTTTCTCAGCAAAAACTCTACAAGTAAGAAGAAAGTGAACTCCATCATTTAAAGTACTGAAAGAGAGGAACTACCAGTCATAATATTCAATCTATCAAAGTTACCCTTAAAATATGAAGGGAAAATGAAAACATATATAAACATAGAGAAGCTGAGGGAATTTATCATCCAAAAACTCCCACTACAAGTAATACTAAAGGGGGTTATCCAAAAACATACAAAGAACAAAACAAAACAAAATTATAAGAAAAAGCTCCAACAAGACCACAATAAAAACAGGGTAATCTGTGACAACAATAACATAACAGGGGAGAGGATAAAGTTCAGCAGTAGCAAAGGAGATGGAGTGCAGATGCACTTGTGAGATAATGAACTCTAATAAATATGATATTTTTTCTTTTAATAATTTAATGGAAACCATGCCTGAAAATGCTACTACTGAAACACATAGCTTAAAAAAAGAAGAAACAGAATATAGAAGTATGGAATTCCACCAAACAAAAACAAATGACAAAAATAAAAAAGAAGAACCAAACAAGACACAAAGCTATCAGAAAGCAATATATAAAATGGCAAAAGAAAATTCTTAAGTCTTAATAATTGCACTAGATGTAAATGGATTGAACTCACCAATAAAGAGGCACAGTGTAGCAAATTGGATCAAGAAACAAAACCCAGCCTGACCAGGTTGTGGCTCAGTGAATAAATCATCATACCAGGACACAAAGGATCCTGAGATTGCCAGCTTGAGCATGGGCTCATCTGGTTTGTGCACAGCTCACCAGCTTCAATCCAAGATTGTTGGCTTAAGCAAGGGGTCACTCAGTTTGCTGTAACCCCATGGTAAAGACATATATGAGAAAGCAGTTAATTAACAAATAAGGCACCACAACAAAAATAGATGCTTCTCAACTCTCTTCCATCCTGTTTGCCCCATCTGTCCCTCTCTCTGTCTCTTTGTCTCTGTGACACACACACAAAAAGAAGCAAAACCAACTCTATGCTGCCTTCAAGAGACACATCTAAGCTACAAGGATAAAAATAGATTCAAAATGAAAGGTTGGAAAACTATTCTTCAAGCAAATACTATCCAAAAAAATTTGGTGTAGTCATACTCATATCTGACAATGCTATCTACAAGACAACAAAGGTAACCAGAGACAAAGATGGTCATTTCATAATAATAAAGGAGACATTTTATCAAGAAGACATAACATTTCTTAATATATATGCACTAAACCAGGGAGCAACAAAATATTTAAGACATCTACTAACTGTTCTAAAAATACAAACTGACAAAAATACAATCATACTTGGAGACCTCAAAACACCATCGATGGCTTTAGATCACTCATCCAAAAGATCAATAAAGAAATATCACCCTTAAATGAAACACTGGAACAAATTGACAGAGTAGACATCTACAGGACATTTCATCCCAACATGTAAGAGTATATGTTTTTTTCCAGTGTACATGGAACACTCTCAAGAATAGATCATAACTGGGCCACAAAACTAACATGAACAAATTCAGAAATATTAAAATTATACCAAACATATTCTCTGACCATAATGCTTTGAAACTAGAATTCAACTACAAAAAGAAGTAAACCCACAAATATATGGAAATTGGACAACATAATTCTAAAAAATGACTGGGTCAAAGAAGAAATAAAAGAAGAGATCAAAAGACATATACAGACAAATGAAAATGACAACACTACATATCAGAATCTCCAGAATGCAGTGAAAGCAGTAATAAGAGGAAAGTTCATATCATTACAGGCTTATATGAAAAAACAAGAGAGAGCCCAAGTAAACAACCTAACATGACATCTTAAGGAACTAGAAAAAGAAGAACAAAGGCAACCCAAAAACATCAGAAAAAAGGAAATAATAAAATTTCAAACAGAAATAAATGAAATAGAGAACAGAAAAACTTTAGAAAAAATTAATACAACAAAAAGCTGGTTCTTTGAAAATTTCAACAAGATTGACAAACCCTCGTCAGGAAAATGCCTTCCACAGAAAGGCTGGTGAGAGAAAGAACACATATAAAGAAAATCCAAAATGAAAGAAGAAATTATCACAGATATCATAGATATACAATGGATTATTAAAGAATAATATGAAAAACTGTATACCACCAAATTCAACAATCTAGAACAAATAGATAAATTCCTAGAACAATACAATGTTTTTAGACTGAATCATGAAGAAGTAGAAAGCCTAAATAGACCCATAAGCAGTGAGGAAATAGAAACAACTATCAAAATCTCCCCAAAAATAAAAGCCTGGGGCCAGATTGCTATACTAATGAATTCTACTGAACATTCAAAGATTTGGTTTCTATCCTTCTCAAAGTCTTCCAAAACATTGAATAAGAAGCAATACTTCCAAACACATTTTAGGCAGCCAGTATCACCCTTATTTCAAAACCTGGCAAGGACAAAACACAAAAAAAGAAAACTACAGATCAATATCTCTAATGAATACAGATGCTAAAATACTAAACAAAATACTAGCAAATTGCATACAGTAGCACATTAAAAAAATAATTTATCATGATCAAGTGAGATTCATCCCAGAAACACAGGGATGGTTCAACATACATAAAATGATTAACAAAATATACCATATCAACAAAAGAAAAAAACAAAAAACATATGATTCTATCAATAGATGCAGAAAAGACCTTCGATAAAATACATCTTTTAATGCTTAAAACACTCAATAAAATGGGTATAGAAGGAAAATATCGCAACATAATAAAGGCCATATATGACAAAGCATCAGCTAACATTATACTAAATGGTAAAAAACTGAAGGTTTTTCCTCTAAAATCAAAAACAAGACAAAGCTGCCCACTCTCTACATTCCTATTCAACATAGGGCTGGAAGTTCTAGCCAGAGAAATGAGATAAGAGAAAGAAATAACAACCATTCATATTGGGAAAAAATGAAGTAAACATTTCACTTTTTGCAGATGACATGATCCCATATATAGAAAACTCCAATGACTCCACATAAAGGCTATTAGAAACAATAAACCAATACAGTACCATCACAGGATACAAAATTCATATACAGAAGTCTATTCCTTTCTTATATGCCAACAATGAAACTTACTCAAAAAATAATTTTACAGTTGCAACAACAGCAACAACAAAATACCTAGGAATAAACATAACAAAAAATGTAAAGGACCTATATACTGAAAACTATTAAGCATTATTAAGGGAAATCAGAAAAGACACAATGAAATGAAAAAAATATTCCTTGTTCTTGGATAGGAAGAATAAATATAGTTAAAATGTTTATATTACCAAAGCAATACACAAATTTGATGCAATTCCCATTAATATTCCAATGTCATTTTTAAAGAAATGAAACAAGAAATCATTAGTTTTATATGGAACCATAAAAAACCCCAAATAACCAAAGTAATCCTAAGGAAGAAAAAAAAAAAAACAATGAAGCTGTAGACATTATAATACCTGACTTCAAATTATACTACAGAACCATGATAATCAGAACAGCATGGTATTGGCAGAAAACAACAACATAGAAACAAATGAAACAGAATTGAGAGACTGGAAATAAAACAACATGTATAAGGTCAAATCTTCTTTGATAAAGGAGCCAAAAACACACAATGGAGAAAAGGAAGCCTCTTCAATAAATGGTGCTGGGAAAATGGAAAGCCACATGCAAAAGAATAAAACTTGACTACTGTTTGTCTCCTTGCACAAAAATTACATCAAAATGGATCAAAGACCTAAATATAAGATCTGATACAGTAAATTACATAGAAGAAACATAGGTACTAAACTCATGAACCTTGGCTGTAGAGAACATTTTATGAATTTGACCCCAAAGGCAAGGGAAGTAAAGGCAAAGATAAATGAATGGGACTACATCAATCTAAGAAGGTTCTGCACAGCAAAAGAAACTGACAACAAAACAGACAGTCAAATAAATGGGAGATTACATTTTCAAACAACTGCTCAGATAAGAGGTTAATATCCACAATATATAAAGAGTTCACAAAACTCAGCAACAAAGAAGGAAACAATCCGATAAAAAAATGGGAAGAGGACATAAACAGGCACCTTTCCCAAGAAGAAATACAAATACAAATACAAATGGCCAAAAGATTTATGAAAAGATGCTCATCTTCACTAGCTATTAGAGAAATGCAAATGAAAACTACAATGAAATACCACCTCACATCTGTTAGATTAGCTATTATCAGCAACACAGGTAATAACAAGTGCTGTGGAGGCTGTGGAGAAAAAGGAACCCTCATTCACTGTTGGTGGAAATGTAAATTAGTACAACCATTATGGAAGAAAGTATGGTGGTTCCTCAAAATATTAAGAATAGAACTACCATATGACCCAGCAATCCCTCTACTGGGTATATACCCCCAAAACTTGAAAACACTGGTACATAAAGACACATGCAGTCCCATGTTCATCACAGCATTGTTCACAGTGGCCAAGACATGGAAACAACTGAAATGTCCTTCAATAGAGGATTGGATAAAGAAGATGTGGTACATATATGCTATGGAATACTACTCAGCCATAATAAATGATGACGTAGTATCATTTATGACAACATGGATGGACGTTGAAAATATTATACTGAATGAAATAAGTAAATCAGAAAAAGCTAAGAACTATATGATTCCATACATAAATGGGACACAAAATTGAAACTCATGGACATAGATAAGAGTGCAGTGTTTACCAGGGGGAGAGGAAGAGAGGAGAGGGGGGGGGAGGGGCATAAAGAGAAACAAATATAAGGTGACAGAGGATGATTTGATTTTGAGTGATGGGTATACAACATAATCAACTGTCCAAATGATGTGGAGATGTTTTCTCTAAATCTATGTACTCTAGTTGACCAACATCACCCTGTTAAATTTAATCATCTCAATAAAAATAATAAATTTTAAAAATGTTAATTACTTGAGTTTGCACTAATTACTTTGGTCCCATGTAATTTTTGAAAGAAAATTTTTTCTTTCAAACTATACTTCTCAGAGATTGAGCTCAGTCCCCCCCCCCAAATTAGTGCTGACAAAAACAATAAGACAAATTTGGGAAGGACAACACTGTGATTCCTCTCTCTGAAGTATTAGTGTCTTCTGGTATTTGACAGAAAGAAAGTACACTTTAGATTCAGGAGAGCTGATTTTCCTTTCCTACTCAACTGCATACTGTCTGAGGATGTGAGTCACTAACCTCTATTTTATTATCTTGAGAATTCAACAGATCATGACTGAATTACCATAAATGAGGTAATATATAAAAATGCTATGCATATATCCAACAAAGTTTGAGAGTTTTGAAATCTGACAAGTTACTTCAATTCCATTTTGGAATTAGTGTGAAATAGTTAGGTGGATGAATAGATGAATATTAAATAATAAATGTATTAGTCACATACTTTTGATTCTTCCTCTAAATGATAAATTGTTCATCAATTAGTGTTCTTCAATTTGCAACATTTTATCTCTCAATATGCACAAACATAACATACAAATAAATCACAAATAGCTTTTTTTTCTCCTTCCTTTCTGGGGACAAGTTACATATACAAATTTAGCTTATTGAACCACATATCTGTATTAGGAGGTATAATCATCCATGATTGACCATGGTTCATTCTTTTCTAATGTATATATATTATATATATAATGACATAAAAATATAAAATTCTGTGAAATAACCCAAATGAAACAGGGTTCTTTAATGACTATATTTTCTTGGGTTTGTTTTTAAATATGACAGAAAATCTATAAAGAGAAACTAGGTGAGTATTAAATCAATCAATCAGAAATCAAGTATTCAATGCTTATTCTATTTATGAAAACTAAGTTTTTTTGTTTCTAATTTCATATAAATCATAATGGAATTGATGTTAGCAGCACTTAGCATTTATGGTATGTTCTTTGCACTTTTCAAAACATTTTAACCTGTATTTTGCCATTTCATTATCACACCAACCAGGCAAGAAATATTTCATTATGGGTTAAGAATCATATATTTAAGGAATATAAATGATTTTTCTAAAATTATAAAATAAATCGTCGTATAAGGAATCAAATTCGCATCTCGTGATTCCAAAGCTTCAATATTTAAACAAAACAACAAACAAAGAACTTCAAAAGCTCACACCAGGAAGAGACTGGTACTCTCATTCCCTGAGGCTTCGAGATGAAGACTAAGTTCTGCCAATTCTAACTGTCTCATTTATTCAAAGAGCTGGAATAGAAAGCTCAGAAACCTTCAGGGACCCACTCCAAAGGCACCGGATTTGGCACTGAATGCATCCCTAAAGCATGGATTGGAGCAGGGGCAAGGAAGAGGAAGCATTTGCAGTGTACCACTTGTAATTTAAGGCCTTTTTTATTATGATTTTACTAAAGAGTTTTCAGTAGCCTCAAGGATCAGGACAAACTCATGCACAGAGGCCTTAGGGATAGGGTTATGGAAAGTTAACGTTTGGCCAATGGATACCAAAGCATCTTTCTGTGTTATAAAAATAATAAAAATGAGTCAGATGAGGCATTTGGGGATAGTATATCTAAAGTCTGTATCTCTGCCAAAACATGCAATCGAAACAGCCATTTCTCTCCCAACTCTGCTGTTTGCCTTGTTGTTGCCAAATTCACCAGTGTATTGTCTATTAAATAACATCTTTGGGAAAATAGCACAGTGTCATTGTGGTTTATAGTAATGACAAAAACAGAAAGAAGAAAATGACACTTATGACAATCTAACTGAGTAACTATGGGGAATCAAAACTTCTAAAAGAAAAAAGTCCATCAGAAGATGGATAAAAGGAAGAAAACTTTCAGGTCTGAATAAGTTTAGTTGTAGAATTTCATCACAGTTCAAAGAAAAAGAATGGAACGAATCACCATCTTATAGATTATTATAATTCAGTTATTGTTATTTAAAGCAATATTATAGAAATCATTGTGCATTAATGGGTAATGGGAATATTTACTTATGAGCCAATAGGCATTTAATTCAGCATCCTCTGATTTTCTAAAATTGGTAACATAATCATCTTACCCCTTTAAACAGTTCTTTCCTAAAAAGCAAGAAAGGAAATTCAGGTTAGTAACTCATGTCATTAGTGGTGGCTATTTGCTCTTAAACAGCCCTCATGTTCCTGAGAGCCATCATCCTCTCTAGCTCTTCAGTGATTGATTTTTTTTCTGAATTTCTACTTTTCAAAGTAACGCTGCTATAATATCCCTGGTGTGACATCCCTGATGCATACCTCTGATCGTCTGTCTTTCTCCATGAAAACACACCTTGCATTAGGATACAGTTTAAGATCTTGACAGATGTTTATACTAATATTTTATTTTTCAAGTACATTAAAAAATATCCTCTATTTTTTATACCATTAACTGCCCTCCTGTGACCTAATATTGGAATATTTCCATATATTTAGTTTTCTTCTGAGCTTTGACATTCTGCAAGGTGACAACTCTAGAGAAGATTTATTTCTGATCCCCTGTTATTCAGGAGATGGAAGGATGTGTTTTCTTTGCCAAGTAGTATCAGTGATGGCTAATTTTATGGGTCAACTAAGCTGGACCATAAGGTGCCTAGATATTTGGTCAAAAATTATTTTTTGTATTTCTGTGGGTGTATTATTAATGAGATAAACACTTAAATTGGTGAACTTTGAGTAAAGATGGTTGCCCTTATAATGTGGGTGAACCTTGTCCAATAGTTGAAGGCCTGAATAGCACAAAATACTGCCCTCCCCTACGCAAGAGAAAATTATCTAGCTGACTGCCTTTGGCCTTCATCTGCAGTGTCAGACCTTCCTGGACTGCCTGTAAACTCAAACTGGAACATCAGCTCTCCTGGGTTTCCATCTGCTGGCCCACCCTACAGATTTTGGATTTGTCAGTTGCTGTAGTTCTGTGAGCCCTTTCTTTAAAAAGTATCTCTCTTTCTTTGGAGCACTTTGCCTAATACAGTACCATTTTTGTAAAATAATTAATTCATTTTATTAAAAGACAATATTACAATAATATGGAAGACCTTAAGAATTAAAACTGTACCCATCTGCCTCTGGTGGGATAGCTTGGTTAGTTAGAGCATTATTGCAATATGCAAAACTGTACCCACCCTTTTATCTTCATGTTTATTCCCTTATAGTTTTTCAATCTTAGTTTATATTAATTTATTTTTATGACATTATCATATTAATTGACACTTTACATTGTAATTATGTTATAGATATCTTATAAGTTCTCTATATTATATTGTAAATAATATATACATTAGCTAATTTTAGCACAATTAAAATTTTATAACTAGTAGAATTAATTTGTAATTTAAAAAAATACATATATTTTAATTTTTATTGTTTAAGAAAAAATTAAAAATTAACACATATAATCCCAATAAGTATAATTAATAGGTTAAAAGTTATGACCATTATTAATTACTTTCTAAGAGTTGTGATAGTATATGTTCACATGATTGTAGATAAAACTATCAACAGACTATAAGGATTCATTGCACATAGAAAACTTGTATATCATATATTGTCATCTGAAACTTTATTTTTGAATTTTAAATTTGATCTTTATTATATTAGAAAAATCACAAACAAGGCATATAATAAGCTCACAGTTATTTATTTTTGAGACAGAGAGAGTGAGAAATAGGGACAGACAGACAGAAAAGGAGAAGATGAGAAGCATCAATTCTTCATTGTGGCACCTTAGTTGTTCCAACATCTTAATCACTTCCTTAATTGATTTTGTTTTTTGTACAAATATAAATTGTATATGCATTGACTATATAATGTGATGTTTTGATACACATTATAAAATAGTTGCTATAATAAAGGTATTCTATTATAAATAACACATATAATGATATTCTGTTATCTATCTATTTATATCTCACATTTTTAAAATCCATTGATGGACACTTAGGTTGTTTTTATATCTTGCTACTGTGAATAATGCTGCAATGAACATGGGAATGCAGATATCTGTTCCACATAGTCATAATTTTTTTTGGGGGGGTAGTGTGATTGCTCAGTCACATAGTAGTTCTATTTTTAATTTCTTCAGGAACCTCCATAATGTTTTTCATAATGTCTGTACCAATATACATCCCATCAGCAACACAGGGGTTTCCTTTTCTCCACATTCTAACCAACACTTACCTTTTAATTTTTTGATAATTGTCATTATAACAGGTATGAGGCGATAGCTCATGTAGCTTCAGTTTTCATTTAATTTATAATTAGCAATGTTAATCATCTCTTTAAATATCTGTTGACTGTTTGAATGTCTTCTTTGTAGAAATGTCTGTTCAGGTCTTTTGCCCATTTTTTAATTGGGTTATTTGACTTTTGAGTTTCATATTTGTTTTGTATATTAACCTCTTATCATATGTATGATTTACAAATATTTTGTCTCATTCTGTAGGTTGTTTCAGTTTGATAGTCTCATTTGATTATTTTTGCTTTTGTTTTCTGTGTTTTTGGTGCCAATCCAAAAATCATTGCCAAGACTAGTGTCAAGGAGTTTTCTCTATTTTTTTCCTAGGAGTTTTATGGTTTCTGTTTTTGTTTTTCTATACAAAATGCCATTGGAATTTTATAGAGATAGCACTGAATCTATAGATTACCTTGGGTAGAATAAATGTTTTAAGAATGTTAATTCTTACTATCTATAAGATGTCTTTCCATTTATTTGTATGTTCTTTAATTTGTTTAATCAATGTGACATAGTTTTTAGTGTACTGATCTTTCACCTTCATGGTTAAATTTATTCCTAAACATTTTATTCTTTATCAGTTTGTTGTTAGTGTAGGAAAATGCAACTCATTTTTTTTGCAACTTATTTTTGTATGTAGATTTTATATCTGCAATTTTACTAAAATTTTTTACTAGTTTTAAGAGTTATTTTAAAGTGTATTTTTAATTTATTGGGATGACATGGTTTGTCAAACCAGAGTATTTTGGTGAAATATTTAGGATTTTCTATATTGAAGATGAAGTAATCTGAAAATATACAATTTTATTTCTTCCTTTTATTTAATATGACTTTCATACATTTTTCTTGTCTAACTGAGTTGGCCAGGACTATGCACTCAATATTGTTTCTGATCTTAAAGGAGAACTTTTATCTTTTTCATTATTGAATATGATAGCTGTACTTGTCATACATGGTACCAGTGTCTGATGCACAGATCCTGTGAAGTGGTCACCAACTGA
This sequence comes from Saccopteryx bilineata, assembly GCF_036850765.1. Taxonomy (NCBI): domain Eukaryota; kingdom Metazoa; phylum Chordata; class Mammalia; order Chiroptera; family Emballonuridae; genus Saccopteryx; species Saccopteryx bilineata. The sequence goes on from NC_089495.1 coordinate 80,306,757, forward strand.
TATTTTTTTGTGTGAATTCCCTTAGAGCAGCTATGAAACTGGGGTCCAGGCACCCACAGCATTATATACATCGTTGCTCCAGGGTCCAGGGCGTGTGCACTCTGCCCTGACAGTGGTTGTGGTGTTTAGGTGAGGGTTTTCAACACAAACCGTGAAGCCAGGGCTGGAGTATGAGTGCTTATATATTTTCTGTTTCTTTTTCTTAAAAAAACCTTTATTTATAAACCTTAGAGTGGGAGAGAGAGATAGAGAGGAGGGGGAAGGAGCAGAAAGCATCAACTTCCATTTGTGCCTTGACCAGGCAAGTCCATGGTTTCTAACTGGCGACCTCAGCATTCCAGATTGACACTTTATCCAATGTGCCACCACAGGTCAGGCACCATTTTCTATGTTTTCTAGGTCTGGAGTGGGGGCTAGCCTTCAGTGGCAGTGACTTTGGAGTCTCAGGTGCAGGAGTGCTTGAAGTGGTGGCCACAAGGCTGGGGACTGAGTATGCACAGGGTTGGTAGAGGATGGTAGTTCTGGTCATTGGATGTGATACAGAAGGTGATATCATCAAGACAGTGTTGTAGCAGGTAGCAGTTACCACCCACTGTTTCCCCCATTAAAAAAATGGCAATTCTATATTCATCCACATATAAAAATAATCCTTGGAGAGCTTAGGAGTCCATTTAGGACTCCAGCCACACAGTGGAGCATTAAAGAGAAAAACCTTACACAAAAGATTACTATGAAGGCTGGTGTAGCTGAAGTGACTGCAAACAGCCAAAAACAAAGAAAAAACATGGTGGATATCAGTATTACACCCCACCTCCTTCTTCTTTGGAGGTGGGGTGTGGCACAGCAATATTTTCCACCTTGGGTGTTGGTAGTAGTGATGACTGTTCATTATCTTAGCAGCAAATTTCCTGGTCCTCTTTGGAATGAACCGACAGGTTCACACTAATGAACACTATAGCTTTTCCACTGTGAAAACAGGGAAATCCATGGCTTCTATCTGTCATGGGGACTGCTGAGGTCTTTAGAGATAAAGACAGTCAGGATCCTCCATACAGCAGGCTACTGGAGAACGTAGTGGCACCTGCCACATGGCTAATACTGATATCCACCATGTTTTTTCTTTGTTTTTGGCTGTTTGCAGTCACTTCAGCTACACCATTCTTTATAGTAATCTTTTGTGTAAGGTTTTGTCTTTAATGCTCCCCTGTGTGGCTGCAGTCCTAAATGCACTCTTAACCTCTCCAAGGGTTATTTTTATATGTGGATGAATATAGAATTGCCATTTTTTTTAATGGGGGAAATAGGGGGTGGTAACTGCTACCTGCTACAACACTGTCTTGATGATATCACCTGCAAAATTATATAATATATATATATATCAATGAAATGCATTTAAAACATTATAAAAAATTACCAAAATACTGCAATACCTAGAGTCTTTTATTTTTTATATTTAAATATTACCTTATCTATAATTTAAAATAGACATTTGACATCAAATAGAATTCCAAGCTTTCATAATGATGTTTTGTTAAAATATTTTTATACCTTCTGATAAATCATTATTTTACTTCTGAACAATATTTTGCTTATATTTGATGTATTAAATTATAATGATATGATTGGTTATTTGCTAAATATTCTTTTCTTCAGGTTTTGATTTATTTTTTCCATTGGATTATTCTTGATTTTTTCCCTCAAGTAGTGGAGTTTTTATTTGCTTTTAATATTTATTATGATTTTTTATTTTAACACTAATATCAGGGCCATAATAAAACTAAAACAAAAAGTGAACTTTAATTTAAAACAAAGTGTATCAGTCCTGGATGGGTAGCTCAGTTGGTTAGAGTGCCATCTAGATATACCATGGTTGAGGGTTCAATCCCTGGTCAGGGTACACAAAAGAATCAACCAATGAATGCATAAATAAGTGGAACAAGAAACAAATGTTTTACTCTTTCTCTCTCTCTTTTCTTCTTTCTCTATAATCAATCAACAAATTAAAAAAATTAAACAAAGATTCTTAATATGGATAAAACTGTCTCAGTTATATTTATTCAAATAACATACATCAAGATATACAAATATCAAGTATAGAAATGAAAAAGTAAGTTGAAAGGAATATGACATTATTAATAGGCATATTACCTCATCATGTTAAGTTATGAAAAAACAAATACATAAAAATAAATAATGGTGAGGAGGATCTAAATAATGTATCCATGAATTTGATAGTGGTAATTTACCAAAAGTGATCACTCTTGGGAGACTAGTTTTTTAGTTATTTCTCTTAGCATATTGAGACTCAGATATAATACTATAAAAGTAGTGTCATGCAGATGGATAATAAGTGATGCCTAATTTTTGAAAAGTAAGAAATACTGTGTCTTTTTAAAGCAAAGACAAAATGTTGTGCTGATGTACTGCTTCAGTAGTAATTAAAATTGAGACTATTTGTGGGAGAATTAGGACACCAGACAGATAGTTATATTTTTTAATTTAAGACTTTATTCATTTTAGGGAGAGAGGAGAGAAACAGAGAGAAAGGGATAGAGGAACAGGAAGCATCAACTCCCTGTATGTGCCTTAACCAGGCAAGCTCAGGGTTTAAACTGGCAACCTCGGCGTCCCAGGTAGGTACTTGATCCACTGTGCCACCACAGGTCAGGCCTAGAATAGTTTTTAATATAGACTTAGAAATTGGTATTATAACAGAAATTCACAAATCTTTTTTACACAAATTTTTACACAAACAGATTTTACACAAATCTGCTGTAAAATATAGACTTAAAACTTCCTACAGCAATAGGTCCATAATAATGTAAACAAATAGAGTGCACAGTTTTCCTCTTGCACATATCATCATCAATTTATTAATAGGTTTAATAATATGTTCACAAGGAAGGATATTGTGTAAAATATTTAATTTATTTTTAGTATTACATTTAGAGTATGATGCTTGAAATAAGAATTACCATTTATAAAATATTTATTGAGTAACTTCCAAATATACCACAAATAAAACAGGCACGGCCCTACATTTTGGTAGCTGTAGTCTAAGGTTGATGAGGCTGAGGAGATAAAAAATAATAAATATCAAATTTGAAGCAAATATTGCAACAGTATATTTTTCTTTATTCTCACATATGTTTATATCACATCACATTTGATTTATTTTCCAACTATAAAATCTTCATTAATAAGTTTTAACAAATTTCTGAAATCTTTATTAATATTGGGAAATCAGTTTTATGAAAGTATATTTTTGTATTTTCCAGACTTCTTTTTTTCCTTATCTTCTTTTATAAAATTTTTATTTGATTTTAACTTATTGAACTCTGATAATTGGAATAAATGATGATTATTTCAGGTAATTTTGTGAAATTTTAAAATGGAACTTTGAGGGATATCCTAAATTCCAAGATTTATCCTGAAACTATACTTTTTGGATTTGGACTTCTCTTTGTTTAGCACAGAAGACTGTGGTAATAACCAAAACCAATAGAATAACTTTAAAGGTCAGTATTTTAAGTATCAAGACAGGTTAAAAATGATGTATTTCAAGCATTTTGATGCTTCTCAAGTCAATATTAATACCCTACTATAATATGGACAACCAATATGGACAAAGCACTTTGTCTTTGACATAGCACCAGTGGTCTAAATTGGTAACAACAGGCACATTACATGACAAGCCTTTGTCATAATACTAGAACTATCTTAAGTTGCTGTGATTTGTAAACATGTGTATATTAAAATAACAAAAACCCCACACACCACAATCTCTTCTCAAATGCCTTTTTCTTTAATAAGATTTCCTGGAAGAAAATGCATTTTCTAGCTATCTGATGAAATATATGGCACATAAAATAAAACTAAAATATAAAGCTTATCAACTTATTCTAATTTAATGGAAATTTCTATATATTGCTGAAATACAGACAGAACACATTTTCTGTTTTCTCTAAGATGTTTTCTATATTTTTAGCTATAGCAGCCCAATGCTAATTGTTACATTTTATAGGAAACTGCTTGTTTATAGTTATAATTGCATAAGTCACTTTAAATCATTATATTTGCAAACCAAAATTTGCAATGTTTGACAAATAAAAATACTGGCAAAAAATAGCATATTGATACAGATATAATCTAATTAATATTTCTAATGACTTTTTAAAATATTTTTTGTTTGCTAATTTTCCCTAGGAATTAGCATTCCATGTTTAAATCTGCAACTTAGAAAACTGAAATTTCTTCCCATTAGAGATACAGTAATAACTTTGTAATTAGTGAAATCATTGTCACACTGCATAATCAGCTCATTGAACACATACATTATAGTAAGAAAAAATAATAAAAATCCTTAGTAGTAACATAACTGTCCCATTAAAGTCTTGATTAACTTTATAACAGTAATGTAGTATCATTTTACTTTTATAAATTAGCAGACAAATTGGAAATATATCAAATGGTGTTTTTGTATCTTTGCAGAAAGGAGGGATGCTTAATTAAAATAATATAATGCTGTCAACATTAATTTCTTATTGTGGGGATTTAGCAACTCATTTCAGAATGTGAGGCCAAAATTATAGTTCAGCAGTTTAATGTTAAATGTTTCAAGGAAAGCCATACGGCCTCTCGGCACTGCATGGCATACAGAGGTATCAGAAACGATTGATGTGTGTAATGACAATGGCGAGCATCCTTTCCAGATGAGCTGACCCACTCTAATTCCACCCTGCTGCTCCTGTTTGGTCAGCAGGTACCTTTCACCATCTGTTTTTCTTAGGGCGGCTGAATTGTTTCTCTTATTGTGCACCTAAATGGTGAAGCATATTGAATATGAAATATAGCTTGTAGGTCATGGGATATTCTAAATATTTATGTTTAATTTGGTAAGACTAATTTTAGCTTTGCATGCATTTTCTTTTGATAGTCGGAAAAGAGTTTTTATTCTGAGCATAATGAGACCAAAGCATGTAAATTTTTAATAGGGACTGTACATATAATTACAGAGATTGCTGTAATTTGCTATTTGTATTATTAACATCCTTATGATGATATAATAATCATTCCTTCTAACTAAGTACTTTGCATGATTACTAAACTGGTCATGAAAGCTACAGAGCCTTGAAGAAAACATGTATACTCTGTTGACTTAAAATCTAGACATAATTTTTACATTGTCTGTTGTCTTTCTTCCCTAAATCAAAACTTCTATTAAGATTTTTCTTGTATTCATTTTTAAATATTTTAATGCAACCCCAAATGTTAATATCATATCCAGGGGTTTCATTTATGCTTCCTTGAAGCAATTTTCTTTCTCTTGGCTTTGAGGGAGTAGGAGGTAAGCAATGAAGTCATAGTAGGGGCAAGCCTAAACTGGTATTCTTCTAGGGAATGGTTGCTAGGAGTCCAGGCAAAAGATAGGTAGAGAAATGGTTCATTCTTGAGAGAGGAAAGAGAACAGCTGAAATCTGAAACTCATCATTATAAGTAGCATTTCCAAAAACATTCAAGGATCTGACAAACAAACATTTCTAAAATGTTTTCATCACATTATTTATTTGATTGTTTAATATAATGATAACTCAGAGAAGATCAAAGTATGCTGGTTTTGAGTTATTCCATTAGCTATTTCTATGACCTTGGATAAATATTTAAAAATCCATTCTTTATAGTGGTCTCTCAAGTCTTGCATGATCTGAGCTTACGGTAATTTTATGAATTTACTGTGACTCTTCTGCTTCTCACTCACTTGGCTCCAATCTCTGTAGCTTGTTCTTGAAGATGCCACACACATGCTAGCCTCAGCTTTTGCCATTTCTTCTGCCTGGATCATTCTAACTCCAGGTATTTTCACTTACTTCAGTTTTTTTTTTTATCTAATTTAAACTTTTCAATGAGGATCTCTTTGACCATTCAAAGAAAAACTGAGCCTGTCCACAAGAACTCTATTTCTCTCATGCTGCTTTAATTTTCCCCAAGTCATTTCCAAGAAGCTTAACTGAACTTATATTCATCTATTTGTTTATTTTCTTACCCTCCTTTCTAGAATTTAATCTCTGTGTAGCACAGTCTTAGTCTGCTTTGCTTATAGTATTATCTCCATATCCTAGAACAGTACCTGGCACATAGTAGATATTCAATATATATTTGCATTAAGGAATTAGCTCAACAACCACTTAATCAGTAACCACTTCTTACCAGCATTATGCTAAAGTAAACTAGAGATATAGTGCTGAATAAGACAGAGTTAGCAATAGTACAGATAAATTCATAGATAAAAATTACTAATGATGTGATAAATCTGTACATTATTTAACCACTTTGTTTATTGTTTATTAATAGTGAGCTGAATTTACTAATATTTAAGATTTCTGTCAGTTCAAAAGTTCTAAAGGTCAACTTGGAATACTGATTTACCTTAATCTACCTCCATTTCACTGTTCAAACTTATCTCTCTTTAAAGCCTCTTAAATAAACAACACATCTGTTCGTAAAGTATGCCCTCAAAATTACTGACTAAACTTGTGTAAAAATTCTTTCTTGTACTGAGATTATTCTCTTACTCCTGCCTGCCTCAATCCTGTTCACTTTCAAGGGTGGTCCCTCTTATCTGTGAAAGTAAACCAGCTCACAATGATTACAATAAAAACTTGCTCTTTAATCATCCTCATTGATAGTAAAAAATTAAATAAATTGACATTGCTTCTTACTCAAAGCCTCTAGCTAGTTGATGACACATTTTGCTTGTATCCCTAAGTTCCCAACATAGATATTTTTGCCTGAATCTGAATATTAAATATTTCTCTGTATTGTTTTCTTAGCCCACTCTGGCTGCTATATATAATAAATGGGGTGCTTATAAATGATAGAAGTTTATTTCTGTAGTATGGATGTTTCAGGATCAGTTGCCCACAGATTCAGTTCTGGTGCAAGTTCACTTCCAAATTTATAGATGCTGTCTCCTCATGATATCCTCTCATGGTAGAAGAAGCAAGGGAGCTCCCCATAAAGATCCTGAAGTTCCCTCATCTTAATATCATATTGGGGGTATTGGGGGTAATATTTCTTTTTTTTCTTTTCTTCCAAGTAGAGGAGGACAGATAAAGACACACTCCCACTTGCACGCTGACCAGGATCCACCTAGAAACCCCTGCCTGGGGCTGATGCTCTGCCCATCTAGGGCCATGCTCACAACTGAGCTATTTTTAGCACCTGAGATGGAGGCTCCATGGAGACATTGGTCAATGTGCTCAAACCAGTCGAGACATGGCTGTGGGAAGGGAAGAGAGAATAAGAAAGAAGGAGATGGGGAAGGGTAGAGAAGGAGATGGTTGTTTCTCCTATGTACCCTGACAGGGAATTGAACCCAGGATATCCACACACCAGGCAGATGCTCTGCCACTGAGCCAATCAGCCAGGGTTGGAGGTGAGATTTCAACATACAAGTATTTAGAGAATACAAGCATTCAGTCTGTAATAACTATTAACTATCTTTTTATTTGTATTATCAAGTAAACACAATTTAGTTGAAACAAACTTAATTTTAGAGCCAGGGCTTTCTGACTCATGATAACACTTAGACTTTTCTAAATTCTTTTTGAAAAAAAATGTGATACTTAATTAGATCTTAATTTACATCACAGATTTGAGTATTATGATGTCTTCATCAAAAACATAATTATACACCTTAATATTTATATGTATGAATAAGTGTATGTTTCATTGTGTTTTTTCTAGAAACAAAAATGAGCATAATACAATACTTCTTAGATATTTGCATTTTTTACTTAATACGTTTTGGAGATGTTTTATATCAGTTCCCATTCTAACATTTGCAGAGTATTTTATTATATAGAATTTAATAACTTATTTAAACATCCAGGAAATACTCTTAGGTATTCCCATTGCTTTGTTTTACTATTCCTAATATTAATGTAATGAATGAAAGATTAAATATTTATATTTATTTATAAATTTTATACACACACCAATAAATATAGTAGTCTTTCATGAATTTATGGGTTTTGTGTTTGTGTGCATGAACTACATGTTTCTATCCTTGGTTGATTTTGGTATTGATTTAATCATCCTTTCCTTATAAATTTGTATGCCTCTTTGTAAACTGGAGGTATTAGCTCTCTGTCAAGTGTTGTAAATATGTTTTGCCAGTTGTCATTGGTATTCACTTTTTTGAGATTTAAGACAACTCGTGAAAGTAAGTCTCTGAAAGCTAGTCAAAATTAAGTGGTTATCTGAAGCAATTATTCAGTAGACTCTATCCAAGAAAAAATGCTCAATTACTTTAATATTTCAAAAGGAAGTATTAATTTGGCTTACTTTTTAGGAAATAAAATAGCTAGCATGGCAAAATAATATTTTATCTGTAGTGCAATGGCATAAATAATATCTATTTGCTCTTGCAGCATGGTTCTTATATAATTTAGATATTTTATAGGTGTCACAGGGACCTTTTCCTTTTTTTCAGTTCTTGGTCATCTTTTGAAAATGTGTTTTTTAATGGTCAAGTGTTATATCTCTTCTATGTCACAATGTCATTGAAATTAACATAATTTAAAGTAAAAAAATGTGTCTTGAGAAATAAATGTTTAAAAAAGAATACTAGTGATAATTATGTTTACCAAAAATAAAATAAAATAAAATAAAATAAAATAAAATAAAGACAGAGAGAAACTTAGGACATATAACTATATTCTAAATCGATCTGGGATCCTCCCACTTTCCCAACATTGAGAGGTCTGCCTAATCCATATTTGTCTCTTCATTGTTTCTACCACATACAGTGATACCTTGAGATACGAGTTTAATTTGTTCTGTAACCGAGCTTGTAACTCAGTCAACTCATATATCAAACAAATTTCTCCCATTTAAAATAACTTAAATAGATTTAATCTGTTCCAGCCCTGTGAAATATTCCCAAACCATCCTAAATTATGAAAAAAGACATTTTTAAAAAAGAAACACACATGTATACTTTACCAGTGCATAAAAAATATATGAAATAAAAGAAAAAAGTGTTATTTAGTATTGTATACTTACCTTGCAGACAGACGAGTGTGGATAATGAATGTGAATGCAGAGGAGGGAGCGAAGGAGGGAGGAAGGGATGCAGGCACTGTAGACATGTAAACTAAAACTGCACTTTCTTAACACTAAATGTAAACTAAAACTGCATTTTCTTTACTTTAAACAAAACTAAAACTGCACTTTCTTTACTTAAAATGAAACCACAAAAACTTAATTGTAAAAAAATGCACTTTCTTAACTTTAAACTTAACCTAAGCTTAACATTACATATTTTTCATTTAATCATCACCTGTTTATGTCTTTTTGGCTGCACTTTTGGCATTTTCACTTGCAGGACTTTTGAATAAAAATCTGTCCAAAGAGGTTTGCTTTTTCCTGCCTTTTAAAATGTTATGAAAATGTGACAAATAAGTGTCATTAAAATGTGCTGAAGCACGACCAGTTGAAACTTTTTCTGGGTGTTTCTTTTCAATGAAACTTGAAGGCTTCTCCCACATTGCCAGCATGTCTTTCATTTCACTTGTAGAAATCACTTCCTCTGTCTCTACCTCCTCTCACTACTAATCTCTTGCAAAAGCTTTGTATGTTGCATCATCTGTAGCTCCTTCAACTCCTCAGTTGAGAGTTCCTCCTCCTGTTCTTTGACGAGCTCGTTTACATCACCCTCATCTACCTCCAGACCCATCGACTTTCCAAGGGACACAATCTCCTCCAACGCTTCTACCTCTGTCTTTGTCTCTGGTTCAAATCCTTCGAAGTCCCTGTCTGCAACTACATCAGGCCATAACTTTTTCCATGCTGAGTTCAAGGTTCTTTTTGTAACCTCTTGCCATTCCAAGTCAATAATGCGTAAACATATCATGATGTTGCAGTGATTTTTTCAAAACTCTTGAAGGGTTTGAATTGTATTCTCAGTCACCTCAAAGCAGTGGTGGAACAAGTGCTTTATGTAAAGTTTTTAAAGTTAGAAATGACCTGCTGATCTATAGGTTGCAAGATTCAAGTCATTTTAGGTGGGAGGTAGAGGACTTTCATGAATTTGAACTCATTGAGAATGTCATCTTCAAGACCAGGTGGGTGGGTTGGAGCATTTTCAAGGATTAGTAATGCTTTCATCGGGAGTTTATTTTCTTGAAGATATTTCTTCACTGCAGGACCAAGAACAAGATTTACCCATTCAATAAAAAACTGCTGAGTAACCCATGCTCTAGCATTGGCATGCCATTTAACCTGTAGTTTTTCTTTAAGAATCTTGTGAGTCTTAAAGGCTCAAGGATTATCAGAATGATACACTAGCAGTGGCTTTACTTTACAGTTACCGCTAGCATTTGCACACAATGCAAGGGTCAGATGGTCCTTCATGGGTTTATGAACTGGCAGCTTCTTCTCCTCTGCGGTGATGAAAGTCCTCTGGGGCATTTTTTTCCAAAACAATCCTGTTTCATCACAGTTAAACACTTGTTGGGGGATGTAGCCTTCCTTTGCGATAAGCACAGCGGAATGTATGATATACTCCTCAGCTGCCTTAACGTCAGTTTCACCATGCCTCACCATTGAGTGGATGCCAGATCTCTTCTTGAAATTTTCAAACTAGCCATGACCTGCCTTAAACATATCTTCTGCTGCCTCTTTTGAGGTTGATGGTTCTTTCTTCTTCAGGTCACCGTAAATAATACATGCCTTTTCGCATATTACAGTCTTCGTCACTGTATCTCCTGCCAGCTCTTTCTCTTTCACCCACACCAGCAGAAGCTTCTCCATTTCTTCATGGATATTTGTCCTTAATTGGGACAGAATTGTAGTTCCTTTTGCTGGATTTGCACTTTTGATGGCATCTTTTTGTTTAAGGATGGTACAAATTGTAGATGTATTGTGGTCGTACAGCCTTGCCAGTTCAATTGCTCATACACCACTCTCATGTTTTTCTATTATTTTCGCTTTACTTCTATTGACATCATTCTCTTCTTCTTTTCACCACTGTACTTTTCACTCACTTTCTTTGGCCTTATAATAGCACACAAAAAAAGTTAGTAAAATATGCAAGAATGGCCTGACCAGGCGGTGGCCCAGTGGATATAGTGATGGACTGGGATGCGGAGGACTCAGGTTTGAGACCCTGAGGTCACCAGCTTGAGCGAGGGCTCATCTGGCTTGAGCAAGGCTCACCAGCTTGGAACCAAGGATGCTGGCTTTAGCAAGGGGTTACTCAGTCTGCTGTAGCCCCTCGGTCAAGGCACATATGAGAAAGCAATCAATGAACAACCAAGGTGTTGGAACAAAAAACTGATGATTGATGCTTCTCATCTCTCTCTGTTCCTGTCTGTCTATCCCTCTCTCTGACTCTTTCTCTGTATCTGTTTAAAAAAATGCAAGAATGATGCAAGAATGAGTACAGCACATGAACTTCAACTTAATTCTGCAGGAAACACATGAGAAAGAACGAGATGCTGGTGGTGTGCTGCCGACACTGGACCTGTGCGCCAATGTGCCAACTAGCAGCAGGTTCCCGAATCATGACTCGTATCTCGAAATTTTGCTCAGATCTCAAACAAAAATACAAACTGAGTCATAGCTTGTATCTTAAAAAAATTTATTTGTTGGTCTGCTCATATCTCAAGGTATCACTGTCCTTGAAAATAATCTCAGTTCTTATTGAGAGAAATTCACTTGTATGATTCCCTTTTCTGGATGTTATGTGGAAATTTTGAATCCCACCTTATATAATTGTTTTTACTCATGACAAACTTTCACATTATCATTATTTCCATTTTTACACTTTGTGGCTTGGATTCCATCTACTAGGCACCTCGGTTTACAGTTCAATGTGGTCTGAGTCTCATGTGAGCTCACCTGACACATTTCTTTTTTAAAATCATGTTTATTAGTGGCATAATGGTTTCTATTTTAATTTCTATTTTTAGTTTAACATTCTTTGTATTTATTTTTTATGTAAAAAAAACCACCCAGATACAAAGCAAATTCCTGTTACCTGCAGTCGGGGTTTAAGCATTTTAATAGACTAGGCAACTAGAGAGGGATGACATGGTGTAGATATTAAGAAGGTCAGCTCTGGATGCTCATTGACTGTGTCTCAAAGGCAGAGACATAACTATTCTATGTCTCTTTAGACTCTTTTATAAATTGTGGCTCATAATCTCCATCACAGAGGTTATTGTGGGGATGGAATGAATTAATAAGTGTCTAAAGAACATTTGACATGCAGTAAATACTGAATATCTGGTTGTATTATTCCTGTTAGTATTCATTTTTAAGCCTGTGAAGTGAGACTTTTCCCACAGTTTCTTCATATGCAGCGATGCTTATTTTATTTGAAGTTCAGGAGTGAGTTAGTTTTTAGGGGAATACAGAGTGGGAGAGCAGTGAAGGGCATGCCAGATAGTGAAATGGCAGCTGAAAAGCATGTGCATAATTTTTCTCGTGAGACTAATGCCTAGGGCACATGGGACAGTTAGCAATAGGTTTTTGAAAAATTTGATAAACTTGGTAGAATACTGTAAAAACAGTATAAAGCCTGGCTTATTGACACATTCTACAAAGATAGTTATTATTTTTATTATTTTTATATAATTCACCAAAGGGAAAATAAAGGGTCAACATTACATGTATTTAATAAAGAAAAGGACAAGAAACAAGGAATATAAGCATTTTCTTTTTCCTGAAACTACAATAAGACAGATATTAGATTAGTGTCATCATCTGGTTGGCACACTTTATGTAGACAAGAATAATTTTAGTATATACTTTGCTTTTGAGCATTATATCATGTATCAGTTTTTTCCTCAATAAATTTTATTCATAGAAGATTATAAGTGTGAAAAAGTATCCATGGGGGAATAGCATAAGAAAGCTGCAAGGCACGGCATCCAAGTGAATAAGATATCACATCAGCATGATAACCATTTCACAGCCTGAAGACAAGGCAATGTAGCCAACACAAGGGCACACGAAGGCTGCCAAGGAACCAGATGCTATTGCTGGAAAGAAAATTTCTCAGCTCAGCATCTGGGTCTTGTAAATGCAATCCAGAAAGAATGAGGGCAAGCAGAGCTTTGAAAAGGGAAACACGGTTTCATTACCTAAATGTTATATATATATATATATATTACAAAAATAATTTTTGTAATGATTTTTTTTATTGATTGACAAACACCAATCCAAGCTGGATTTTGTACTTAATATTCCTTCCAGTCAGTGATCACATCCATTCAGATATTTACTCATTGTAAGGGTTGTAATCACATATATTATATTTGTGTCTCAGGAGGAAAGTAAGAGTTATATACGACTGTGGGTTTGGTATAAATTGCTGTGGATGAAGAGATTATAAGTGGAATCTTCTGTTCTTTGCATGTCTGTATTTGGAGAAAGATGTAAGACTTGCATGCTTTGGAATTTTATTGTCTGCTTCTAATGTAAAATAGTCTCCATTGAGAAGAACCCTTATCCATTAAAAAGCATCAAATGAATCCGAGACTAAATGAACAAGGCAGGAGTTAATATTAAACTCCAGATAGAATAGTGTGCTTATTTATCTGAAATGATCTTATAATCTTTATTTTTAGAAGGGTATTTGTGCTTAGACGAGGATAAATTAGATATAAGAAGATAAAAGTACTTAAACAAAACATACCTATGTATGTCAGATAATTCTATTTTTCTGTGCAGATTTTGTCATAGTATTCTACAGGAATATTTAAGTGTACATCTACGAAGCTGAGATTGGTTATAATGCCATGTCCTTCAATGAATAATTGTATTTTTAAAATATAATTCCCTATTTGGTAATGAAAGCATCAGATCAAATTTCTTAATAACATTATGTGTCATTTGATAATTTGAAATTTTAGAAGTTGTGTATTAAAAAATACAATTTGATCTAATAAATCCTAGTTGGTTCAAGGCACTAAGAAATTGCTGCAGCCAATTCAAAAATTTGGTAAGTATTTTTCTGTCCAGAAGTATACTATATTTTAACACAATTGTGATGTTAATATATACTACATATTTTTCTACCTGTTTTATAAAGGTCAGCATCCAAATCTAATAGGCAAAGAAAAATTATAGTGTTTTTAATACAAATGTAGCTCTGCTGTATTCTATTTTAGAGTTTTGCTAACTTCCTATTACTTTTAGGTTTTCTGCTAATCAATATATATATATAGGTTTAATTTGATTTTCTTTGTTTGTGTGTTTGTTTATCTACTTATTTCAGCATATCTAGCAGAGCAAGTTTTTTTCAATTTGCCAGCATCCTAATAATTAAAAAATAATAATACCACTTTTATATGGTAAAGTAATATTTTCAAAGTAGAGCAGATAAAAGTTATTTATGCTGAATATCACATTTTTTTACCTTTAAAATCAAATGTGTGTTGAACATTAATGTCTCTTAATTTATGTGATTTTTTAATTTATGTGGCTAGATAAATAGTATCAATGAAACTAGGACTAAGATCTAAAAAACTATTTAAACTACTAATTTCTCATTTAAAAGCGGTAGCAGTAACTCTAGAAAGCAGTTTGGAAATATGTGACATTGGTGACAAGATGTACTTGGCAATCTAATGTGAATACAAAACTATTGCCACTTAAATAAATCTCTTTCTCCTCACATTTACCCCTTCTCCCCACAAAATGAGTCAATAGTGTTTTCACTTCAGGCTTATAGATTGTATGTGTGTGTGTTGTGCTTTTGTGTGTGCTTACACAGTAGGTGAAAATGAGGTAGAAGTTAAATACATCTGAAAAAAGAAGAAAGAAAACATTATTCCACATGTGGAGCATTCCCTGAATAGTTTGTTTTCTGTTAAATCAACAGTTCTACTTGCAAACTCTCTAGGGTTTTTAAAGTTGCTGAAAAGAGACCAAATTAGATTAGTTGAATCAACAGTCTTGCGGCTACCCATATATTCATCTCCCTGCTTTTTATTGGATAGGAATTGCTCCAAGTCTTCCAGCTGCATAATCTCTGTACTTTGTATACAAACCAAATCTGTTAGATATATAGTAAGAGAGGACCTTTAGCCATGTTTAATTTTCTTGTTTGTGTCCAAAATAGTGATTTACATCTTACTGCCATAATACCCATAACATCTAGCATTGTGTATATTGATATTTACAAAGTATATTTATTGAATGGAAGAATAAAAGAATGAATAAAAAACAAATACATGGAATTTAATTTAATTATAGTGAATGATCCATAGAGATGAAAGGCCAATATATAATAGAATACCGTGCGGCCATGAAAAAGAAGGAAATCTTACCTTTTGAGACAGCATGGATGGGCCTGGAGATTATTATGCTAAGTGAAATAAGCCAGGCAGTGAAAGACAAATATCATATGATCTCACTTATATGTGGAATCTAATGAACAAAGTGAACTGAGGAACAGAATAGAGGCAGAGGCAGGGCATAGGGAGCAGAGGGACAGCTGTCAGAGGGAAGAGGGATGAGGGGATAGGATCAGAGAAAGTGAAGGGATTAGTGAAACTATATGTACATAACACAGGGATACAGATAACAGAAGAGCAAATCTCAGAGGGAAGAGAGAAAGAGGAGGGGAGCTAAGGGGGTATAAAAAGGGACACAGGGTTGGTGGGTGAGGGAAAAAAAAGAAAAAAGTGTCAGGAAAATGTATACAGAATCAACAACCTTACTTATTGGCAAGGATATCAGCTTTAGTGAGAGAATAGCAGTGTGCTAGCAATCAAAAATGGGTTTCTAACTGTAGCTCTGCCCTTGAGTGATAAATCCCACAGCTTCTCCAGGATGGGACACAGTCTCCTCATCTATTCTGGTAGTCATGAATTGTAACTAAGATCATAGTGACTGTAAGCACCAATAAATTGGCAATGCTTTCTGAAACTGTGTGTGACTCCTAGTCTAGCTCTCTGTACTGAGCCGTCAAGAGTACTATGGTGGCTAGTCAGTAACAATGGCCGTCATAGGCTTAGGGGGGTGGCATTCCTGAGCTAGAAGTTTTCTGAAGGTTTTCCATGTTTTCTTTGAATTCTTTAACTCTTGTTCCTCTGGGCTGAAGATGTTTTCCTTCTTTAACCTTTTGTTAACACTACTGCTTATTAGTTTCACTATAACTGTTTCAAGACAGAGGTCCAAAGTCGTCACTGCTTAAATAACTTTCATATTCTGTGGTGTCTTTTCCTTATTTTTTGATTATTATAAATGAGATATTGTTATTTTAAGTCTCAGATATAAATCTTATGTAAAGCAATTATAACTTTTAGCTCTATAAAATAATTTATTTATTGTCTACTATCAAATACAAAATTATTTGAGATCATATAGTGCTCAGATATATAAAGCAAGTTAGTTATTTGATAGCATTAAGCAATAGGTAATTCCAATATAATATGGAATTTTCATATAGGATTAAACAGTTACATTCAGTTCGGTTTTCTTACAGCTGGTTATGTTCCTGGAGGGTTACCCTAACCTGCCATCTATTTATTTTGAGACAGTAATAATCCAGGTGTAATAAAATGAAAATGTTATTAACTTTAAACAATTCAATTCAAAATTTTATAATTTGCACATGTAGATGCTTAAAAAGCTGCTATTATGAACAGTTTAGTCAATCTTGTTACAAAAATTCTTTTCTGAATAACAGACATAACAATGTACTGGGTCTAATGCATTTTAATTTTTCAGTTTAATCAACTGTAGTATGCGTGTTGCCAATTTTTTGCCTTTAAACAAGAATATATGGCAATTGATCAGAAAGAATATGGTTTCTGTGTGACTTTGAAACTCCTCCATGCCTGCTGCAGTTGTGTTACTGCGATAGATGACTTTCACAACAGGAAATCAGGCCAATTTAAAGTCCAGGCACCAAGCAATTTGAGAACCACCAGCTTTATGCAGTAATATAATTATTCCCTCCGAGGCTCTTAATTGTATTCATCACACCATGATTTCCACACAAATTAAGCATGCATTTACTGCTATATATAACTTGCCTTGCAGTTAACATTCTGGAAACAAATTTCAAGGAGATGGAATTTTAGACTTACACATCCCCTGAAATCACAAGTTCCAAATGTTGCATATACTTTAAGGTCACATTTTCTACCTTGTAGTCTCTCTCTGTAGAAGATACCAGACTGTTTAAGACAAAACAAATACCTAGAATTAGATATATATATATTTTTTTTCATTACCCTGGAAAGTCCAATTCTAATTAATTTTTGTGTCAATACAATTTTTCTGGAAGAAATTCTTAGCTTAATCTAAGTTGCATGTAAAGTCATTCTGAATCAAAAAATGTTTGAATATATGCTCATTTAATATATGAAATATTAACTATTCATGAAATAGATGACATATGTTCTAGCACAAAAATAAAATAATCAAAAGTGACCTATTGGTCAAAGAAGTTTGTAAATATGATATATATGTTTGCTCACTTATAGTTTAAATTGGGTATGGGGGACAGGCTGTAAGCAGGCAGGGTGGTTATAGGCTAAGGCTTAGTTTTATGACTAAGCTTTTCCCCACACCTTTGACTGATTGCATGATGTGGGGTGGTGCACTCTCATGAGGAATCCCATTATGCCTCAGATAAGTGACTTAGTATTAGAGACTTCCTTGTTTGTATATTGCAAGGGTTGGGAATCTTTTTGGCTGAGAGAGCCATGAACGCCACATATTTTAAAATGTAATTCCATGAGAGCCATACAATGACCCATGTACGTTATGCATTATCCAACAAAAATTTAGTGTTGTCCCAGAGGACAGCTGTGATTGGCTCCAGCCACCCATAACCATGAACATGAGTGGTAGGAAATGAATGGATTGTAATGCATGAGAATGTTTTATATTATTATTTTTTTTTATTAAATATTTGTCTGTGAGCCAGATGTAGCCATCAAAAGAGCCATGTCTGGCTCATGAGCCATAGGTTCCCGATCCCTGGTATATTGAATTAAAGGTTTTGATTTCTATACTATAAAGTGGGGCAGACTGGGACCTTGCTCTCTCTCCGTTTCTGCTATCACCATTGCAGGGACCTCCCTGATCCCTTGCCCTTTATGGGAAAAGCAGAAATTCACTTGTCTTCTCTTGTGGCTTGCCTGTCTTGGTGGGACACCAATAAACAGAATGGCCCACCATCCTCCGACTCCGCTATTTCTTTACCAGCTGCCCGAATCCAATGGGAACCTGCATGTGAATGGCCGTGATGACGGCTCCTGTCCTACATGACCCAATAGATATACATAGATAATCTCTTTATGTTAAAACTAAATAGTGTATTTTACCTAGTATACTTAAAATAGAATCTATATTCATGTGCTTTTTAAAAATGAAACCAGAAATATGAAGCTCCTTTTTTATTACTTCATTTAGGCCCTGGCCGGTTGGCTCAGCGGTAGAGCGTCGGCCTAGCGTGCGGAGGACCCGGGTTCGATTCCGGCCAGGGCACACAGGAGAAGCACCCATTTGCTTCTCCACCCCTCCGCCGCGCTTTCCTCTCTGTCTCTCTCCTCCCCTCCCGCAGCCGAGGCTCCATTGCAGCAAAGATGGCCCGGGCGCTGGGGATGGCTCTGTGGCCTCTGCCTCAGGTGCTAGAGTGGCTCTGGTCGCAGCATGGTGATGCCCAGGATGGGCAGAGCGTCGCCCCCTGGTGGGCAGAGCGTCGCTCCTGGTGGGCGTGCCGGGTGGATCCCGGTCGGGCGCATGCGGGAGTCTGTCTGACTGTCTCTCCCTGTTTCCAGCTTCAGAAAAATGAAAAAAAAAAAACAAAAAAACAAAACAAAACAAAAAAAAAACACACACACATTTAAAAAATTTTTACTTATAAAAGCCTTGGTATTTACTCCTGGTTTTGTTTTTTTTTTTTACACTGCCTTCCTTACCCTGCTTTATTTTTATCCATATTAGAAATATTGCTTTCTAATATTTAATATAGTTTGCTTATTTTCTCTATTTTTCCCAGAGTGTAAGCTCCCCGAGAAAAGGGATTTCTCTGTCTCTTTCTGTCTTGCTCTCTTTCTCTCTTATCTATATCTCTAATCAATCTTTATTACTAGTTCTCCAAACAGTGTCTACTGCATAGTAGGCATTCAGTAAGTATTTGTTACTGAAAATGAAATGCTGAGCCACCTTTTACTGTGTCATTCCTCTCTCATTAGAGGGATTGTAAACTCCTTGAAGGCAGGAGCTGTAGAACAGCTGTATAGTGGTTTGCCTTCTCTCAGTCATTCATTCAAAAACCATTGTTAAGTAGCAGCCATGGGCCAGACAGCAAACTAAGAGACATACATGGTCTTTGCATAAACAACATGCAGTGGTTCCAAGTGTGGGGTTTGGCTTTGCCCTGTTTTAGAATAACATAAAAAAATTTAAAATCACTAATACTTATGCCCTGATTGGTTGGTTTAGTGGAGAGTGTTCACCTGGTATGCAGACATCCTGTGTTTGATCCCTCCTGGGCTTGTTCCCTCCTGGGTCAGGAACCACATGAGAAGAGACGATCTGCTTCTCTCCACACTCTCTCCCTCTTCCCCTCTCTCAGCCAGTGGCTCAATTGTTTTGAGCATTGACTCCAGAGGGGGGTTGCTGGGTGGATCTGAGTCAGGAATCATGTAGGACTCTGTCTCTCTATCTCTCATCCTCTCACTTAAAAATAAAAAGTAAAATAAAATCACTGATACTTTGTATTTTCATTTGTGCAAGGATATTAATAACAGCTGCTTATAAAATTTTTAGAAATTGGATCCCTTGCACACTGTTGGTGGGAATACAAATGATAAAATCACTATGGAAAACACTATGGAGGTTCCTCAAAAAAACAAAAATAAATCAATCCTTTGATTCACTTCTGGATATACATATATCCAAAAGATTTGAAATTAATATCTTAAAGAAATATAAGATTTCCATGTTTATTAAAGCACTATTCACAGTAGATATGATATGGAAATAATATAAATGTTTATTAGTATATAAATGAATAAAGAAAATATAATATATTCAAAGAAGAGATTACTACTCAACCTTAAAAAAATAAAATTCTGCAATATACAATAATATTGATGGACCCTGAGAACAGTATGCTAAGTGAAATAAACCAGATGCATAAAGACTAACACTGTGTGATAACACTTACATAAGATACCTAAAATAATCATATTTATAGAATCAAAGACTACAATGGTGGTTACCAGTAACTAGAGAAAATGAGAAGTTATTAATCAAAAGGCATGAAGTTTCAGTTGGGTAAGATGAAGAAGCTTAGGGATTTGCAGTACAACATTGTGTCTATAGTCAACAATAATGTATTGTACAATTGAAATTTTTAACAGAATAGATGTCAAGTCAAGTGTTTTACCACAATAAAGAGATATATAATTTCGCCTGACCAGACGGTGGTACAGTGGGTAGAGCATTGGACTGGGCCGCGGAGTATCCATGTTCAAAACCCCAAGGTTGTCAGTTTGAGTGTAGGCTAATCTGGTTTGAGCGAGGCTCACCAGCTTGAGCTGAAGGTCACTGGCTTGAGCAAGGGATCACTCAATCTGCTGTAGTGCCCCAGTCAAGGCATATATGAGAAAGCAATCAATGAACAACTAAGGTGCCACAACAAAGACTTGATACTTCTCATTTCTTTCCCTTCCAGTCTGTTTGTCCCTATCTGTCCCTCTCTCTGTTTCTCTCTGTCACACACACACACACACAAATTTATAATTCCTATGCTGACTTTTCATTAATTTTAATTACTAACTCATTACTGAAGCAAAAAAAAAAAATCAGGATATGATACAATACTGAATGTATAATGCTGTAAATCAGGGGTCCCCAAACTACGGCCCGCGGGCCGCATGAGGCCCCCTGAGGCCATTTATCCGGACCCCGCTGCACTTCTGGAAGGGGCACCTCTTTCATTGGTGGTCAGTGAGAGGAGAATAGTTCCCATTGAAATACTGGTCAGTTTGTTGATTTAAATTTACTTGTTCTTTATTTTAAATATTGTATTTGTTCCCGTTTTGTTTTTTTACTTTAAAGTAAGATATGTGCAGTGTGCATAGGGATTTGTTCATAGTTTTTTTTATAGTCCGGCCCTCCAACGGTCTGAGAGACAGTGAACTGGCCCCCTGTGTAAAAAGTCTGGAGACCCCTGCTGTAAATGTAGGCCTGATAGAAAGTAAACACTTCATAGGTGGTAACTGTTACTTCAGAAGGATTTTTATCTGCTATATTTTTGACCTAGTATCTTAAACAACTAAATGGGTAATAGACATTTTGGAAAGGTTGATTATGCTCCAGCTCCCATCAATCAGTCAATTATACTTAGAAGACAGGAATCTGGAAAAGAAGGAGATGTCCTAAATTTAATTATAGCTCTGAGGAAATCCTTGAGAATGGTTTTTGTTAAAGATGGTCCTGAGACATAGAGACATGAGAGAACCCCTAAGGAAAGTGGAATCCAATGTAATGGGGTGAGGTTTCTTCTAAGGGTAATCAGCTACAAACTTGTGAAAGGTGTTTAGGGATTTTTATAAGATAGAACATTTCTCTGAGTATTTTCTGGGAGATTAAATAATAGATTAAATAAAACTTGATGACTTAAATAAATACTTGTAAGTTTTCTCATTAATACAAGTAAGAAAGTGAAAAACTGTATGAGGGTAGTTGTAAAATTAATATGAAAAAATAAGTAAAAAAAGATGCAAAATGACGGGATAATTGAAGGATAGTGCTTGCTCCTGAGTGCAGATGAAGGAGAAGGTATCTAAGTGAATAATTATGGCCTTAATTAAGAAAGGGGTTATAGATCAAGAAATAAGTGTCTTTTGGACACATTTCAAACACATAATTTAATCAGAAAATTATGCTATATAATTATTGGAAAATATATTAATTTTTTCTTCCTATTCTCACCTAAATTTAATATAAGTTTTCCTCCACGTGTATGTTTAGTCTTCTCAGTGATCTGCTGTTTCAATACTGAAGGCTAAAAATTATTAGATATTTTGTCTATTATTATCCTTAAAGAAATGAAATGAATAGGTAAATTTAATTAATATTTGTAGTAATATATAGAAAATATTTCTGCTCGGGTGGAAGGAGCAGGAAGTCCTAATTGTAAAAGTAATATCAGACAACAAATGCAAACTAAACCTTTTCATCTATTACATGCCATTTTTACATTAATGTTTGCAAGTTGATGATTGGAATAATTGATTCCCTGTGTATGTACTTAATTGCAGTATTTGCTACCTATTATTGAGATGATTGGCATTTTGCAAAATCTTTCATTTGCAGATTGCATGCTTTTAAATTCTGTACTCCCATCTGTCAACTTCAAGTCCATGCAGTCTGTATCCTTTTTAAGTGGTGTTAACACAACTTCATTACATAGTGATATATTTTATACAAATGTTAATTATGTATTTGACCTTGTTAAGAACATGGCAGCGTTACAATTTTGATTTGTTTTTAAAAGCTATACATAAGACAAATCATGTATAAAGATATAGACACAATTAGACCCAAACCCATTTAAATACATAAGCATGAAATATCCCTAACTTGTTATTAATTTTTTCAATCTATTTTTAAGAGAAAGCAATAATATTCATAGTACATTGTTAATTTTTTAGTTCATGCACTATCATTCTTATGTGCTAATTAAGGAAAAACTAATGTAATAACATGACATTGTTTCAAGATGTGTAAAAAATAATTTTATGTGTTTTACTAAGTAAAATTTAATCTTGTATGTATTCTTTTTTGTGAGAAATGACAGTAACCACAATAGTTTGAAATCAATTATTATGTTTTGTCTTCTAATATTAAAATATATCAACCAATAAATTATTTGCATTTCTAGGCTTACACTATCCATATATCTTTTCAACTAATAATTGACATAATAAATAATAAATAGGAAGAATCAGAGGGAGAGAAAGAAAGAGAGAACTAAGAAGTGCTAGATATCCATATTTCCAATAAAAAAATGAACTGGAATAGATTTGCTAGCAGGCAAATGGCACCAAAATTTCATCTGACTTCATTTCAGCAACCTTGGTACTTGAGTTTAGCAAAGAAAGAATTTAGAACCAAGGAACTCAAATTATAAGATAAGGTTTATTTAAGAAGTCACAGAAGTAAAGCGGTGAGCCAGCAGGACTACATGGACTCAGTAATCAGTTACAAAGGCAAAAGAAGGGCCTTTGGAACTTAAGAAAAACAAACAAATAATTAAGGCAGAGAGAACCTTCCTGGAGGGGATGGAAAAAAGAAAAGGCAGGCGTGTGTGGGCTCCAGAGAGAGAAACCCGCCTGTGGTGGGTCCTCAGTCCTGAGGATTTTTATCTATTCTCTAAAGGGGGCTATCTTAGGGGCAATTTCAGGGGAGGATCTCAATGGAATATTCACATGCTTTCTAGGTGGGTTCTTTCAGGATTGTGTTCTCTATTGATTGGATGGTGCCCAGACTGGGGTCATTAATCATCATAGCTGGGCAATCATCAGCTGTGAGGTCACCCTACCCAGCTTTGCTGCTTTCTGGGCCTGGAGCTGAAACACAACTGCACAGCTGAGACCTAAATGTTATCTCTAGTTGAACCAAAATCCTGTCATTGTGGTCAACAGACCTGAGGCTTTTTTTCTAAGATTATTTGATGCAGGTCAGAACCTCAGTGTCTTGAGGGCTTCATGTTTAAGGAAATGGTTATGCAAGGACAACTTGTATGGGACTTGTATGAGGCCATTTACTGGCCCCCTTGTTCATCCTCTAGGTGGTCTACCACATAACAACTGACGTACTAGGGGAGAAAAGGTTACCCTAGGGGCAAGGTCTCTGTTTCCATTTTGCCTATAGTTAGGCACCTAGGGCTTTCTGTCTTGTTGATTTTCCAAACCTGGACTTTTGTTTTTGCTCTGCTCATGCCTAACTGCCTACTACAGATTCACTGGTATTTGCTGTATCATCTCTTTTCAATAAAATACAGTTGTCCCTTGCCATAGATATTATGGTTCACTTTTTGTGGTCTCATTGTATCGCAGATTTTTAAATTGTATATATCTAATTTTGTATTATGGATTTTTTTGCTATATCGTGGTATTTTGCAGCATATAGGTATTTTTATATATTATTTTATTTGTTTTTGAGGTAAAATAAGCATTTTGTAGCCTAAAAAATTGAAAACAATATAAAAATATAAAAAATATTAATTAAAACATCTTAAACAATATTCATTGGTGAGTACCCAAATAGAATTTTATATTTTTGTTAAAATTACGTAGGTTTAAGAGTGTAGAAAGTGTTTAAGAGCACAAGAAGTGCTTATAAGAATATGGAAAAGTGCCTGACCGGGCAGTGGCAGTAGCGCAGTGGATAGAGCGTCGGACTAGGATGAGGAGGATCCAGGTTCAAGAACCCGAGGTCGCTAGTTTGAGCGCGGGCTCATCTGGTTTGAGCAAAGCTCACCAGCTTGGACCCAAGGTCGATGGCTTGAACAAGGGGTTACTCGGTCTGCTGTAGCCCCACGGTCAAGGCACGTATGAGAAAGCAATCAATGAACAACTAAGGTGTCGCCACAAAAAACTAGTGATTGATGCTTCTTATTTCTCTCCGTTCCTGTCTGTCTGTCCCTATCTATCCCTCTCTCTGACTCTCTCTGTCTCTGTAAAAAAAGAGGAAAAGAAGAGTATGGAAAAGGTTTATAAGAGTGTGGGGAGGGTTTATAAAGCCTTAAAAATATATAAATAATAAAATGAATATAAGGTCGCTACTTTGCGGATTTTCACTTATTGAGGTGGGTTCTGAAACCTAACCCCTGTTATAGATGAGGGACAACTGTAATATTTTCAGATAGTTAACTTTGCAGAGTATGGTAAAATACAGGACTAATAAATTTACTAAGCTTCAGTGTTCTTGAAAGAACAACAAAGATAAAGAGAGCCACCAGACAAAAGGGTCTAAAGAAGTAATTTGCAACAGGAGAAATAGAATTAATACCAAACAAATTAAAAAGAAAACATTCTATGTAAATATCAAAGGAGAAGAAATTACTGGCAGAATATAAACTTCTAAACTTCATACAAGAAGTATTTATTGTCATAAATATTCATGTAACTTGTGTTCCAGCTCTTGTGTGTGTATGTGTGTGTTTGTGTGTGTGTGTGTGACAGAGACAGAGAGAGGGACAGATAGACAAGAAGGGAGAGAGTTGAGAAGCATCAATTCTTTGTTTGGCACCTTGGTTGTTCATTGATGGTTTTCTCATATATGCCTTGACCAGGGCACTACAGCTGAGCGAATGACCCCTTGCTCAAGCCAGCCACCGTGAGCTCAAGCTGGTGAGCCTTGCTCAAATCAGATGAGCCAGCTCTCAAGCTGGCGACCTCAGGGTTTCACACCTGGGACCTCTGCATCCCAATCCGATGCTCTATCCCAGGGGTTGGGAACCATTTTGGCTGAGAGAGCCATGAACACCACATATTTTAAAATGTAATTCTGTGAGAGTCATACAACGCCCCGCGTATGTTACACATTATCCAATAAAAAATTTGGAGTTGTCCCAGAGGACAGCTGTGATTGGCTCCAGCCACCTGCAATCATGAACATGAGTGGTAGGAAATGAATGGATTGTAATATATGAGATTGCTTTATATTTTTAACGTTATTATTTTTTTATTAAAGAATTGTCTGCGAGCCAGCTGTAGCCATCAAAAGAGCCACATCTGGCTCACAAGCCATAGGTTCCCGACCCCTGCTCTATCCACTGTGCACTGCATGGCCAGGCTGTTCCAGCTCCTTGAAGCTTGTGGCATTGCACTAACAAGGTGGGTCCTGAGAAATAAATCTTAAGCAAAAACTAAATTTGCAATGAGGATACAGAAGGGTTGAGGAAGAAAGAAGGATATATTTTTGCCATGTGACCTATACTAGTATGTAGTGCCCTCTACTAATGTAACTTATAATGGGACAATTCATTGTGCCTTGCACATTTTGAGTTCTCTGGAAAAAGAGCTTACATGGGGAGTGACAGGTAAAAACTTAAGTGAGTTCCTGTTAGTGATATTACTTTTGCATTCAGTACCAAAAGTTGATTAGAAACATATTTTTAGTAAATTTTAAAACAATTCACTACACTTCCTTCTTTAACGTGATTTGCTTTAAATGCTGCTGTAGATTTCAGTGGGCAGGTAGTGAAAGTTTAAATAAAGAAACCTGATTAAATGATTCTGAAGAAGAACTATATAAATAAGCAGTATTTGAGTCTAAATTTTCTTTATATTATGACAATTAGAGAATTAGATGATTGATTTATTATCTTTATTTTGCATAAAAATACACTTTTTTTCTTTAAAATATTTTATTTATTGATTTTAGAGAGAGAAGAGGGGGGAAGGGGGGAAAACATCAACTAATAGTCATTGCTTCTTGTATGTGCCTTGTTTGAACAAATCCAGAGTTTTTAACTGGTAACCTTAATATTCCTGGTTGGTGCTTTATCCACTGCACCACCACAGGTCAGGGTCACATTATTTTTATTTTTTATGATTTTATACTTTTGTGATTTGAAGAGAGGCTTTAGTACTTTAACAATAACTTCTACTTTAATTTCTCAGTTACATTAGTTTGTAAAATTACCCAGTAATCTTTCATTGCTTATGAGAAAGACAAAAATTAAACTGTGGGTTTGAGAATATGCTCTAAGGGGCATAAACCATATTTTTTTTCAGCTCTTTGTTATATACCTTTAGAAATAATGTCAATATATCTTAGGACTTTTATTATCTATATAGACAATTTTTAATTCATTATAGAATAAAGTCATAAATCATAAACTTAAAGATTATTAATTCAAGAAAGAGAAAGTTTTCATACTAGGAGCCAGCACTGTATTAGGAGCTGAGAATAGAATCATAAATAAAATGCCAACCCTGCCTTTGGGAATCTCAAATCAGCTTAATAGCTAAACACACATAGCATATTTCTGACTTTGCTAAGTTGGATGATACATACCTCTTACAAAGTTTGTGAAAACTTTTTATTCATGGCAGGGAGAGAGATTCTGTATGTATACAGGGAGAAAGACTAAAAGAAAATGGTAACCTTTTAAAAGAACACAATAACCTCATAATGCATTACAAATACCCTTTGATGTGATATAGAAATCACATTAGAGTCATAACGGTGAAGATGTGAGAGTTGAAATACCAAAATACTATTAATTAAAAAATAAATCATAAATATGGTACAGCATTACCATATGGTAATGGATATGGTAAGGATATGGTACTTATCCTTAATTTTAGATTTTGTACTTTAGAAGATTAAAAGAAGGATAACAATTTTTAAAATACAGTGGTCCCTTGTCTATCATAGGGCTTAGGTTCCAGAACCCCCCATGATAGGTAAAAATCCATGAAGTTACAACCTTATATTTATTTTATTTACATATATTTTAAGGCTTTATAAACCCTCCCTACACTCTTATAAAGCTTTTCCACACTGTTATTAACCTTTTCCACACACTTATAAACGTTTCCTATGCTTTTAAACACTTTCTACATTCTTAAACCTACGTAAACACAGTGTTCATTATAGAATAAAGTCATGAATCATAAACGTTTTAGTAAATTAGTTGGTCGCCTCCCATCCAGGGGCCAATAGTATGCTGTGTAAGACCTCATGTGGGCCAGCTAGCTTAAGAAGAAGCTGCCGCAGCTGCGTTTTCCATAAGTGCGAGTGTTTGTCTACTCATCTGCTATATGCTATGTATTTTATTTTGATTAAATATTCTTTTAAGATGTTTTAATTAATATTTTTATATTGTTTTCAATTTTTTAGGCTTGAAAATGCTTATTTTACTGCAAAAATAATTAAAATAATAAATATATAAAAATATCTATGTACCACAAAATCCCACAATATAGCGAAAAATCCACAATACAAAATTACATATATGTGTGTGTATCACAATTTAAAAATCTGTGATACAGTGAGACCACAAAAAGAAAACTGTGATATGGCGAGGGATGACTGTGAAGATTTGTGCATATAGTGCTTCATTTTTACCAGGGGCTTGAATCTCTACTGTGGCAATGATGTCAATTAATTGGAAGCTACTTGTGCTAGCAAGGGGCAATTGAATCTGGAAGCATTATCTTAATAGTTTTTAATTTTTGTGCATAATCTCAGGCACTGTACATTTCTTTCTCTCTCTTTTTTTCTTTTCAACAGCTTTCCATACATGAAAGAAATATATATATGTGGGGAGGAAAAATTACCCCTTTGTGATCTCCAGTGTTTTGTCTTCTGAAATCATTTATTTTAAAGATGACTTATAAAACAAAACACCCCTAAAAGCAAAGACAGAAATTTATTGAGTTGTTTTTCATAATAAAAGCACACATGGAAGTTTGTTTTAGGTTATGTTACACAAAATATCTAACTTTACTCAAAGCTCTCAGTAAAAAGCATTTTAAAAGATCAAGCTGATTATTTCATTAAGTAATAGAAATCAAAATGAATTAGATTTTAGTCTTTTGTTACATCTGAAAGGGAAAAAAAATCCTAGAAAGAAGTTGCTGAAAAAAAAGTCAAATTTCTCCAAAAGCATAAAATGAAGACCTTAACAGAAATTTATGGATATCTCAAACTATCACTGACACTACCAATGGGGAGCTTCTTTGTTGTTTTTGCTACTTTAAAAGAAATAATACTTTGAAAGGATTTGTTATTTATAGAGATTCAAGAAATTGTTTTAGTGAGCAAAATTTTTAAGGAAATAGAAATTTCCCTGGCCAGATAGTTTGGTTGATTGGAGCATTGTCCTGATAAACAAGGGTTGTGGGTTTGATCTCCAGTCAGGTCACAGATAGATATTTCTGTCTCTCTCTAAAATTAATAAATATTTTTTTTCAAAGGAAAAGGACATTTCCATGGGGGAGTGAATTAATTAAAAATTGTTTTCTAGAGTGTTGGATAGATAAAATATATTATGCTTACTTTGTTAAAGATGGCACTGCCCATGAGGAAGACCGTCACCCAGGTGATATTAGTTGCCCTTCTTCTTGGGATGGGCGTGATTATGTAAATATTAATGTGTGTTGGGGGCGGGCTGTGGGCAGGCAGGATCCTTGTATCCTGGGGCTTGGTTTTAGGATTAACCTTTCCCACCCTTTTTGATGTAGGGTGGTGCACTCTCATGAGAAATCCCATTATGCCTCAGATAAGAGATTTTGTATCAGAGACTTCCTTGTTTGTATATTGGATTAAAAGTTTTGATTTCTACACTATAAAGTGGGGCAGACCTGGAGCTTGCTCTCTCTTGGTTCCTGAGATTAGCATTAGAGCAGAGAGCAGGTTAGAGAGCAGAATAAGGCCACGTGGAGGAGAGGAGAGGCAGCCAAGATGGTGGAATGCTGAAAGAGCAACCAGTTAGTGCAGAGTTTGTGCAGAGAGAAGGATATGGGGAACAAAGGAGAATGAGGCTAGTGAGCTAGAAACCTTCAATTCTAGGAAACTCAGATAAGTCAGTAGCTTTGTGAGCGCTGAATGAGTGGGTTTTGGAGCCCAGTGTGTGTTTTTACTTGCCCATCGGATGCAAGCTAGGATTAAAAATAAAGGCCCAACAGTTTGTGGCTCTGTTGTTTTATTACCGTCTGACCGAGTCTAATGCGAACTTGCACGAACCAGGAGGCTGTGATGGTAGCCGTGCCTACTGGCTTTACATAGTGTAATGAGAAAATATAAATCAAGGTTTTAAAGACATTCAACCTATTTATCCTAAGTGTATTAAGAAAATAATTTAGGGTTATACAAGGAAGTAAAACAACTTACATGTCCTCAGGTTATATATATAATAGGGACATTTGACTATAACATATGTTCATTACATTACAATCTTGTTTTCAAACCACATTCAAAGATTGGGAAAAATGCTTCCAAATCTGTATGATTAATAGAGGCAAAGTATAAACAATTTTTAATGTAAAAATCATTCTATACACAGCATAAAGGATCGGAGAAATTTATACAATACAATAACTTGGTGCTGTTTAAATAATAGTATTGTGTACAACAGATAATTTAAATTTCTTTTTGTTTCTTTTCTTTTCTTTTTTTTTTTTTTTTTTTTGCATTTTTCTGAAGCTGGAAACAGGGAGAGACAGTCAGACAGACTCCCGCATGCGCCCGACCGGGATCCACCCGGCACGCCCACCAGGGGGCAACGCTCTGCCCACCAGGGGGCGATGCTCTGCCCATCCTGGGCGTCGCCATGTTGCGACCCTCCTGGGTGTCACCATGTTGCGACCAGAGCCACTCTAGTGCCTGGGGCAGAGGCCACAGAGCCATCCCCAGCGCCCGGGCCATCTCTGCTCCAATGGAGCCTTGGCTGCAGGAGGGGAAGAGAGAGACAGAGAGGAAGGCGTGGCGGAGGGGTGGAGAAGCAAATGGGCGCTTCTCCTATGTGCCCCGGCCGGGAATCGAACCTGGGTCCTCCGCATGCTAGGCCGATCTTTTCTTTTTTTTAACAGAGACAGAGAGTCAGAGAGAGGGATAGATAGGAACAGACAGACAGGAACAGAGAGAGATGAGAAGCATCAATCATCAGTTTTTCGTGGCGACACCTTAGTTGTACATTGATTGCTTCCTCATATGTGCCTTGACCGTGGGCCTTCAGCAGACCTAGGAACCCCTTGCTCAAGCCAGCGACCTTGGGTCCAAGCTGGTGAGCTTTTGCTCAAACCAGATGAGCCCGCGCTCAAGCTGGCAACCTCGGGGTCTCAAACCTGGGTCCTTCCACATCCCAGTCCGATGCTCTATCCACTGAGCCACCATCTGGTCAGGCGATAATTTAAATTTCTTTATATTTTTTCACATTTTAAAGATTGGCTGTATTTTACAAATTCAGTATTTTTATTGAGTGTTTATTAAATACTTAAAAATGGGCAGGTACTTTAGTTGAAATGGTTCAAACAGCTAAATATATTTGCTAACAAAATGTACCATTATTAAATATTATATTAGCAATTCTGTTTAGAAGTAACTAACTGATCTGTATTTCAAAGGTGTGTGTGTTGCTATTATGTTTCCAGCAATAACTTATCTAAATTCAATTAATTGTGACATAGTCTAGTGTTTGTTGTTGTTGTTTTTAACAGAGACAGAGAAAGAGTCAGAGAGAGGGATAGACAGGGACAGACAGACAGGAACGAAGAGATGAGAAGCATCAATCATTAGTTTTTCATTGAAAGTAACCCCTTGCTGAGCCAGTGACCTTGGGTCCAAGCTGGTGAGCTTTTGCTCAAACCAGATGAGCCCATGCACAAGCTGGCGACCTCGGGGTCTCGAACCTGGGTCCTTCTGCATCCCAGTTTGATGCTCTACCCACTGTGTAACCACCTGGTCAGGCATAGTCTAGTGTTTTTTTAACGAATTATTGTAGAGTATAAGGAATGACCTCTCATTTGCAGAAGTTTTATTATGTAATAAATGAGAACAGATTCTCAGAATGTGTAGAAATTTGTATCACAGAAAACAGCACAGGTGATATAAATGTGTTTTTTGCTTGTTTTGCTGTTAGTTGAAAAAGCCTACAGTAAGACTTTTGGAGAAGCTGAAAGATAGCAATTTAAAAATAATGTTTTTTTTATTTTTTTGATAAGTTAAATCTAATATTTTTATTAATGAAGAATGTATCCATTTACATAAGCCTTCTTTTGTAATAGAAAATTTAGCTCTGCACAATAATCTGAACCCAACAAAGCACACATATGAGGGCCATTATGCATTTCCCTTACTTGCCTCATTAGATTCAGCATTCAAGAGAGATCAATGACTTGACTGAATTGACAAAATATGCATTTTCTCTTTTGCTGATGTGCTGTCTAAGACAAATAGAAATACTGCTTTTTTTTCATTCCTCTAAAGCATTTCAACTTTCATTTGTGTAAGTGTTATCACATTCAACGACTTCAACACACTCTCCATTTCACTAGCAATCTGTTAGTGATCTGCTTCTTTCATCTCTCTACAGATTTGTCCTAATGAAATCATTATGGCTGAACTGTTGTTTTTCATCCACCTTTATTCCATCTCTACACCATGATAATGATCTCATTTTACTTTTAGGAACACTGACACGCAGCCTGAGTTTTGAGTCATTATTTTTATGTTTCTTAAAAGTAATTGATTCTCTGAATATTTTGTTATGTGTATTTATTGAAGGTGAATACAAGACAGTAACACTGCGTTGATTTAAGTGGGTGCTAGAATGGAGTTGTTAAGATGCTTCTGGATTTAGAATGAACTGAATTCAAATCCCTCTGCTACCGAAAGCAATGTGATCTTAAATGAGTAGGTGACTTTACTAAACTTCTGACAATTTATAGGTTGTCATGTGTAGTAATTGAGAAATGCACATAGTTAGCCCAGGTCCCAGTTAATAGATGTCAAACTAAGTGCTTTACAAGAATAGAGAGCTTGTTGTTAAGACTGAAGGCCATTATTATACATGAAAGCATTTAAGTTATGTTCTAATATGTAATATTGTTACATGCATGCATTTTTATGTCTTTATGTGTCAATATCAAATTACTCTTTTTATTTGTTCTGTCATGGAACCTAAACATAAAAGACTAAAGAATTTTCTAATTTGTTACCATAGATTTTTGTGATCTTAAAAAATAGATAGTCACTTTTATTTTATGATATTTTAGTTTCTTCCGGGTTTTTTTTTCTATTTTTAAATTAAATATATTGGGTTATTTATTAACATGGTTCATACAACTATGTAGGTTTCAAGTGTATAATTCTATAATACATCATTTGTATATGACCTCGTGTGTTTACCACCTGAAATCAAATCTCCTTCTGTCACCATATATTTGACCTCATGACCCTTTACTACCTCTCCTCACCCTTTCCCTCTGGTAACCACCATACTCTTGTCTGTGTCCATGAGTTTTTATTTATTGATCTTGTTTGTTCATTTTTTACTTTCAGTTTTATACCCTACATATGAGTAAAATCATATGGTCCTTGAGTTCTTCCATCTGACTTATTTTACTTAGCATGATAGTTTCATGATCCATATATATATATATATATATATATATATATATATATATATATAATCCAATTATCTATCAAGGACACTTTGGTTGTTTTCATATCCTGGCCACCCCCCAAAAAATCTATTAGAAGCAATAAACAAGTACAGCTTCAGGATCCAAAATCAATGTACAAATATCCATTGTATTCCTATATACTAACAATGATATTTCAGAAAAAGAAATGATAATCAATTTCAAGTAAAGGATACTATAAATAATTAATACTATTTAAATACTAGCTTCAGGATCCTGTTTAAGGATGAATGCATCAAAATGCTTATAAACTTTTTATGTAAATCTGATTTTATTTTCTCTTTATAACCTCCCCAAACTTTCTCCCCTGTATTATTTCTTCCTCCCACCCATCCCCAACCTACTCGACTCTTATTCCCCAGGCATTCACTAATAAGCTTTCTGTAAAAATAGATCAGTTTGTATTTTCTAGCAATTTGTATAATTAGAATCATATACTATGTACCATTTATTTCTCTGACTTATTTTGTATAATTATTTTGAGAAAAAACCATATATGATGATAAATCAATAATTCGTTTTATAGCTAAATTAAATTCCTCTATGAGTTTGTTAACCATTCACCTATTGTGGAAATTTTGTCCATTGCAAATAAAGCTGCTGTGAATATTTGCATGCCAGTCTGTGTATAAATGTTTGTTTTTATTTTCTTTAAACAAAGAGAAATGGGTTGAAATGTCTGGTAATGAAATGTTTGGATTATTTGCTAATTCTTAAGAAACTATCACACTGTTTCCAATAGTAGTTATACTATTTTACATTTTCACTAGCAGCAGAGGTGAACGGTTTATAAAAAATTGGTAATATTTATTTCCACTTGACTGGTAGAATTTACCAGTGAAGTTTGCTGGTCGTGGAGGGTGTTTTTTTTTTTTTGTTGTTTTTTGAAAAGGTTTTATACTACATATCAAAATATTTAATAATTAAAGGACTCTTCTTGAATAATATATTTGTTCTTGAATACATGTGGTACTGTATCTTTCAAGGATTTGTTCTTTACACATAAGTTTAGGATTGTTGATAATTTTTAAAATATTTTTAATACTTGGGTTGCTGATCTCATTTCTTTTCTTTTTCTTTTTTTTTTAGATTTTCTTTCTTCATTTTGAAAGAGAAAAGAGAAAAAGAGAGAGAGAGAGAAGAGGAGAGGAGCAGGAAACATCAACTCCCATATGTGCCTTGACCAGGCAAGCCCGGGGTTTCGACCTGCAACTTCAGCATTCCAGGTTGATACTCTATCCATTGCACCACCACAGGTCAGGCCATGATCTCAATTCTTACATTGGTAATTTGTAGTTTTCCTCTCTTTTTTTTTGATCAAATCTGACTAGATGTTTGTTGATTTAACTGATCTTTTACAATAACCAGCTTTGCTATCATTGTCACCATGAGTATCTGTTTTCTATTTTATTGATTTTCATTTTGAGCTTTATTTTACCTTTTGTCAGCACATTTTAAATTTATTTGCTCTTATTTTCTTATTTCTTAATGTGGAAACTGAGATCATTGAATTGAGACTCCATAGGCTGGAGTCCTAAGGGCACTGATATGAAGCCCAAGGATGCTGGCTTGAGCAAGGGGTCACTCATTCTGCTATAGTTCTCTCCCCCCACCATCAAGGCACATTTGAGAAAGGAATCAATGAACAATTGAGGTGCTGTTACAAAAACTTGATGCTTCTCATGTCTCTCCCTTTCTGTCTGTCCCTATCTGTTCCTTTCTTTGTCTCCCTCTGTCTTTGTCACACACACACAAAAACCAAGTACTTGTGTACACCCAACAAATATTTTTTTAAATTAAACATGGAAAATAACTCTAAGTATAATTTTAAATAAAGAAGAAA
Organism: Saccopteryx bilineata; assembly: GCF_036850765.1. Taxonomy (NCBI): domain Eukaryota; kingdom Metazoa; phylum Chordata; class Mammalia; order Chiroptera; family Emballonuridae; genus Saccopteryx; species Saccopteryx bilineata. The sequence goes on from NC_089495.1 coordinate 80,341,806, forward strand.
ATATTATAGAGTATATATGACTAGAAAAAATAGCCTTTTCCCCAAAAAGAAAACATTTTAACAATTTAATCCATTTTTACTCTATTTTATCATTCTAAAAAGTATGGATTCATGTGTATTTTTGTGTGTGAGAGACACAGTCAGACAGAGGGACAGATAGGGACAGACAGACAGGAAGGGAGAAAGATGAGAAGCATCAATTCTTCATTGTGACACCTTAGTTGTTCATTGATTGTTTTCTTTTCATATGTGCCTTGACCAGGAGGTGGGGGCTATAGCAGACCGAGTGACTCCTTGCTTGAGCCAGCAACCTTGGGCTCAAGCTGGTGAGTCTTGTTCAAACCAAATGAGCCTGTGCTCAAGCTGGCGACCTTAGGGTCTCGAACCTGGGTCTTCCACATCCCAGTCCAACGCTTTATCCACTGCACCACTGCCTAGTCAGGCTCATTTGTATTTTTTAAGATATTATTTTAGAAGAACATGGATGATATTTGTCATTCTAAATTTTTTTAGCTTAGAAATAAAAACTGGCTTGACTTTTCTTTTCTGTTGTATATATATTTTTTTACATTTCCATAGTACATTCAGCTTATAATACAAACACACAGATGGCAAGATAGTTACCAGCCATAAGGTTAAACTATGTTTGTTGGTTGGAAAATATCTGTGCAATTTAGTATTCATAGATGCTAAACAAAATCCATTCTATCCAGATATTTTATAATACAACTACATATGGAGCACTTTAATGACCACAATATATGCTTCTAAAATTAGTGTTGTTTACTTCACTTAAAAAACTTGGCCTTTGGACGCCACGCTCCAGTTGCCTCCAGTTTCTCAGCAAGATAAAAGAAAAAAAAATTTTTTTCTAACTATAACCTAAGGAAATAAGAAAGAAAGGAAAAGATTTTAGAACTCATGCTATTTAACATACTCATATATATTTAAAGTTCTTGGTATTGTTCATGCATTTACTTGTGTGTACTTTTAGACAGTTACATGTATTTTAAAAATAATACATTTTCTTTAACCTGTTAACAATAAACATTTTTAAAAATCTACTTGCTTATTACATTTATTTCCATTTATTTATTTATCTTTATGATTATTATTATTTTTCCTAATAGAGACAGAGAGAGGGACAGAGAGAGGGACAAATAGGATAGACAGACAGGAAGAGAGAGAAATGAGAAGCATCAATTCTTCATTGTGTCACGTTAGTTGTTCATTGATTGCTTTCTCATATGTGCCTTGACCAGGGAGGGTAGAGCAGACTGAGTGACCTCTTACTCCAGCCAACGACCTTGGGTTCAAGCTGTTGAGCTGTGGCCAAACCAGATAAGCCCACATTCAAGCTGGTGACCTTCGGGTTTCAAAGCTGGGTCCTCTGCCTCCCAGTCTAAAGCTCTATCCACTGTGCAACTGCCTTGTCAGACACATTCATTTCCTTTTAATTCAATATTGTTACCATGAAAATAGATAAAATTCTAAAGAAGAATCTACTTTTTTGTTACTAAAACAAAAAATTAATTAATTTAAACATTTTTGGTTGTGAAATTCTAAATATTTCTGTTTTTTCAAAATGATTCAACTAAGAGGAAATAAAAGGGACAACTATACCATATTAAAAAATGGTTAACTTACAGAGAAATTAATCTAAAATTTTCCTTCTGATTTAAAATATTGGTACATAAGATATTATGAGCCTGAACAGATGGTAGTGCAGTGGATAGAGCATTGGACTGGAACGTGGAGGACCTGGGTTCAAGACCCCGAGGTTTACAGCTTGAGCGCGGGCTCTTCGGGTTTGAGCAAGGCTCACCAGCTTGAGCCCAAGGCCAATGGCTCAAGCAAGGGGTCAACCAGTCTTCTGTAGCCCCCCCCACCCCCGCCCGTCAAGGCATATATGAGAAATCAATCAATGGACAAGTAAGGAACTGCAAGGAAAAATTAATGTTTCTCATCTCTCTCCCTTCCTGTCTGTCTGTCCCTATCTGTCCCTCTCTCTGACTCTCTCTGTCTCTGCCACACACACAAAAAAGATATTATGAGATAACTGATTCAATTGCTAAGATACTAAAATGAGAAATTTAGTGGAAATATCAGATGCAGTTATTGGTATAATACTAAAATATGAAGAAGAAAATGAACTAGTCATATTTGCTAAAAATATTGCTATGATATGTTTATAGTTAAACATCTTATATGGAATGGTATAAAAATTTTAAGAGTGAACTTTTAATTTTTAATCCAGATATTTCTTTTTGTCTCAATAACAATGTTAAAGTAGTCATTAAGATTTTAACTGTACTTTTGATTTTTTTGATTAAATAATTTTTGTCTCTATATTTAAGGGTCAAGTTTTATTCTAAAATAGGAAATCATTTACTTTTTTATAATTAAGCCCTTGCTTGTTTATCTACTTTAGCTCAGATTTTAGTTACACAAAATACTTTGCATTTTAGCTGTTTCTGGCAACTACAAATAGTCAATATACAACTAGATGTGTTTTAGAATAAAAAAATTCTGTGCTATTTTGGTAGAATAAGTAGATGAGTACTTAATTGTTTTAACATAATCATCCTGTTTATTTGAATTTACGTTTTATCTCTTCAAGTAATTATTTATAATTATATTAATTCTGAAAACTAGGAAAATTTATATTAAATTTAGTAATTCTCTTTATAACTTAGTAATTAACTTTGTCAAAATTAGCTTTTAGATGATAAGTGGCGGCTCCTAACATAAATAAAAATAAAAAGCTATCAATGTATTTTTGTTTAGTTTGAGTTATCTATAACTTCTCAAGTTAGTGTAGATGAGACATATTATCTTTCTACTGTATTGTTGTTTTTTTCTTTGTCTTATGTTACTTCATAAACTCAAGCAATGCATTCAGACACTGGAAATAGACACTCCAAGAGCTTAAAATGTAGTAATAGAGTTAGGAATGAGTGGAATAGAAAATCTTGTATATGAAATGATTTGAAGGACACTGAAGAATTTCTGATGCAGCCGCAGAAATTCTACCACTAGACATTCACTAATTTGGATAAATTAGTGCCTGTTCCCCATGACTTCCCACATAGGACTTCTCTACTAAATAGAATTAAATTTACATTAGTATGAATTCATTTACCATACCATTTTCTTTGTGACAAAAGAAGCCAAGACACCATGACAAGTCTAGACTCATAAGTAGAGGAAAGGTAGTGCCAATAGCTGGAAAGAACAGGCAAACTTTACTTTTTATAATTTTGTGAAATTACCTCCTTTTTTTGATTTATTTAGATTATAATCTTTTTGCACCTAATGCTGTAGAACTGAGGTTAAGTTCTAGAAACAATTGAGCTGTAAAGAAAGCAGACATTCTGTACAAGAACAGAAGGCAACTGAGCCCCTGGAGCTAGTGAACAGTCTCTATTTCTTTTTACCCTCTTTAATTCTGTTGCAATAGGGAAAAGCAGGCTTAATAAACTAATATATTTGTTTAGCTTGTATCATTTCATATAACCTCAAGTAACCATTTTTTCTTTATAAATACTTGAGCTTTCTCTATTAAATAGCCTATGTATTATTATAGTTATCATCATGATCACCCTCCTTATAATTAGTTAGTGTTACATCTTTTTTAGGACAACCCTCTGTGATTTGTTAGCCTCTGAACTGATCTATGGAGGAAGACAACCTCTCTGAGGATGACTGGACCCCTTATACCACCCCTAGCCAATTGTGCAAGAAGTCATTCCCTCCCAATCTGCAATGAGCAACTTATTCCCTAACATGTGAAACTTGATTACCTTTTCTCAGCATGCATTCAGACAAATGTTATTATTGGTCATAAAATTATCCAGCCCAGTGACCTATGGGGACAGTAAATTGCACAAGGTGACTGCCTGCTGAGTGAAGCATCTCCTTGTATTTGTTCTAATTATTTTATATTCTGGAGGTTGAAAATAAAGGGTGTAACTTTGGATGTTTAAATACAGTGACACTGCATTGTAGGTTGGCAAGGTTTTGATATATAGCTATCATTTGCCTTCACTGAGTAGGATTGTCAAATTTAGCAAGTAAAAATACAGGATTCCCAGATAAATTTAAATCTATGATAAAAATTGATTTTCATATATATCTATTCCATGCACTATTTGGAACATCTTTATATCAACTTTAAATGTGTTGTTTGAAAATTCATACTTAACAGGGTGCTCAGTATATTATCTAGTAACCTGTTACTGAGGGATTTGCTTTGACTTTTGCTTCACCAAAATAATTTGCATTACTATGGGTTGTCTTTATCTGAAATGTTGATTCAATAAACTTTAAATATCATACACAAAGAAACATTACAATTTGTCTAAAGTCCTTCAAATGACTCAAAAGTTAGTTAAGGTAGAATGCTTGATAAAAATTATTTAGTTAAAACTTCAAATCTATTTGTTAAAAAAAAAAGAGAAGGGGCAAGGGCAAGTTATATAGGAGGTGTTTTTGTTTTTTTTCTTTCAGTATATTCTTCTTGACAGACACTGAAACACTAGCACTGAATAAAAATGTCCACTTTTTCTAGCCATTTGGAACCATACTCATGCATAGATTAGTATGTAAAATTCATAAATGACTGCTGAACTGTATTTGGTTGCATCACTGAATCTAGATTTAATTGTTGTCTGAATGGAATAGTCACCATACGGAAATTGCTGTAGCATGGGAAAGGTCTTGAGAACATCTGCCCAGATGTTGGCGCATTGTGATTCTCTGTGCTGCAACTGTGTCTAATAAAGATTATCTTTAGCCCTGGCCGGTTGGCTCCGTGGTAGAGCATCGGCCTGGCGTGCAGAAGTCCCGGGTTTGATTCCTGGCCAGGGCACACAGGAGAAGCGCCCATCTGCTTCTCCACCCCTCCCCCTCTCCTTCCTCTCTGTCTCTCTCTTCCCCTCTCGCAGCCAGGGCTCCATTGGAGCAGAGTTGCCCTGGGCGCTGAGGATGGCTCTGTGGCCTCTGCCTCAGGCACTGGAATGGCTCTGGTTGCAACAGAGTAAAGCCCCAGATGGGCAGAGCATTGCCCCCTGGTGGGCATGCCGGCTGGATCCCGGTCAGGAGCATGCGGGAGTCTGTCTGACTGCCTCCCTGTTTCCAACTTCAGAAAAGTACAAAAAATAAAAATTAAAAAACAAAACAAAACAAAAACAAAAAAAAGATTATCTGTGGAGAAAAACATTAGTATATACTTTCATAGGAAATTGCTGAGCAAGGCAGATGACTGGGTAGTTATTATGCTAGCAGTGAGTAAACCTGTCTGCAAACATTTCCCACTTCGCAAGAAAAGGGTGAGAATTTTATTCTACTTGAGCAAAATTCTGTTAAGCAGAGCACTCAGAGTGATAGAATTTCATGCATACCTATATTGGAGAAAATGCATTTCTATTGCTGACCATAAACCCTGAGAAACATAGTGAGAGCTCTTTCTATAATGACTGTCAGACTACCGTAATTGTTTATGGCTTTGTCCACATACAGTAAGACACAATAAAATCCCTTCAGAACACGATAATGCAGATTCTCTTAAAATTCTCTGGAGAATCTAGATGCCTCAATGTAATTCTTGTCGGGTGTGTTCCCTCTGTCAGCTTTTGCTATAACTGAAGAAAACAATAATTACTCTGAGCAGAGGAGGCTGAGTACTACATAAACATACAACATAATAATGACTCAAAGTTAGACTCAAGGGAAGGCACGATTGGGTCCCTGATCACATCTTCTGTGTGACACTCAGAAATTCTATTTTGCTTTAGATCTACAGCATTCTATTTTAGAATAATAAAAAAGTTATAAAATGATCACTATATATGCATATAGTGATGGCTGTTATTGGACAAAGATGAAAAGCAGATTGACACCATTGCTGTCAAGGTAGCTGATGTTATGAAGAGGTCCATGTACATATGATGCTGTAAAAACTGTGTAAAAAATGTTAAGTAATTGTACTTCTCTTCTATAGCAGGTCACACTCTAATGCCAGAGCATGCAGACACAAGAAGTTGCAGCACTGTAGTTAAGAAAGCAAACTAGACTATGTGCACTCCTGGTCCTTCTATTTATTGTATAAACTTGAATTTGCCTTTGATTTAAATCTGTCTGGATTACTGAAAAATGAGTGAATGCATACAACTTATAACAATGCCTTGAATTTAGTAATCTCTCAATAATTTTAGCTATTTCTATTATTATATAGTTTTATAAAAGTAAAAACCATCACTAATGATCCCTCCCATACAAATACTTTTTACATATTTTTTTTACTTTTCTTCAAAATTATATTGGCTATTTTTAGATTATCTGTATACATTGCAGAAATACTTTTCAAGAATTTTGAATGAGATTATAATCAGTTGATAGCTTATGTAACATGTCTTAGTACTTCTTGATTACAGAATATTGTTCTATTCATTAAGATTTTTCATTATTTTTATATTTTCCATAAAATATTTGCATATTTTTGAGTTATTGTACTAAGTACTTTACTATTGGCTAGTATGACTAAATACAATCATTTTTAGAAAAGTGTATTATTTTTAATTCTTCATGCATAGTAATTATGTATATATAATTATTTACTTTTAATTTACTTTACTCTTAATTTAATCTTATGTCAACTAGAAACTATCTAAAGTCTCAAGGTTTAATTTGAGTAAAATTATCATTCTTATTTTTTCTGTTGTTGCTGTATTTTACTCTAATAGTAAATTTCATTTAATTTTTGTTTTTAATTAATTTTCCTCCCTAATATGCAAATTAGTTACTGCTATGCTATGTGTTCACATAAAGAATCATGGTAAATTAATAGATTTCTACCTATATGGTGATGACATTTTTTAGGTCAGCACTCTTGGGCAAAAGGAAGCAATTTGAAGTTTGGGGAATCAAGTTCAAAACTATTCAATAATAAAATTTAATTAGAAGTACCACATTATATATGCCAATGCTAATAGTTAATCATTCTGAAATATAAAACTGTCTTTCTTTATGTTCATTTACTATTACAGCTACCTCAGAAAATAGATGCGTATTTCTCTGTGTATTTTTAGCATCCCAGATATACTGTCCCATAACGATGAACACTAGAGAGAGATATGCAACAGTACAATCAGAGATGACATTTCAGGGTCAGTGGGTACATTTCTTCAGACCCCCTTGTTTTTATATGGAATTATTTCATTTGCACTAACCTTCAATATGCACAACTTCTTAGGTATGCCCACATCTGTGGCTCAAACCATAGTTTTCTTAGCAAACAGAGTCATTAAAAAGTTAATTAATCAAAACCTTTTTCAACATGTTTTTTATTATAAACCAATTGGTCTTTGCTTTAAATTATGGAAACAATACTCAAGCTTTTGATATGAGAGCCTATTTATACCCTTAAAATTTATTTAGGAAAAAGTGGTTTTATTTGGGTGATTTATATCAATTGATATTTACAATAGTAGAAAGTAAAACTGAAATTTAAAAATATCATTTTTAAAGACAAAAACTACTAGTTTTTAACATAAATATGTTTTAATAAAAATAACACTATTTCTCCCCCCCCCAATATAGACAAATAGTATTCTTTTAAAATCTGGCTTATTATAAGACATTTAGATATTTACATCTCTTTCTGCTTTCAACTTATTAAGATTTTGTTGTTGTTGTTATTGAAGTATATAAAGAAACTATAACCACACACAAATATTTATTTGACCGTCACCACTACAGTCCTCCGCTCTACCAACTGAGCTATCGAAGGAAGCACACAAATATATATTTGGAGAAGGGAGAATTATGTTAATTTTCTTTCAGAAAATAGTTGATATTTTCATTTGATACTACACCAAATTCAACAAATGATAATTGATTAAGAGTTGGTTCCATAAAAACGAGACTAAGAGACATGGACAAGAGTGTGGTGGTTACCAGGGGTGGGGGGAGGGAGGACGCAGGAGGGAGGGAGGGAGAGATTTAGGGGGAGGGGGAGGGGCACAGAGAAAACTAGATAGAGGGTGACAGAGGACAATCTGACTCTGGGCGAGGGGTATGCAACATAATTTAATGAGAAGATAACCTAGACATGTTTTCTTTGAATATATGTACCCTGAATTATTAATGTCATCCCATTAACATTAATAAAAATTTATTAAAAAAAAAAAAAGAGTTGGTTCCAAGTGATGTCAGAAGAATGGTGGAGTGAGAGATCTCCTTGGTCTCTTCCCTTGAAATTTCAACAATTTGAACATCAACAAAGGATCCACAGCTCAACGTACAACAATGCCTAAAATCTGGAACAAGACAAGGATGCCCAGTCTCATCACTTTTATTCAATATAGTTTAGAAAGTCCTAGCCAGCACAGTCAGGCAAAATAAAAGACATCCAAATTGGGAAAGAAGAAGCAAATGTGTCACCTTTCAGATGACATGATTTTGCAAATAGGAAACTTCAAAGTCTCCACCATAAAACTACTAGAAACAATAAATATTGTATTTCCACATGTATAATATGCAGCCTTTCTTGAAAAATTTGGGGTCTAAAAACTGAGTGCGTCTTATCCAGTGGTTGTATTTTTTTACTTGTATTTCCTGCTTTTTCTTTCTTTTTGTTTGTGATAGAGACAGAGACAGAGAGAGGGACAGATAGGGACAGGCAGACAGGAAGGGGGAGAGATTAGAAGCATTAATTATTTGTTGCGGCACCTTAGTTATTCATTGATTGCTTTCTCATATGTACTTTGACTGGGGGGGGCTACAGCAGACTGAGTGACCCCTTGGTCAAGCCAGTGACCTTGGGCTCAAGCTGGTGAGCTGTGCTCAAACCAAATGAGCCCACACTCAAGCTGGTGACCTCAGGGTTTTGAACCTGGGTTCTCTGTGCCACAGTTCTATGCTCTATCCACTGCACCACTGGCTGATCAGGATGTATTTCCTGTTTTTTTCATGTGGATGAGGAGTTGTATGAATCTTATGATGAATAAAACTTGAGTTCAATAATTTTATGTAGTACATTTTTTTCCAAATTTCAGGCACCAAAATTAAGGTGCATCTTAAACATGAAAGCATCTTATACATGGGTAAATACTGTAAAATCACAGGATACAAAATTAATATACAAAATTCTGCTTTCCCATATGTTAACAATGAAATTCAGAAAAAGTAATTTTAAAAAATTATTTTGCAATTGCAACAGAAGAATGAAATACCTGAGAATAAACTTAGCAAAGAATGTGAAGGACTTATATACTGAAAACTACAAAGCATTATTAAAAGAGATTTAAAAAGATACAAGGAAACAGAAAGACATTTGTTTATGAATTAGAAGAATCAACATAGTTAAAATGGTCAATATTATCCAAAGCAGTATACAGATTTAATACAGTCACATATAAATTCCCATGTAATTGTTTAAATAAATAGAACCAAAAATTATCAGATGTGTATGGAACCACAAAAAACCCCAAATATCAAAACAATCCTGTTAAAAAGAACAAAGTTGAAAGTATCACTACCTATCTTCAAATTATATTACAGAAATACTATAATCAAAACTGTATGGCATTCACAGCAAAACAGACACACAGACCTATGGAACAGAATTGAGAATCTAGTAATAAAACCACATGTATGTGGGCAAATGATTTCTGACAAAGGAGTCAAAAACATATGATAGAGAAAAGAAAACCTCTTCAATAAATGGTGCTGGGAAAAATGAAAAGCCACATGCAAAAGAATAAAACTAGTTTTGTTTGCCCTCATGTACAAGAATTAGTTAAAAATGGATCAAAGATATAAATATAAGGTTTGAAACAATAAATACATAGAAAAAACCATAAGTACTAAACTTATTGACCATGTTTGTAGAGAACATTTTATGAATTTGATACCAAATGTAAGGCAAGTAAAGGCAAAAATGAAGTGAATGGGGCTATACTGAACTAAAAAGCTTCTTCACAGAAAAAAAACACAAAACAAAACCCAACAACAAAACAAAAAGGCGGACAACCAAATGGAAGATAATATTGGCAGTCATCAACTCTCACAAAGGGTTCATATCTAAAATATATAAAGAACCCATAAAACTCAACACCAAAGAATCGTATTTAAAAATGCACAGACAACCTTAACAGATACCTGCCGTAAGTAGAGGAACAGATGGCCAACAGATAAACAAAAAGATGCTCAACTTCACTAGCTATTGAGGAAATGCAATTCAAAACTGCAATGAGATACTACTTCCAACATTAGAATGGCTATCAATAAGACATTTAATAACAAGTGTTGGAGAAGTTGTGGAGAAAAAGGAACCCTTATTCACTGCTGTTAGGAATGTAAACTGTACAGCCACTGTGGCAAACAGTCTGTTCTGGTGGTTCCTCAACAAATTAAGAATAGTGTAAGCATTTGACTCAGCAATTCCTCTCCTGGGCGTCTACCAGAAAAACTAAAAAACATTTATTCACAAAGATATGTGCACCCATATGCTCATTGCAGCATTATTCAAGGTGGCCAAGACAGGGAGACAACCAAAGTGTTCTTTGATAGAGGACTGCATAGAGAAGATGTGGTACATATATACTATGAAATGCTATGTAGCCATAGGAAAAGATGAAATACTGCTGTTTGTGACAACATCAATGGTCCTTGAGAATATTATGCCAAGTGAAATAAGTCAATCAGAAAAAACTAAGAAGTATATGATTTCATTCATATGTGGGATATAAAACAGGGACTTATAGATACAGACAATAGTATGGTAACTATAAGAGGAAAGGGCGTGGGGAGGTGGTAGGGATGTAGAAGGCTTAATATGTGGTGATGGAAGATGGTTTGACTTTAAGTGATAGGCACACAATGCAAAATACAGATCATGTATCTTAGAAATGTACAATTAAAACCTATCTGATTCTGTTAACCAATGTCACCCTAATAAATTTTATAATAAAAATTGATTATAATATGGATTCTGAAATCATATAAATGAACTTTATATACTTCACATTGAAATCTATGGGTATATTTGGCACTATAAACAGATTTTTAGCCAAGCATGATTTGTAAAATATTTTTTGGTGTTTTGAGAATATTATGGAGTCTTGTGGATCTACTAAGTATTATAACATCAAGTAATATAATATAGAAAAATAATATTCATTAATAGCAGCCATAATCTCATTACACTTCTGAATCAGCTAAGCTCAAGGTGGCAAGGACAAGTTTTTCAAACTTTTTCATTTGAAAATTGAAATTTATCTGCTGCAAACCAATGCAGCTAGTAATTGTCCAGGTCCTGAGTGAGAACAGTGCAGAATGAAGAAATAGACTCAAAGAGAAAAAGGGATGGGATCAGGAGGCCTCTGTGAAATGATGGCAAGCCAGAGCCAGAGCCTCTGTCTGCTTTATTATATAGTACAGAGAATTAAAGCCTTTAAGCCATATGCACATAAAGAAGTCTCTGATACAAAGCCACTTATCTGAGGAATAAATGAGAAAGCTCATAAGAGTGCACCACCCCCACCATGCAACAGTCAAGGGTGTGGGGAAAAGCTTAGTCTTAAAAGGGTGTGGGGAAGATCTTAGTCTTAAACTAAACTTACAGCCTGTCTCCCACATTTATTATTGGCACTAATAAGGTGACCAATCATCCTCCTAATAAGGGAGGACAGTCCTTCTTTTGTAAGTTCTGTCCTCCCTCGAAAAGTGTCTTCCTACATGTCCTCCTTTTTGATATTGGAAGTCTAATCTGTAATTGATCGATGCAGAGTTGATCCATTGGGTGTGATGTGACATATTTGTATTTGCCAGGATGATTTGTCAAGGATCAGTACAATGAGGCAAGATGCGATGATGAGACATGTACTCTGCAGAGTAGACCTTGAGAGAGTGCACGATATACCAAGTGCACAAATGGCTTTGTGTACTTCTTACTGAAATACGACACAGCACATACAACATTGTAGACTCACAATTATTTCTTTCTCAGTGAATATCCAATCATAGACACGTAAGCACAATTCACATTTTATTAATTCATTATCTATTTAATAATTTCCAAATACGTATAATTTTATTTACAAGTATTTTCCCGAAATTCGAGTTTTAAAGTGGAACTCTAATCTCAAACCATATCTATTAATAATGCAATTTGATTAAATAGCTGCTTAAAACAGACATTTTCAATTAGAAAATGATAAATACATTCAAATATCACTCCAAATTAGCGGTTTTGTTTGATATTTAGTTTTACTAAATGAGTACTTTTTTCTTACAATTATTATTCAAAATTAATAGGCATGTAAGCATAATTAAATAAAAATGTTACAATGTTTTTACTATGCATTGATCATATTAGAGTGTATTATTGTTACAATGACTAAAATGTTTCTTTTATTTATGATATTATTTTCTTCCATTTATTTTTGTCCTCTTCTTCATTGTAAAAATGTTGGTCACCTTATAAGTAAACACATTTGTTTTCCATAAATAATAGACTCTTTTTGTACATTATCAAGAAACTATCTCCCAAATATCTAAGTATAAATAGCCATAAATAACCTCTCATTTCTTTTTTCATTTAAAAATTATGTATGAAAAAAGTGGCTAGTTCAACTCATAACTGAAACATTTATGCATGTATTTTTCCCATAACAATTATCATTCTTGGATATACAGCAAAAGTTTTATATCTCATTTTGTCACACAGAATATTAGAAATGTAATTTGATGAGATTTAATAAGATTAATAACATCTACTACTTTATCAAGACATTCTTAGATGAAACTGGATTTCTTTTTTATTCCCTGCAAGTTCATGGCAATGAAGAAAATAGTAACTACTATTAGAGTTTAGTGCTACTGCCTTGATTTATACCAAGGAGCCAGCAATTTAATCCACCTATATTTTGATAACATCAGTGCAAATATTAACATAGTGAAAAAACAAGTAACATCATAGTATTATTATGAGAATACTTTTTATTTCAAGAACTTTCTGAAAGAATCTTGTAACCTCCCCCCTCCCAAAAGCCTCCCTCACCACCCTCAGGATTACCAAGTGGTTCATTAACCACACTTTGAGAAATGTTGATCTATTAATTAAAAATCATTTACTTGTGACCATAGATTCATATTTTAAATTAATGCTAATCACAACTCAAATTATTTGCACATTAATGTTTTCAAATATAAAATATATATGAATCACTAGTATTTTCCATCATAATTTAAAAAATTTTAAATTATGCCTGTTAAGTAAATGTACAATATAGAATATAGATTTTAAAAATCACACAACCAAACATGAAACTACTTCAACATAATGTCAATAATGTTTAAACACACCCACATTCACACAAACATATGAGTCACAGTCATGGTTTTGAAGAATTTTAAGTCTGGTCAAATCGTATTTTTTAAAAGTTTGGCCTGACCTGTGGTGGCGCAGTGGATAAAGCGTTGACCTGGAATGCTGAGGTTGCCGGTTCAAAACCCTGGGCTTGCACGATCAAGGCACATATGGTAGTTGAAGCTTCCTGCTCCTCCCCCCTTCTGTGTGTGTGTGTGTGTGTGTCTCTCTCTCTCTCAATCTCTTTCTCTCTCCTCTAAAATGAATAAATAAATTTAAAAAAGTAAAAGTTTAAAAAATAAATAAATAAAAGTTTGGGTTAAAACTCCTTGAAAATTAACAATGCTCTATTTGGCTTTTCCTTTAACCGATTATCTCTTTTAAGCTCAAGAATTTTTCTTTCAATATTCAAAAGTATTGAAAGTTTATATTTGTTTTACTTATTATTTTTAAAACTTTTGTAATATACCTGTTATCTTTTATCTCTCAAGACCAGAATTAAATTATATCATTTATTCTTCTTAGAAACCTTTATCATTCTCATGTCATATTATTTTTCATTTTTTGGCTTATTTACCAAATTATTTTACCTGGTGAGTTGTCTTCATGAATTATATGAAAAATTATTTATTGAGCACATACTATGTGTCAGACACAGTCCAAGTAATAGGAGCTTGAGTGGGAAATAGTTTAGTCATGGTCTCTGCTCTCAGAGAGCTTACAGTAAAGAATCAGAGATAGTCAAGTAACATCATTCTGTGGTGTGTTATAAATGTTTTAGAAAATTCTTTGATTCTCCCCCATTTAAAAAGTGGAGCCCAATTCTCCTTCCCTTGCGGTTACACTTCATTAGCACTCATTTTTAAAGAATAGGATGAAGTAAATATGAGGATGTGAAACTTTGGAGAGTAGGTAATAAAAAGTCCAGCAGCTTCATTCTTGCTCTCTCTGTGTTTGTCACTCTAAGGAACCAATAACCGTGTCAGGAAAATGCTCAAGGAACTCTAGTAAGAGATCCACATAGCAAGGAATGTTGGCTTTCTGCCAACAGCTATGTGAATGAGCCATTATGGAAGCAGGTCCCCCCACTTCAGGCGAACTTTCAGATGAGGCAACCTCAGGATGCTTGAGCCAAGACTCAGCTAAACTACTCCATATGCCTGACCCACAGAATCACTGAGAAAATAAATGTTTGTTGTTCAAAGCTACTAAAGCTTGAGGGTTTTGTTTTGTTTTGTTTTTTTGCCATGCAGAAAAAGATAACTAATATATTAATATAGTATAGAAAAAGTCAGGTTGAAGAGATAAGCATAGAATCCAATAAGAACTGGAAAGTGCAGCATCCACACCAGTCTGATAAGGTTTCTGACAGGAGGTAATGTTTAAGGTAAGGCTTGCTAAAAGAGAAGTTAGGGTATATTACTGATTTTTCCCATTTTGCTTCAGAATCCTATTTGCCCAATTGATCCTTTCTCTAAAATTTTGATGTTTTCATCATCATGAATTTTTGCATTAATTTTGATTTTTAAAAACATTTCATTAAAATATTATTTATGTCGCCTGACCAGGCAGTGGCACATTGGATAGAGCATCGGACTGGGATGTGGAGGACCAGGTTTGAAAACCTGAGGTCACCAGCTTGAGTGCTGGCCCACCAGCTCAAGTGCAGAGTTACTTGGCTTGAGCGTGGGATCAAAGACATGACCCGTTGGTCGCTGGCTTGAGCCCAAAGGTTGCTGACTTGAAGCCCAAGGTCACTGGCTTGAGCCCAATGTCATTGGATTAAGCAAGGGGTCACTTTCTCTGTCTGGCCCCCCTACCCACTTGGTCAAGGCACATATAAGAAAGCAGTCAATGAACAACTAAGGTGCCACAATGAAGAATTGATGCTTCTCATGTCTCTCCCTTCCTGTCTATCCGTATCTGTTCCTCTCTCTGTCTTTCTCTCTGTCTCTGTCACACACAAAAAAGCATTATTTATATCAATTCTTGTTTTGGACTTCCCTTAATTTTTATACTTGAACAAGTGCTTCACTTGACTCATTCCAGGCTCAGCCCTGCTGGGAGCAGAGAAACATTTTAGGCAGTGGAAGTACATATGTAAAAACTGGGAAGCAAGATAGAACATGAAGTTTATAGTATTTTCATAAAGAGTTGTAACGAAGTTTATAGTATTTTCATAAAGAGTTATAACCATGTATTTTACAGGACTCCCCAAGTACTGACGATATGCTGTTATCTGGGGAACAGCTGGAATTATTGTGAAGGAGATGAAAAAATTTCTATATGAATTCTAGATTTGCCACATCTAAATTTATGCCTTGACAAGGCATCTAAGCTCTTTGAGACTGTTTTCTGCAAAGTAGGAACCATAATACTTATGCCACAGGTTGTTATATAGTTGAAGCAGGATAATGAACATGGAACCACTGAATTCATTATATATAGGCCAGAATTCAGTTAATGATAGTTTAATGACTGTTGGCTTGACTCATTTGGCTATTATAATTGTGACTTGAGTACAAAATCTCTGTGTTAGAAAATAGTTTGGTTCTTAAGTTATAATTGATTTGGGGCTATATATATTTTTCTGCACAGAAAATATAGAACTATCCAGTGGCTTTTTTCTATATTAGTCTATCATATGGTATTTAAAAAAAACTTGAATAATAATATTAAAGGTAAAAATTTAACATTGGCCTGACCTGTGGTGGCGCAGTGGATAAAGCATTGACCTGGAACACTGAGGTTCCCAGTTCGAAACCCTGAGCTTGCCTGGTTAAGGCACATATTGGAGTTGATGCTTCCTGCTCCTCCCTACCTTCTCTCTCTCTCTCCCTTTCTCTACTCTATAAAAAAAAATGAATAAATAAAATCTTTAAAAAAGGTTAACATTGTTTTGTGCTTATTGAATACTAAATACACGTTTAGCACATGAAAGACATTTCATTCTCACAAAAGAGAGACATGTTTCTGTAAATATACCTTTTCTTTATTTAAAGTTTTCAAATTATATACAATTTTATATTAAGAGTTACTGCTTAAATGAGCAAAAATGCATTACTTTTTTATTGTATACTATGTTGGAACCATGCAATGATTTATATATTGCACTGAAATGCTGTCAAAGGAATATATTTTGGTTTACAACCATCCTGAAACTATGGACTTAAAATATGTTAAGCTGGTGACCTAGGATTGATATGCTGTTAAAGAATACTGTTAAAGAATAATTAATCATAAATATGCAAACATAAAGAGACTTTACGAAAATTGATATTTTCCTCATGGTCAAGAGTACTTTCTGTTATCATTGCTATAAATATTTGGGGGGTACTTTCTAAATAAAAAAAATCAATATTTTGCCTACATATTTTAAGAAATTACTTTCCTTAGACTTGGATTTAAATTATATTGAACAAGTTTAAACTCTTGAAAGGTATGCATAATAGTCATGTTTTCTTTTTCTTTTTTAAATTTTTCATTGCTATGTAAGCAATTTTATTTTTCTGGCTGATATAGACTTTTCTATATTTAAATAAAAATTTAACTTTGTTATGTCTGTAACTAACTTTCTTAGCACACCTTATCAATTTTTTGTCACAATACATTACATTTTCCCTAAAGCAGGAATGCCCTTTTGTGAAGTGGTAGCTAGTACTGTACTACACAGAATGAAAAAACTGATTAATTGCTTTTAGAATAGTAAATGAAGCCTTTTAATTTAATGAATATTTCAACAGAATCAATTCACTTTGTCTCTCTAAAGGCAAAATCCCATAGGGAGAATTTCTTTGGGGTGACCTAGAGAGCAAATCGGAACCTCTGGGAGGTTAGCGTACAGCCATATGTTTTCACAAGCACTTAGATTATCTATATTTCTCTAATATATTACCCCTAACCTGAAATGCATTCCATTTCAAGGGTTTAGATTTACAAATTATCCTTGGGTATTGTGAGTTGTGAGGCCAGGGCATGGGTTCTCTTTATCTGAGATCTGTCCACTCTAAGTATACTGCCAAAGTTGGATTGCTTAAAAGGCAGGAGAGTATAATGAATAGGCTGGTAGACTAAGAGCATGTCTATGTGTGGTAAAGGGAATGAACTGCCTCTTAAATCCTGTGAGCTTGATGCAGTACAACTCATTTATTTGACATTGCCATTTAAATCTTTGAACAAGCCTGATTTTATAACCATAGTCTTAGATTATAGACCAAAAATCAAGGCAGTTTTTCTCTCCTTGGCTTAAATATTTACATATATAAAAAATATATATATTTTTTACTTTAGATTATTGGGCCTCATTTTTTTTTCCATCCACTTGAAACATAATAATCTCATTGATTATTATTAAACAGCTTTTTCTATGAACATCTTTTTTTTCCAGTGAAAAAAGAGCATAATGATTTATGATAATTACTTTGTTTAATTTGAATAAATTGTTATGTTTATAAGAAAATACATACACCTAAATATTTAGTCTGAAAAATTTAGGACATTAAAATACCAACCTCAGAGGTAAGGTCAGCAGTCATTAAAAGAAGATGCTGATTTTTTATGGAAAGTTCAGACACATGCCTCATGATTGCTTAATACAAATGTACTGAGAATAAAGTGGAACAATTTAAATATTCTAAGATAATGGATGTTAGCATTCTACAGCTCAAAAAAAGGCCCTTTATTTCCAAGAAGGTTAAAATAGATTGCAATTTCTTCATTTACATATATTTATTTTAATATTTGCTTATGATTATATCTCTGCTTTGACTGGTTTAAAATTAACTGATATTTCTATTCTTCAGTCCAATAAAGTGTTCTAAATATATTCATTAAATTCAAATCAGTGAAGATTTATAAAATGTAGTGAAGTACTTAAATTAAAGGACTAGCCAAGAGGGCATAAAATTGAATGATAGAATACACTACAAAAAGAAATTACAAGTAACATCTTCAGCAGTCCTGCTTTACACCAAGTCAAATTGCAAAGATGTAAAAACTACATAAAAAGAAAGACATCATAAACATAGAATAAGCTATTTGATTCTCTGTACAGTAGCATCAACTATATTGGAGGATGATAAAATCTTATTACTAATATTTAAATATCAAAAATTAAAAATTCAGGTGAATATTTGTTTGAGGATAAGTGTAGAACAACATAATATTTTTATCTAAAATTTATGTTAAGAAGTAACTTCATGGTGAATCTCAAAATAGTATATAAAAATATAAAACTGGCCCTGGCCGGTTGGCTCAGTGGTAGAGCATCGGCCTGGCATGCGGGGACACCCGGGTTCCATTCCCGGCCAGGGCACATAGGAGAAGCGCCCATTTGCTTCTCCACCCCCCACCCCTCCTTCCTCTCTGTCTCTCCCCCTCCTGCAGCCAAGGCTCCATTGGAGCAAAGATGGCCCGGGCGCTGGGGATGGCTCCTTGGCCTCTGCCCCAGGCGCTAGAGAGGCTCTGGTCGCGGCAGAGCGACGCCCCAAGATGGGCAGAGCATCACCCCCTGGTGGGCAGAGCTTTGCCCATGGTGGGCGTGCCGGGTGGATCCCGGTCGGGCGCATGCGGGAGTCTGTCTGTCTCTCCCCATTTCCAGCTTCAGAAAAATACAAATATATATATATATAAAAAACTGATTTTTATGTTTAAAGTTTAAGCAAGGCTTTTTGGTTTGTCTTTAACTTCACTCTCCCCAACAACTGTTGGGAGATTTTCCAGACTCTTAGTTCAGGACACCTGAGAAAAAAAAATTGCTGAATGGAGTCAGAGAATGATTTAAAGATTTAGTTAATACAATTCCCCAAACCAAGTTTATTTCCAATGCTACAATAAGACAATAATGGGAACTTTTTATTCTCCACTGAGTTGTTTTACATTTGATTTCAATTCAAAACTTATGTATAGTCTTTCGAGACACTTTCAAAAACTCATTTTTCAAGATTCTACGTATCCATGAACTGTTTCAAGTTGGGCAATTCATATTTTCTCCTTGGAAGGTAATATGAACGCTTGGAATAAAAGATTTAAGGAAGACATGGACATTTGAAGATACTGAAGAAGACAAATGAAACACATTAATGGGGGGGTCTGAAGATTATAGCTGCCCTCATGAAACAGCTGGCCGAAACTAAGATAAAAGAACTTTTGTGACTGCTGTGAGAATGTGTTTGAATCTTTTGAGTCAATCCCAAAACTAGTTAGGAAGCATTATTCTGTGTCACTGTGTCTGAGATTTAATAATGCACAGAACTCATTTAAAAATGAATAGCTTCTTTAGTACTGATTATCATAGCGTTCAGGATAAGGTAATAAAATACCACCAATAAGGTCACTTATAAACAGCAGGGATTCTCTAGCTCTTGGTTTTTGTTTTTTGTTTTTGTCAGTATAGAGAGAGGTGAACTAATTTTGTTGATATTCTCGATTAAACAATTTTAGGTGTTATAGATATTCTTTATTGGCATATCACTTTTTTATTTAATTGATTTTCACTATTTTGTCTTTCCTTGTACTTTCTTTGGTCTTAAATCACTCTTCTTTTTTTGGTCTCCTGAATGTGAATGAGAGAGAGAGAGAGAGAGAGAGAGAAGGGCAGAGGGAGGAGCTGGAAGCATCAACTCCCTTAAGTGCCTTGACCAGGCAAGCCCAGGGTTTCAAACTGGCAACTTTAGCATTCCAGGTCGATGCTTTATCCACTGAGCCACCACACGTCAAGCCCACAAATACTATTAAATAGGTTTTATTTTGCTCATTTAACAGATGGGAAAATAAAATCAAAGAGTTTCAGTAGCTTGTTGTTAAGTAATCTACAGAAGTCAAACATGTAGAGCTAGATATACCCCCAAGTGTGCAACTTTCTTTTCTACTCCTAGGCTAGGTTGCTCCCTCTAATTAAAGGATGGTTGCTTTCAGCTTAACTGCAGAACTCTAATCCTCTTTGAACAAAAGCTTATCACTGCACATCCCTTGTTCATTGTCAGTATTGTTCATTTTAGTGCATTTGGTACTATTATTTAATAAAATTTTATCTGATGGAATTCATAAACAAAATAACAATTCTTTAATAAAAACTTATACTGAAATATATATGTAATGTTTAGTTCCTCTGAGATTATTACTATTAATTCAACTCCCTTAGTGAACTACAAAGTGTTGGCAAACAGACAATCTGTAGTGATTGTTCAGTATATCCTGGTTCCATAAACTGTTTCTTAAAGATGATATTTTTGTACCTCAGTTTAATTTCTGAAACTTTTAGCTTGCATAGGAGATATGTGGGAAGGTGAACTGATTAAGCATTTATCATTTTTAAAACAAGTTCTGCAAAAAACCCCACAAAGTGTAGTATAAACCTCTACATACCATGAGATTACCCACTTCCACGATCATAACAAAAAAATGAATCAGTGTTGTATCTTTGGTTTACATCTGCCTTTTAAGTATTAGGAAATACTTCTTTAAAGCACACCTATTGACTTCATCTACTTGGATAGGAAAACACTTTTCTCTGAATTGATGAGTACTTATTTTTCAGCTAAAGTAAATACAAGTCTATATCTCTTTTCATTTGTGTGAGAAGCTGACACATTCTGTCACAACATCGCTTGAGTAAATGGGAAAGTGACAGTTCCTGGAAAAATTTTAAATAGATAAACATCTATTTTTGTTTAAACAGCCACTAAAAATCAGATAGAAGCTTTCCAAGTTGAAAGGATAAAGAATGCATGAGTGGTGTAAATTTACAAGTGAGTGCATGCTAGAAAAGTTATAATGTTTGCCTCTATGATTTTAACCACAGCTCAGTATTTTCTGGGATTAAATAATGCCTCCAAAGAATAAGTTTTATTAAGATGATAGAATGATAAAAAATAGATTTGGAATTGTAAAAGTAAAACTATAATATCCTTAGAAAACAATTTTTTAATTGAAATATCAAATAATTAGTTTTTCTATTTTTGAAGTTTCTCCCAATTTTAGTCAAATACTTTATTCCTATATTACTTGGTTTAACAGTGTCTCTAACAAAACTATTGTTAATAGTCTTTACATAGCACACTTCAAATAACATTTAGAAATGTTTTTATAGATATTTTGCTATTATCATATAAGCATTACTACTTACATCCAAGTTTATTCCTCTTAGAATCTATACATATTGATTGCCAAATTATTATCCCAAATGATAATGTTACTTATAAAATATAGAATCTTATAATTCACTAAGGTATGTATTCAATAAAATAAGGTGAGTGAATACATTATATGAAAGTTAGTTTAGAGAATTTGGTAAATAATAAAGTTTGTGTTAATTATTAAAACACATAAATATCAATTAGAAGTTATATATTAAATGTATAATTATTAGATTTTATAGCTCTAAGATTATTAATTCCTATTGATATTAACCTTCTTTATGTTACTGCATGATTCTTCCTCAGAATTTCCTGGAGCAAGTAAACTGATACATAATTTTGTGCGTTCCTTTTTGTTCTAGTAATGCTCAGTGGGCCTAACATTGAAACAGCCATCGTGTCCTGCATTTCTTTCTCCTCTCATTCTCCACCTCTCCAGTTAGATCACTCGACATTTCCTAGAATGAGAATGGTAGGGATTTTAATTTACTTTTCAGTTATCAAACAGAGACTGAGAGGACCAAAAGTCACTTCTCCATACTGCTACTAAGTAAAATCATATACTGATAAGTTCCATCAATAATAAAATCATTGGCCAATAAACCAGACAGTTGCAGTGTTCAAACTATTCCTACTATTCAGCTAAAATGTTGTTTTGTACAAGATAGACTCAACAGATTTTTTCAGTTACTTTGTTTAAAATTATTTTATTGAACTATTAGGTAAATTTGAAATACTTTATTCCTGTCTTTAAAAACTCTAAAACCTTCACTAATTTTCTTTAAATCTTATTGTTCAGAAACTTCTTGAATATATATTATTAATGTTTATATGTGAAAATAATACTAGTTTTTGTATATGTTAAGCATCGAAACTTGAACTTTATCATGGACTTTGTCATCTGTGTCTGTTATGACAGTCTTTCTGGTTATCATACACAGGGACAGCTTGGGCTTGCAGTCAAGATGTCCAGGAAAAAGTCAAAGTAGAAGAGCTAAATAATACTGTATCTCTATAATGACCATAATCTCCAGTAAGTATCTGGACCTTAATATTGAACTACTCTGAATTAAGAAGTGAGAAAGGTGGTCTGGGATTTAAATAAACAGCATATTCATTTTACATTGATGTTTCTTGATTAACAGTAGAAGGCATCACTTCTGAAAGCATCTGTAGTGTCAGTAATTCCATTAACTAAGAAGCCACTTTATTATCAACATACTGTAGATTCATTTTAATGTGTCATTTGCACTTCAAAGTCACATAACTTTTATTATGGTAAATCAATTAAAACTATTTCTCATGATAATTTATCTTCTACAGAGTTTATCATCTCAGAGAATGCAATATTTCCCAATTTAACTTCCAAGACAAAAGTGATGTAATTTAAATGCCTTTTTACTGAGTTTATTAAGCATAAAGATCACAGAAATTTCAAACCCTGAAAGATAACTTTGTTTCATCTATGTGATAAAATGGAAGCCACATTTTTTTTGTGATGTATTATAGGTAGTGAAGACAGTATGCTAATTAGTAATATAACCTCATTTACTGATTATCTATGTGTCTCATTTTAAAAGATAATCCAGTAAAAGCAGATAATTTCTCTGATATTAATTTTAAAGGGAACGTAAAGACATATTAAAAACATTTTATTGAAGATTTGCAATTGAACTGAATTTCATGATGATGCAATCACCTGCTTTCTTAGTTTTAATGACTTTGTAAGAACATGCTTCAAGGAGTTATGTCTATTTTTTTATCTTTGAAAACTGTCTGTAATTTTCAACCTTTGCTGAATATTTCTGAAATAAGCAGTTTTAATATCCATTTGCAGTTTGCAAATGCTTTCATGGGAATACAAAATTTTATGTTTTTCTAAATTGAATATTTAAATGCAGAGGGTATTTTTAACATTTGCCACTTTGTCAAATCTTTATTGTCCAATTGAATTTAACCCAAACTTCTGTCAATAGAGATAGAAGAAAAAATATCTGTAATTTCTTTATGAGTTTCAATCAGAGTGTGTAAGTACTGTATGAAGAAGTAGAGTGTGCTCTGGCTGGTTGGCTCAGTGGTAGAGCGTCGGCCTGGCGTGCAGAAATCCCGGGTTCGATTCTGGCCCAGGCGCTGGGGTGGCTCCTTGGCCTCTGTCCCAGGCGCTAGAGTGGCTCTGGTCGCAACAGAGCAACGCCTTAGAGGGGCAGAGCATCGCCCCCTGGTGGGCAGAGCGTCGCCCCCTGGTGGGCGTGCCGGGTGGATCCCCGTCGGGCGCATGCGGGAGTCTGTCTGACTGTCTCTCCCCGTTTCCAGCTTCAGAAAAAATACAAAAAAAGAAAAAAAAAAGAAAAAAAAAGAAGTAGAGTGTGTGTTTACTTAATAATGCAATTATGGTAAGGTTTTTTTTATTTTATGAAAAAAATAAGTGATTTAAATAAAAATTTTTTCTCCTGAAATTACATACATATTTCTTGGAAAACTTCTTTAGAAGTGGTTGCACTATTCATTTCCTATTCAGCTTTTTCTATATATTGAAATATTTGTGTGTAACAAACTCTATTTTACCCATTTACTTAATTTCTACAAGGAAATTGTTTCTGGCATCTACAGGAGGAGTAGGACTTAACAAAGAATCAAGTTACTATTCACTCTCAGAAATAGATAACACCCTTGATTTCAGCATTTGTACTGGAGGATGTATGATTTAATATCAAAGGGGATTATACCTTTAAAAATGACCAGCGTAGTGTCAAGTTAATTGAATGAACTTTGTATCTCCCACCATCATGGCAGTGACTGAGGATTTCCTGCAGACCTTAGGTCTTAGTAGAATAGCTTGAGTACTGCTGGTGTTGTTGAAATTATGAAGATTGATGTCGGAGACGCTAGTTTAAAACCTTTTTTTTTAACCTTTTTTTTCTTTTTTTAAATTTTTATTTTATTTATTCATTTTAGAAAGGAGAGAGAGAGGGAGAGAGGGAGAGAGAGAGAGAGAGAGAGAGAGAGAGAAGAGAGAGACAGAGAGAGAAGGGGGGAGGAGCAGGAAGTATCAACTCCCATATGGGCCTTGACCAGGCAAGCCCAGGGTTTCGAACTGGTGACCTCAGCATTTCCAGGTCGAGGCTTTATCCACTGCACCACCACAGGTCAGGCCGCTATTTTAAAACCTTATATATGTCATGTATACATATTACTTGATTACTTTTATGATACCCCTTAATACAGGGGTCGGGAACCTTTTTGGCTGAGAGAGCCATAAACACCACTTTTTTTTTTTTTTTTTTTTTATTTTTTTTATTTTTCCGAAGCCCGAAATAGGGAGGCAGTCAGACAGATTCCCGCATGCGCCCGACCGGGATCCACCCGGCACGCCCACCAGAGGGCGACGCTCTGCCCATCTGGGGTGTTGCTCTGCCGCAATCAGAGCCATTCTAGCGCCTGAGGCAGAGGCCACAGAGCCATCCTCAGGGCCCGGGCAAACTTTGCTCCAATGGAGCCTCAGCTGCGGGAGGGGAAGAGAGAAACAGAGAGGAAGGAGAGAGGGAGGAGTGGAGAAGCAGATGGGCGCTTCTCCTGTGTGCCCTGGCTGGGAGTCGAACCCAGGACTCCTGCACGCCAGGCCAATGCTCTACCACTGAGCCAACCGGCCAGGGCTGAATGTCACATATTTTTAAATGTAATTCTGTGAGAGCCATACAACGACCCGTGTACGTTACACATTATCTAATAAAAATTTGGTGTTGTCCCGGAGGACAGCTGTGATTGGCTCCAGCCACCCGCAACCATAAACATGAACGGTAGGAAATGAATGGATTGTATTATAATACATGAGAATGTTTTATATTTTTAATATTATTATTTTTTATTAAAGATTTGTCTGCTAGTCAGATGCAGCCATTAAAAGAGCCACTTCTGGCTCATGAGCCATAGGTTCCTGACCCCTGCCTTAATAGTTTTGTTGTTGGTGGTGGTGGTATTGATAGTGGAATGATGTTAATATCAACTATTGTAAGAATAGTATCTGGAAAGCATTTGGAATCCCGTAGAATGCAAAACAAAGGAAGTATCATAAACTACAACTCTTGTTCTTTTAATCTGTTTATACCATTAACCTAGATGCTTTTAGCATCTCTGAACCTCTTGGCTGTGTATTCCAAATACTAATAAAGTTTTACACTTAAATGATCCTGAATTTGATCAGTTTACATTTCTTTTTCTCTTACTGACATATAGCGTGACTATAAAGTTAAACCTGTACAATCCAGGGGAAGATTGGCAAATTATTTAAGTTTCAAAAATATGCAGGCATCTTTTTTGACTTTGTAAGAAATTATTTTGAGGGCTTACAGTCATTTCTTATCTTTCAAAGCTGCCAGTATTTCCCCCACTTCTTTATTGAATCTTTCTAAATTAAGAAGTTTTAATATTCATTTGCAGCCTGAAAAGTGAAAAATTTTTTTCTTTTTTTCTTTTTGTATTTTTCCAAAGTGAAAACGGGGAGGAAGTCAGACTCCTGAATGCGCCTGACCAGGATCCATGCGGTATGCCCACCAGAGGGCGATGCTTGGCCTAGCTGGGGCATTGTCCACTGCAACCAGAGCCATTCTAGCACCTGAGGCAGAGGCCATGGAGCCATCCTCAGCACCCAGGCCAACTTTGCTCCAATGGAGCCTTGACTGCAGGAGGGGAAGAGAGAGACAGAGAGAAAGGAGAGGGGGAACAATGGAGAAGCAGATGGGCCCTTCTCTGTGCCCTGGCCGGGAATCAAGCCTGGTACTTCCACATGCCGGACAGATGCTCTACTTCTTAGCCAACCTGCCAGGGCAATTTTTTCTTTTCTAAATAAGGATTCTAAATTGGTATCCACTCTTTTAGATTGTATGTCTTCAATACATTATGTGTGTTTTTATTGATATTTATAGCCCACAAGTTAACTTTTATACTAATATATGACATATCTAGAAAAGCAATCACATAGATATAAATTGGTTAAATGTTTTCCTAATAATGATGGTTTAATATTATCAACAACTAATATCTCAAAGGAAAATATACTGTTTGGGCAAGGCTATCAATACTGGTGGATGTAATTCTACTTTTCAGTTGATGTTCATCATAATTCTGATTTATGTTGAACAACTTCTCTTTAGATTTATTATGTCCCAAATATTTTGCCTCACAGTGAGGCAGATGAAGAAAACTTTGGTCAGTAAACAGCCATCTGTAACCTTGTTGCCCTCTTGTCTTTACATTATTGGGACTGCCCTGAACCCATCTTTTGTAGAATTCTTGGTTCACTCACTTGTCCTTTAGTGTGGGTTAGCTTAGTTAAAACTGGATGATTAAGTAGCAGATCTATTTAATTATGAAAATGTGTATGAACAATTTTGCAGTACACCAAACTAAGGATATAAGCAGGGTGTAGAAATCCTGCTCTTCTCTCATAACTTCCATTATAAATGCAACAACTAACATGTAATAAGACCTGAGAAAACTTGCCATGTCAACTAGTGCATTCAAAACTTAAATACTTCAATGGTTTCATAATTTTTTAAACATAAATATATATAAATATTAATGTAAATAGTAATTTTAACATTTTGTATATAATCTGTGTTTGTCCTGCACAGGCCTGGAATGTTTTATTATCCTTGGGAACTAAAGTATCAGATGCTGCTACTGAAGTGCTGTCATTAAGGTTTCTTTGTCCAGATAACCACACACATTGTAGGAGTTCCACCCTTGCTGGAATGATCTTAGTCAAGAGTCTAAGATTACAGTCTTTTGTGTGTATCTCTGTCAGTTCCCACATGTGACCATTATCTAGGGAGGCTCCCAGCTAAAGAAGTTATAACTTAGAATTGGCTACTATGTATTTGAAACCTTAAAGGCTTCCCTTTCTCTTTTTGAGAATCACAGGTTTTACTTTAAAACCAGAGGTAAATAAAGTGTCTTTTTACTTTCACACTCATTCAGACCATGGGAGGACTCATTAAGCCTCATAGTTATAAACCCTGCTTTCACTGGGTTCTCCATTTCTTTTTGCAAAAGAGTCTCCGAAAGCCTTCCAGAATGAGGAAATCGAGAATGACTAGATCCTGGAAACAAGGATGAACTAACAATGAGAGACTACCAAAACTGCAACCCAGTTCCAACCCAACAAAATCATTGACTGGATTTAGGATACTGATTAAGATTAAAAACACACACCACACACACACATAAAAAACAAACAAACCACAATGTCTTGACCCAGAGTGTTAATGATGGACTAGACGCATCTCCACTGGTTTTGTCCAGTGCCTGAGTAGGTGGAAGGTTGAGTTGAAGATTCTTTACAAAATAGCTCCATAGCTGAAATGAAAACAAATAAATACACAATAAACAAAAAGCACCCACACAGTCAATGGAGATATTTGCTAGTCTCATCCATGTGTCGAGGTGAATATTTTTAGAAAAATTTTAAAATTATTAAATAACTAAAAGAGAAGTTAAAGAGCTTCACCAAAAATAAATACCAACCACAGATGTATTTACAGGTACACCTTAGCAAACATTCAAGGATAGGTTGTTTTATTTTTTACCCATTACTATAAATTATACACAAATTCTGTCAAGAAAAAGTAAGAATGAAGAAATTCTACATTTTTTTGTTGTTGTTGTCAAACCAAGGTACTTAAATCTAACTAAGAAAAAAAGCTATGGGATAATTTTATTTATCAGCATAAATACAAAATTGTTCATTCTGTGTCCTGGTATTTAAGGCATATCTTTTGTAAATAGCATATATTAGGAAGTTGAGGTAGGCAGAATAATCACCATCAAAGATATTAGATCCTAAACCTTAGAACATATAAAGATGTTTATTTACATGGCAAATTAGACTTTGCAGCTATAATTAAGCTATGAAGATCTTGTGATGGGAAAATTACCTTGTATTATCTAGATGGCTCCAATGTAATCACAAGAGTTCTTAAAAGTTAAAGAGAAAGGCAGGAAAGTCAGAATCAGAGGAGATGCCCAAGGAAAAGAGTTGAGGTAATGTTATGATTGACTTCAAAGTTGGAAGGGGGCTGCAAACCAAGGAGCTGGAAAAGCAAGGAATAGATTTTTCTTGCTTTTCCAGCCATGCTTACGCCTTGATTTTAACCCATGAGACTTATTCAAAGCTCTAAGAAAATAAATTTGTGTAGTTTCAAGCCATATGTCATTCTTTTGCAATTTCTTAAAGTGGCAACAGGACAAATATAATTTTTTCATGCTGCTGGCAATTTTTTTCTTTACAAGAAGATTCAAATCCACTTATGGGTGATAATACATTTGGACTATTTCCTGTCATCTTATTAATTAGTTGCCTTGTGTTTTCTTTTTCTCTTCCATTTTTTTAAAAAATTTTTTATCTTCCTTTTGTTAATTTGTTTGCAGTTAATCATTTCATATTTACTTTTCCCTTGTTTTTGGCAGTTTTCTATCTATTTACATTCATTTAAGAGTTGTTCTTGACAATTACAATATATATATTTAATTGAATAAAGGCTATATTTAATTAAAACTTTATATTCTCCTGAAATAAATTATCTCAATGCTTTAACTTAACATTCTCTCAATTTACATGCAATATTATTTGATATTTTTGGTCTAGTCTATGTTGATTAGACATTATTACTTTATTCCACACAGTGTACATTGACATTTAACTATCCATTTACTACCTTTTATAAAAAATAGCTAATTTTAAATTTTAATGTGGTATTGTTTATATTTTTTCTTCAATGTCTCTTTTAGAATTTCTTTATACTTTTTGATTCTTTATTTTTCTTTTTTCTTTTTCTGAAGTTGGAAATGGGGAGGCAGTCAGACAGACTCCTGCATGCACCCGACCAGGATCTACCTGGCATGCCCACCAGGGGGTGATGCTCTGCCTATCTGGGGATTGCTCTGCTGCAACCAGAGCCATTCTAGCACCTGAGGCAGAGGCCATAGAGCCATCCTCAGCGCCCGGGCCAACTTTGCTCCAATGGAGCCTTGGCTGCAGGAGAGGAAGAGAGAGAGAGAGGAAGGAGAGAGGGAGGGGTGGAGAAGCAGATGGGCGCTTCTCCTGTGTGCCCTGGCCGGGAATAAAACCCGGGACTCCTGCATGCCAGGCTGATGCTCTACCACTGAGCCAACCGGCCAGGGCTTATACTTTTTGATTCTTTTTCTTTCCTTGGTAATATCTTTACTTAAGTCTCATTTATTTTTGCTTTGTTTTGTTTTCAAATGAGGTAGGGGGAGATAGAGAGACAGACTTCTACATGTGCCCCGATCATGACTCTCCTGGCAACTCCTGTTTGAGACCTATGCTTGGGCCAACTGACCTATCCTCAGTGCCCGGGGCCAATGCTCAAACCAGTTAACCACTGGCTGCAGGAGAAGAGAAAGAGAATTGGGAGAAGGAGGGTAAGAGAAACAGATGGGTTGCTCCATTGCTCAGCTACTAAGCTCTTCTTAGTGCCTGAGGTGGAGGTCATGGAGCCATCCTCAGTGCACTGGGGCCAATTTACTCCCTTACTCCAATCAAGCCATGGCTGCAAGAGTGTAAGAGAGAGAGAGGGAGAGAGAGAGAGAGAGAAGTGAGAGGGGGAGGGGTAGAGAAGAAGATGGGCACTTCTCCTCTTCTGTGTGCCCTGACTGGGCATCAAACCTGGGAAATCCACATGCCTGGCCAATGCTCTACCACTGAGCCAACAGACCAGGGCCTCTTGAACAATATTTTTACTAGATATAAATTCCAAGTTGATAATTATTATCTTTAAATTTTTTGCAGGATTTAATTCACTTTTTTGTGTCTCTCATTGTTGCTGATAAGATTTCAGCAATGATGCAGTCACTGTTCCTTTCAGATGGTTTGTTTTTTATTCTCTCTACCTTTAGGAAATTTTGTTATTCTTCCATATCTTCACTTTGCTTTATTTAGGCATGTGTTCCTTTTTATGTTTCTGCTTTAGAATTACTGGGTCTAAATATTGCTATCTTTTAACAATCCTGAAAAATTATCACTTATTGCATATTTGAGACTTGTTTGGAGGTTCTAGCAGGGGAGCGCAGCTACTCGTATACCCTTGACTGAAGAACGGTCCTCTCCTCTAGTGGGGAAGATCGTCCTCTTCAACCCAGTGCGCAGCTTCGGGAGGGACACACATGGAGCAGTGAGGGAGGAAGGGGACACCCGCCTAGCCAGCCAGATCAGCCGAATCAACCCTGGCGATCAATGGGGTGACAGATGTCGCAGCCAGATCGCCCTCACATCCTATTGCATATTTGGATATTGCTATTTTACCAATTCTCTCTATAAGATACTTTGGAACTCTGTATGGAACTAGTGACATGATGGTAAGTGTTAAACAGTCAGCCTTTTAAGGTGAAAAAAGTCCTGATAGTAGCATTTGCAAATTTCCATGGTGGGAATATTCCCACTAAGGTCAGTTTCAAACTACTAAGGTAATGTCTTCAAACACAGATTTAGAAACAGATAAGCACAATCAGCTCTTGCAAAATGATTGAAGTTGGTTGTAGCACACTATTGCATAGACCTGTTTTCTCTCCTAGTCTGTCTTTCATGTTACATATTTTATAGTTATTTCATGTTCCTAAGATTCTCCTGAGTTATGGTTAACTACTTGCTAATGCAAACCTTGAGTTTTAGATTTCAATTTTTAAATTATTTTTTGAGTTTCATTGAACACTTTTTAAATATGCTTGTTTTCTGCTCTAATTTTAAGCATTATAGTTATTTCAAAAATACATATATGTTATATAAAGTCATACAATATATATGTATATTTACAAAATTTAATTTTTTGTCTAATAATCTCAGTAGTCATATAGGTCTGTTTTTTCTGGTTTGACTCAGAGAGCCATGCTTTTTTCTTTTATGTTTTGTGACTTTTTGACGTGAACTGCTCATTTCCCTTGAAACATGCTTTTTTTTTGAAATTTAAAGTTTTGCTAAAAGAATGCATGTTTTCTATAAACACTCTTTCTAATTTCTCCTTCAAGGTTTTAGACTGTATAACTACTACAATTTTCTAAAAAATTTGTAAGAGCCATCTTGCGGTTTTAGATTTTCCAGAGATTTTATCCCTTTTCAATCCTGTTCCCGAATTGAAAATGGAAATTTTCCTGCTGTTCTTTTCAGCAAAATAATTTTTATTTTTCATTAGTTATTCAACGAATAGGGCCCTTTGATGCCCTAGTTTTATACAGATGTGTCCTATTGAGAGTTTCTATTGTATTTGGTGTTGGGAAAACAGCTGTGTTAGGCTTGCTCGCTTGTACTTTGTATGATTAGTGCATGAGCATGTGGCAGAGCCACGTGTGTATAGTTTATGGAAGGCCATGGGTGCTTGCCCTCAGGGCAGGTGGCAGATTACTTGCCTGCCACTGCAAGGGATCATTTGGCTGTTTGTTTGTCTGCTGCCATGAGAAACGGTTTTCTTTGCCTGTTAGCTCATCTGCCGTTCTGAGAATCTATTAAACAGGAATGGTCCAAAGCTTTCAGGCTCCACGGTTCCTCTGCCGTTTGCCAGAATCCAATGGGAACCCACCTAGCCTCAGCCACCGGCATTATATTTGGGCCTAAGGATTTATCTCCTGTTTTCTGCAATATTTAAAATAGTTTTCAAAATAGAAGTGCAATGCAGGTGGCCGAGGCCAGGCCAGTCCACGTTGGATTAGGGCAGATGGTACAGAAACAAGTGGAGCTGGAAAGTGTTGGGACATTTTGTTTAATAGAGTCTCACAACAGACAAGCACACAGGCAGGGGAAACTACTTCTCAGGCAAATGAACAGCAAAAGTGGCCCCTCACAGTGGCGGGCAGGCAATCTGCAATCCCCTGAGCACAAGCACTCACAGGCTTACATAGGGCACATACACGTGGTGCAGCCACACTCACATACCAGTCAGGCAAAGGGCTTGCAGCAGGTACACCAGTGAGCAAGCTGAACACAGCTGCCCCAAAAGAAGCTAAAGTTCTCCAGCATTCAGCAGATAGCATCAGGGTAACCTTCAAAGTAAAAACTAGATTTACTTCTCATTTGACATCTAGCATCCTGGGTTACATATTTGGAGCATAGAAAAAACCTTACCTTCTTTTTGTCAATTTAGCAATGAATTTTATTTATATTTAACATACTACTTTTTAGATATTTTATTTGTTTCAACGTGGAAAGTAACAGGAGATATATAATCTTTCAAACTAGGTGTCAAAACCGAAAACCAGGGTTTCAATCCAGTGAACACTTAACAAAATACAGCAGACTATGTCAACACAGAGAGAAAAAGCTTGTATTTTTAATCTCAATCAGTGCATTTTTTAATTTATCACCCAATCCTTTTTAAGGAGCATTTTTAATTTCTCCATAATAATTCAAACTTAGAAAAATATTAGATTGTTAAATTAGACTCAATTTGCCTAATTAAATCAACTCACTTCACTTGTTATATACACAAAGGTTTTTCCATGTATACAAAGTATCAACTCCATCAAAATTCCTGTTAAAACCATAGAGAACTGCATTTAACATCAAATAGCTTCTGAAAGTGATCACCACTTTTTAGCTGACATATTTAAGAAGCACCTGTTTTGGGTTTCTTTCTCTGGTATCTAAATTTTATTTCTTTTTTCTCTATGCTTTTTGGTAAACCAGGGTATTTCTCTACTTAATACAAATAATTGACTTCATTCATCAGTTGATATAGATTATAAACCATTTGTAAAAGAAGTTTTAGCCCTGGCTGGATAGCTCGGTTGGCTAGAGTATTGTTATGAAGCACAAAGGTTGCTAGTCGATACTTGATCAGGGCTCATACAGGAACAGATTGATGTTCCTGTCTCTCTTTCTCCTTCCCTCCCTCCTTTTTTATCTCCCTAAAATTAATAGATAAAAATTTTAAAATGAAATAAGAATAGAAGTTTTACATTTGAGTATTTTGCTTTTATTCTGCTTCCAAAATCATCTAACAACTAACTGGTAATTTTCTTTGAGTGTGGATTATAGGAATCAAAGAAGGATGTTAGTCATTAATAATATACAGCAGACATCTTCAGCGCTCTGCCCTCTGGGCATACGGTTAAGATTGTTCTCTTTGCCACCTTCCACCTTTGGAGACGTTGAATAGTTCTGATGAAATTTGAGCAGACATAAATTGTGTCACTTCTGGAATGGAGTTTTCACTTACAGGTATGAGATACTTTCAACCTCCACTTCTTTTTCTTTCCTCCATGGCAACAGCATGGAATGAAATGATGGCTTCTCTGGTAGACCGAGTCATAGAGTGTTGTCACATTAGAATGAAATAAACCTTTATTTTTGCAGTTTCTTTGGTGTGGCCGCTAACTTGGCTGATACTGAAGCCATCACAGGCATAGAGATCAAATTGGAAACCAAACAAATGGTTTTTGGCACTTTTGGTTGTGGAATGGAGAAAAATGGAAGTATCTAGATGCCCACACTCAGTTCCCTGTAACTTTTGATCTTCAAAACTTGTTAGGTTACATGGCAATGGGGAATTAGACTTAGGTAGCAGATCTAACTGATTTTATTGATTAGCTGAGCTTAAAATAGAGCACCTACCCTAGATTACCCAGATGGCCCACCCTGAATTACCCAGGAGGGCCCAATGTAATCACAGATGTTCTTCAAAATGGAAGAGAGAGGCGGAAGATTCAGAGGGAGTGTTGACTACAGAGGGATGCTCAGGGAGAGGCCGTGTTGGCGTCAAGGATGGAGGAGGCAGACTGCCGTCGGGGGAGTGCAGTTGGCTTCTGGAGTCAGGAAAAGGAAAGGAAATGGAATCTCCCTAAAGCTGCTAGAAGGAAAGCAGCCTTGTTGACATTCAAGTTTAGGCCGAAGATTTCCGAGAGGGACTCTGGACTACGGAACAGTAAGATAATACATTTAAATTGGGGTTGATTTAAGCCACATAGTTTGTGTATGTGCTTTTTATTCCCTGTTGTATTGATATATTGTTGACACATAACATTGTATAAATTTAAGATGCATAACATGATGATTTAATATGTGTCTATGATATAAAATGGTTAGAAGTTCATGGTGATTTGTTACAGAGAAAACTAATGCAGTTGTATTTGTCAGTGTTCTGTGTGAAATTTATACTTTCAATATTTAATGTATTTTATTAGCATTATCTGAATGTAATATCAATGAGCAACCATATGATATTACATTCACAATGCTTTGTTATAAATTAAAGGTATAATAGTGAATAAGACCGAAGTACTACCTATGCTCATAGGATATAGAATTGCCAGCATAGTAGCTTTATTATTAACCATAAAACAAGTTCATTGGATGTACTACTCTACATAATTGAATTAAAGCAGTGTCCTCAAAATGTTACTGGATTTCAAAATTTTGTTGATGTAAAGATGATTTTGTGGAGTGAATCTGAGGATGTTGGGTGGAAATATCTTTGGTCACCCTGAATTTCAGTTGCAAAATTGGCTTATTTGAATACCTTTTACCATATTACATTTCATTTTACATTCTAGCCAGATTCTTCAAATAAATAATGCCCCTTTGTGCCTCTGAGTCTTTACATGTACTGTTCCTTTTGTTCCATATGCTCTTCGCTATGCTTTTTCACTTGACAAACACTTAGACATTTTTTCTTTTTTGTTTCCTCCTCAAATTTTACTTCTTTTAAGAAGCTTTTATGACCCTCTTACTACCTATGTTTATGCTTCCACAGTTTCTGGTGTTTATCACTATTACATTTTTTTTAAAATTTGTATTAATTTCAATTTATTGTCCCACTCAATATAAATCCTTCACCCCCACTCCCTTATTCATGATTACACCCCTTTTGTCCCCCTCCCCCTAACACTCCCCCACCTTCCCTTTGGGATTTGCTGTCTTGTTGTCTGTATCTATGTGTTATGTATATATAATGTCACTAATCCCTTCATCTTCTCTGATTCCATTCCCTCATCCCCCTTTCCTCTGACAGCTGTCTCTCTGGTCCCTGTGACCCCGCCTCTGCCTCTATTCTGTTCCTCAGTTCACTTTGTTTATTAGATTCCACAGGTAAGTGAAATCACATGATATTTGTCTTTCTCTGCCTGGTTTATTTCACTTAGCATAATAATCTCTAGGTCCATCCATGCCATTGCAAAAGGTAAGATTTTCTTCTTTTTCATAGCCACATAGTATTCCATTGTGTCTATGTACCAGTGCTTTTTAATCCATTCATCCACTGATGGACACTTGGGCTGTTCTCAGATCTTGGCTATTGTGAACAATGCTGCAATAAACATGGGGGTGCATATCTTCTTTTGAATCAGTGATTTGGTATTCTTAGGATATATTCCTAAAAGTGGGATAGCTGGGTCAAAAGGACATCACTATTACATTTAAAAGAATGTTTAAAATGAAAGTGTTTATGTGACTATAATAGAAAACAGGTTCAAAAGTGAGAGACAGAAACATAGTTAGAACATATAAAGGAAATATCTGAGAACTAGCCCATGACCAAGTCAGAAATAAATAAGATAACATTAAAGAAGTATAACATACCATAATTATATTAGGGTATGACAAAATTATGATAATCAGATAAAAAATATGTCTTTTAAAAGATTTTATTGATTTTAGAGGAGAAAGAAAGTCTGGAAAGAGAGGAACAGAAAGCATCAACTCTTAGTTGCTTGTCCTTGACTGCACAAGCCTGGGGTTTTGAACCAGCAACCTCAGCATTTCAGTTCGACACTTTATCCACTGTGCCACCACAGGTCAAGAAGCAAATATTTTTGGAGAGGACTATTTGCATTCTATTATCCTGAGAGAATCCGCCAGACTCAGGGAGATGGAGGATGTTACTCTATCTTCCCACCTCCAGAACAAGGGGTTTTCTTTTAGGAGATCATTTAGGGAGCTTGACAAAAATCCCCTGAATCAGAGGCACTTTGCAATCCAGAACCTGATTCATTCCTAAGCAAGCCTGCATGTCTGTGTTGTGGCTGAATGAGCAGGTAGATGCTCAGTTTGGCTCTAATATATTTCTACCAAATGATGAGGTAAGGTGTGGGGCAGCTGTGTTAGGCTTGCTCACTCGTGTACCAGCTGAAAGCACTTTGCTTTACTAGTGTGTAAGCATCTGGCAGAGGCAAGTGTGCATAGCCTATATAAGGCTATGGGTGCTTGCACTTGAGGGAGATGGCAGATTGTCTGCCACTGTGAGGGGCCATTTTTGCTGTTCGTTTGCCTGAGAAAAGGTTTTCCCCTGCCTGTGTGCCTGACTTCCATTGTGAGACTTTATTCAATGGGTATTGCCCCGAGGCTTTCTAGCTCCCCAGTTCCTTTACGGTCTGACTGAATCCAATGTGCACCTGCCTGGCCTCGACCACCAGTATTACATAAGGAATATGTATGCATGGTTCATAAGAGCTGCTCTAGAGTAATTGAAAGTTTTTTTCCAGAATGACAAAATATTTATTGTCTTCTGTCTTCATGTAACTTTCACTTGACTATTGAATCCTAATAGGTACTATATTTTTATACCTCTAACACATTGCTGGCACATTGTAAGTATATGATAATTGGAAACTAAATGATGAGTAAATATGTAAGAATAAATAGATTTGGATCCAAAAAAATAGCCACTTAAAACAAGCTAAGCCAACATAGATGGTTAAAATTAAAAACAACTATATCAAAAACAACTGGCAAAGAGATTTGAAAAGCAATAAATAATAGATAACACATTTTTTTCTCTATTTTTTTTATTATTTATCTTGTGTAGAGAAGACATATTATTAGCTCTATCTTCCAGATTAGATAACCAGTTTAGGAAGAAAGAACTAATTACATAGCTAGTGAATACAGAATGTTTTTCTAATTCTTTGCCTTTTCCTCTTTTACTGATCATGCCAATTGAATTAAAATTGTGGAAGGGTCACTATTTTGTGTACATAAGAATACTAGGTGATTTTTTTTTTAAAATTGGTACTTTCTTTAGTCATTATTATAACTAGCCAATATATTGTAATCTATTGGTTGAAAGTTGAAACCAATGAGTAAAAAACTGAGTACTTCATTTACCAGTTATATTATTGCAAAAGTATACATAAATGATAAAACATCTCATTTCAATTATTTTTTATACATATTTTTTTCATTAATAACATTGCTAATTTAAGAGCCACACCTTGACCATGCAGCTTTTTATGGAATTCACGTTCATTATTAGTCACAGTTTTGCCAAGTAAGCTTCAGGGGGAAGTAATTAAATTTAATAGAAGCCACCTTCATTTTGAATCTGCCGTCAATTTAAAGCCATGGGGAAAGGTAATTACATTTAATAGACACCATAGTTTCTAGCCGAAGATGTACGGTATGTGACGTTAATCATTAGCCTACCAGTCTGAAAGGTAAAATCTTACTTAGAACAAACTCCCAGCCAGTAAACTAGACTCTCCTTTTTTCTTTGAAAATTAATGAAGTAAAAAAGTGATGCTTATTTGGCTCTTAAATATGCTATTGAAATTTTACTATGAAGATTCAGTTCATTGATTCCAAGCAATGAAACGAAGGTAGATGGCATTTATGAACCTTACTGCAGTATTACTAACTCTTAAGGAAATATGTATTGATAATATTCTTTATTAAATAATCTTTTGGCTCAATAATGTCTTTCTGTTTTCTAATTGCTGAGGCTGGTGCAATAAATTGGTAGTTTTTGGATTCATTCTTATTTTAGTATTTTAATATATTTATGTAAATTAAAGATGTTTATTGGGTTTCAGTATATAGGAGTTTGAAATCAGTAAAATATTGTAATAAATATGAAAGCAAAACATATCTTTTTGGTAAACACATCTACAAGGCTCACTGCATTTCGCTAAACATTTTATAGGCTCATTGTACCATTTGGCTCACATTGAATTCACCTTACATTTATTTTTTTTTCATTGTGTGTGAAAAATTTTTGGCTTCTGTTTAGACATTTGTTTTTTAAAATAGTTTTTAAATCAGATTTTGATAATAAGCTTATATGCAGTTCCCATAAAATCAAAAGAAATTTCCCAAGATTTCATGAAATTAAAAAGCACCTTTAGAATTCATAAAATTTACAACTCTATTTAGAAATTTAGGGTTATTATTCTTCAATGATGTTTCTGGTCAACACTTTCTTTCTTGTACATATTCTGGCTCAGGTCATATACACAGAGTGGTAAGAAGGATAGAGGGAGAGAAGGGAACTATACATGAGAATATTTTTTACAACTGACAATAACAAAAAATATCTCAAAAATAAAATTGATCCAAATAGCATTTTCCACTTATCTAAAGAGAAGTAATAATAAATCTGTATCAGTTACTTAGTACACAGAAGCATTCTTTCATGGAACTTAAATACTGTAGAAAGACTTTTATAAATAAATTTTGTATTTCTCTTTAGG
This sequence comes from Saccopteryx bilineata, assembly GCF_036850765.1. Lineage (NCBI taxonomy): Eukaryota > Metazoa > Chordata > Mammalia > Chiroptera > Emballonuridae > Saccopteryx > Saccopteryx bilineata. Next base: position 80,380,776 of record NC_089495.1, read on the forward strand.
ATGAGAAGTTAAACCACAATTGCCTTTTTTTTTTTTACATCTATATGCTTCATATACGTTTAGCTAGCAGTCTTTAAGAAACACCAACGCGAAAATTGTTTATTTTGCGAGAACATATTCAGACTCTGTTGGTTCTTATCTTTAATAATGTCACTCACAATTCTCAAGAAATACATTTGTCTTCTCTAAGGCTGTAACAAATAGTTACAGGGGTCAGGTTTGACTGGCATTTTAAAAAGATCTATTATTATGTTTAGTGAAATAAAAAGTCAAACAGTTAAGATTGATCACATCAGGCACATCATTGGCTGGGTGACTAGTGGCATCTCCTAAACTTTATAAAACATCTAAATAATTTATTTAACATTTTCAAAAATTTTATTTTTTATTAATTATCAATATTTATAATTCACCTGAAAAAATAAAACCTAAACAATTATAAACAAACTTTATGGTATTTTAGAATTTAAACAATGCTTGCCTGACCTGTGGTGGCGCAGTGGATAAAGTGTCGACCTGGAAATGCTGAGGTCGCCGGTTCAAAACCCTGGGCTTGCCTGGTCAAGGCACATATGGGAGTTGATGCTTCCTGCTCCTCCCCCCTTCTCTCTCTATCTCTCTCCTTTCTAAAATGAATAAATAAAATTAAAATAAAATTTAAAAAAATGTTAAAAAAAAAAGAATTTAAACAATGCTTAGTGTATGTGTTTTCAACAACCCAAATACAATGTTTAGAAATTTTTATATTTTTTAAATTAGTAGAAATTTTCTATTTAGCAACCTTTCTAAAAGTTCTATTATATAGCCCATGTTAAGTAATGAGGAGCATCCTACATTACTATTAAAAAGTTTGATAGTCTTTAAAATTCTTTAGTATTAAAAGGGGAGCTTTGTGTAAAACCAGAACAATATAATTGTATGTTTTAATTAATGAAACCCATATTAACTGTAAAGGAAGTAATCTAGATGGACCTTTTTACCTAGACTATTCCAAGGCTCAAGTATTAGGAAATAATACGTTTTGGTCAAATAATAGATATTTCAGAACTACTGTTTAAAATTTAATGTTTTACCCCTTGTTTTTGGACTTGAATTTCATACTACTGTATGTAAAGAAATACCATAAAAGCTATTAAAGCAAATTAGTAACCACAAAATAAAGTTTTCAATCCTGAGCATATTTGAAACCCCTCTGATTTAAAGCAAAGATGACAAAACTGATCAGCTTTACTAAAATTAAACTATGGTAATATGTGAACAAGTCCTGCCAGAGGTGAGGACGACGAAGACACAAAGACCCGACACCGGGGACCAGGTTCAGTGACGCAGATCCACTTTATTCAGGAAGTAAGCTAGCTTATATACATGGGTTCAGCCAATAGGATGTTACAGCGTGTCCTTCATAGCCAGTGGCTGAAAAGATCAGGGAGCTGCGTGGTTGGCGCTAAGTCACTTCCTTATAGCGGGCGAGCTCCCTTCCTGGGTATGCCCAGGAGGCTTCTGGAAGCTGGAGTATTCTCACAGCATTGCATCAGCCACAGCTGCTAGGAATGCGCTCTGTGCTCCACCCACAGTGATATAGAATGTATGTTAACATTTTCATGATGGTTGGTAATCACTTGTTAGCATTCATGAATATGGCTTAAGCCCAACATTCAAACAGTGCAGCTATATCATCACATAGTAAAGATACATTTTCCTTTTGATAGGTGTGGATCCATGCTACACCTGTAGACAGTGCATCCAAGAACACATTATATATTTATAATTTACCTTATATAGTATATTGGAGTAAAACTAATAGAAAAATACAAATTTACTAACATGTAGTTCCCACCAGCCTTGTTATTCCTTATGGTTAAACTTTTCCTACTATTGCTTCAGCATTGCCCTGTAGAAACTTCTATTTGAAATATTTTCTGCTTCTCTAAGCAGTCAGCCTATTATGCCATGCCATGCTATGTTCCATTAGTACTTGGCATGTATCGTCATCAATGTGTTTGTCGTATTTATTCATTTTCAAAATATTTATTGAGCGCCTACTTTAACGAGGAATGCCCATAAGTATCAAATATAGCAATAAACAAAATAAAATCCCTTCTCTCATGTATCATACCACTAAGTGTATTTTAACACTTTTTCTGTATGTGTTTATACCACTTATTGAAGGCTAAATTATTACCCTGTTTATTTACATTATTTAAACTATTACCCACTTATTCACTCACATATTAGTTAGTATGTAGCCTCAGCTGGCACAACAAAGAGCTGCAAGAATACAGTGCTCAAACGAGACAACTCTTCCTTTCTTGGAGCACTAGAAAAAGAAAGATAGGTAATCTCTGGCAATTAGGAGATTTTGTTCCGTAAGTTTATCCAGACTCCTGGGTTCTCCCTATATTATTGTTACATCATTCACTAAAGCAGCACTTCCCACTGGACACCTAATGCAGGCCCTAAGTACAAGCCAGATATAACAACTGAAAAATTTTAGAAAGTAAGGAAAAAGATAAAAATAATTTTAATGTATTTTTTATCTCAATATATTTAAGGTATAATTCCAACTTATAATATAAACCAATTACTAATAAAATATTTACTTTTTCAGATGGTGTCTTCAAAACTGGCTGTGCATTTTACATTTACAACTCATATCAAATTGGACTAGCCACTCTATTTGGCATAGTGTCTGTTATATTGGGCAGTGCAGCCATAGCGTACTGCTCTTGTATGCAGGTTAGGAATTGATTCATTACCACTCTAGGTAGTGCCACACTTAGACCTAGACAGCAGGGACTACTTTCTAATATTACATGTTTCAGGGGACCCAGCTCTGGACTTCCTCACTCTATGGTAGCTACTCTGCATATGGAGGCAAGCCCAAGAACAAGGGTATATGCCATGTGATTTCTGTGCTCCTATCTTAGAGTACCAGAAACCTCAGAATTCCCTGTCCAAAAATCCCTTGCCTCCAGGGACAAGACTCTTCTTTTGAGGGAAGATACGACATCAGTATGTATACCAATGAGCTTGAATGATGACAAGTTCTCTTGGGGTGTAGAGGGGGCTTGCACATGTGATCCTGGGTATGCATGCGGAATTGCAACTATCTCACTGTGTAGAACACAGCATGAGGCAGGAACAGAAGGTAATCAGTGATGAGCTTCAAGCTAGGTGCCAGGTCTCCTAATACTCTCAAGTTCTCAAACAGAACTCAGATGGATCTGAAAATTTTAGTTTTCAATCCAGTTGTCCAGGTTGTTGGGCAGGTGAAATTGTCAATTTAGAATAGAGCACACTTTATGTAACTGTTTGTTATCTTGATATGTATCTTATAAATATTTATACATGTGGGATGATTCTCCACTTGTACTTTTACCCTACTTCTTACAAATGTTTAGAAAGTATTTGACTGGGTTTGCTTTCAGCATCTAGGAGGGGTAGAGGAAAAGGAAGAAATGCATTCTCAATCATGTTCAGTATAATATCCAGAAATGTCAGCCACAATATCTACTCACAACTCATGACAAAAGCTCCTATAGATTCATCTAACTGTACAAGAAGCTAGTAAATACACTACTGAGCTGAGAAGCCATACATGCCCAGTTAAATATATTACTAAATGTGTACAAAGGAAAATGAGTACTGGGGAACAATTAAGAGGTTATCAGCAACAACTATGTAGTTTACTTAACACCACGCAAGCAATGATTGGAAAGATATTATCCCAGCCCTCGAAAAGCTTAGAGTCCAGTGTAACAAGACAACTATCTAAGCCATTATAAATTTTGTAATAAGATTAACATAATCCAAGCAGTTTCAAAAGGCCAGTAAGAACAGGAGCCAATGTTTTTTGGCAGAGAGAAGAACGTGTCTAATCATTTTGTTATATTATAACAGATAATTGTACTCACTGAGTATTTGATGGATGGGTTAGCTCTGATTAGACCCATTAAAAAGTATGCCATACCTCTTTGCTTTTACATTGTCATTTTATCATTTATTCTCAGAACATATAAAAATTTAAGGGCCATCTAGTCAACTTATTAACCAAAAGATAATTCTCCCCTATATTGTTTATTATATATCCACTAAATTCTGCTTTAATTTCCACAAATACTTTTCAAAAATGCATTCTTTCTATTGATTATTCTATGTCAAGACCTTTTTTATATCCCTCTAATAAAGATAAATTGTATCGTGATATACTTAGCTCTCCATATATCCCTTTTTCTTGCTAGAGTGTGGATAAATTGAAGATAGAGCTATATTGTATTCATCTTTATTTTTCTAGCTCATATCCCAGTGGATAACACAGAGTAACTACTTACTGACTAAAAATGTTTAAACAATTCTGTAAGGGATCGATCTTTCACATCTGCAAGTGTGAAGGGTCTGGCATGTTATCCTGCTTGCCAGCTAACAAATTATCCAACAGGAGTAGCAGACTTCTGGATTAGAGAACTGAATTTACAAAAGAATCTTAGCAGCATCAGTTCCTCTAATTCTCCATGGTGCTGTGTGTGAGGGCTTGATACCTCTTGCATGTGCTGGGTTGAATCCTGAGGTTAGGAAACTCAAAGCTTTTATAGGGTGGCCGGCACATTTGTCTTTCTGCACCTCGGGAATAAAAGAGAGACCTTTACTCTGGAATGCAAACAAATCATCTATGGAGATAGAGAAGAGAATGTATTTCTGTCTCCAGATGTGAGGACACTTTAAACCACTCCAGAGCAATATACCATATCTGACTCCAACCTTATGACTTAACTCCCAAAGGGGCCACCTCAAAACGCTATCCTACTGGGGATTAGGTTTCAACATATGAATTTTGGAGGAATAAATAAATATAAATAAATATTCTGTCTATAATAATGACAAATTAGGTAGTTTTCTATTTACACAGTGTTTTTTTGGTCAATTTTTACTTTTTTCTCTGTTGCTTTTTGCACATTCCATAAAAACATCCTAGATGTAAAAGTCACAGTACAGTATATACAATGTTACAATTATGTTGTAGAGTTGTTATGTATAAAGTTGTGGGTAAAATATTATAAAAAAGAAAGATGAATGTATTCTTGCATTATGATAATGCATTTTAATTCTGTATCTTAACATTTACGTTTTTGTCAAGAGGTCATTACAACCACAGTTTTTTAAAAAATTACTGCAGAACAGATTAAAATGTATTACAGAAAATATTTTTATTAGCAAATATTGATTTATAAAATTTCTCATTTGATCATTTCTAATATGTTAACATTCTTTTCTTTATCAATGTTCTTATTCTTAAAAGATCTGAACACTCCATATACAGAATATCATTACTTTGCCTGATGGTAATTTTTAAATTATTAATATGTGACTTTATGTTAGGACAAATTCTTATCTTTTCTTCTTTAACCTGAAAATATTTGTATTTAAAAATATCAGTTACAATTTATACCATTAAACAAACCTTTAAGCAACTTCAAAGTTAATGCTTCATAAGCAGTACCCACAAATCTCATAATGCTACAAATCTTTTTTGGAAGTTTAGATAGTGTAAAGTGTGTCTTCTTTCACTTGTTTACCATTCGTGAATTAGAAACCTTATTATGCAAAAGGATACTAAGATTAGTAAGTATAATTTTGTTGCCATTTGACCAAGTGAGATGACATTGACAATATTTTCTAAGAAACCAATCAATAACTCCAGTATATATACAATTTTATTTTTAGAAAAAATCTATTTTATGTACATTTTATAAATTCCTTTCATCGTGGAAGGAAAAGGCACCAGAACACTATACAATGTTAAGACCATTTTAAAAGACATTCTAAAAAGTTTTATTTTTAGAGAAATAAGCAAGTGAGTATTATATATATATATATATACAATTCAAGCATCATCGGTATCATATATATAGTATCTCATTAAATGGGTTTTCCTAGGGTAGAATGTCTTTACATATGTTACAGATGTTTTTACAAAGTTAAATATATGCCATTGATTTTATTATAAAATATTAGTCTTTATAAAGAGAAGCATGTGTTTGGATTTCACGAGTATTTAAATAAGATCAGTGTGAATCTTACAAATTTTTGTCAAACAGTTAAGTTTTGGCCACTCCATTTACCTTTAAATGTCACTCAGGTTATATGTAATTATTTATGGCTTTATTAATAGTAATAATACAAATATTTAACAGATTTTACTGCTAATTCTGAAACACAGACTAAAGAGTTTTAAGTCCAGTTATTTTAAGGAACACAGTCCACTGTGGTTAGTAGAAATGTTTCTAAAAGTAAGACAAACTTTTACAAAGTATTTGGTCTTGAGAGCTCTCATATTGTGTGTGTGTGTGTATGTAAATGTGCATATATATCTATATAAAATATATAATAAATAAGTATAATGAAGGAAACATAAAGACATGTATATATTATATTTGTATTCTTATTTGTGTTCCTATATGTGTTGTGTTCTTATATAGTTTTTCTTATCTATGTGTTCTTTACATGTAACAATATGTGGCAGTGAAGACAATAAGACAAATTTAATACCTTTATCTACGAAAAGAAACTTGTAACATTAGAAAATATTTATCATTTGGATTGGAAGGGGAGAGAAATCTTGATAAAAAGAACAATGTAAGAAGAAAAGTTATCTGGGAGGGAACGTGCCCGGTGTATACCTAAAAAAGCTACAATCAATCTCTCTAGAAGGGAAGCAGAAAATTAGATAAAGAAAAATGATGAAGCACTAAAGAGTTGCAAAAATAATTTTAAATTCAGGTGTTTTGAAATTAGAGCTCTTGCTTTTTTATTTACTAGCTAGGCACCCTTGTACAATTGCCTTATCTGCTTAGAACTGTGTCTGTATATGTACAATGGGGAGAATAATGATATCTGCCTTACAGTGATGTAAGGAGAGTTAATTAACATTAGCAAAGTGGCATTTTACCTCTGGGTAATCATATAAAGTAGGTCATATATATATATATACATACATACACACACATATACACACATACACACACATACATGAGGATAGCCTCAGAAAAATAAAGGAAGTTACTACATATGTAAAAAGACAACTAATACACATTGAGATTGTCTCAATTTGGGGAGTAAGCATTTATCAATCCAGACACATGATTTTAAACAAGGTGTTCGTAAAAAATTGCAAATGTGTTGCTTTTTTAAAGATACCAATGATACCAATATTTAAAAATACATAATTTGGAGATATGGATAAAGAAAATAGTTGCAAAGGCCACAAAGCAACCAAGATAGGGTATTATCAATCAAAACAGGTGAATACAACAACTGGCAAAAGATAAATTTATGACTGATTGATTTTCAAAGTTTAACAGAAAAATATATATTTTTATTCATTTTACAGAGGGTGGAGAGGGAGAGAGATTGAGAGGGAGGGAGTCAGAGAGAGAAGGGGGGAGGAGCAGGAAGCATCAACTCCCATATGTGCCTTGACCAGGCAAGCCTGGGGTTTTGAACCGGCAACCTCAGCATTCCAGGTAGACACTTTAACCACTGTGCCACCATATGTCAGGCAGGAGAACATTTTATTTTATCATTTTAAATGTATTGCAGTGACACTGGTTAACAAAATTATACAGGTTTCAGGTGCACAATTCTACAACACATCATGTGAATGCTGTATTATGTGTTCAACTCTCAAGTCAAGTCTCTGTTTACCACCATTTATTCAATATATGCATCATTTACATATTAAGAGGAAAAGAACAGACCTCTGAAGTAATTTCAAATGCAGTACTTTCTAAGAGACTTGCTCCTCTCAAATGAACTACTTTTAGTATCTCATTTTTAATTTTTCAATTATATGTGTATGGTTTCCTCAAGAAACTTTAGTCCAGTTTTTAAACATGATAGATTTTTTCTTCATTTTCTAAATTGAAACTTATACATAGTATACAGACAAAATTATTTTGTTAAGGCTAACAATTATGTTTTCCTTTCCCTTGGGAAATTAAACCTTTTATTCTTATTTATTTTCTCTGTTGATCAAATATCCTAATTTAGCACTACATATCCACACAAAAATATCATTAAAATTACTTAGTCATTATCAGCAGTATACTTCTTATTCTTGCAGAATTGAAGGATATGTTCACTTCCAAACAAGATTCCTAACATTAGCAGAAATGTACTGAACAGGTCCTGTCCTCTCCACATTCTAATCTGTCAGAATATAATTAAGCAATTATGTGGATATGACAGTGTGTATTGTGATGTAGGAGTAGCACACACTCTCAAATATGTTTTGTAGCGCAAGACTGAACTTCATTAGGAATCACCCCCCCAAAACAACTCATTTACAAAAATAAAATAAACTCTTAACTGGGAACTTCCAACAAAACATGTCCAAAGTAGAATATTTTTGGTAAATGATGGTGAAGTTGCAAAAAAGTACAGGATACTTGGGATTTTTGTTGTTGTTGTTTTTGTTATATTTTTAATAAAAATATGAAATATGTTATTTTGCCTCGAGCTATTATGAAAATCAGTTGGCACATTAGAGATGCTATTTTAATTCATTCCATAATAGTGTATGGATTTTCTACAGTTTCACAGGTTTCCTAGTGTACCTTTTTAAGTATAATGATGTAAATTGCAGTTCTTAGATCTTAAATCATTGAACCTTTTCTTTAAATGCTTGATTCTTGTCCCAGCATAAAAGTTATTAAAATGTATATTTTATAAAATAAATTTATTTGTTCCAAATATGAATCATAACTAAAAGAAAACATTCCTTGATTTTATTTTATTTTTATTTATTTATTTTTTTCATTTTTCTGAAGCTGGAAACAGGGAGAGACAGTCAGACAGACTCCCGCATGCACCCGACTGGGATTCACCCGGCACGCCCACCATGGGGCGACGCTCTGCCCACCAGGGGGCGATGCTCTGCCCATCCTGGGCATCGCCATTTTGCGACCAGAGCCACTCTAGCGCCTGAGGCAGAGGCCACAGAGCCATCCCCAGCGCCTGGGCCATCTTTGCTCCAATGGAGCCTTGGCTGTGGGAGAGGAAGAGAGAGACAGAGAGGAAAGCGCGGCGGAGGGGTGGAGAAGCAAATGGGCGCTTCTCCTGTGTGCCCTGGCCGGAATCGAACCCGGGTCCTCCGCACGCTAGGCCGACGTTCTACCGCTGAGCCAACCGGCCAGGGAACATTCCTTGGTTTTAAAAATCATACAGATGTAAAAAAAAAAATCATACAGATGTATTGACCATCTAAATTTATTTATTTATTTTTTAATTTATTCATTTTAGAGAGGAGAGGGAGAGAAAGAGGAAGAGAGAGAGAGAGGAGAGACAGAGAGAGAGAAGGGGGGGAGGAGCAGGAAGCATCAACTCCCATATGTGCCCTGACTGGGCAGGCCCAGGGTTTTGAACCGGCAACCTCAGCATTCCAGGTCGATGCTTTATCCACTGCGCCATCACAGGTCAGGACGACCATCTAAATTTATAAAGTTAATATATATATATATATATATAAATTACTGGTAAGATTTGATATATTTTTTAAATGTATGCACATATCCATGTACACATTTTACCACACTCGAAAACATAACAGTGTAAAAATTATATCATATTAGTTAGGAAGGAAGGTGATAGAGCTTAAATTTTTTAATATTTAAAACTTACTTGTCCCCCTTTTTTCAGCTCAAGGCACACTCCCCGACGAAGGAAATAAAAATTGAGTCATTTCAGTAATTCTGCCTATAGGTGAAATATTCTGATATTTTCGTCTAAAACTGTCAATGAACAATATGAAGATGGAAGCTAAAATCCATGTTAACTTAATATTTAATCGTTTTTTTCTTAGATATTAAATAGCAAATTCAAAACATAATGACAAATGAAGAGAGGGAAAAAAGAGGGTGGAAGGGAAACACCAAGAAAGCAGGCAAGTTTTATGTGTTAAGTAACCTTAGTGCCACTTAAATTCTGCCTTTTGAAAGACAGGCCTGACATATTTGTTTGTACAGGGGCCCGCAATTTATGTAGCTGGTTATGATAACAGCTCCCAAATATTATGCTCATATTATTATAAAAACTCTTCTCCCTATTTAGAAGCATTATGTGGCAAGGATGGATTACTATTATTATATTTACAGCAAAACCAAATGTTTCTCTCATTTTGATTTTTTCAAAATTAAAGTTATTTTTTTATTATTTTTAACTTTGTATAAATTAATAAATGCATTATATATATGCACAAATAAATGTATGGTCAAAGAAACAAGATTTTCATTTATATTTCTGATGAACAATAAAAATTGGTGGTGATGAGACCCTGGCTGGTTAGCTCAGTGGTAGAGCGTCGGCCTGGCGTGCAGAAGTCCTGGGTTTGATTCCCGGCCAGGGCACACTGGAGAAGCGCCCATCTGCTTCTCCACCCCTCCCCCTCTCCTTCCTCTCTGTCTCTCTCTTCCCCTCCCGCAGCCGAGGCTCCATTGGAGCAAAGATGGCCCGGGCGCTGGGGATGGCTCTGTGGCCTCTGCCCCAGGTGCTAGGGTAGCTCTGGTCGCAACAGAGTGATGCCCCGGAGGGGCAGAGCATCGCCCCCTGGTGGGCAGAGCGTTGCCCTCTGGTGGGCGTGCCGGGTGAATCCCAGTCGGGCGCATGCGGGAGTTCTCCCCGTTTCTAGCTTCAGAAAAAAAAAAATTGGTGGTGATGAGAATATAGGAGATAAATATGGAATAAAACCATAAGTATGCTATGCAAATTAAGAATAGCAAATTGGACACATTGATTAGATTCTCAGAGAGTGTATTAGTTGTCAGACTTCTTTTTTCAATCTAAGTTTTTGACAGGTGTCAAATACATAGAACTATTTTTTAACACAACATTAAATAATTGGAAGAGTCTGCTATGTGTATTTTTTTATTAAGTATAATACAGTTTACTTTTATTGATATGAGGACTACTTTAGAAATTGATAGTTTTGAAAAATAAGTGACTTAAAGTCACTTATTGGTTCTTAAAGAACCAATCTATGTAGTTGTGAAGAAATTTGGAACTATATTCAAGGTTTAATACAAAATATATTTTGTAAGATCACAGAAACATTACATTAATTATAATATAGAACTAACACGTTCTTTGTAGGCTGAGCATACAGTGTCATGCTTCTTCAGAATCTTAGTATGGTCATTCAAAGAAATCAACTTCTGCTTTTTATTACAGGAAGATTTATTGATATGGACTCAAAAAAGTCCTGAGTTCAGGTCACAACTCAAAGTCTTAACTATTTTGGTAATGGGAAGAAAACTGACGTTACTAAGACTTAGTAGTAGGGATAACACTCACTGCATCTCATGCATAGAATAAAGAAATGGTAAATACAAAGAACTCTGTAAAACCTGATGGACTAAAGAAATGGGAGTTTTTGCTAACATTAACAGAATAACTTCCCGTATGGGCTCACTGTGCACTTATTCAGAGAATAACATTGGTAGCATATTTATATAACAATCTTATGTATATAAATTTTTTTTAATTTTTTTTATTTTTTACAGAGACAGAGAGAGAGAGTCAGAGTAAGGGATAGACAGGGACAGACAGACAGGAACGGAGAGATGAGAAGCATCAATCATTAGTTTTTCGTTGCATATTGTGCCACCTTAGTTGTTCATTGATTGCTTTCTCATATGTGCCTTGACAGGGGGCCTTCAGCAGACTGAGTAACCCCTTGGTTGAGCCAGAAACCTTGGGTCCAAGCTGGTGAGCTTTGCTCAAACCAGATGAGCTCACGCTCAAGCTGGCGACCTCTGGGTCTCGAACCTGGGTCTCCTGCATCCCAGTCCAATGCTCTATCCACTGCGCCACTGCCTGGTCAGGCCAATCTTATGTATATAAATAAGTAATAGTGTAAAGAATAAAAAGAAAGAGTGAATGAACAAATATAAGACAGATTTTTAATTAAAAGAATTGCTACAAAGAAAATAACTTAGTTGAGACATAAAATAAATGGAGAGAAGGGTGGTAGTGTTGCTAATTTAAAACAAGTAGTCAGATAATGCTGCTCTGATGAGTGGGCATTTGAGTTAAGTGGAGGAGTTTACCATGGAATTTGAACTTGAGGAAAAGAGAAAATGAAATGCTAACAGACTTTAACTGTATTTGAAATGCAATGAAAAGCTGAAGGGATTTAAAAATGAAAATATCCTAGCATATTGAATGTTTGTAAAGGATCACTTAAGCATCAGTGTAGACAATGGTTGGAGGAACTGATACTTCAAACAGAGCCAATAAAATAGGAAGCTATTGCAGTGGTCCAAATAAGAAAAGATGGTAACTTGGATGCAGGAATCCTAGGCAGATGTGTAGTTTGCATACCATACATTTCTAGGTGGTGTCATTCTCATAGATTGCAAAGTGAATGGTCCCCTATAGGGCTATACCATGAAAAACAGCACAGTTGTACACGGGGATCCAGGTTGGCATAAGATAGCAGTAGTGGAGATTAAAGGATTGACAGAATTAATACATTGAGTAGAATAAATGAAGCATTTTAATTGTATGGAAATGGGTAAATAGAAATGGGAGAATTTATATTTCTCTTGGAACTTGATAGATATTGGTACAATTTCTTAATTTCTCGTGACTTTATAATTTCCTTTATATATTTTTATTAACAGTTGAACAGTTTTAAAATTTCATTTGTTAAAATGCATTTTAACTGTTCTGAATCCCCTGGTCTAATATTTGCTTTATGACTATAATGTGAGGTTTGTTTGTCTATAAAAAGATTAGCTTAATAAATGAGTAATAGTATGATCTTTTAAGAACTCAAGTTATACACAGTAAGTGGTTAATAGCTATTTATTGACAGAAATAATGTCTGCTCTTTGAAGAGCTGTTAATAATACAATGCAAGCCATTTGTGGTTAAAATCATTTAAATGGGATATTTAATAATATGATTAGACTAATTTGCTGTAGGATTGAAAATCTTATCTGACTCTAATGTCGGCTATAGTGTAGTAGTCACAATAATACACAATGCTGATTATTTGAAGATATGCTTTTTATAGTCATGTAATTGGCATTAAAATATTAGTTTAACTGGTTATTAAATTCAAAATGCTAATATTTCAGGACTTTTCTACTTTTTATTTTGCCCAATAAAGTACAACAGGTTGATTATTTATAGGATTTAACACTTTAACTTGGTCTAAAAGTACTGGAATTAAAAAAATAAACTTCATTGTAAAGAGAATCTTCAAGGCTCTCTTTGAGAGAACTGGCAGTTCATTCCATATGTCAGTGCTGTCACTCTGTTATCTGTTGATGGGTTTTCGTAATTCTTCACAGAGATATTGTAGAGATTAATGAAAAAGAGTTTGTATTTTATCTTTTCAAATGTAAGTTCTGTGAGATGAACATTTAGAAACCTCATTATACACAGGCTATCCTGTGCCAGAAGTCTTAAACTGTTAGTAAAATCTCTTAAGTGTTGTACTTTATCATTGCTGTCTTGAAAATGTGGGGCTGTGCCTATCATATCTTTTTTTTTTTTTTGTCTATTCAGGATTATTTAAACATAGTATTATATTTACTTGACATTTATCAGAGTTACAGTGGTCCTTTAAATTTGGAGAGTATAGAATTTTTACTTGATCTGTCTGATACTATATAACCTAATAATGTCAGGCTCTATATAAGCTCTACTTAGAATTACACAGAGCCATGCTGTTTAAAGGATAGCCTATGTGTAATGAACCTCCCAAAGCTTTTGATCTACAACATAATATGTTCTCTCAGGGGAGCTTCAAAATACAGGAAACTTTTCTAGGATACCTAAAAGGTGATGCTTCATATCAATACAACTGTGTGCTTCTTTACCATACATTAATTCCCAAATGTAATTTTTTTTCTAGAAGAAAACATACATAAACCTCTTTTGAATTTGATATAACCTAATTCTACCTTGAAGAAGAGAGAGGTAATGAAATATAAAAAATGTAGGGGAATTCCAGAATAGCCAAACACTGACTTTGAGTGGTAGGAAAGTGGTTGGTTCTTCATAGACAGTGCTCAAAGGTTCTAAGGCAGTCATGCTCAGGGAGGGACAATCACTGAGAATGTATCAAAAGGAAAAACTGTCCAGTCACTTATGTGATAGTATTTCTTTTGAGGACAAAATTTAAACTAATCTGGTATAAATATAATTTTTTAAATGTTTCTTTTTACTATAGTTGGAGTAGTAGGATAACACCATATATTCTGGAGAAGATAAAAACTTTACTTTTGTTATGAAATTTATATAAATATATAATTTATCTTAATAATGTAAAACAGGTCAGACTCTGTAGAATAAAGGAGCTGTATAACTTTTTAATTTTCTGACTGGCTATATATGTACTGATCCAAGTCTTTTGTAAGGTAAGAATGTCTGATCTAAATATCACAAAACAGCTATGCCATTAAACTGAAGAAAATGTAGTGAATGAAGATGAATGAAATAAGAACAGAGGTATAAAAATAAGAATAAAATATGAAAAGTAGATCTAGGCATCATAATTTGATTATGTATTAAACAATAAAGCGCCATTATCTTGCTCAAATGTTTATTTTTAATTAAGATATAATATTTTTAAAATAATGTAATTTTAAACAAGTAATTTTTGCTCATATGATTTTTTTTTCTGCCCTGAATGCATTTCCCTTCCCCCTTATTCCCTTCAACATCTCCCTTGCACCCCTCCCACAACACCCTCCCCCCTTCCCTTCAGGTTTATCCCAGCCTATCATCCCTACCCTCTTTTGATTTTAAACCATTTGTCACAGGTGATCATCTTTTAAATAAAGACTCATTTTTACAGTACATTATCAAGTTTTATAAGCTAGTTCTATATACATAGCTACACGCCTTTTTAAGAGAAGTATTTCATAGACATGATTTTAGTGTAAATTTTGATAAATGTTTTCTAAAAGAAGTATTTTTATAAATACTTCTGTATTCATAAAAATACAAAGCAATCAAATATTATTGAAAATATTTAAAATGGTTTAGTTAAATAAGATAGTGTAAATAAATCAAATTCTTATGTATTGTATCAACATATAGTAAGTAGATAGCCATCTTTTAAAGTGTATCTTTTGCTAAATTTTTTTATGTTGACTTACCATTTTACTACATATTCAACATACATTTTCTGATAACATAAATGCATGTTTCATTTTTGACAGGTATCTTATAAATCATAAAGTACATTTATCATAATAGTGATATTTTAGGAGGCTCTATATATCAGATACTCCATAATGCTACGTTCTAGGAGTTTTTTAAGTAAACAAGTAGGGAATAATTCAAAGATTACAGATTCTTAGTGTGTTTTATAAATGTCTAAGCATTAAAAATAACTGAGAACTCTCTTTAAATATAATTATTCATAGCAAAATATAATGATGCATCAAAAGATAATTTTTAAATGCCCACAATAATATGAATCCTTATAAACTTGCAAAGATTAAAAGTTAACTTTCAACTAGTTGTAGTTTTTGATGTTTTATAGGTGATATTGAAAATTCACAGCACAATAAAAAGTTATCAGAACTGTGATCAAAACTGTCAGAAAGGGGAAAAGCGCCACCTATTGATCAGAATATGCAAATTATTTGTTGGTCTGAACTTTTAGCTATCTAAGCTGTGTTTGAGTAAAAGAATGTACTAGGTTGAAGATTTTAGCTTCTCAATATCAAATTCTTTAACTTACTTTTATTCCAAAGAATATGATATTTCCATTTAAGGATATGTAATACTTCTTAAAACCTAGTATTCAATGGCTTTTTTACCATGTTGTCTTTATGAGTAGCAAATCACAACCCTCTCAACAGTATGTTTGACAGGCTGTCTTTTGAAATAATGGAACAAAAAAAATCCTCTTTTTACTCAACAATGAACTTTGTAAGTAGAAAAAATGAGCCTTCATGCTCCTGTAAAACTGGTGTTTAAAAATCATATTTTAATTAAACAGTCACATATGGTCAAATATGAATTATCTAACATGAAATCATGCGTATAGTTTAATAAATGTTTTAATGTATGTAATTACAAATAGTCATTAATTAAATATTTAACTTTAAGGCTTGATAATGAATAGTTAATTTATTGATTGACATTTCAACAAATTGCATTAAAATCCATGGACCATGAAGACTGACTGAAAAGGTAACTTACTATTTTAAAATAAGATTTTATGTCTTCGTAGAATTGAGAAATACTGATCTTCACATGATGTATCTTTATTCTATCTTTAATTTCAACAGAAAACTGTTTTTAATTTATACAGAGTATCTTTTATTTTTTTCAACTCATGGGATATATTAATCAGTCTTAAATTCTGAACATATTTACAGGCAGAAACTACCCACAAACTCTGAAATTATAGGGAAACAATTTTGTAACATTTTAGAGTAGTTCTTGCACAGCAAAATGTTAACCACGTAAAATCACATAGCCTTCAAAAAAGAAGCAATACTGTTTTTTGGTTGAAAGAACTACGTAACTACAAATACAGCTAAATAAATTAAAATGTGGTCAATATTTTCCTTAAATATGATTCCAAATATACCATATTAATTTAGAAAGAAGAAATCCAGTGAACAAATTACCTTACTTTCTAAAGATGATATACAACATTTATAATCTGTATATCTGTTTTCCTAAATGTAATTGTAATGCCTCCATTTTACTAGCCTCACTGTGAAACTTTACAGGTTATCTTTGTTCTTTTCCAGATCAATAAAGTAACAGCAGATAACTATTAATATATTTCTTTGCATCTGTACAGTGAAAACTTTAAATATTAAAACGAAATATTGCAGCCCATATATCATCTACTCTTACAAGACAGGAATGACAGTATTAAGATGCACATTCAGGATAGCACTCTTTCTACTTTGAATGCTGTCAAGAACAAAGTGCTTTACAGACTTAAAATAAATCTAGGTACTAATCCATTGAATTTCTGACAACAGGAGCCCAAGGTTTCCATGCACTTAGCTGAGTACTGCATAAGAGCTTGTGCATTATTCATGTCCACTAATGGTGTTGCAATGTGCTTTGTGTGAAGCAGTGACAGTGCGATCTGCTAAGATAGCTGCTGCTGTGGACAAAGCCATACATTTTCTTGAGCTTGAATTTTTGACAGAATACTCTATTAATGCCAATTCTGCTTAAGTAAATGCTGAGCAGGGGTCAGTTGTTCCTTTTTTTCCCCCTTCTTTTATTATTTAAGAAAACAGTGCTATAAAATAAAAAATGATGTTTTGAGGTTTGCTGAATTTTTTAGTACAATAGTAGCCGATAAAGGTCACTCTACTTTTTTGTCTACTTTTATGATTTCATGTGATGGTCCACAGACTCAATAGGAGAGCTCTTAGCACTGGGAAAGGGAGGTGCTATTAATTCCAGTTTCAGTGCCATTATACTCTTCAGTGGATCAATAGAATTAAATGAGCTGAGATATTAGGAAAATACTGAAAAAAGCAGGAGGGTTGTATTGTTTGACCAGGGTTGGGCTGAGTTGAAAATAAAGAACCATCTATAGCAGCTGTCCATAAATCATGAAAACTATACTCTGAACCAAATGGAATATAGCATGAAGCATCAAGCCTAAAATGCCCATAATATCTGTTGTGGTTTTTTTTTAATTAAGCATTTTATTTGAAGTATCCATTGCAGATAGCTTTTATTAAGCAAGTAAATTTTTAAAAAAATGTTTTGCTCACAAAGGAAATATTTTTGAAGTGATATCTAGATGATGGCAGTTCTATTCACAAATTTTAAAAACATTTTGATGTAGGAAGCCCAAGAAGTGAGAAGGCATTTCAAATATTAAAAAGTAAATCTCAAGATTCTGTTCACTTTTGGATCTCTATATTCTCTAGTTGTATATCATCTTTGATTATAGATACAAGTTGATTTTCCCTTTATTGTGGTAATGTTTTGCCATTTAATTAAACTATAAGAAGTGAATACATTTTAGTAGTCTTAATAACAAAATAACTTGGAAGAGTTTTATTTATCTTAAGCAATAAGATGCATATTAGATGGAATATTAATAATATAATAGTTCTCTGAACATATAGAATCAGAAAAGAGTCATCAGTCCCTAAGAGGATGAAATTTGAGGATATAATGAAGCCACAAATGGTTTAATTCTTTTGTTACTAAGCCTTATTGAAACTTTACACAATATAAAATTACAGTGATATATTTAGAATATTATAATATTTTTATTTTAAAGCTAATCTTAATGAAATAAAAATAGGACTATGGGTATGGCAGTGTTCAGCATGAGTTATTTTAAGTTACAAAAAAAAAATACTTTTCTTGTATTAAGTGAATTGCAATGAAAAATAGTACATGAATGCATAGCCTCTATTCTGTTTTCTTGAAATATCATATTGTTTGAAAAAGGCTGCAACAATATCCTTTTATAAGTTTTCTACTTTAATATGATGTCAAAACTGCAGTGTTTCTTATTTTATCAATCTGTACATGAGAAATAAATTATTGTTTTTGCATATTTTATTAGCATTTAAAATTTTAAGCCTGACCTGTGTTGGCATAGTGGATAAATCTTCGACCTGGAATGCTGAGATCATCAGTTCGAAACCCCCTTCCTATTCACTCTCTCACCCCTTACACATTCCAGCTGAAATAAAAACATGAGATTTCACAACCAAGAACAGAAATATAGCTGAGGGTCAATAAAATCTGAAACCAGGTTCTTGGGTGACACCAAAGTCACTTTCTATTCCTACGGCTCTCTCCTCTCCCCTCCTCCCTTTCTTCACCTCCCCTCTTCCTCCTTTTCCCCTCCTCTACCTTCTTCTTTCCCCTTCTGCTCCTACCCTTCTTCCCCTCTACCGCTTCCTCCCCCTTTTCCTCTCCTCCTCCTCTTCTGCTTCTTTTTCTTCTTCTTCTCCTCCTCTTCCTCCTTCTTCTTCTCCCTCTTCTTCTTCTTTCTACTTCTTCCTTTCTCTCTCCATCTCTCTTCTTCTCTCTCTCTTTTTTTCTCTCCCTCCCTCCTCACCCCCCAGACAAGTTTTGTGCTCATATAAATAAACCTGGATGCCACAACACAAGAGGTTTGCATGTGTCAGCTTCAGAGATTCTCTAAAAGATCTTTCTCAGACCAGAACCCAATCTACCTAAGAGGAGGTTTATTGTATTGGGTCAGATACTCAAGCATGGACCAAATAGTTGTAGTTAATGTCAGGGTCAGGAAACTGTTGTAATTATTATAGTTACTTTATATGGCAGACTAATTACTTGGTCTGGTATAAGCACTAAAAGAAATACATTGAGAAGATACAGGGGTTTAGAATGTGGCAGAGTTCAGGAACATCAGAACACTGGTTGTTGGAGAGAAGAACTTAAATCAAAATAAGCTGGGTGATGAGAAAGCAATTCCCATATATCTACCAGGAGATAATAGGGAATTGGTTAAATCGGTGATCCCCAACCTTTTTTGGGCCATGGACTGGTTTAATGTCAGAAAATATTTTCACAGACCGGCCTTTAAGGTGAGATGGATAAATGTATCACATGACCAAGACAAGCATCAAGAGTGAGGCTTAGACGGATGAAACAGAGGGGATCTGGCCATTTTTTAAAAAAATAAAACATCGTTCAAACTTAAATATAAATAAAATGGAAAGAATGTAAGTTATTTATTCTTTCTCTGAGGACCAGTACCAAATGGCCCATGGACCGGTACTGGTCCGTGGCCGGGGGTTGGGGACCACTGGGTTAAATCAATGTGGTATCACTGTGGTTAAATACATATGATGGATTAAACTGACATTAGTAAAAATGTATAAAAATATAGAATGTTTAAATAAAATAGAAATTGAAACAAAATCAGAATCGTAGAATACAATAAATTATAGTGACCTATAATTAACATATAATATTAATTTCAGATGTACAACAAACATAATGACTTGATAATTAAATATATTGTAAAATGATCACCATAAGAAGTCTATTTAATATCCTTTATTTCATAATACAAAATATTTTCTCTTGTAATAATAACTTTTAAGATTTACTCAGCAAATTTCAGATATTCAATACCATATTTTTAACTATGGCCAACATGTCGTACATTACATTCTCATGATTTATTTTTTAACTGAAACTTTGTACCTTTGACATTCTTCTATCATTTTGCCTACCTGTCTCCATTTTATGTATCTATGAGCTTGCTTTTATGTTGTTATATTTGCCTTTTAAATTCTACATATGAATGAGATCCTACAGCATTTTTTCTCTGCCTGACTTATTTCACTTACCATTATGTCAATAATGTCCTCAAAATCCCAATGCTTCTGCAATTACAAGATTTTATTCTAATTTATGACTGAATAGTATTTATTTGTATGTATGAATATTATATCTTTTTTATCTATTCATCTATTAATGGACTCTTAGATTGTTTCCATATGTTGGCCATTCTAAATGATGCTGCACTGCACATGAGGTTTATGTATCTTTTCAAATTAGTGGTTTTGTTTTATTCACATAATTACCTACCAGATAAATTGCTGCATCATATAGTAGTTCTGTTTTAATTTTCATGAAACTCCATTCTGTTTTTTTCATAGTTGAAATAACAACTTACATTCCCAATGAACAGTGAACAAGGAGGTCATTTTTCTCCACATTCTTGCCAATATTTGTTATTTCTTATCTTTTTGATAATAATTCTAGCAGGTGTGAGGTGATTATCATATTGTGGTTTTGATTTGCATTTCGCTGATGATTAATAATATAACACTTCTTTACATACCTTTTGGCCATGTGAATAAAATTTTTTGGATAAATGTCTACTAAGATCATCTGCTCAAAAGATTCCAAGATGATGACAAAGTAGGCGGACATTCCAACTGCTACCTCCCAGGACCAAATTAGATTACAACTTAATTTAAGAACAATCATCTTGAAAAACCAATTTTGGACTAAATGAAGAGGAGTTTATAATTAAGAATCACAGAAGATACCACACAAAGACTGGTAGGAAGAGCGGAGACACAGAAAGGGCTGACCTGCTCCTGGGAGCGAGTGGCTGCTAAGGGTCTGGAGAAACTCTCACTCCAGGCAGGGTCGCCCTGAGAGGTGTGGGTCATCAGCCCCAGTCTAGAGCCCCAGAGCCTAGAAGAGGTACCCACCCAGCATCTGTTGGTGAAGAGTTGAGGCTTTTTCTACAAGAAAGAAACAAAGCTCTTGGAGATGCTTCATCTTAAAGGTCACATGCAGCAAATCTTATTCAGAGCCACTTATGTGGGTCACCAGTGGGGGAGAGCTGAGAGTACTAGAGTTGAATGAGGAGCATGTAAAGTTGGAGGCCCAAGTGGAGACATTGTGGGGGATGGCCACTGGAACCCTGAGCTGAGTCATTCTCCAATATTGCGGTTGCCATGTTTCTTTGGTGGAGCAGCTCTTTCTGAACATCAGCCTGGGGAAAAGCTACTGCTCCATCCTTGGGACTCTCTCTTGCCCCAGTCATGGAGACAGGTCACTCTGAGAAGTCAGAAAGCAATGGCACATCAGTGACTCAGTTTTCTGGTTTTGAGGTCAGAGCTTCCCAAGTCTAAGACTGGTGCATCTGCTTCATGGGAGACTCAGTAGAAACTGTCTAGAGTACAGAAAGACCACACCTTTGGGTCTCAGAGGCCACACCCTACTGAAGTCTGTGAAAAAAGTTGGACAGACTGACACCTGGGGTGGAAGGGCAGAGCCACACACACCACCCTTCTTAATCCTTGAATTACTGCAGGAAACTATACCATGGTGTTCAGTGGTTGAGCCCAACCAGCAGACAGAGGCTGCAGGAGCCAGGACTCAGGGAACCTTGGTTTAAGCAAGCCTTCCCCTAGACCCAGTGTGGGTAAAAGTCAGCCTAGGTGTACAGCTTGGAATTTTCATGAGCACTTGTGCCCAGCAGAGGCAGTACCACTGAGGCCATCTTTTTCATAAAGACCATACATAAATTTCAAAGTCAGACAACACTACCTAATACATAGACAAAATGAGCAAAGAAATATGACCTCAATGATTCAATAAGAGAAACTCCCAGAAAAAGAACAAAATTAAATGGAAGTAACCAAACTACCAGATGCAGAGTTTAAAATAATAATTTTTAGGATGCTCAAAGATCTTAGAGCAACAATGGATGGTCATAATGAGCACCTATATTTAAGAGATAGCAAGCATCAACAATAAAACTGAAATCATAAAAAAATATCCAGTCAGAAATGACAAATACAATATCAGAAAAAAAGACTGCACTAGAAGAAGTCAACAGCAGGCTGAATGAAGCAAAGGATTTAATCAATGATTTAGAGGACAAAAATAAACATAAGCACAGAAGTAGAGCAGCAAAACAAAAAGAGGCACAAAAAGACTGAGGAAACTCTAAGAGAGCTCTGTGACAACATGAAGAGAAACAAAATTTGCATCATAGGGGTTTCTGAAGTAGAAGAGAACAAACAAGGAAGAGGACCTGTTTGAAGAAACCATAGCTGAAAATTTCCCTAAATTGATGAAGGAAAAAGTCACACAAGTTTAAGAAGCACAGAGAGTCCCATTAAAGGGGAACACAAAGAGGCCCACACCAAGACACATCATAATTAAAATACCAAAGTTAAGAGACAAAGAAAGAATACTAAAAACTGCAAGAGAAAAGCATTAAATTACCTACAGAGCCCATATAAGGATGTCATATGACTTCTCAACAGAAACACTTGAGACCAGAAGAGATTGGCAAGAAATATTCAAAGTGATGCAAAACTAAAACCTACAACCAAGACTACTTTATCTAGCAAAGCTATCATTTAAAATTGAAAGAGAAATAAAAAACTTCCTAGGCAAAAAGCACTCAAGGAATTCATTACAACCAGTACTCAAGAAATTCATTACAACCATTACAATTCAGTACTACAGGCAAGTTAAGGAGCCTGCTGTAAAATGAGCAAAGAAAAAAAGATAAATTGAGAAAAAGAGAATTGTAGATTTAAAGAATAAAATGGCAATAAATAAGTATATATCAATAATAACTTTAAATGTAAATGGATTAAGTGCTCCAATCAAAAGACATAAATAGGATAGCTGCATGGATAAGAAAACAGAAACAGTACATAGGCTGTCTATAAGAGACCCACCTCAGAAGAAAAGATACACATAGACTAAAAGTGAAGGGATGGAAAAAAGTATTTCATGCAAATGGAAATGAAAAAAAAAAAAAGCTGCTGTAGCAATGCTTATATCTGACAAAATAGACTTTAAAACAAAGACTATAGTAAGGGATAAAGAAGGTCAGAAAATAATGATGAAAAGGGAGCAATTCAACAGGAGGATATAACCATTGTAAATATTTATGAGCCTAATATAGGAGCACCTAATATTTAAAACAGATTTTGATGGACATAAAGGGTGAGATTAACAGCAATACTATAATAACAGGGGATTTTAATACCCCACTAACATTAATGGATAGGTCCTCCCAACAGAAAATTAACAAAGAAGTAGTAGCCTTAAATGACACACTAGATCAACTGGATTTAATTGATATCTTTAGAACCTTTCAACCAAAAGCAGCAGAATATACATTCTTTTCAAGTGCTCATAGTATGTTCTCTAGGATAGACCATATGTTAGGACTCAAAACAAGTCTTAATAAATTTAGAATAATTGAAATTATATCAAGCATCTTCTCTAACCACAATAGTATAAAACTAGAAATCAACTACAGTAGAAAAACTGAAAAACATTTAAATCTTGGAGGCTAAATAGCATGTTATTAAGTATTAAATGGATTAACAACAAGATCAAGGAAGAAATAAAATATTTCCTTGAAACAAAGAAAATGAACATACAACAACACAAAATTTATGAGACACATCAGAAGCAGTCCTGAGAGGGAATTTCATTGCATTACAAGCTTACCTTAAGAAGCAAGAAAAAGCTCAAATAAACTACTTAAACCTGCATTTAAAAGAACTACAGAAAGGAAAACAAATAAAGCCCAGAGGAAGCAGAAAAAAGGAAATAATAAATATCAGAGTGGAAATAAATGACATAAAGGCAAAACAAACAAACAAACAAACAACAACAACAAAACAATACAGATGATCAATGAAACCAAGAGCTGGTTTTTTGAAAAGGTAAACAAGATTTACTAACCTTTAACCACACTCATCAAGGAAAAAAGAGAGAGGACTCAAAATTAGAAATAAAAATGGAGAAAAAACAACTGACACTGCAGAAATACAAAGGATTGTAAGAAAATACTATGAAGATTTATATGCCAAAAAATTGGACAACCTAAGTGAAATGGATAAATTCCTAGTAACACACAGTCTTCAAAACTCAATCTGGAAGAATCAGAAAACCTAAACAGACCACTTACAACAAATGAAATTGAAAGAGTTATCAAAAAACTCCCAGCAGACAAAAGTCCTGGCTTCACAGGAAAATTTTAGCAAACATTCAAAGAACAAACACCTATCCTTCTCAAGCTATTTCAAAACATTCAAGAAAAGGGAAGGCTTCCAAGCTTCTTTTATGAGTCAAGCATAATCCTCACCCCAAAACCAGTTAAAGACACTACAAAGAAAGAAAACGATTAGCCAATATCCCTGGTGAACACAGATGCTAAAATTCTCTCTCTCTCTCTCTTTTTTTTTTTTTTGCTAAAATTCTCAAAAAAAATTAGCAAACTGAATCTAGCAACACATTTAAAAAATCATACATCATGATCAAGTTGGACTCATTCTGGAGAGGCAAGGCTGGTACAACATTTGCAAATCAATCAATGTGATTCATCCCATAAACAAAAGAAAGGATAAAAGTCACATGATAATATCAATAGATGCAGGAAATCCAGTAACCATTTATGATCAAAACTCTCAGCAAAGTGGGAATACAGGGAACATACAAAGGCCATCTCTGACAAACTCATGGCTAACCTCATACTCAATAGACAAAAATTAAAAGCAATCCCCTTAAGATCAGGAACATGACAGGGCTTCTCCCTTTCACCACACTTATTCAACATCATTCTGGAAGTCCTAGCCACAACAGTCAGACAAGAAGAATAAATAAAAGGCATCCAAATTGGAAAAGAAGAAGTAAAATTATTATTATTTGCTGATGACATGATATTGTATATAGAAAACCCTAAAGTCTCAGTTAAGAAAGTATTACTTTTAGACCTGATAAATAAATTTGGCAAGATGGCATAATATAGAATTGATATTCAGAAAGCAGTGACATTTTTATACACCAACAATAAACTGTCTGAGGCCCTGGCCAGTTGGCTCAGCGGTAGAGCGTCGGCCTAGCATGCGGAGGACCCGGGTTCGATTCCCGGCCAGGGCACACAGGAGAAGTGCCCATTTGCTTCTCCACCCCTCCGCCACGCTTTTCTCTCTGTCTCTCTTTTCCCCTCCAGCAGCCAAGGCTCCATTGGAGCAAAGATGGCCCGGGCGCTGGGGATGGCTCTGTGGCCTCTGCCTCAGGCGCTAGAGTGGCTCTGGTTGCAACATGGTGACGCCCAGGATGGGCAGAGCATCACCCCCTGGTGGGCAGAGCATCGCCTCATGGTGGGTGTGCCAGGTGGATCCCGGTCGGGCGCATGCAGGAGTCTGTCTGACTGTCTCTACCTGTTTCCAGCTTCAGAAAAAATAAATAAATAAAAATAAATAAATAAATAAACTGTCTGATAGAAAAATTAAAGAAAAAATTCCCTTCACTATTGCAACAAAATAAATAAATTACATAGGAGAAAATATAACCAAAGAGGTAAAAAACTTGTACTAAAAATTATAAGACATTGAAATTGAAAAAAATAAATCAAGGAAGATAAAAAGAAGTGGAAGCATATACCATGTTCATGGATAGGAATAATAAACTTCAATAATATATCTATATTATATTACACAAAGCAATCTATAAATCTAATACACTTTCTTTTAAAATACCAATGTCATACTTCAAACATATAGAACAAATATTCCAAAAGTTTATGTAAACCCCCCAAAAAACATAAATAGCCTCAGCAATTTTGAAAATGAAGAATAAAGTGGGAGGTATCACACTTCCTGATACCAAGTTATACTACAAGGCCATTGTAATCAAAACAGCTTAATACTGTCATACTGTCATAAGAACAGGCATATAGATCAATGGAATGGAACAGAGAACCCAAAAATATACCCACACCTTTATGGGAAATTGATATTTGACAAAGGACTTAAGAGCATAAAATAGAGTAAAGACAGTCTCTTTAATAAATGATTTTGTGAAAATTGGACAGGTATATGCAAAAAATTAAACTAGACCACCAACTTACATCAATCATAAAAATAAACTTGAAATGCATAAAATACTTAAATATAAATCATGAAACCATAAATATCTTGGAAGAAAACATAGGGAGTAAACTCTCTGATATCTCTCATAGCAATATTTTTGCCGATTTGTCTCCATGGGCAAGTGAAATAAAGAACAAGGTAAACAAATGGGACTATATCAAACTAGAAAGACACCATTAACAAAATAAAAATACAACCCACACAATGGGAGACCATATTCACCAATACATCTGAAATGGGTTAATAACCAAAATTTATAAAAAACTTCTAAACCTCAACACTTGGAAGGTAAACAATCCAATTAAAAATGGGCAAAAGAACTGAACTGACACTTCTCCAAAGAAGACATAAAGATGGCCAATAGGCATATGAAAAAATGTTCAATGGCATTAATCATCAGAGAAATGCAAATTAAAACCACAATGAGGTACCACCTCAGACCTGACAGAATGACACTCATTAACAAAACAACACACAATAAGCACTGGAAAGGGTGTGGAGGAAAGGGACCCTCCTGCACTGCTGGTGGAAATGGAGACTTGTGCAGCCATTGTGGAGAACAGTATGGCATTTCCTCAAAAAATTGAAAATGGAACTGCCTTTTGAGCCAGCTATCCCACTTTTAGGAATATGTCCTAAGAATATAAAATCACTGTAAAAAAGATATGTGTGTAATCAGGTGGTGGCACATTGGATACAGCATCGTAATGGGATGCAGAGGACTCAGGTTTGAGACTCTGAGGTTGTCAGTTTGAGCACAGCCTCATCTCATTTGAGCAAGGCTCACTAGCTTGAGCCCAAGGTTGCTGGCTTGAGTAAGTGGTCAGTTGGTCTGCAGTAGCTCCTCAGTCAAGGCACATATAAGAAAGCTATCAATGAACAACTAGAGTGCCACACAAAGAATTGATGCTTATCTCCCTTCCTGTCTGTCCCTATATATCCCTCTCTCTGTCACACACACACACACACACACACACACACACACACAGTGCATTCCCATGTGAATTGCAGCACTGTTTACAATACCCAAGATCTGGAAACAGCCCAAGTGTCTGTCACTGGATGAGTGGATTAAAAAGTGGTGGTACATATACACAGTGGAATACTATGTGGCTGTGAAAAAGAAGAAAAATCTTATCTTTTGCAATGGCATAGATGAACCTGGAGATTATTATGCTAAGTAAAATAAACAAGGCAGAGAAAGACATATCATATGATCTCACTTACATGCATAATCCAATGAACAAAGTGAACTGAGGAATAAAATAGTCAGAGGTGGGGAATCAGGAAGCAAAGGGACAGCTGTCAGAGAGAAGAGGGTTGAGGGGATGAGATAAGAGAAGGTGAAGGGATCAGTGAAATTCTATATACATAACACTTGTTTTCATGGGCAAGTGAAATAAAGAACAAAGTAAACAAATGGGACTATATCAAACTAGAAAGACACCATTAACAAAATAAAAAACCCACACAATGGGAGACCATATTTACCAATACATCTGATAAGGGGTTAATAACCAAAATTTATAAAAAAAACTTCTAAACCTTAACACTTGGAAGGTAAACTATCCAATTAAAAATGGGCAAGAGAACTAAATAGATACTTTTCAAAGAAGACATACAGATGGTCAAAAGGTATATGAAAAGACAGCAAATCTCAGCAGATATGTTGCGGTCCAGCCACGATGAGTCCATTACAGGGTCTTTAAATAGAAAAAGGTATGGAATTGAAATAAATGATAGACAGGGACTTAAAGATACACACAAACACACATACACACAGGGGTTCAGGAGGATGCCACAGCAAACAGTCTCTACTGTTTCTTAGCTGTAACGTTCCTGCTCCCAAAAACACACCCACTTTTATTCATAGAAGAAATGTGGTCCATCAGCAATTCAATTAAGTTTCCAAGGCAACTCAAAGACAACCCCCACTATATCATTCAAATCTACTTTATACTAATAAGAAACTAGCTTCCAGCCTCCTCTGAAGAACATGGGTGAGACAAATGAGAATCAGGTGTAGCTCTTTGTTAATTAGGCAAATGAGGTGGGGTTTGGGTCCAGCACCTCTGTCCAGATTGCAAAAATACCCTGTTTATTTATTCGGTCCCCAACATATCCCCCTTTTTATTTATTTATTTATTTAATTTTTAGAGAGAGAGAGAGAGAGAAGGGGGAGGGAGGAGCAGGAAGCATCAACTCCCATATGTGCTTTGACCAGGCAAGCCCAGGGTTTTGAACCAGCGACCTCAGCATTTCCAGGTCGACGCTTTATCCACTGCGCCACCACAGGTCAGTCTAGTTTTTTAAAAATTTAATTTGGGTGCTGTGATTCATACTCATCTGAATTCCCATGTTTTGATTTAGAGGCAGACTGGAAAACTATAAAATAAAAAACAATGCTAACAGATACTATAACAAGTGTCCTAATACAATTAAGTGATTAGATTATCAAGCAAAGTCTTAACTAATACAACAGGATCTATAATAAAATTCTTACAGTCTTAAATGTCCTTAACATGTTAATATAATTTCACCAAGTCCATGCTGATACCATCATTGTTTCATTATATTTGTAAATGTAACCCCACCCCACTTCAGTCTGAGAACTGTCCCAAGGAGCAGAAAGCACACACATTCAGGAAAAGTCCACAAGGTACTGGAGTTGTGGTCACATTTCCACACTTTGCAGCTAGAGTCCAAGTCCCAATGACCACTGCTTCTATCTGATAACGATTGAGATAGGCTGGTAAAGCCTTCTGCAGCACGTATAGAGATGGAGTTTTCGTTTTCTTTAAACTGGAGAGACGAACCCAGAGTGCCTTTCCCTAGAGCTCTGCAGCCTTGAGGTGGTGAAGAGAACCTTGGGATAAACTATACTGGGTGGCAGAGGTAAATTCATCTAAATTAGGAGCAGTTTCCAGCCTAAAATAGGCATGGGGCATTAAGGCAGGAGGAATAAAGGAAACACTATATATTAAACAAAGCAGCAGAAAATAAAGACTATCAACACCCACAGAGATCTTCAAGGGATGAATAAAAATTTAAATATTCAGGGAAGACATAGTAAGTGGCCCTCATGTTCACAAGAAACAAGATCAGTTTACCTGCTATTTGGAAGAAATACGCTAGGCTCATCCACGCGGTGATGTGAGATGGGTCTGATGGCCCTTGGCACCTTTAGCCTCCAGTGGCAAGTCCCAACAGGCTGGGCAAGGTTAGGTCACAGGTGGCTGGAGCAGGTCTGGAAGAGACTGAACCCTCCCTTAGAGGAGTGAGGGGTCAGCTTACCTTCCAGTGTCCCTTTTTTTCCACAGCAAAGGTATGTTCCTGATACCTTCTCACCAAACTCAAAAGCTTTACTCTCTAAAAGCTTTATACTTACCTCGTGTGACTTTATTATTATACTCTCCCTCCAAACTCTACTTAAAAGCTTCACTCTCTAGAAGCTTTATACTTCATGTGCACACTTCTAGGGAGGTCCATTCCCTCTCCTCTTTCCCTTTTATGATGGCCACAGGTATGGGTGCCAATTGTCATGGTCCAGCCATGACAAGTCTACTACAGGGTCTTAAATGAGAAAAGGTATAGAATTGAAATAAATGATAGACAGGGACTTAAAGATATATATATATATATATATATATATATATATATATATATATATATACACACACACACACACACACACACACACACACATACACACACACACACACACACAGATGGGTTCAGGAGGACGCCACAGCAAACAGTCTCTACTGTTCCTTAGCTGTAAATGTGCCTTGTCCCAGAAACACATCCACTTTTATTCATAAAAAAAATGTGGTCCTTCAGCAATTCAATTGTTTCCAAGGCAACTCAAAAGCAACCCCCACCATACCATCCAAATCTACTTTACACTAATAAAAAACTAGCTTCCAGCCTCCTCCGGAGAACATGGGTGAGATAAATGAGAATCAGGTGTAGCTCTTTCTTAACTAGGCAAATGAGGTGGGGTTTGGGCCCAGCACCTCTGTCTAGATTGCAAAAATACCCTGTTTATTTATTCGGTCTCCAACAGGAAAAGAGGTGGGGGTCTAGGTGAGGGAGGGAGGCAAAGGCGTTGGGGGTTGATGGTGTTATATTGTGTGGGACACTTGAATCCATGGTAACACAATAAATTAAAATTAATAAAAAGTAAAATAAATAATATAAGAAAAAACTCAATTCAGTCTTCTATGACATAGAGCTCTGGGAACTTAGGAGTTCACATCCTGATGCTGTGCCGACTGAGCTCTCTGTGCAACGTGACTGCTGCACTGAATTCTAAAGTCCTACTATATTCTCCCCTTGTAGAGGATTTTCATATTAATTTTTAAAAATAACTATTAAAGATCTTTTCATTTGGTATTTGTATTTTAGTTTTGTAGGGTCATGTATATAATTGATACTTATCCTATGTACTATCTACTACATTTTCTTCCATACTTTCCATTTTGAAATGTCAGCAGTATTTCTGGTCATGAAAACCTGCCAGTGAGATGGATGATGAGTGTTTATTCCAGATCAAGCATTCATCAAAGCTATCACAATGTACCTAGGGTGGGGGGGTGATGAAAATAATTTTTCCAAATGGTTCCTAAAAATAGTAACAGAAACTTCAATGTTTCACTTTGTTCTTTAGGAACAAAAGTAAGTTTCCTATTAGGAGTTACATACAACAATATACCTTCTTCTACCTGTGCCAGTAAACCAGACCCAACTTTCTGATGTTCTTCACTCTATTCATTTCATTATCCTTCCCACAGCCACACTCCTTCCAAACCATGGTGTTATCTTTTCTTTGCCCCCTGTATAAATAAGGGCTCAGATATATTTCATAAACTTGACACAGTGCTTGACACATATTAGGCTCTCAATATGTATTTGTTGATCAGCTAAACATCATTCTGAGGACCAGTAATTTTCAACCTTTTTATACTTGGGGACTGGTGACCTAGCCATCTAGAAAAGAAAACACACAACAAATATATGTTATCTCACTTCACATAATAGTGCAACATAGTACAAGCTTGTGTTTGATTTTTGAATTTCACATGTACAATGCATTAAATACTATAAAAGTTTACCTGAATGATTTTTGTCTATTGTGCATGATTCATAAATGTTCTACATGTTGCACAAGGTTGTTCAAATGAGCCTCTAAATTACAAAGATATCTAAAACAACCTCAATAGTATTTTCATCCATGATACAGGCTTTTAAGTGGCAATCACCCTGAGTATAATTGAATTCTTCCAAGATCATTCCATCTATAGTCTTCATAGAACATCAGGGTGGTTAACTCTTTCATGGACTGGAGTGAAATTTCTGGAGGACCAGCATGGGTCTGTAGACCAGCAGTTGAAAAACACCATAGATGATTGATTTATTTCATATTTGTCCTGCCTTTTCCCCCAATACTTCCGTCCTCTTTGAGCCCCTCATCACTTCTAAACTGAGCTTTTCTCAGAGCAGTCAAAATTTTTATTTCATTTTACTTTTTATCTATCTATCTATCTATTTAAATTTCTCTATTTATTATTGAATTTTGGGGGATGACATTGTTAACACCATTTTATAGGTTTCAGAGGTACAATCTTATAATACATCATATGATGGGCACTTAGGATGCCTCCAAATCTTGGCTATTGCAGATTATGCTGCAATACAACAGAGAGTCTAGAAATAAATATACATCTATATAGTCAATTAATATTTGACAAAGGAGGCAAAAAGATACAGACAGATTAAAGATAGTCTATCCAACATATAGTATTGGGAAAATTGAACAGATATGTGCAAAAAACTCAAACCAGTCCACCTTCTTACCACATACACAAGAATAAACTCAAAATGAATTAGAGACTTAATGTTAGACTTGAAACCATAAAAATTCTAGAAGAAAACAGGCAGTAAAATTTTATACATTTATCAAAGCTGTATTTTTCTGATGTATCCTCTGGCAAGTGAAACAAAAGAAAAAGTAAACAAAAGGGACTACATCAAACTTAAAAAGTTCTCTTCCCAGCACCAGAAACCATTAACAAAATGAAAAGACAACTCACTGAATGAGAGAACCTATTCTCCAATGATACATCTGATTAGAAGCAAACTTTGTAAAAAACTTATACATCTCAACACCAAAAAAACAAAAACAATTAAAAAAAAGGGCAAAAGACCTAATAGACACTTCTCTAAAGAAGATATATAGATGGCCAATAGATACATGAAAGGGTGCTCAATGTCAATAATCATTAGACAAATGCAACTGTAAACAATGAGATACCACGTCACACTGTCAGAATGGTGCTCATTAATAAATCAATACACAATAGGTGCTGGAGAGGGTATGGAGAAAAAGGAACCCTCCTACATTGCTGGTGGTAATACAGTGTGCTGCCACGGTGGAAACAGTATGGCAAATTCTCAAAAAAATTAAAAATAGAACTGCCTTTTGGCCCAACTATTCCACTTTTAGGAATATATCCTAAGAACACCAAATAACTTATTCAAAAGAAGAAATGCACCCTCATGTTTATTGCAGCATTGTTTACAATAGCAAAGATCTGCAAACAACCCAAGTATATGTCAGTGGTCGAGTAAATTAAAAAGTGATGGTACATATACACAATGGAATACTACATGGCCATGAAAAAGAAGGAAATCTTACCTTTTGCGATGTTATGGGTTGAACTGGAGATTATTAAGATAGTGAAATAAGCCAGAGAGAAAGGAAAATATTATATGATCTCACTTATATATGGAATCTAATGAACAAAGTGAACTTAGGAACAGAATAGAGGCAGAGGTGGGGTCACAGGGAGCAGAGAGACAGCTGTCAGAGGGAAAGGGGATAAGGGAATAGGATCAGAGAAGGTGAAGGGATTAGTGGAATTATATATACATAACACATAGATACAGATAACAGGACAGAAAATTCCAGGGGAAGGGGGGGATGGAGTTATGTGGAGGGAGGCAAAAGGGTTGTAATGAGTGATACCAGGGTGGGGTGTTGAGGGTGTTATAATGAGTGGAACACTTATGTCCATGTTAACACAATAAATTTAAAAAAATTTAAAAAGATTATCTGTTAATTTTTTAACTGATATTTTTTTCTGTTGCTGTTGAGTTGAGCTTTTTATATATTTTAGATAGTAACTCCTTACTGGATATATGATTTGCTAATATTTCCTTTCATCTAGTAAGTTTTTCTCATTTTGTTGATGGTTTATTTTGCAATGCAGAAGTTTTTGAGGTTGATGTATTTTCACCTGTTTATTTTTGCTTTTATTGCCTTAACTTTTGAAGTCGTATCTGAAAGAACACCTCTAAGATCAATGTCTAAGAGTTTACTGCCTATATTTTTTCTTAGGACTTTATAATTTTAAGTCTTATATTCAAGTCTTTAATTAATTTTGAATTACCTTTGTATATCCCATAAGGCAGTAGTCTAGTTTCATTTTTTTTTTTAACATGGGGCTGTCCAGTTTTCCCAGCACCATTTTCTGAAGAGTATCTTTTTTCCATTGAGTATTCTTATCTCCTTTGTTATAAATTAATTGAGCATATATGTGTGAGTTTATTTCTGGGTTCTCTATTCTGCTCTATTGATCTATTGATGCTTTTCATAACAGGATCACACTATTTTGATTGGTATAGCTATGTAATTTATTTTGAAATCATGAAGGGTGATACCTTCAGTTTTGTTCTTTCTCAAGAATGCTTTGGCTATTTTGGTCTTTTGTGTTTTCTTACAAAATTTAGAATCACTTGTTCTATTGCTGTGAAGAGTGCCACTGGAATTTTGATAGGGATTACATTATATATGTAGTCTGCTTTGAGTAGTATGGATACTTTAGCTATTAATATTTTCCAATCTATGAGCATTGAATATGTTTTTCATTTATTTGTGTCATATTCTATTTCTTTCACAATGTCATAATTTTCCTTGTATGAGACTGTCAACTCCTTGGTTAAATTTATGCCTAGGTATTTTACTCTTTTTGTTGCAACTGTAAGGTTATTTTTTAAATTTCTCTTTTTGATAATGCATTATTAGTGAATAGAAACAGAGTTTTGTACATTGATTTTGTATTGTGTAACTTTATGGAGTTTGTTTATTTTAAGTTTTGGTGAATTTCTTAGTGTTTTTATATGTAATAATCATGTAATTGGAAAATAGTGACAGTATTACTTCTGTCCAACTTGGATGTCATGTTTTTATTTATTTATTTGTTTGTTTGCTTAATTGCTCTGGTTAGAACTTCTGATTCTACATTGAGTAAAAGTGACAAGAGTGAGCATCCTTGTCTTGTTCCTGATCTTAGAGGAAGGGCTTTCAGTTGTAGGATTTAGCTGTGAACTTGTTACCTATTACCTTTATTAAGTTGAGGTATAGTCCCTCTATATCTACTTTGTTGAGGGTTTTTTTTAAAATCATAAATGGGTGTAAATTTTGTCAAATATTTTTATGTACCTATTGAAATGATTATATAATTTATATTCTTCATTTTGTTAATGTGATGTATCAAGTTGATTGATTTTTAGATGTTGAACCATCCTTGCATCTATGAAATAAATCCCACTTGACCATGTTGTGTGAAACCATTAATGAATTGTTAAATTTGGTTTGCTTGCAAACTGAGTTTGGAAGTGTTCCCTTCTCTTTTATTTATTTTTTTGAACAGTTTAGAAAGATTTGGTATTAATTCATCTTTGACTGTTTGATAGAATTCACTAGTAAAACATCTGATCCTGAACTTTTGTTAGAAAAGTTTTGATTTTTGATTCAATTTCCTTACTAGTGATATAATCATTATTAATATATACTTGTATCTGTGTTATGGAGAAATATAACATATATGTGCAATAGTTATTTTAAATGGTTTTATATTTAAAATTTTTTTGTTTATGTCTATTAACCAAATTTTACAACAATGACATTTTAGATTAAGAAGAATACATGATTAAAATTAAAATTACGATATAAATCATAAATATAAAATTATGTATATTTATATGTGGTATATATTTATATAGGTAGTCACAGCTAGAGTGGTTCTTAGAAATCAACTAATTCAAAGCTCTACCTGGAAAAGTTAAATAACTTTCTCAAGGTCAAGAAGCTCAAAGGTGACAGATTCAATAATAAATGTATTAACCATAGATTCAAAGTCTAGCCCCTTTTTAGTTCTACCTTATAATAATGTATGTTTTACTAATTTTGCTGTGGTATCTATTTTTTCCAACAAAATGAAGTTGTTGAGTACTTGAGGGTAAGAACTAATATACATTTTTGAAACAGAATAAGTAAAATAGTGTTTTACCTGTTTAAATTAAGATATCATTGCTATTTTTTTCAAGATTTGCTGTGTACAGCAAATGTACCCAATGACTATGAGTATAGATGGTCCACATAGCACCCTTCCTCAGAGTTTATAAAAATCAATTACAAGAGTTGTCAGTCAGAATGACTAGCAAGTATACTCAAACTTAAAATACAGTGTGTCCGTAAAGTCATGGTGCACTTTTCACCGGTCACAGGAAAGCAACAAAAGACGATAGAAATGTAAAATCTGCATCAAATAAAAGGAAAACTCTCCCAGTTTCATACCTATTCAGTGCAGTTTGATGTGGGCTCACGCACAGATCTTTTAGGGCTCCTTAGGTACCTATCCAGTATAGCCTCTACAGATTTTTCACTGACTGATGGCCTACCAGAATGGGGTATCTCCACCAAACTGCTGGTTTCCTTCAACTGCTTATCCCACCAAGTAATGTTATTCCTATGTGGTGGCACTTCGTTATAAACGTGCCGATATTCACGTTACACTTTGGTCACGGATTCGAATTTAGTGAGCCACAGAACACACTGAACTTTCCTCTGTACCGTCCACAGTCCACATTTTGACTGGCATGGCCATGGGCTGCTCTGCTGTATACACGGTGTTACATCATCATCTGCGCATGCGCACATGCTGCCACATCATCCTACAGAAACTGGGAGGGTTTTCCTTTTATTTGGTGCAGATTTCACATTTCTATCGTCTTTTGTTGCTTTCCTGTGACCGGTCAAAAGTGCACCATGACTTTACGGACACACTGGACCTACAATATGACATTTTAAGCCACATACATCTAAATATTCAACTTAATAATGTTAGAATGATGTCATAGTATTATCACATTTCTAATGAAATTTTAGAGGAGTTCATTGGAATGTATTTATTGCTATAACTCAGATATTATAACTTCAGTGCAATATACATAGGTCTGGAGAACAAAATATATATAGAATTGGAATTATAACTTAATAAACCTTGTTTATATAAACCTGTACTTTTAGTAAATATATAACAGATGTGCTAATACATTTTAAAGTAAAGGCATAATGGATAAAGATAATATTTTCTTCACAATGTTTTATTTCTTTCACCTGTTATTGTTTTATGCACCTGTGTCTTGTTGGCAGTTTGCTCTGTTTGAATTTGGAAGACTTATATAAGTATCAACAAAGTATAACTACTATTTTCTCTTGTGTGCTTTAAGTATTTTAATATAATGTTTACATAAATTTTATATGCCCTTAAAATTATATTGAGACTAAAGCTTTTATGTACTTATAGTTTTTCTCGACTTTTCCTATTTTTCATGAAAATGAGGGAAGAATGTTGCCAGAATACTCTAAGTGGAGTTAGTATATATTTAATATTTTTCAAATATTTTGCTTTTGATAATTTTGCTTTGTTTATAGATTTGTTTCATCATTTAAATCTTTCTTTAACATTGTAAAATTGATTTTAGGACAACTTTTGTTCATCAGAAGAGTAGAATGAGTGCTTTTCTACTGATTTAAAAATTGTTCATTCACTATCACAATTATGAGTGAGTAATGTTTTTTTCTCAGCAGCCTGGTTTCAAGTGATCTAATCCCTAAAAGAAAGAAACAGTCTGGGCCTGACCAGACAGTGGCTTCATGGATAGAGAGCATCGACCTAGGACACAGAGGACTCAGGTTCAAAAACCTGAGGTCACCAGCTTGAGTGCAGGCTCATCCAGTTTGAGTGTAGAGTTGCTGGCTTGAGTGTAAGATCATACACATGACCTCATGGTATCTGTCTTAAAGTCCAAGGTCGCTAACTTTAGTCCAAGGTGTCTGGCTTCAGCAGGAGTCACTGTCTTGGCTGGAGCTTACCACAAGACATATATGAAAAAGCAATTAACGAACAACTAAGGTACTGCAATGAAGAATTGATGCTTCTTGTCTCCCTCTCTTCTTGGCTGTCTGTCCCTGTCTCTCACTAGAACAAAACAAAACAAAACAAAACAGAAAAACAAAAATAAAAACGGAAAGAGGCTCTGGCTGGCTGGTTCAGTGGTAAAGTGTCAGCCCGGCGTGTGGAAGTCCTGAGTTTGATTCCTCGCTAGGGCACACAAGAGGAGCGACCATCTGCTTCTCCATCCTTCCTCCTCTTGCTTCTCTCTTTCTCTCTCTATCTCTCTCTCTCTCTTCCCCTCCTGTAGCCATGGCTCGGTTGGAATAAGTTGGCCTGGGACACTGAGGATGGCTAAATGGTCTCACCTCAGGCACTAAAATAGCTCAGTTGCTGAGCAATGGAACAATGGCCCCAGATGGGCAGAGCATTGCTTGCTGGGTGGATCCTGGTAGGAGCATATGCTGGAATCTGTCTCTCAGACTTCCGCTTTTCACTTAAGAAAAATAAAAATAAAATAAAATGTCTATTATATTAATCAGTAGTTCTGTCAGATGATAGAATCTTAAATGACTCATATCAATATATTACTATATTATGTTATCCCCTATTCTGCTTTATTTTATCTTTTTACTGTTTTGGAGCACAGTAACAACTGCTATCAGAAAGGTAATCTTTTCAGCTCCTTTTGGAGTCAGTCTGCACAGTATCATTTACATGTAAACCCATAAAGGGCATTTAAATTAGACTCAGCAGGTCTGAAAATTAAAATACTATAGTATTATAGTATAATGGAATTGTTACTTGGTCTCTAGAATATTCAACAGAAGTTGTAGGAAGTAGGTGATGGATTTCTAAACAAACAGCATCAGAGTGAAGGCGAAGTCATCTGAACCATATACCTACTGAGCCTTTTACACCAGTGATCTCTGATATTGTGTATTTATCATGAATGTACAGCACATTTCCTTTGTATAAGTTCTTGCATACTCAGACCATTAGAGCTTAGCACCAGATGTGCTGCTGTTCTTTTCATGTTGAATCTTTTACTGCTTTTCTAGAAGCAACAGTAGATTAGTTAGCCCTGAATGGATTTAATGTAATTTTCTATTTTGTTCAAAAGCAAACCACTCTAATCATAGAAACACGAAGCGGCATTTGCTTTTATTTCATTAATACTGTTAAATAGTACTGAATTATTTAGTAATTTAGGACATATTTATCTATAGAAAAAGTTAGTCTAAGAAAATATTCTTATTCAGTTAGAATAAGTATTTAAACACTGGAGTTTGAATCATTCTACCTTATTTAACTGACTGCCTAACATAGCCAGATCTGAAGTGACAGCATGTCATATATGAAGGCCTGGGTTAGGAGGTTCTCTGTGCTGCATTCTTTACAGACAGTGCAGCAATCCAATTTAGCAAACAGTTGTTAAAACTAAAAGGCATTTCCAAAAAGCATGTTTATCTTC
Organism: Saccopteryx bilineata; assembly: GCF_036850765.1. NCBI lineage: Eukaryota > Metazoa > Chordata > Mammalia > Chiroptera > Emballonuridae > Saccopteryx > Saccopteryx bilineata. Next base: position 80,419,916 of record NC_089495.1, read on the forward strand.
TGTGGAATATGACACCATGTGTACATACAAGCATGTATAAATATTATACACACACATTCTCTCACTATAATTATCTCCAAATTCTATTATCTTGATCCAATTAAAATACATATTTATTATCTGTTTCTACTGCATATTTTTATTTTTATTTGAAGAGTATTATCTCAGAATCACTTCTGACTTCCACAGAGTTAAGCTGAAAATGTTGCTTTCTTTTGCTCCATTCAGGGTCCCATGAGAGAGCCTTGGTCTAGGGCAGGGGTTGGGAAACTTTCTGGCTGAGAGAGCCATGAATGCCACATATTTTAAAATGTAATTCCATGAGAGCCATACAATGACCCGTGTATGTTACGCATTATCCAATAAAAATTTGGTGTTGTCCCAGAGGACAGCTGTGATTGGCTCCAGCCACCCACAACCATGAACATGAGCAGTAGGAAATGAAAAGGTTGTAATACATGAGAATGTTTTATATTTTTAACGTTATTATTTTTTTATTAAAGATTTGTCTGCGAGGCAGATGCAGCCATCAAAAGGGACACATCTGGCTCGCGAGCCATAGGTTCCCAATCCCTGGTCTAAGGATAAGAAGAAATGGGTCTGAGGTTCAGACTTCACTGTTTTGGTCATTTGTGGTTTTAGTTTCCTCATTCAAAATTCTTTCTAGAAATACTGACAGATGAACATGTGATAATTTTTTTAACTTGCTCACTATCTATGCTAGTATATCACAATTATACAGTTTCTTCCCTGGGAGATTTTTGGAAAGGGACTTCTGGAGACTTACTTTCTTACGGGATACAGCCAAAAATGAAGAGGAATAAATACCAAGGAGCTCTTCACAGAAAAAAAACAACACTATTTTTCTTCAAGTAGAAAAATGTAGAGAGCTCTAATGTATTAATGAAATCCTGGCTTGCATTTTTATTTTCAAGTAATATGTACCTAGAATGAATTAGCCTCTTTGTATTTGTCAGCCATTTATATACTCATTATATTTATTTATGAGAAAACACTTGTTTTTTTTCTCTTGATTTAAGTTTTGGATAAAATATGATGACACTGAAATTAATTTAGTGTAGCTTATATCTATCCTGAATGATTTTAAACCACTTCATTCTTACAGTAGTAAATTTGCTAGTATCACACAGTCTGGATGCAAGGATAATACAAAGTTAAACTTTAAAATCCAATAAGATTTGATAATATTACTATTGCTCATGATATCTTTTCCAGTTAAGTTTTACAAATGATAAATCCAGATAACATTTTTTCATGGGAGAAAAAAAAAATGTTACTATACTTTATCAAGATGTACAGCATGTTTAAATATTTTCCTTTTTCTTTTTGACCACTTCTACCAGCTTGATTTCTATGTTTCCTTAGCTCTAGATATTCAGAGCTGAAATTTTTTCCTAGGAAAAGAAAAATACAGCAAATTTTTTGGAGATATTTAACTCTTCAACCATTAACTAAAAGCCATCTTTCACCCAGATGGTTAGTGTGAGCTCTTGGTTTTCCTGCCTTTGCTATTTCTGTTCTCCTGTCATATGACTACATGACTCTTATTTTACTTGCCAGGCTAAAGTTTTAGTATTTATTTATTGTAAATTTTCCTTTTTTCAGCCAGTTCCTTGGTAGAAAGAGTGTAATTATATAATATATATTATATAATTGGTCTAGGGCAGGGGTTGGGAAACTTTATATATATATTTTCATCAAAGAAGGGCCCTACTGTTTCTAGGATCCACCTTTTACTATGTTTTCTTCTGAATTCATATTTCTCTCTCTTTGGATGCATAGGTGTGAATAATACTTTTGAATTTCTATCATTAAGCTACAAGCTCAATGAAAGTATCCATCTTGTATTTCTGTTTGTCTGCCTCACATTAATCCAGCGCCTGGAAGAGTAAATCATGCTTAATACTGAGAAAAAATAATCAATAAATAAAGGCTCTATAGTTTTTCTAAAATACCATAACCTCTATGAAAAGCAAATATTAATTATTACTCAATGCCTTTCAACTAATAAGTGCCATGGCCAGAATTCCAACAAAATCCCAGTGACTGATATTCTTTACATAGTTTCAGTCAGCCAGGAAAAGAAATCTTAAATTTTTACAATTATTCAACACATAGGGCACTGCCCACATCAATAAATGAATATTTA